>NW_024609846.1:166157300-166757300 GCF_016920785.2 Ixodes scapularis | reverse complement strand
GGAAGATTCGAGTACCGATACAGCTCTTCCGTCTTAGTGTGTGTTGGGAGACCCGTGATTGCACGCAGGCATTCACGATGCAATATTTCCAGCTGTTTGAGCTGCGCCTTGGTCAGGATGAAACATGCGGCTCCATAGCAGGCTTTTGAGGTCAGGACTGCTTGAGCGAGCAAGCGGATGGTGCGCGTGCCCGCGCCACCGAGGCGGTTGCCCATTCTCTTGATGAGTTGGAGCTGTTGTCGCCACTTGGGTTTGAGTTGCTTGATCCACTCTTGCGCTCCTCCTTGTTCGTGCAGTGGGACTCCCAATATGCGAATCCCACGTTCGGGGGAGCGCTAAATGGACTGGCCGGCCAGGGTCAGGTGTATTTGAGCTCTGTTGTGCTCTAGACCGCCGACGATGAGGAAGGCTGTCTTCTCTGGGGAAGGTTGCATGCCCATAGTTTGCAGGCACTGGTCAATGGCATCTAGGCCCATCTGCATGGTTTCGACCGTTTCTTTAGTGTCGAGCTTTGTGTTACGGGGGTCCACCCAAAGGGTGATGTCGTCCGCATAAGTTGTGTGCTGAAGGTGTGGGACGGCGCGCAACACCCTTGCTATTTTTCTCATGACCAAGTTGAAAAGGATCGGCGAAAGGATGGCTCCTTGAGGTACTCCACGGAAATTCTGGAACATGCGGGGTTGCTGGGCGCCCGAGCTGATCTCAAAGGTACGATTCTTGAGGACGCTTTTCACGAAATTGATTATGCGGGTGCCTGCGCCACTCTCTTCGAGTTCCTCGATCACTGCCGAATGCTCGACGGTGTCAAAAGCTTTCCGGAGATCCACTGCCACCAGGAGTCCGGGTACCTTGTTGGTTCTTCGGCGCCTCCTACCCACAAAGTTTCGGAGGAGGTGTAGGCTGTCATGGGTGCACAGTCCGGGGCGAAAACCAGTCTGCGCAGCGTCGTAGTAAGGGTCGTCCCTGGCTTCTTCCAAGACATAAGTGAGTCGCGTAAGGACCATCCGTTCGAGTAGCTTGCATAGCGTAGACGTAAGTGAGATTTGTCGGAGGTTCTGTATTTGATCCGGACTCTTTCCTGGTTTAGGAATAGGGTACACTACTGAATGTTTCCAGTCGGCCGGTAGTACTCCTGACGCCCAGACGTCGTTAAGCTCTTTCAGGAGCTTTCGTTTCTCCGGCTCGTCCAGGTTGCGCAGCATGCGCCACGTGATTCCATCCTTGCCCGGGGCGCTGCGCTCGTTGACAGAGTCCAAGGCCAGTGTCAATTCTTGAATCGTGAACGGGGAGTCTTGTTCTGTGTCGCTCGGCGGTTGCAGTTCGTAGAGGCACAGGTCAGGATCGTTAGCAGGTTGTGGGAAAAAGGCCTTGGCGGCCGCTTCCTCAAACTGCTCCGGAGTTTGGTCGGTGGCTAGCTGGATGTTGCGAGCAGTGTTGGGCGCCTTGGTCTTGCCGGTCAAGGCTCTGTGGGCGCGCCATAGCTTGTGGGTGCCAGTTCGTTCGTCAAACGTCGCGCAGTGGTCAAGCCACCTCGAGTGAGCCAGGCGTTTGGCATATCTACGTGCCTGTGCCGTCTTGTTGCGCAAACGCACTAGGTCCTTGAATCGTTTGCCGTTGTTAAGATATATCTTGTGGAGCCGCTTGCGTGCTTCCCACAGGTTGATTAGATGTTTGTCGGGAACCGGGTCTTGGTCTTCCACCTCCAGGTTTCGCGTGGCCGCTTGCGCTGCCCTCAGTAATTTTGCGGTTACGGGAACCGCATCTTCGCACGTGGCCACCGCCTTTCGGAAGGCGTCCCAGTCGATAGCCTGAGTTAAACGTCTGCGCCCTGCTTTGCCGCCGGTTGAGAGCTCCAGCCAGATGGGATAGTGGTCGAACCCCATAGGGTCCGGTCCGCACCGCCAGTCGGTCACCAGTCGGGAGTCCGCCCTGGTTAGGTCCGGGGTGGTGTCTCGCTGTCCCTCGTGCAGTCCGTGGCGCGTTGGGTAGTCGAGGTCGTTGGCCAGAGTGAGGTGCGCCCACTCCGCTGCCTCTTTAGCCGCGCGCCCCTGGCGTTAGCAATCGAGTACCCCCCGTCCGGGTGGTGCGCGTTAAAATCGCCCGCCACGAGCAGGCGGTCACGGGGGTAGCTCTGCCGGAGGTCCATCAGCCGTTGGAAGCCGGCTTGTCCAGCGTGGCCGCGGCTGGAACAGCTTGACTCAGGTCTCGCGCAGTAGGAGGTTAAGATGACCCGGTGGCGTCCAAGCGTGCAGCGAACCGCCACCACCTCCTGGAACGGGTTACAGTAGGCCGTCGTATCTATTTGTGAATGTGATAGGCCCTTGTTCACAAACACCGCAGCTTGTGCTTCAATGGTCTGAGATGTGTCACTTGATCCGCCTCTTAGTCCGTGTTCAATCGTTGGTTGGAAGTATCCCTTGAAGCCCGAGATGCCCGGACTCATTCCCCGTGTCTCCTGCAGCAGAAGCGCCGCCGGCCTTCCGGTTAAGCGGAAGAGCTCGACGAGCTCGGCAGCGCTCTGACGTAGCGAGCGGCAGTTCCACTGCAGGAGGTCGGGGGGACGCTCAGGCGGTGGGTGCGCCGAGCTGCTGTTCAGTGGAGGTTGGTTGCGGCTGGTGCAGGCTGGGTCCATGTTGGCTAAGTATGGGGGGAACATCTGAGCGACCTGTTGTACGACCATTTGAGTCACCTGTTGGAGGAACTGCTCCGTTTGTTGTTTTTGTTGCATTTGTATTTGCTACTGCATCTGCTGTATTTGTTTCATTTGTTATGCTTGCTGCTGTTGCTGCTGTATGAGTTGTTGTATCCATACCGGCGGCTCGTTAGAGTTCTGGGTTGCTGCCTGGTGCTGGGGTGCAGGTACGTGGGATTGCTTTCTTGCCTGCTGTCGTGTGGATGAAGTATCTCCAGATGGTTTGCGATACCGCCCAGGTGAAAGGGACTGGCGTCGCTTGCTTTTCTCGAGGAGCTCGGTTTCCAATCTCTCTTCTTCCTCAACTTCAAAGTGCAGCGCCCGGAGCCGAACTGCTCGTGATTTCTGCCGTTGATTGCGTTTGCACTTGACTTGTTCCATTGTACGCTGAATTTCTTTCAGTTGTTGTTCCAGCCGTTTCATGGTGCTATTGAGATCGGCTTGATCGCGGTCTTGCTCGACCTGGAGTGTCTCAAGCATCTGGCATGCATTTTGGCTGCGACCGCCCTTGAGACCTCTCGCAGTTATATCGGCGTAGGAGTGGAGTGGATCCTGGATCTGAACGTTGCTCGACCCGCGCAGCTGGGAGGTAGTACCCTTGGAACCGCTACGTGAGTTAGTGCTGCCAGAGGGTTGCTTGGATCGCTGCCTGCGCTTGCGTGAGCGGCTCCGTGCCAGTATTTCTTGTTTGGCTCCTTCCCTTTGTTTCGCGCGCTGAGCGAATTGAGCTCGAGCGGGACAAGAGGGATCAGTAGCCACGTGTCCATCCTGTTTACAATGACCGCAGTACTTGGCCTTGCCATTCGGGCAGGCTTCCGGGGGTTGCTCGTGTTGTTTTCCGCAGTTGCTGCGGACCGGCTGGTTAATCGGGCAGCTGGTAACTTTATGTCCCGGGCGGTGACAGCGCGGTCACACGAGAGATCGCTGTTCGTAGCATTCCACCCTTCTCGTAAGCTCCAATACATAACTTCGCGTGGCGGATGCGGAGATGCAAAGTGGATGAGGACTGTACCTTTGGAGCCCATAGGCCGGGCCGTCAGGACATCCACTCCGTCGGCGTACAGCGCCTCCAGAAGCTTAGCCGTGGGTTTGTTGGGTTTGCAGCCATGGATACCTTCCGTGGGAACTTGGTGCGTACGCACCGGGAGTGGTGGTCTCGATCGCAAAGGTAACACACCCATACGGAGGAGATGTGTGGCCTGCGTGGAGTCGCACGTAGTAACGACGATGGCATTAGAGAGTTTGCTCACCCTCAGTATCTGATGTTTGAGTAACTTGGGGTCACCGGCGAAGGAGCTGATAACGGTCTTCAGCTCTTCTGGGTCTAAGCCCAATACGTCGCATCTTTCTGTGGGCTGTATCTTGATTACATGGGTGCCGAGAGTTACACGTTCCTTGCGGCTTGTGGTGGGTAGGGGTTGGCCCGATGCCTTCAGTTGCGCTCGGCGCTGGGTTCTCGTTGTAGCCTTTTCCCAAAGTCCCTCCAAGTCAGTGGCGTCCGGCTCTCGCGAAGCCCATGAAGCCTGGAGACTCGTGTCTGCGTCTTTAAGACTATCGTCGGACGAACGAAAACGCTTTGCATTATTGGACGGGCCGAAGTCCTCCGCGTCCTCGTCCATCGTTTGCGAGGGAGGGGGAGAGGTTTCGTACGAAGTGACAGCGGCATGATCCTGAGTAGCCTGTAGCAACTGCAGCTGCGGTGGCGCAACCAGAGGCGTCGTCATGTCCGGGAGTTAAAACTGCGTCGTGGGTCCGATGGGCCGGCGGCGCAACCGTCACCGTGCCCTATTCCTTGCCGCGCTGGGCCAGTAGGCTTAGCGCGGAGGGTTCAACGAAAGGCTCATAAAAGGTGAAAAAGGGCTCAAAATTGAGCAAAAAGTTGCTCACGGATGCGAGTAGAGCTCTCGAACCGCTGGTGAAATCAAAGAGAAGAGATGAAACCAATTACATTCCAGTACAATCAGGACAAGGCCGCAGGGATGCCAGGAAACGATTCGAACCAGTCTTCTTCGTATTTTTTCCTAGGTGTGGATCAATATATTTCTTAAGCTGTGTTTTATTAAACACCGGGCTGTATGGGGGACTACAAGCTCGATAGAGCGCCCCCTATAGTTCGGTCTCCTGCCAAACTTTCTAAAACAGGGCTCTGCCGGTTTCATTGCGGTGACTTGCGGTGATATTGCGGTGATATTGCAGTGATATTGCGATGATATTGCGGTGACTCATGTTTGCAGACTGTTTTTTGCATGATGTATAAGCAGTATGGCCCCGGTTTAATGCTGCCTTCACACTGGCGTTCGAATCGCAATCGCGAAGCGGATTCGCTCGTTTTCATCATCAAATGCGCGGGAATTTGTACTGAAACTTTAAGCGACCACGTTTGGAACCTCTTTGCTAATGCGGTTCTTCCGCCAGTGTGAATGCAGCATAATTCCTTATTCACACTGGCGGATGAACCGCATTCGCGAAGCGGTTGTGAACACTGTTGTGTAACCATTCAGTGCAGATTCACACGAATTTGGTGATGAAAGCGAGCTGATCTTCTTTGCGGTTGCGATTCAAACTCCACTGTGAGGGCAGCATGGGAGCGGCTAATTTTGTGACTAAGCAAATATTCTAGACCAGAATAAGAAAAAAATGTTCGAACAATGTTTGTTTGTTTTTTGTAAGGGGATAAATTATGAGAAGGAATAACTGAATTGAGGGGTGGACAGAGGGTTCAAACAGGAGACGTGGTTTCTGGGATAAGGATACAGTTAATACTGATCCTCCTCGCAGAGTAGAGTAATGACGTCTAAAGACCGATAAGAGTTATGCCGTTTGCTTTGTCGAACGCGTCTAACATTTCCGATTGTTAATTGATAGAGATTTGAGGTTTCCAAACGTAAGTTTGGCGGACGAGCATAGCTTGCTTCCAGCGCATGAATTATCCTGTTGGAGTACGTAATTCCAAGGAACGCTCGTTTCTACTAATAATTGCAATTCATGTTGAAATTGCTCTAACCTTCGAACATTTATGACACACATAATTATGTTAAAAATTTTACAGCAATTGAAATGTTTGATTCCAATTTAGATCAAAGTAAAGATTAAAAAAAAAACAAAAAAACGTCTCTACCTTAGCTTTGAGCGCAGTAATTTTCGGCGCAAAACAAAACGCATTTACGTACCTAAAGTGCGTTTCTTCGCAGAACAGCCGTGTACCGCGGCAAAGCAGCACCGCCGCAATCGAAAACTGGTTCTGCTCTGCCAACTTATTTAGAAGGCGGACACTTCCGTAACCTCGATCACTTAATTAATAACGTTGTGACGTTGGCAGTACACCACTCTGCGAGTTAATCTGGTGGTCAAGGGCTTCCTGCATCCTAACGCGCGAGTCAAAAGTAGCACTTGAGACTCACGGTCGGTCTCGGCGTTGAACAACTTGCCGATCAGAAAATAACTGAACTTCTTACAAACCCAGACAAGCTCTAGACCTAATTCCTCAATATATGTGCATAATTTCTCAGTGTCGCCATGCATCCTAGAGGTGTACGTGATTACTTTGAATATGGTGCCCTCCTGCTTTTATCATAGTACGGCGCCGTGGTCGTGAGAACTTAATCGGCCGTCACTGCGGTCTCATTTTCCAGGGTCGTAGACTCCAAGAACTAATGGCAACGGCATAATTAACTTCCGCTTCTCGAACCCATCCCTTTAGGTTAATCACCGACCAAACTCTTGCTTCGAGCTGATCACAGAGCTAAGTGGTTAAACATTGCTTGCTAAGTTCTGAACAAATCTAGGCAGGTAAGTAGCCATTCACAGCATCCTTTATAGCTTGAGCTTAGATAGAAATCGTCCCATGCGTTTTGTTTTGTAAAAGCATAAATATACAAACATATAAAAGTAAAAAAAAGTAACCTTTGGTTAGTTTAGAAGAAGTACACAGACTAGCCATAACATTTATTTGTGGTAAAGTTAGAAGATATCTATTATCAGAGTTGATGAAAACCAACAAAAAAGTTTTCGAGCACCTGCATAGTAATTTAACGGGCAGTAATATTTGCATTAAAATCATTCTCTCTACATTAATATACTTATTTAAAGCCGCTTGTAACAAGGCGTATTAGGAGCCATCAGCAGTATACTTTAACGACGTGTTTTCTATATACTAGTCAGGTTAAACATTGATTTTTTCCTTCGAACTTTTAATGTTTAAAATTCCCGCCTCTGCGGTGTTTCTTTGCGCACGGGTTTTATTATGGAGTTAGAGAGACTACTTTATGATTGATATTATGGTAATATAAATTTTATTGTTAGCCAGTTTTCATACGGACGTTAGAAATAATAAATTGTTTATCTAGATAAACTAAGAGTCATAATTTCTGTTCACGTTTGTACTGCACGCATGCGAGCCCCAGCCGTGAATTTGCATCTGTGTTATGGCACTGTATTTCTATTTCATCATGGAAAAATATTGAACACGCAAAAAAATGCTTACGCATCATGCACGACAGACATCTTACACGACGTTGTTCATATGAACATAATTCAATTTCATTCACATCGATACTGTCCACTTTATATGAAAGAACATTTTCAGGATCTTTGCTTCCATTAAAGGGGCGGCGCAACTATTTCAGGACTTTGGCCAATTACCTGCGGGAATAATATGTGTCCCCTATGAAACGAAGAACAGAAAACCGTATTTTCTTGCCGCGCTTGTTTTTATTTAAAACAATATGAAACAGATAGAAGGAACAAGTGCCTCTCAACTCCCACGTCTTCTTTCGAGTGACGTACTCAGGGGGTCCATCTGGTTTCCCGTTAGGTTCTCTCGTCAGATCCCCCAGCCGCTTCCTCCGTGATCGTCGACTTTTCAATGATTAGCATCGCCGAAGGTCGTGGCGAGCGATCGACACAAAAGATGCTTCGCCACGGGGCTCACGGCGAGTGTAGCAGTGGAGGGTGACAGGTTTTGTTGACTTCCGCGAGTCCCCCAGGAGACGTTTCACCGCAGTTTTCTTAACCGCCAAACGCGGCTACAGTACCGCAAACACACCGTTTTTTTGTTTTGCGATTGCGCAGCGGAATAGCCGTTTTTGGGTCACTTGTGCCTAGTTAAACAATATAAAAAAATACAAACTGGAAATTCTTTTAACGTTAAAATCGTTGCACTACCCACTCAAGAGTTCGCATCCCTATTAACAGTTAGTGCTGAAAGGGATGTTAGTGACAGAGTGTTTTACCAGCACTTTTATTTTCCCTAACTTGCCAACGGTTTCGAGAATTCGGTAAGTTTTTGACAACCAGTTTATAAACATCGATAGTTTCTCTGCAGATCTATGCTTTTAGGAACCAGATTCGACGGATTTACGTCACTTGGTTTGCACATATACGTGTTTGTGTGCAAGGCTTCTTCGCTTTGGTAACTGCAAAAATAAACATTTAGCGATCGATTGTTGGTACTGTAATTTGGTTTCGTAGCCCCGTTGATTGTTGGTCATACACCTCTTCACGCTTAAAGACTGAAACACATCCGAGCAAAAAACGCATCCGGGTCGCGCGCTGAGCCGCGTAACTATAGCAACCGCCGCTGGCACTAACACGTGCGTGACTGTCTCACCGCCTCGCCATGACAGCGGCGGTTGCAACGGTTAAGGCGCTCGGCGGTGCGATGCGAAGCGGTATTTGTTCACATGTCCCTCACTCTTGAATCGTTTTTCTTCAAGTGTGAAGCAACGTCTGCTAAAAGTCCCTAAAAGGGATCTTTGGCGAACCGTTACCGTACTACCGTTACCGTTGCCCGAGCGCGCATGCGTGACTCGTACCGACGTCACGTGCCTGAAACGCTGTACCGCGTTCGCCTTACCGTGATACAGCGGCCCTGTGTTCAACATGGCGGTGTCCCCGCTCCACCACTGCGAGCGTCGACGACACACTTACTCTTTCGGAATGCGGGAGGAGACATCCAGAAGCAATTGTAGCGGCCAATAGTGCTGGAGGGGCCATATTTAGTGGTAAGGGCTGCTTTTATAACGATCCAGGCACGTCGCACAATTGGGTTGCTTTTCTTTTCTTTCCGCAATGGTATGGGCATTTTGCCTTTCTGCTGCGCCGCGGCACTCTTGAGCTAAAATGAATCTTTCCATAGCCTCCTCTATACTGACAAAGCCGGGCAGATCGCCAAGAGACGCGGCCGCCGAAAGTGAAAAGGTAGAGTGGCACACACCGGATGAAAGGAGAGGCTAAAGGCTCTGGCTAAAGGAGAGGCAAGTAACGGGGCGCCCCGCTGCGGCGAGAAGCCAAAACGCACTTGACCCGAGCGATACAATGTCCGCTCGTGCTACTCGCGTTCCTCGGGCTACCACTTCGTTTCTCGCCGGGTTTGAAACCCATGTTTCGGGTCGTCGCCGCTGCAAAATCTGTGCGCTGACTACGGACTCCATGAGAAATGCTTTGTGCTACCAGATCCTCGCGCTCGAACTCTGCGATCGGGCACTCTATGACTCCGTCGTCGAACTGCCAGGCTTTCCGAGTGTAGAGGGGGCTATGATCTATCATTTCATATCACATCATATCCAATCACAATATAAAAGAAAGACTTCCGATGGCATTGCGGCTTCCTCGGTGGCTCTGTTCTGTTTAAAGCATTTCAAAGCCCGCGCCTTCATCACGCGCTTGTTGTCTTTCGCCGCGCTTTGGCTGTGTGTAGCTGCGTGAGCACTCTTCTTATTTAAAGGAGCGATGCAACAATTTTTGTACTTTGCGCAAATACCGCTCAAAACGGATCAATAACGTTAATGACCTATGAAACACGCGTTCGTTTTTGACCCCACAAAATAGAAGTCCCAGAAAAAAAAATTAAAGAAAAACGAGCAGCGCTCACCCCCTCAGCTCGCAGCCAGAACAATCGGCCACGTGATCTGGAGCCGATTATATGCCGCCAGGGTTGATCATAGCCACGCGCTGGGGTTGGCAAAGCGCAGGACACGCGCTGAGTTCCAGACATTGTTATGACTCGGCTGTTGTCGTCGTTGCAGCGATTGGACGTGGGCGACTACCCGAATGCTTCTCGAGCTAGCAATTATCACGAGCCCAAGTCGAGTGCCCACGCAACGCTCGGGTCCAATCTATGAACAGCACTCAAATATCGTCACTTGGGTGTACTGCGATCCCCACGTTACGTCATCAAATTTTGCAAAGGAGAGATCGAATGAAAATGATCGCTTTTGTCCTTGAAATTACACCGCAACAAAGGAGTTTCTTGGCCAGTGGCGTTGCGTGGGAGTATCCTTCAGTCCCAGGTGTGCCAGTAAGCTCGTGTCAAGTGAAAAACATTCCAATTGAATATCGTTGAGCATGATTCTAAACCTGAGACTGGGGCAGGAAGAGAACACAACAGAAGGTAGTAAAAGAGGAGGCAACGTCTCAAACTCAGCTGCAAAGTTTATTTCGAACACGCTTTATATACCCCATCTCCAACGCCGTCTCTACAAAAAAAAAAATATATATATATATATATACACACATGACAAGAGGACAATGACACTTGGGTAAACCTTCTCTTATCTCCCTTGACCTCGGCTGTGGGACACTCACACAGAGGGTCACATTCTAGCATAACCACGCACCCGGCGGACGTAGGTGAAATCACTACTGAACACAAAGAAAGGGTTTGACCTTCAAAGGTGCGGTCTAAAACGGCAATTTTCTATTCAAATCAGAGACAAGCGGAATGAACAAACTGTGAGAAACCGACGAGTTTTTATACCGTATTTTCACGATATTTCCCATAACCTAAAAGCGTCGGCGAAAAGGTTTGGCGTAGAAACAGTGTTCACATCCGATTTTAAGTTATGCAAGCTTACACCTTTTGAATCGAAACAGGAAGTTTGCCCGAAGGCACATCGGGAGAAGTCGGTACCGTGTGAGAATTCTGTGGTTTATGAGATTCCTTTGGAGTGTGGATTTAAATACGTAGGTCAGACGTCGAGATGTCTAAATGATAGACTGACGGAACACAAACGGAATGTGAAAAACAACGCGTCCAATTCCGAGTTAGCCAGGCACCTTTTAGAGTGTAATAATTGTAAAGCCAACTGGTCTGAAATGGAAGGAATTCACAAAGAACACAATGATATGAAACGTGTAGTCCAAGAAACGATTCGTATAAAAACGTCTGGCAACTGTATAATTAGGCGTCATTGCAGTTTGGGAACGAATGTAAACAATTTCTACGCTTGTAAAGTTTTTTTCTTTTTTTGTAGTATTAGTGTTGTTTATATGTGTATCCTTGGACTTGTTCGAGAAAATCGCAGTGTTATCCATTTGTGGTTCGTGGTAAGAGGGTTGTTCTCATTTTTGGAGATGGCCCCAGTTCCGTCTGTTAGCAGTGTATAGTATTGTTTCTTTGGACTGAGCGATTTGTTAGAGGAAACGCACCTTTGAAGGTCAAACCCTTTCTTTGTGTTTAGTAGTGATTTCACCTACATTCGCCGGGTGGCGGTGGTTATGCTAGAATGTGACCCTTTGTGTGAGTGTCCCACAGCCGAGGTCAAGGGAGATAAGAGAAGTTTTACCCAAGTGTCATTTCCCTCTTGTCATGTGTGTATATTTTTTTTTTTTTTTTTTTGTCGAGACGGCGTTGGAGATGGGGTATATAAAGCGTGTTCGAAATAAACTTTGCAGCTGAGTTTGAGACGTTGCCTCCTCTTTTACTACCTTCTGTTGTGTTCTCTTTTCTGCCCCAGTCTCAGGTTTACAATCATGTTCAACTTACACCAGCTCGCCTGCACTCTGACTATTTTTTCGTGAATATCGGTGCACCACTCCTTTAAAGGAGCGATGCAACATTTTTTGTACTTTGCGCAAATACCGCTTAAAACGGATCCCTAATGTTAATGCCCTATGAAACACGCGTTCGTTTTTCACCCCACGCAATAGAAGTCCCAGAAAAAAATTAAAGAAAAACGAGCAGCGTTCACCCCCTCAACTTGCAGCGAGAACAAGCGGCCACGTGATCTGGAGCCGATTCTATGCCGCCAGTGTTGATCATAGCCACGCGCTGGAGTTGGCAAAGCGCAGGACACGCGCTGAGTTCCAGACATTGTTATGGCTCGGCTGTCGTCGTCGTTGCAGCGATTGGACACGGGTCACTACCCGAATGCTTCTCGAGCTAGCAATTATCACGAGCCCAAGTCGAGTGCCCACGCAATGCTCGGGTCAAATCTATAAACCGCTTTCAAATATCGTCACTTGGGTGTACTGCGATCCCCACGTTACGTCATCAAATTTTGCAAAGGAAAGATTGAATGAAAATGATCGCTTTTGTCCTTGAAATTACACCGCAACAAAGGAGTTTCTTGGCCAGTGGCGTTGCGTGTGAGTATCCTTGAGTCCCAGGTGTGCCAGTAAGCTCGTGTCAAGTGAAAAACATTCCAATTGAATATCGTTGCACCGCTCCTTTAAAAGGGTGATGCAACAATTTTTTTACTTTGCGCAAATACCGCTTAGAACAGATCCCTGACGTTAATGACCTATGAAACACGGGTTCGTCTTTCACTTCACGCTATAGAAGTCCCAAAAAAAATTACAGAAAAACGAGCAGCGTTCACCCCCTCAACTCGCAGCCAGAACAAGCGGCCACGCGATCTGGAGCCGATTATATGCCGCCAATTTTTATCATAGCCACGCGCTAGGGTTGTCAAAGCACAGGACACGCGCTGAGTTCCAGACATTGTTATGGCTCGGCTATTGTCGTCGTTGCAGCGATTGGACGCGGGCGACTACCCGAATGCTTCTCGAGCTACTAATTATCATGAGCCCAAATCGAGTGCCCACGCAGGGCTCGGGTCCAATCTATGAACCGCATTCAAATATCGTCACTTGGGTGTACTGCGATCCCCATGTTACGTCATCAAATTTCGCAAAGGAGAGATTGAACAAAACTAATTGCTTTTGTCCTTGAAATTTTACCGCAACAAAGGAGTTTCTTGGCCAGTGGCGTTGCGTGCGAGTATCCTTGAGTCCCACTAGTGCCAGTAAGCTCGTGTATAGTGAAAAACATTCCAATTAAATATCGTCGCACAGCTCCTTTAGAGGAGCTGTGTAACGATATTCACTGTCTGCGCACTGATTACGTCGGCAGGCATCTTCAGACAATGTTGAAGTTGGTTCAGGTCGTAGTTCTCGAAGCGGAAGAGTCCTTTGAACGTTTCGACTTGCGTTCTGGCGATGTTCAATCGACCAGAGGCGCTGACCATCCGTCTTGCCTCATCTTATCCGTTTAAAAATTGTAGTTTCTCAAATTCTTTCCACGACAGCGCGTCGAGCAGTAGCGGGTCGTATAACACGCTATAAGTTATCGCCGATTTCCAGCCCTTGAGGTGGAAAGCACGAAGACCGAGCATTAAAAAAATGTAAGAAAAGGACGCGGTTTTAGTAGTAGTATATTCTAAGATGAAAAGGGGGTAAAAACAAGGCGAAAGGTTAGTTTCCCAGTAATGGGGTCAGCTTTCTCGTCTTGGTAGGGGGGGTAGGGGAACCAAGAGTGGTTGTTGGAGAGGAGGCACAACCAACACTATGTTGCACTATAATACACTAAGATATACTATTCACAGTGTGATGCAATAATAAACACATTGCGTGGCTAATTATGATCTTCGTCCTTTCCTCGCGAATTCCAAACTGCTATAGCCTGCGGTTTTTAATAAGTCAAGCAGTGCTCTTAAAGGTTCTCGAATGCCGACAGTTTCTCAAATGCCGCGAACCTGTCGAGAACAGGAGTGACTTGTTGTTGGCAGTTGGAATATTGAGCTGTTTGAGGGTGGACACAAGTGTCTCTCGGTAGTTGCTCACCACTCTGCAACGCCAGAGAATGTGTTCGATGTCCTCCGTGGCACCACAGGCACTGCAGGCTGGGGATGTCAGGCTTTTGATGAGATGCAGGCGAGAAGCGGTTCGGGCGAAGCCCACCCCTATCCGATGATGTAGTGCTTGTTCAAGCCTGCTGAAGCTTTTCTTGGGGATTGTGTGCGGCGGGGTTCCAGCCGCAGTTTCAGGGTCAGGATGGAGTTTCTGAATGGCTTTTTGAATAAGGTTGTTTGACGAATTATATGGATGTACGGAGATCTTTGGTATGACATCCGCATGAGCAGCACGTACGAGAACATCTGCAGTCTCATTTCCTTGAAAACCAAAGTGGGAAGGGATCCACTGAAACTGAATAGATGCACCTTTCACAGCTGCCTTCTGCACTAGCCGGGCTATAGTGCTAGCTAGCGGAGATGCTCTTTCCAGGTTCGTCAGTTGTCTTAGAGCTGCTTGAGAGTCGGAGAAGATGACAAAGTGGTGTAGCTCCGCGTGCTTGAGAGTTTCCTGTACGGCAAGCCAGATGGAAGCAAGCTCGGTACATGCGGTGTTCAGACAGATGGCCAAGCGACCTTTTGTGTGAACTATGAGTTGGTGAAGGCAGTAGGCAGCTGTTGCGGAATTTCCACATATGCTACCATCTGTATATATATGCGTTTTCCCTGCGTAATTTGTAGTTATAAACTTTTCAGTTATGGACCGTGCTATGCAATCTGCGGCCCAATCTCGCCGAGGCAGGTCAGGAATACTAGCCCGTATTTGCAGATGCTCTTCGTTGCAGTGAGGCGGAAGTGTTTCGGGAACGTTAGAAGGATAGCCGATGGTTGAACGAAATGCTTCACCCATCATTCCGAAATAGGAATTATGCCTCTGTATGATGCCTTCAATGAGTTGGGTTGTATTATATGCACTGTGGAGCCTAGTTAATTGTCGAAGAACTCGTTGTTGTGCTTGATGCCGTAGTGGGGAGTCCCCGATGTCTACGAGTGTGGGAACATTTTGTGATGAGCAGGGTTGGCCGAGGCAGAGCCTTAGCGCCGTTCAGTGGAACGTTTCAAGAGTTGTCCATTGTGGTCTTGCTATGTCGAGTAGGGGAAGTACGTAAAGCACTCTGCTTACAATGAGACCCCAAAAGAGCGTCAACAGTGATGATTGGAAGGGACCCCAGTTTTGACTCGCAATGCAGTGAAGAGCACTACAATGTTTATGAGTCAAACACGTGTCGTGCTTAACAGCAGGGCGCCAGTTCACTCTGTCGTCTATAATAACGCCAAGGTATTTAACTTGTGTCCGCCTTCGAATCCGTTCTCCTTACACGCGAAGTCTTGGGAATTCGGAACCCAATCGCCCTCGTGGTCTGTATGTGAGTGCTAAGGTCTTAGCAGTAGACAATGTGAGGCCAGCGTGAAAGAGGAATGCTGAGGTGGTGTTGAGAGCCTTTTAGAGTTGTGCTTCAACTGTTGTTGAGAGGAGCGTTGGACCAGCACACCTAAGTTCGACGTCGTTGGCGTCTATTGAACGTTTGACTGGAAAGATAATTTCCTTTCATAAAGCAGGGGAGAGTGTTGCCATGACAACGTTGAAGAGTAGCGAGCTGAGCACACTACCTTGTAGCACTCCTTGTGTGCACTCGGGTGGCGTACTCAAGTGCCTGGCCAGTCTAACTTGGAGCGTTCGTTTGTTTAGAAAATATAGTACAAAGGCCAGGGCCTGACCTCCTACCTCGATTAATTGTAATCTTTCTATTATTACGTCGTGAGGAAGAGCGTCGAAAGCACGATGTATGTCCAAGAACACGGCATGTAGAGTATGTTTGTGGGCTTTGGCCTCTTCAAGAGACGAGGCAAGATCTCCGATGGCATCTGCTGTAGATCGACCTCTTCTGAAGCCCGAAAGTTCGCGTGAGAACCTGTTTGTTCAAGTTGCAAGTGAGACGGCGGTGGATCATCCTTTCCATTAGCTTGCAGGTGCAGGACGTCAATGATATTGGGCGATATGAGTAGAAGTCCTTCCTGCGTTTTCCTGCTTTCTTGACAGCTATCACGGTCGATTGCAACCAGGCATCGGGTAGTACTCCTTTCTGCCAAATGTTATGGAAGTAGGCTAGTAGTTTGGGTCGGCCTTCTTCCTCGATGTTTTTGAGAGCCTGGTTAGTTATACCGTCAGAACCTGGGGCACCACGTGGACGGCAGTTTGACAAGGCGTAATTTAACTCTTATAATGTGAAGTCGTAATCAACTGACACTTTTGGGAAGAATGGAACGGGAGGCCTGGGTCCAAGAAAAACAGCCTTTGGTAAGTTGATGTGAGCGGTGAATTCATCTGAAAATCGTTCTCTGAGGGCAGCGAATGAGACTTTGTTTTTGCTGGTGCTGCAAAGTGGTCTTTATGTGAGACTGCAGTGAATAGGCACTTGACTGTCGTCCATGCTTAGAGGGATCCAACGTCAGTGTTTAGGGAATTACTCCTCTGTTGCAACTGTTGACGGCCAAGTCCTGCGGTATATCTGCAAAGCTTGGCCTCAATTCGTCGTGATGTTGTGCAGTCCTGTGGTCGCTTAGAACGCCTAGCTATTCTTTGAGCTCGCCGGGATGCGGCGCGATGGTTCAAATATGTCAGGTCTGGGAATGGTTTTGCTGTTGGAAGCGTTATTTGTTTAGTGGCGATTTTGAAGGCGGTGGTTACGGCCTCCTCAATTGCTGGAAGATTTTGGCTTGTTAATATCCTGCTAAGAGTTAAGCGATAAACATTCCATTTGGTAATCTGATGCGTTCTGATCTTCCGTGGGATGGCATTGATGGGGAGGAGCAAGATGGGCACGTGGTCACTTCCCCATGTGTCAGGTTCTGCATTCAATACCATCTATGTTTCGGGTGATATAAATGTAAGATCGAGAACACTGTTTGTTTTAAAAAGAGAACCAATGAAGATTGGCTATCCGTTATTGAGGCATCTTAGGCCTAGATAATTCGTTACATCAATGAGCGCATTTCCCCTTTGCGTAGTTGTGTCACTTCCCCAAACAGGGTGGTTCGCATTAAAATCCCCGCACCATCGAATTGGCCCAGAAGAGCGTTTCCTGATATTTCTCATTTCATCCGGATGCCATGGTTGGTTAGGACGTCTGTAGCTCGAGACAACAGAAATACCATGTTTGTCCATTCTTATTGTTACGGCTGTATGTTCATCGTAAAGAGTGTTCAAGTCGTCAAGGTCGATTTCCATCTGTTTGAGGTAACTCTGCACGAATATAGATGCCATAGACTTCCCGTCGAGGTGCGGTGTCTTACTTCAATAATGGACGTATGGGGGTAATTGATGAAGTCCTGGTTGCACATACGTTTCTTGTAGAGCAAGAACATTTGGTTGAAGCTTTAAGAGGCGGCGACGAAGTTCGGCAAGTCGATTACGAAGACTATTGACATTCCACTTGTTGATTGAAGGAAGCATCTTGATACGACCTCGCGCGACCGGCGCTCGCACAGGGGATCCTGCAGCGTTGCTCTCAGGCATCGCTGTGTTTAGAAGTTTTCACGATTCCGGCAATAGCTATCACAAGGAGCATCATTCCTTGTCAAATTCTCTTCAAGGTGCTTGGCGGCATATTTTTAATGGCACTCCGCAGTGCAGAGAAGGTGAAGCACATTATGCTATCGGCGGACGTGGATGATTCTTCCGTTGGCTCCTCGGACACATGCCGACCATTAAGTACATCACTGTATGCAAAGTTTCTTTTTGGTCTAGTTTGGGTCATTTCTTGTTGGTCCTTCGCATCTGAGTTTCCTGAGTTTTCTTTATCAGTGGATAGAGAACGTTTAGAATGTATATGCATTGGCCTCGATGTAGCTCTTTTTTGACGAGTCTTTCTTAGGTTGTTTTTTCGTCCTGCTTGATCATGGGAACGATCTGTGCGCTTTGTTTCTTTTTGAAGCGCAGGATATTCTTCTTGTGCGTCAGGCAGTTCACGTTGCTTCTAAACAAGCCTTGGTTCGTGAATGAAAGATATTTTTTCTTGAAAGCGCCGCCAGGCGTACCTTGCAATTTACATAAGAACCAGGATGGTCACCGAGGCAGCTTGCATATTTGGTAGGAAGTGTGCCAGAGGATTGTTGGTAGAGTGTGCTTCTCCACATCTCTTGCATTTTGTTTCCCCTTTGGAGTAATTTGCAACATGGCCGAAGGCCTGGCAGTTGAAACACCTTGGAGGTGCCTCAATGTAGCCGGTTACCTTGTGCCGTGGGAAGCCGAGGTTGATCTTGTCCGGTCGCTCGTTGTTTGAACGGAATTTTAGTACTACCGGGTCAGTTGGTTGTGCAACCTCTGTTCCATTTTCGCGTCGCTGGTAGAGTCTACGAGCGGCAATCACACCGGTTGGTCCCAGAAATTTTTTGAGGTCATTATCAGTGTACCACTTTGGTACCCCTTTGATGACTCCGAAGTTTTGTAGGTGCGCTTTGTGTATTGTTGTCTGTACTGGGATCCCACAAAGGGAGTGCACTTTGAGAAGTCGATGCACAGTCGGTACTTCTGAGACGTCAGGTAGAAGACCTCCCCTCGCTGTAAAACGATGTCTCACGATGGACGCGCCAGCCAGTGTCTCTACTTCAGCAGGCAATTTCAGCGGGTTTTGTTGCTACAACCGCTTCTCCTCCTGCACGGGTGTTAGAAGGACTGGGACTCCTGTCGTCCTCTGTCGACGATGTTGCACTAAGGTGAACTGAGAGTCCTCTCCGGCTTCCGCCTCTTCCGTTCTTTCGGAGTGGTCGGTCAGAGATATCTCTTCATCAGCACCGTCTCCCTTACGTCGTTTAGTTTGGGGACTTACTTGTGTTCCATTGTAGTTATGGTCTGATTCGGTAATATTTGAGGCTGGGGATAGCGGATGTCCATCGGCACGGGACATACCAGGTGTACCCCTGCCTCGAAAGGCCAATATTGACTTGAATGGGCGTCTTAAGTTATACGTATCGAAAAATTGAACAAAAGAAGAAAACATGGCGACCTAGTACAACGCCTAGTCAGATAAGATTCTCTTCTTCCTCTTCAGGCCGACGCGGTTGTTGTGTTGGCCTTCGTGGGCAAGACACCGGCGCCCGCTAGAGCCACTGTATATGGCAGCGTAGCTGCCAGAGTAGCTACACGACGCCAAAGTATCTAGATGCACGACGTCAGAAGCGCCTATAGTGATCTCCATTTTGGGCCTGGGAGGTTGCCAATGTAACCTAGAGTTCCTGTATAGACGCTTTACACACGCGCCAGATTGAGCCGCCATAGCCGCCCTTCTCTTGTCTTACCGAGATGCCGAGCCTTTGAAGCGGGCGTTGACGGGTCATCACAAGGGCCTATGCTGGGCACAAGAACACAGTAGCATCTAAAATGGCAATAACCTGTCCTGCTGTGGTAATGATGAAGTGAAGCGAACGGAATAAGAGGGAACAAAAACTGAAGGTCAGTTATGGCGGCGGCCATGCACAGCTGCTGTAAAGCGTCTCATAGGGAGCCTATACAGGAACTCTAGTGTAATCTAAAGCCCCTCGATGTCTTTGCGCTTGTCTTGCAAGTAGTGTCAAATGCGCGAGTGCGCGAGGCCCATGTCTCGAGCGGCCCTTGGAAGCAAATGGCGGCGCAGCACTGAAATGAGCGGGCCTTGGAAGCGAATGGCGGCGGAGCACCCGCTCATGGCACGTGTCTCGAGCGCTTCCACAACAATGGTTGGCGGTACTTGTGAAAAACGCTTTTATCAAGGGACTTTAGTGTAATCGTACTGCTAGCGACGCCGGGCGGCAACCTTTTTCTAATTGATATCTCCATTCGTTCATTGAAAAGTGGTAAAAGGCACTTGGCATGGCGGTACGGCACGGGCCTCTGGAGGAGTGGTGCCTGTTTGTTTTGTGAAGTGAGATGATTTGCAGCCCGGGGACTGTCGGACGACAAGAGCTGCTAATCGTAGGTGCACGGACAAAGCGAGTGGTTTTCCGCACCGCCGGGATGGCCGCCGCTTGGTGGGACGAACGTACCGTCCTTGAACTTTCGGACTTCGGTTCTATAGAACAAATCCGATTACGTCGGCCACGACGTAATCGGATTTGTTCTATAGGTTTGTTATATTTGGTTTGTTAGGTTTGTTACTTGTTATATAGGTTTGTTATTTGTTATATCAAGATCGAAAGATCTTGTTATAACGTGCATTTGTTGGAATAAAATGCATTTGATCGGCAGTGTTTTTTGGTTTGTTTTTTCAAGTGAAAAGCTGGCGTTTCCTCAAGTGACGTATATGAAATGTTCTGCTCTATAACAATGCATCAACATATACTATTACACTTAGATGCTCAGAGGTGTGTTCATCTTTGTAATTAACAAGTTATAGACATAACTATTGTTTATGATATTTATTTTCTGTAGCTGGACCCGTTTTGTGCTCCTTAATGTCAGTGTGCTATGATGTTATCATCATATGTGTATTCTGCTAAATATCCTCTTTGCAATGCATACAAAGGCCAAAATGACGTCAGCCGACCAGAACTCGCGCATTGGACACGAGAACTGCGTCACTCGGACGTATGCACTCCTCAACAATCAATTCGTCGACGAATATTTGAATTCGCGTTCGTGGCCAATGAGTGCCCTGACAGGACTTATCATCACTTGCGAATTCCATGTTCTATGGTGTGCTTAAGAAGCACGGTGGAAGCTTGGGGTCATCGCACCGGTGCCCTACCATGTCAAGACCGCGTGATTTCACAGTTGGCTTTTGAGTTGAGGATTACAGCTAAGGAAGAAGAAGTTAAAGAATCCTTTCATGGCCCCTTTAACGCGGATATGTATGCTACACCAGATAAACATTTTGACTTTTTGAATGCCGGTGGACTACCGGACGACCACTTCGCCTGTCGGCAAGAACACCCCATATCCGGCGTCCGTCTCTTTTGGTGGCGTTAACAATCCTCTGGAGACCACCATGCTGTCCTTGGTCCCCGTCGGCTGTTCATCGCACAAACGAGGATGAGATCGTCGTTGACGTCGCTCCTCGCCAGTCGATGAGAAAATCTCATCTTGAATGGATGATTGAGTCATGAAGAAGTATGATGTTAAGCATACATTCGCTCACTATGGGGCAGTCGAGCAGCAATCATGTCCTGAGGCAATCGTCCTGTCGTTGCCGGCGTAATCGGATTTTGTTCCATCGGAGCGAAGTCCGAAACTACAGGGTGTCACAAGAGAAAATTTACACGGTCTTTCTTACCGCAAAAATCAACTAGGCATCGCCGAACGCTCATTCTCCGCCGAAAGGTAGAGCTAGAGGTCACAACCAGTTGCCAAAGTTTCAGTCCGATCCGATAACTTAATTAAAAGTTATAAGTTATTTTCTGAAAATTTCAATGGGAAAATGGAGCCCATTTTTGCACCTTTTCGGTTTCTGGTGCCATAGAGCCCCATGTGTTCGAAGACTGTCGGCCGCCATTTTCTCATTGAAATTTTCAGAAAATCAGTTACAACTTTTGATTCAGTTATCGGATCGGGTTGAAACTTTGGCATCTGGTTGTAACCTCTAGCGCTGCCTTTGGGCGGAGAATGAGCGTTTGGCGATGCCTAGTTTATTTTTGCGGTAAAAAAGACCGTGTAAAATTACTTTTGTGACACCCTGTAAAAGGAAGGTACGTACGTCCCACGAAGCGGCCGCCATACCGGCGTTGTGGAAAACCACTCGCCTGGTCCGTGCACATAAGATACCTAGCAGCTCTCGTCGCCCGACAGTCCCCGGGCTCCAAGTCGTCTCACTTCCCAGAAGAAACAGGCACCGTTCCTTCAGAGGCCCGTGCCGTACCGCCATGCCAAGCATCTTTTAACACTTTTCAATAAACGAATGGAGATATCAACCAGACTGAAAAAGTTGCCGCCCAGCGTCGCTAGCAGTGCGGTTACCATGGCAACCTCCCAGGCCCAAAATCGAGATAACTATCGGCGCTTCTCACTTCGTACATCTATACTTCGTTTCAGCTTCGGTCCAGACGCAGCCAAAGCTACAAGCGCGAGCTCCGGGCTTTCAGCATCCCTGCCAAGCACGCGCGCTCGTGCCGTGCAAGCACTGTTCTGGGCCACATGCTCGCGCTTGTAGCATCGGCTGCGTCTGGACCGAAGCTGAAACCATCCGTAGGTAATTTTGCGTCGTGTCGCTACTCTGGCAGCTACGCAGCTAGGCTGCCATATACAGTGGCTCTAGCGCACACCTGCTCGGAGCACGTGGAGCGAAAGCTCGCGCTGCAGAACCCAGAAATCCTGGGCTCGATCCCCACCCCTGCCCGTTTCGATCTGGATGAGCTTCGTACCGGCGTGCGGTCATGTATCAACGCTGCGTGGTGCACGTTAAAAACCCCAGGCTAGCGGTTGTACTGCACTGGCTGAATTGATCACCAATAGCGAGTGACTCGTCGCAACTTTGAAATGGCTGACCAACTGAACGCTGTAAAAATATCCCCACAACAATTAATGTCACTGCAATAAAAGAAACATTTTTTAAACTTACTTGGGACGCGTATTAAAAAAAGTTTTTTATGCGCAATATTACTCCGTTAAACGCAATTTAGGGGGAGGTCATGGCCCGCTCTAAGCCCCACCCACAAATCAGTGGCTCCGCCCATTACTACCGAACTGGCTTGGCTGCTCGACCGAACACGCTAACAAGCCTAGTGTCTTCCTTTCGCGACAACCGGTGCGTGAAGTCTGGCGTCAGACACCGTCTGCTAGTCGTGCGAGCAGCCTCGCGGCAGCCTACGGCATCTTCTAATATTTCACCGCCACCTATCGTCGTCTGCAATGCCCGTGAAACGAAGGGCACTAAAGCTGCGCGTCGGCGTCCGTATTTGCCTTCGTCCCTCTGCTATTCCGCCTCCATTTGAAACTTCTGCAACGCTTAGAAGACGCGACCATTAAAGCGGCGTTCTAGCGTTCCATCAGGCATGAGATGCGGTCCAATACAAGCGTCTGTCAGCGTTTATCGATGTGCGGTAATAAGCGACCGACGGAACTAAATGAAATAAAAAAAAATATGCAGTCCTTTATAGCTTTACTGTTCTTGTTATTCGTTTCGCATGGCATCCACGAGCAAGGTAAGTGAGATGCAGATTTAAAACGCGACATAAACATATTCGCTTTGTTAGGCCAGGTGCACTGGAAAACTTTAGAGCTGCTTTCCTTTCGAAGCGAAATGACTTGAGTATACCTGGACTAACTTGATGCGAGACGTCCTCAGCCAAAACGGCTCGCAAATTCTTACCTGCATAGGTATTTCTCGGTACTCAAACCATGGTTGCAATCGTGACGGTTGCACAATTCACAGAGCAGCGGGACTGCTTTTACGGAAACCAACAACGTTATTTTTAATCAAAACGCGCAAACGAACAAATCAAGCGAGACCGAACAACGTAAGCGACGTGGGACGCTAGGCTTAGTTAGGCCAGTCCCGCTACTAAAACAAGCAACCCCCCCCCCCTCCCCCCCCCCCCAGCGCTTCCGAACGCGCGTACTTGTGACAACTGTTTGCTGCAAACTAGATCGGTTGAGGAGATCTTCGTCTAAACACCCCGGTGAACGCAGAACGACTCCCACTTATTAAAATAGACGAGCTCGACGAGCTGCTCTTGTTCATCACTCCACAAACGCCGTCAGCCATGTTTGCTATCGTTTGAAATCGATGCGAAAAGGCAATATCGGGATAGTTTTGAAAACAATAATGACTCTACCTAGAATATTTGTTTCTCAAACACAAAGATATTGTCGATTAAAATACTAATACAGCAAGGAGAGACAATTTTGCAACACACATTTCCCACGTCAATCATCTCTCCAATCAATGAGAGCCGAGAAAAGCTGCCTATTTTTGTAAGCAGCGGGCGGGGTCAATGAAGCAGGGCTACCCCTCTCCCCCCCCCCCCTGAATTGCGTCCAACGGCGTAAATAATGGTACAAAAATAATTCTTCTAGGGTAAACATTTACACACAAAAACGTGCTGAACCCATTAAAAAACTTTTTTTCACTTCAGTGTTTTTTTAAAGGTGAACGGAGTATAGAAGGCAAGGCATGCTCCCCCCACCCCGAAAAGTCATCAGTAGTGGACCCACACAGCACAGTCTAGCTTGCGTGAACATCACCGCCAGCGTATACTGTAGCGTCTCACAACGAGCACGGCGCTAGCACGGGGAGACGCTAAGATGGACGCTTGTGCAGCTTGGCGGCAACTTTCAGCGCTTTTGCCGTTTGAGGCCGGATCCATTCAGGATGACGTCATCCGTGAGCCTTGTCTTTTAGGTGGCATTGGCCATACTCTTCTTACCCATACAGTTAAAGTATGAAGTTAGATATTTCCCTCGTTTCTGTCATTGAAATCGGCATTATCCTACGATATCGACCTCGTAGCTGCCGTTTGACCAATTGTGGAAGGCCGACAACAGCCATACTTTTTGGCCGCTCACGTCGGCAACAGAGTGCCGTCCCGAGAGGTTGGCTTGCTGGATCTTAAATCCTGCATTGCTCTGACGTTTCTGTTAATTGCAAAAGCGTCGCCTGTTCTAGATAGAGGTAGTGGTGCTAGTTTTATATCTCGCTATTCGGCACAATATAGAACTGATAAAACTGCATCTCACGTAAAGAGTAAAAAAAATAAAGAAAGAACGGAATGGAGGAAAAAAACGAAACCAGAGATGCTCCAAGGGCAAAAAAAGGGTGGAGGGCAAACACGTACATAGTGGAGCCGAAGGAAGAAAACTAAAACGCGCACTCGCACACAAGCAATTAAAAGACATTTCAAGGGTCGCACTACGTCGTACGCGCACAAGCTAAAACGTACACTTTCCTTCGATGGTTTTTGTTGTTTCCAGTTTGATGGACTCCTCGTAGATCTTATTTGGACGTATATTTGGGTAAGGAAATGGGGTAAACAGGTCTGCAGTACATCTGCGCATCGCAACGCAACGTTTTGTTTTGACGGTAAACGGTTTCCGCAACCTTGGTACACATAAAAACAAGTTGCCCATGAAGTCACTGAGACTACTACGTCACACATTAACGAGGGCATCGGCTTATCACAAATGTGCGCGTAAGGGCATTTTTGCAACAGAGCGAATTTCCGTAGAACCGTATGACTGACGCTACGCAGGCCTTATCGTCATGGGCACTGCGAGAGAGGGATGATGCTAATGACCATGAGGCTAGCTGGGCGAGAGGTCATGTAAACACTACCGCCTGATTCGCGTTACAAAATCCAGGTTAGCAGGCACACTGCACAGGCTGAATCTCTTCTATACAGGTTGAAGCGTTTGTCGCCGTTTCTCAAGGGCAAGCCGTCCTCCGCCGTACAAACATTCCCAAAAGTCCAAGTTGCTTGTCTTGCTCCAGAATCATCTCAGAAACGAGGTGAATATGATTTATGACGTCCGCAAATCATAAGTGCACGCTTTTATTTTGAGCGTATTGCTACAAACCATTCCGGAAACAGGCTATACTGGCCAGTACCATTTTCAGCGTTTGTGGGTGCGTCATTCACTCGCTTCGCGAAGCGACGAACACGCACGTGCTGTGATGTGATAATAACAAGCTGCGCTGTGATTATGTAAACATTAGAACGGTGTATACGGCGATCAAGTGTTCCAAACTGCGTCTCTGGCGCATCGGAACGTCAGTGGAAGCATGCCAATCAGAGGGAAACATAGAGTGCGTAGGAAACGCACGATGACGAGGCAGCCAAGCGCGCGCCGTCCCTGCCTGAGGTCAGGGGAAACAGAAGCACATGGAGCGTTTGGGAGGTAAACAGACGCACGAGGTGCGCAAAGAGCAGACAAACTTGCAGGCCGTATAGGTTTCTGCATCAATGAACTCCTCTCGCGAGCGCTCAAAAAGCAGTCCTCGGAGACTTCAATGCGTCTGGGATACCTTTCGTGTGAGATTATGAACTTTGCAACTTGGTGGCGCCAATGCGTTGCAGATCAGTATGTTTTAGTACCCAGGTGAAAATGTGAAGTGGTATTTCAAGTGGCACCTCTTGCTTTCAAGTGGTACCTCTTGTAAGTCAAGTGGTACCGCTTGCAAGTCAAGTGGCACCACCTGCAAGTCAAGTGAGGCCACTTGCAAACCAAGTGGAACCACTTGGGTTTCAAGTGGTGCCACTTGGGCCTCAAGTGGTACCGCTTGGCTTGCAAGTGGTGCCACATGGGCTTCAAGTGGTACCGCTTGGCTGCAAATGGCACCAGTTTGAAAAATCACACATATCACTAATAAAATATTTGAAGGCTGTTTCTCAATCTGAAAAAAAGTTTCAGGTGTCTTAAGTATGTTGTTGTTACAAAAAGCCAAATTCAAATATTTTGACAAGATTTCACACATGTATACAGTGTGATAGAAGTCTATGCATGTTGATATGTTAATTTTTGCAGGAGTACAATATTCTCAAAACACGCGAGAAGAAATCTTTCGTACGAGATTCACTAAGCCATTAGAAAGTTTGGAAATCTTTTCCCGCAATAAGTAATGCACTTCCTGGAGGTCTTTTCTTTCAATTACAAAAATTTGCAAGAAGACGTCTCGAGCTCAAGAAACGCATGCCAGACATGGCGAGTCATGAACGTCTCGTCATCCCTTCACAGCCAATGAGAATTGGCTATGACGGCATTATTAGATAATGATGTCCTGATCCCTTGTTATCATCTCTAGGCATCGTCCTCGAGGTCGTCCTAAAAATTACCCTTGAGGTCGTCCGAGAGGTCGCCCTAGGCGTCGTCCTTAGGCGTCCTCTTCGGGGTAGTCCTACAAGTTGTCCTTGAGGTCGTCCAAGAGATCGTCCTAGAAATCGTCCTTGAGGTCGTCCTTAAGTACATCCTAGACGTCGTCCTCTAGGCGTCGTCCTCGAGGTCGTCCTCGATGTCCTCCTAGAAGTCGTCCTTGAGGTCGTCCTAGACGTCGTCCTCTGGGCATCGTCCCAGACGTCGCAAAAATAACAGTTGATGAACGTAAAACTTTGGGCTAGTTGGTATGCAGACATAATTAAAAACAAAACCGCGCAAAGACGAGGACAAAGTACAAGATAACCGACAGGGCAGAGCCGCGCTGAAAGAAGAAAGCCCGGACTTCTGGTGGCAGAAGTTGCCGGCGGATGAACAAGGCCAGCATGCGGGAGCGACAGATCGTGCCCGGACCTCTGCCTCCACAAGTCCGGGCTTTGTTCGGTCAGCGCTGTGTCCTGTCGATTACCTTCTACTTTGTCCTCATCTTTGCGCTGTTTTGTTTTTAATTATGTCTGTATACAAACTAGCCCAAAGTTCTACGTTAATCAACTATATTTCTTATACATCGTGCACTTTTCAATGTTTCAATTTGGATCCGCGCGTCCCGGTGACGCTCTTGGCGGGCACGATCTGTCGCTCCCGCATGCTGGCCTTCTTCATCCCCGGAAACTTCTACCTTCATGGTAATGTAGTGATTGCGCAGGCGAGCTGGTGGATGTTAACCATTTTGTTCTTAGACCGAGACTGAGGCAGAAAAAGAGGAGGTCGAGAAGGTTCTGGAGGTCGAGGTTGAGGTCGAGGTTGGAGGTCGAGAAGCTTCTGTGGTGAAGTTCGTGGAGTGTATGTAAGAGGATGACCAAATAAACTTGTCTTTAGCTCTGTTCGAGACGTGTCCTCGACTGTTCATTTTTCTTCTACCTTGAAACTTTCCTCTTTTAATGCCTCAGTCTCGGGCTAAGAGCAAAATGATTCTACCTCCAGAAGTCCGGGTTTTGTTCGGTCAGCACTGTGTCTTGTCGGTCGCCTTCTACTTAGTAATTGTCTGTGCGCTGTTTTGTTTTCAAGAATAACAGCCTTGCTGGTCCTCCATCTTCGCGTAAAGTGAAAGGGCTCTACATTTTTTTTTATCTAGAAGATTAGCAGGGTTCTTATAGAAGCTGTCCTTCCAAGTGCATGTTCAAGTGAGCGCTACAGTACATTATGCGTGAGATAGATGAAACTAATTGTATAAATCATTTTGTGTTTCATGAATCTTATTTCATTAACGCATTTCTTTGCGTTTCGTGAATGCTTCAAGGACGCATGGAGTTTCATGGACGTTTCATGGATGTACTCAGAATGCAAATGAGTCGCTAAACAACTTGATCGGGTGTAGATGCAAAAACCACATTTGCTGGAGCGTCTACAGTGAAGGCTGCTGTTTAAGACCCAATTGCAAACTACAACAATGGCAACGAAGCAAGAAAAAAAAATGTGATTGAGGCCCTTGGTGTAACCCTAGGTGTGTTCTGTGACGCGACCTTGAACAGGATGGACAATATCCGAATCACCAAAGCAGATTTTCGGGCCTCTGCGGAAAGCAAGCAAAAAAGGGAAATGATGGCGAGTGCCAGGACAGGCTTCACGTGGCGGTGCGCTGAGAATTGTGCTGAAGACTAGGCACCAGGCGCGTTTTAGAATTCTGGATCAGCAGCCAAACTTCCAATAGACCCTTTCAGAAATTCAATCTGGCCATTTTGATCACTATCATCATCTGTGGAACGGCATCTGTGCCGTACCAATGGCGGCCTTGTAGTCACTGATAAAGAAAGACATTGAAGATGCTCCCATCCGGGTGTTGCGAGGCCTGTACATTCGGGAAGTTGGTACGACACCACGTAGGAATGGAAAACAAGAGCTACGTAAGCGATCATTTCTAACTCAGGTTCAGTCAATCTGTGGGCGGCACACAATCGGCTTTTAAGCCCCTTGATGAATACCATTTTATCGAGGCGTCTATATCGGTTGGAGCTTTGTTCTCACTGCAGGCTCTTGGCCAATATTGAACTGAAAGAGATCGAGAAAGAGCTAACATTGAACAGTTCCTCGCGTGCCGTTAACTTGCGAAGGTGACGGTGCCCGGTAAAATCCAAGTTCATTTCGCCATTGGTATGGCAAAACCTAAACAGCTATACGAAACACCAGAAGGCACTGAATTTCTGAAAGGGTCTATTACGTTTTCTTAAAAACTCTTTTTTTTCATGTAAGGAACATTTTTTACTAAACTAGTGGAGCTCTCAGGGAGATTTTTTTTGTAAGTTATTACTACATTCCTACTTTAATGACTGAACTTCAAAAATCGTATTACGTCGAAAATTTCTTTATTTATTAATGAATTGCCCTTCACAAGAAGCATCAAAAATAGACCACAGGTGTATAAACAATTATTTTGAAAGAATGACACGTGTAATTATTACTTTTTGTTCCGGAAGAAAACCCACACTCATGGGAATAACTGCGGAAGGCTTGATGGCTCTAGTCAAATTTGGCAATTGGCGCATGCTTTGGTATGTCTGAATGAAACCTTGGAAACCGCAAGCAGAATTTAAACAGAAATAACCTGGAAAGCGTGAAGTCGCTCGTATAATGTGATGCTCAGATAATGTCAAAACAAGTTGAGTCAAATGTCAACCTACCATCCACGCTACGAGCTAGTAGGGCAAATCAAGTGCCGTCAAAAGCAAAATTAACGGGTCTTTTCTGTTTAAGTCTGGTTCAGCGATGATAGAACATTTACAGAATCACGACGAACACCATAATAGTGCACTTTCACGCTGATTGGTCCCAAATGTATCAAATTAAGGTGAAACTAGAGTTACTAAATAAGCTACGCTCCAGAGTAACAGCACTTCAACCATCGTGATGCTTAAAATCATGGTGGCCAGTTATCTCAAGCTCTACCTGAAGTGGCAGGACCTGTTTTTCTTTCCTACAGAAATGTTAAACACAGTTCGAGACAGAGCAAAACAATATCACTTGAGTTTCCTAACACCGTGTCTAAAGCTGAAGAAGTCGCAGCTTTGAATTGTGACGATCGACGGTTGCCTCTGCTCTGCTCTAAGCACCAAGATGGCGGCGCCCACTAGCAGATCGGGGAACGGAGCTCCGATACTCTAAGCGTAGCTCATTTAGTGGCTCTAGGTGAAAAGTATTGACGGAGGGTATCGGTGGCCGAGCGTGTTAACGCAGCACAGCTCGGAGCACGTGTAGTGAAAGCGCGCGCCTGGGATTCTGTCCCTGCCCCTGCCCGTTTTGATCTGGATGAGCATCGCACCGGCGTGCGGTCGTCTATCACTACTGCGTGATGGTACGTTAAATACCCCAGGCTAGCAGTCGTGCTCCACTGGCTAAATGTCTCGACCACAGCGGGTAACAATTTCGCCATACTCTGGCAGACTCTTACGGTATAAACATCTCACGATTATTTGTTTTTACTAGACATACAATGAAATTACGCTTGTTTGCCCGAATTATGCTCGCTACTTCTCAACGCAACACACAAAATGCTTGCAAGGCAGATCAAAATATGAGGGCTGTTTTGGCGGCGAAGCTCCTTAGGGTCTAGCCTTGTCCGTCCGTCCGTCCGTCCGGCGTCTGTGCTCACATAAAAAGATAAAAATGTTTGCGCAGTCGACAGGATTCGAACCTGTGCGGGGAGATCCCCATATATTTCTAGTCCATCGCCTTAACCACTCGGCCACGACAACGGGACGAGTAGGGGCTCTGAGATGTGGTAGTAACTCAAGAGCTGGGGTTTCTGTCATGGGTGAAACGTTGCATGTAGCCGCTCAACGTCTATACAGGAGAGGGCGCTGCGGTCAAATGCATATATAATCGCGTTAAACTTTGCATGCATTGGCTCAACGTTTATAGACGAGAAGGCGGTTCGGTCAAATGCTCAAATGCGTATATAACCACGTTCCATACCCCACATTCTCTTTCTGACAAGGACAGTTGACTTAAGCGGTAGAGATGCGTTCCCGCGGCTTCTAGCGGATCCAAGCTGATCCGAGAAGAACCACTGGCTCTGCAGTTCACCGACCATAAAGAAGTAATATTGAAGTCGAAACGCAACCCGGAACTCAGCACTACCTATAAGCATTAAAAAAAAAAGCGCCATCAGCACTACCTATGAACAATAAAATCAGTATTATCAGCACCACCAGAGCTTCGCCCCAATCAACATTATTCACCACGTGGAGATGCGGTCATTTTTTTTTCATGCACGGAATTGGTGTGAATAATGCACACCTGGTCGTTTTACGGGAGTAATGAAACGATATCGGGTTGGAAGGTCCATGACTTTGCAGAATCGTACTGATGCTAGACTAGCACAGGTATACTCGCGCGGCCCACCACGGGTTGAAAAGCTTCTTTGTCGCGGTGAAATTGCGAGAATAAAAGGGAACTATTTTTTTCAGCCTTGTCTTCGAAAAGCTTGATGACGTAATTGTGGAATCGAAACCACCCACCTGACGACAGTCGAGAGGGGCTCATGGCTCGGACACGAGAACTGCTTGAGCACTCGACTTCGGCTTGTAACAATCAATGCCTCGGCAGACACTCGGGTAGGGGCTCGTGTCAAACCATTGGGGTGATGAGATTAACCGAACTCTAACAATGCCTGAAACTGAGCACGTGTTTTCTACTTTGCCAACCCGAGCGCATGGCTAGGACTAACGTTGGCAGTATAGGATAGGCACCAGGCCATGTGGCCGTTTGTTCTGGCTCGAGTTGAAGGTATGAACGATACTCATATTTCTCAAATTTCTTTGACGAGTGCCATCGCCTTAAAAAAAAAAACATATAGCGAACTTCAAAGACACTTAAGACTACTTACGAGTAGAAATGCGAGAGCATTCCTACATGCAGCGCGCCAGGTCTTCCTTTTTCACACTGCGTTGTGGCGGTGACATCACGCACCCTCACTGCGCAGGAGCAGCGAACCTCGCCGGCTCCGCAGTTTCCGTGACGATGCACCTGAGTTGTTGTGCTTTTCCTTGTGTTTTATTTCTGAGGCGCGTCCGCTTTGACCTTGAGCGCCCACCGGTTTCCGTGACGAAGCATCTGCGTTGATGTGCTTTTGGCCAATGGGAATTTAACTGCCGTTTCGCTGCTTCAGATGGTTACAGACAACGCCGGCTTCACTCCATGGGACAGTTAATGATTTTGCATTAAACACTAAGGCAAGTTTATTCAGCTACTAACGATAGGGAGTGATTCTAAACAGTATTGAGCGAAAGTAGAAAAATCGTTTTATGGAAGGGCGCGTCCATTCATTTTCATCAAAATGGGAAGGCGAGTCAATTACGAGTCTCATTATAGTTTCTGGTTCATAAATAATACCGCTTGCTTTATGAGAATGAGGAGGCGAGACGTCGTGCTCATAATCCCTGTGCAGATCTCGTTAGTGGGTGAGATGCACGAAGGTACGAATAGTTTTTGGGCCTCGTCATTCGCTCGATGAATTGAAGTTACATATGTTTCGGTATACACATATTTTTCTTTATTGTTCGTTTTCGCCCTGTCGTTGGTGGCTTTCCTCGCAAGTATTTTTCTTGTACGCTTTCTCGCCTAGACTTTTAGTCCTTGCTGCTCAAGGGACTTTGTCGGCTTTAAACCTTCCGCTGTGGTGCAACCACTTGCGACAAGTATTTCTTTCTGGCAGAACCGGTCGGTTGCGTATAGTGAGGGAGTCCCTGCTGCGGTGAAAAGTTCGACATAAAATTAGAAAATTTTGTAGTTTAGACAACCCAGGATTAGATACTGCACTTTGGACAGGCTAACTCTCAAAAGACGCATTTGAGGGTACAAACCGAGGAAAAGGAGGGGATCAGAGAGCGAGGGGCACTCCAGAAAGCCGAGCTCCGACTAGAATGATTAGAGGGTAGACGCAAATCTAGCTGCCTTGGTCTCTACTCGCTGTTCGAAACGAGTTCGAACGCAAAAGCTGAAAGCCAGACACCTGCGTTCGGCGTTCGGACGCATTTGAACAGTGAGTAGTGACAAATGCAGTTAACTAGCCTTGCGTCTACCCTCTAATTATTCCAATCAAATTTCCCGGAGCTCTGGCGTCCTCCTCACGCTTTATCGTCTCCCCCTCTCCCTCGGTCTCTACTTGTATACAATCAGCAGAACGCTCTTAGGTATATTTCGCTTTGATTTCACTTTTCTGTAGTCATGTAATTCTAGTCGCTGACAGCTGCGGAGACCGAGGGCCTGGCTAGTCACTTTCACGCTCCTTGCTTCGCGATTGGTTCTTTTTTATTCGTATACGAGAATGCCGCAACGTGATTGGCCGGGAAGCGAAAATGAGATGCACGCAAATTGCCACGCCCTCCGTTTCTTAAGCCCTCCGTTACTGTATATAGTAGGTGTTCTGTTTCATCCCATAGCATGTCGTTGTCCTTACGGAACAATTCTAATATACATTAAAATACAAATTTTTGCTTGAGTTCTTTGTGTAAAGTACGTTAGATTCACTCTAGTCAAATCACCACGCAATGCAAGAAAATCCGGTACTGCGTCGAAGCTTGTTCAGACGTGCAGCACCTTGCGTGTGTCAGGGCTTCGCTTGGAGCTTTTACCGATAGTCCGCTCTGCTATTGATTGTCCTGCCCAAATTTACGCACAATGACATCAGAAATTGCTGAACGAAGAGCGTGTCGGTGCGGTTCAAGATTTAAGAAATAATAAACATGGAAGACAGGAGACATTCCCTCGAGCTGCGGGAGTCAAATACGTAGGTCAGACTGGCGTGGGAACCTGTAACGTTACGCTGAAGTTTCCAAGGCCTCGCCTGATTCTTATCATTCCATTGTCGTGAACGCCAGTTCCTGCACAGACTGCCGGCCTCGTTTTGAAGAGACAAGAATCTTGGGGAGCGTAACGCCAGATTTGACCGGGAGATTATAGGGTCATTCACTATGAACAGCGCAAGCAACAGGGTTTTTAATCTTTCGCTGCTCCTGACGAAGTCTGAAGTTGAATTTCTCAAATCACAGATGATTCTGTCGACCTGACTTCGCCTTTTGTTTATCTTACTGTATCTTTACGTCCTCCCTCTCTCCTTAGTTTCTCTCCTTTTCCCCAGTTTTCCTGCCTTTGATCGGCTGCTCACTTTTGGAATACCTATATGTTCGTTGCCAGTTGAAAGATATGCTTGCGTCGTCCTTGTCATGGACGTTTATTACTTCTTCAATCCTGAGCCCCAGAAACGTTTTGAGCCTTTTAAAGGATTGGCAGAATGGGGCACATGATGACATCATTTCCTTCAAAAATCTATTATTGTAAAATAATGTCTTTGGTTATTATTATTCTTACTGTTAGACACAAAAAAAGTGAAACAAATGTCTGATTGATTTGACGAATATAGTTTTTTGAAGAAAGTGGGGCAGTTCCACGCGTTCCAAAAAAAAAAAAAATAGAAAGACGGTCACAACTTTCTGTAATGCCGATTTAGAGCGCAGCTCTTGAGGAGGAGGAGGGGAGACTACTGAGGGGAGGGTATGCCCCTCACCCTCACCCGTACCCTCTCCTACCCTCCTCCTTCTCTCACGCGCAAAACGCGCGTCGTCTCGCGACGTTTCGGCGCGGTATCTAAACGTCACGTGACGTTTCGGTGGAAGTCAGGGTGACGTTTCGGCACGTGCCGAAACGTCAACGTGCTGAAACGTCACGAGCGACGTTACGATGCGGTGCATTTTGGGACGTTTCCCATAATGCACCGCGCGGTTACGTTGACGCCGACGCCGACGGCGATGCCGCTCAAGCCGGAAACGGGCGCCTAAGAGCTGCGCTCTAAAGCGGTTACGAACTCTGCATTATGTGACGAAACATATATGCTGCATTTAATATTCTACCATGTAATCGCTCCTCATTAGTGACCTTCACCCGGGGCTCCTGCATCGATTGAACTACTCCAGCTTTAGTAAGCCAAATATTATATTTTCCTTCGGCTGTGCTAACATTAACAAGAATAATGGAGGCGTCCGAGCATTCTTCTTTTCCTTCATGGTGGGTCATCACAGCCGGATGGCGCCAACACAGCAATGAGACCCAAACCCAATATGCCCAGCGTCTTAATTTGGACGCGTTGATCAGGCACGAGGTCCAGCCGAACACTGACGCACCACTTGTGCGCAATTTGTTCGCTCAATCTCACTGTGATAACGTCAAAGTTATAGCGTACAGCCCTTGAATAGGGAGGTTTCGTAGATCGTTCTGGCGTCTCCGCTACGCCTCCGCTACGTTATCTGCTACGCCTCCGCAACTAATGCGCATGCGCCAATCTAGCGCAGACCTTGCGGAGTTGCGGACGTGGTTGCGGAGGCGCTTTACGAAATAGCGTATCTCGAGATACGGTGGCCGTTCGATTGTGTGTATTTTTATCTAGCTTATTTTATTTATACATATATACGCGTATAAATAAAGAACACAACGACGACGGCGACGTTGAGAGGATGACACACCGGGCGACGGCGGTGCGTCAATCTGAGCCCTGGTGCTTCGGAGGTGGCAGCTTCTACTTTGACTGGGCTACCTCCTTGGAGCCTGATGCTTCGACCGCAGTGGACCTCAGTGAGCAACAGCGCCATAATGTCCCGGAGACTCCTTCATGCACCGATCGAACGGCGTGCCAGATCCCCCAGCTCGCTTTTTACCCGCCCAAGCCGCCTCCACGAAATCTGGACTTCTGCGAATCGGACTGCCATCCTCCCCAACACCAACAATCCATGTCGTCGTCATTATGCATGTATATACTCATGACATTATCATGTTCACTAGACGCGGCACCGCGGGCCTCCATGGTACGAGCTGGTGCCTTTCCGCGGTGCCGCGGCTCTCCAGAGCCAAATAAATAAAGTCTAAAGACTAAAGACAAAATTCTTGGCTCATCAACAGTCGGTAGCGCCTTAAAAAAAAAACAAAAAAAAAACAATAGTGTTTTCCCATTTATAGAATACAAATTCCAAAAGTACACCATACCAGTGGCGCACATCACTGAACTAACATAACACCGCTTCATAGGTTCCGAAAACATCAAATACACATCCTCCATTTCGCTCCCACTTAAACTGGACAATACAAGTTGGTTCTCAAGAACGCTGAGCCGCTGCATCTTCGGGAATTGGCGGAGAACGCGTCCACGAACATAAAAGAGCGTGAGATGACAAAGAGAAGATTGGCTTGGCCGAACTGAATCTGGCTTTAAGCAAAGCGCGATTACCGCAAGCTGGCAAGATGTGATACGAAGCATTTATCCAGAAAAAATATTAACCTTCATAATCGTAAATTAACAATCTGTAGTGTTCGAAAATAGGCACTCTGATAAAACTAATACACTCTAAAAAAAGCCCGTGCATCGACTTTCCAGCACAACACTCGGAGAGCCAATCAGCGTGACTTACGAAAGCAGTTTAGCGAGTGACGATGTCGAAACATATGTTTAGACCAAAGCACTCAGTCTGAGTTGTGACAATAAGCAATGCGAAATGTCAATCTTGCATTGCTTAATGTCATAACTCAGACTGCGTTTTTTGGTCGAAACATATGATTCCGCATCGTCATTCGCTGAGCTGCCTCCGTAGGTTGCGCTGACTGACTCTCCGAGTGTTGTGCGGGGAAGTAGATGCAGGGGCTTTTTTTAGAGTGTACGTGGTTGCAGTAATAGTATGCGTTTAATGTTTTATATAGTGCTTTTTACGACCGCTAGTGGCGCTGTCATAATCGCAATACTAGGGTGCCTGCATGTCTGTCTGTCTCAGGGTGAAGACATCCATTGTTGCATTGAATGTGCCAGCGCGTGACGCTCTCGCGCACTCGGTGCATGACCTGGGCGGTAAAATGGCGTCTATGCATTAGCCAAAGCTACGCGCTCGAGCTGAGTGACACCGGATTGCGCGCACTTCAAAAGGCATGAAAAACAATTGAGCGGAAAAATGGCTGAGATGTCACCACTCAAGCAAAAGCGCGCGTGTGTATGAAGGCACTCTACGCAATACTAGAGTTCCTGTATAGGCTCCCTACGGGAGCCAGAGTTGCGCGTTCATCTTAGTAGCGCAGTCTTTCCTGCACGGCATGTTGATCCCGCTCGTCACGTGACTGAATTCGGCGAATAGCGGCGCCGCACGTTCGAGGCGCGCGGCGCGCTCAAAAGATCGTACGCCGAGGCGCGTGCAACGTCTACTTTCCTGCACGGCACTATATCCGGCTCCTCACGTGATCGGATCTCGGCGAATAGTGGTGCGGCGGCACGTGGAAAACAGACGCGCAACTCTGGCTCCCGTGGGGAGCCTATACAGGAACTCTACGCAGTACCGTAGCCCGCAGAAAACGGTCCACGAAAGCCTTTTTTTTTTGAGTCTCCGCTATGCCTCTGTTAGAGGTTCTCGTAGCGGGTAGCGGATAGCGTTGCGGAAAGGCCAAAACGATCTACGAAAACTCTCTAATATCCTACGTGGTTTTGGCTATACCGGCCTAGCGCTGGGGAGCGTAACACGCTATAGAACGTTTATATAAATGCAATATTTTTTTTTGTCGTATCCGCTTGTACAGCGCGTGTCAAGAATGAACCTCCAAAGAATTTATTTGACATAATGAAATATATGATCTAAGCTTATCACTGGCATCGCGCTGACATCTAGCAACAAAATAACGGTTCAGTTACAGTCTACCCGTGCAAGATCCAGCTGCAGGAAGCGCTCGCAACTGCGACCTTTCCTTCGCTCCACCCTCGGTGTGTGTGCGTTCCGCTGTGTTAGCCAAGTCACCGCAGATTATAAACAAAGAAGCTGATATATAGGTAGAGTTAGGATTAGAAACCCACAATGAAGAATTTTGCGCGCGTATGTTTTTTTTTAACTTTTGGTCACAAGCCTTTACGTAGTGAGCGTCAGGGAAGGAGTCATTTTCTACCTTACTTGCAGTTTGAACATTTGACGATGATTTTTTTCTCTCCAGTCAACTACTATTGAAGAATGTAAAATAAGGTCATCCCCGGTCTTTTTTATTGTTAAAACTGGACAGTAGGTTGCTGTATTATCACACACTCAAGAAAAAATAAAAACAATTAGAAAATCGTCAAGAAGCGCCAAACTACGTTGGTATCGTTGGTATTCGACGATCCGCAATTCCAGTCATTGCGCATTATACTAACTTTCGTGCTAGTATACAACGCTGTCAAAGCTACTGGCGCGAGCGCGTAACTTCATCCATGGTTTTGTTTGTGCGAGAACGCGTGTAAATGATCTCCGAGTTCAAACCCCATACTCTCGCCAACAGCTTTGGCAGCGTTGTACACTAAATATTAAAAAAAAAAATAGTCGTAAAAGAAACTACGTGGCAGTACTGTCTAGAGACTCGTGGTGTACCAAAAGGGCAGCATCCATGCAAACATTTACGGAAAAAAAAAAAAAAAAAGACACAACAGACTCAATTTTTTAACGCGATCCCGCGGTGTGGGTGGTTGGAGTCCTCGAAACAGCGATCAAGCACGAGCCACGGGAGAGGACAAAGTGTTCCCTTCTTAAGGAGGGAAGGGTTCCATCTTCACTGGGCTCGTCTGTGGTGAATGCCGAACAGATACATATATACACACACACGCAAGCACGGGGCTTCTCTGGTTTCGAGCTTTGACGTCAGAGCTGTCACCGTTGCGCGTCACACATCTCCAAGAGATTGTCCCTGAAGTGTGTCTCTTCTCACGCCGGGAGTGGACTGACCGACCATAGCTAGGGTGAGGCCATAAGGAGAAAACGAAATGGCGGGGAAGTGATCTCAAGACGAGTAGAAAAAGAGAAAAACTGTTTATTCACAAACACGAAGAGGTCGAACCTGCAATTAGTGCTGATTTGCTGCTTCGCAAAAAAATATGGAATGGAAAGGGTCGAATAGGAGAAAAGCATAAGGACAAAACAGTAAAAAGTAAAACAAAAGCAAGGGCAGACTTTTCACACTAAAGTATTCACATAAAATTATTTTGAATAAACGAGAGCTAATAATATAATTAATCAGTTATTTTGTGGCCTTATGTCCATCCTCAGAAGTTGGCCGAGGTCCAAAGAGGTGGTGTAGTTTGATTCCTTCATTTCTTACTAGACCCAGTTGGATTTTGATCGCCTTCCCATGAGAGTCATATTTAGTGCAGCTGCATAATATATGGTGGCTTGCTTGATAGGGATCGGTGACCGAGTGGGCTAGCGCACACCAGATCGAATCACGAAAGCTCGCGCTGAATCACGGAAGCTCACGCTGAATCACCACCCCTGCCCGTTGCGATCTGGATGAGCATCGTACCGGCGTGCGGTCGTGTATCACTACTGCGTGGTGTACGTTAAAGACCCCAGGTTAGCGGTTGTACCGCACAGGCTAAATGTTCATTTACAGATGAGACACTAGGCGCCCACTGAGGCAAACTATGTTCCGGCTGTATAAACATTTCCACAACAATTTGTTTTTTTTATCGTCTGTTGTAGTTTAAATTTTATCAGGTGTGATTTTCTTTCATCTACGCAGCGCACCAAACTATCACAATAATTAAAAAAGCCTGTAGGTAATGATAACTTGTGTTAAGGGCTGCAGATTGCCATAAAAGCACACTTCTTTGTAGGATTCACAGCGGGGACGACGGTCCGTGCACGGTTCCATTGTCTCAAGCCCAGATTGCCTCGCAGTTCATCGCAAAGTTACCTTAAAATGTCTTTCAAGAGGCGATAGTGTTATTGAAAATAAACGTCGTCCAAGTCAAACGCGTTGGCCTGACTTAAATACCTACGCCGACGGCGAAACACTACAAAAAACGCTGCCGTTTTGAACGCGTCTCCCTTATCTCGCGCCCAACTCGCGTAGGTCGGAGCCGGCAAGCTTTTCCCATCTTTGGCGGCTTCTGCCACCTCACAATGTCACCGCATTTCGGCGCGAGTTTCGGAAAAGCCTCTCTCCGACCGCCTCAAAATTCTCCGTTGTGACGTCACGACCTAAGGAGTGACGAAGAGCGTCGTTACGCGCGGCGCCGACCAATCGCGGCGGGCGGCCAGTAGCCGTTTAACGTGAGGACCTTAAGTAAAATTTGCATTGATTCTAGTATTGTTGTGCTGGGAATAATGCTAAAGCAATTAATTCAGGATGTCGAACCGAACCCGAACCGAAAACCGAATCAAAACATTATTTTGACCGAACCGGTTCAAAACCTAAACCGAAATCGGACGCTTCATATTGAACCCAAACCGGAAAGAAACCATAATCTGATGTGGTGGTTACCGGTTCAACGAAAGTGGTTCAGTGCCAATTGTGTTAATAATTGGGTAATGGGAAAAGGTAGGGCGGATTTTTTTCTTATCTTGCCAAGACTAATCTTACCTACTATCAAATATTTTTACATTTCGTTTTTTTTTTTATTTATTATTTTTTTTTACATACGCAATAAAAAATTATAGAATCATCAAAAGCAGAGGCACAACAAGACCGCGTGGTCAGCGAGTTTGCTCAGTTCCCTCCTCTACTTAGGAGTCTGGAGAGCTTCAACTTTAGTTAGTTTCTTGGATTGAACCTGGAGTTAGCGCTGGCGGCGATTTCAAAGCACCGCTTCGCCGCTTGGCTACGAAATGTCCAGGTGTCGGAGCGGATTCCGCCCCTCTAGGCACGGAGGCCTACGAGTCCGCGAATGTTTGACCTCAAGATGCACCGCAGTTGCAGTCGATGAGCCATTTAGCCAATCGAGCACCGAAAGCGCACCACGTGACCTTCCGCTTCAGGGCGGCGACACGCTGAAGGGAGGGGGGACAAGTACCACGCTGCATCGGCAGTATAGTTGGTAAGGTCACCTGTGATACATTTCAATGAAAAAACAATCTTTTCAACGCGCTCGGAATGTTACTTTGCAAAAAGAAAAAAGAAGGAAACATGGGTCGACGGAGGCAACGTTATTTGGCGATGATTCTCCGACGCGACGCGCCTTGGAAGGAGGCCGAGGAGAGGCAAGGCTGAGAATAAAATGTTCCTTTGCTTTGTATATTGTTTTGTAGGTTTGCCCGACTATATATCAATGCCAGCATGGCGTCTGTTCAACCTAAAGCCTTAGTTCGACCATTTTCTCATTTTTGTGTGAAGTTCTCTTTCGTCGTCTTCAACTGAACATTCGAGAAACGTCGTTCGCTGTGATGGCATTACCGGAACTTTGTTCGGTGGCTGACAGTTTCGAATGTAAGTACTGTTAAATGATATTATCAGGGACTTAGTGTTAACACTTCATGCTATGTAACTGGTTCTGAGTCCCTCAGACCGGGTCATTAACATAAAGCGTTGTTTGCGATAAAAAGTCAGAGACAAGAAAATATCGCCACGAGATCTATATTTTCCGCCGGAACCCGAAGCGCTGTCAAAATGTAGTCACATTTCATTATACGAGCTAAATGTTTTACCCATGTCAAAACCACAGTGCTTAGTCTGAATAACTTCTTAAATTTGTTTAGATACGACGCAAATGATCTTTTAACATGGTTCATGTCGTCTCCGTATGGGCGGCCTCGTAATCTTCGCGCTCATTCGCAAGCAGCAGACTGCCTGCGATTGCTGCCCAACTTGCTGTGTCTTTCGAACCATTTTGTGACAAGCACCTCGCGGACGGGTGTCACGAATTTGAACGATTTTTCATGGCTTTATTTTCGATTTTCGCAAGACAACCTGTGTACTATTGAGAGTTCTGTGTTTGGCTTGCGAAGAAGCCACCGACACCCTCTGGAGAGGATTTGGGTTGGGGTGCCCAGTTGAGAAGGGGCACCTCCAGGGTCCTTCCTTCAGAAATAATTTGCACTACAACAGGATGACGATACGGCGGGAAGGGAACGATACCGAAGAACAAAATTGGGAAGGATCGCGAGAGCGAGTTCCTTCAACATATCTGCCAACGGCTCTAAAATCTTGACTCAATGTTTTAAAGATAGAGCTCGAAAGTCGAGAGCAAACGTATACACCCGCGAGATTGGAACACCCTCTGTCAAAGACGAATGCACATTCTGTTACCCAATGTATTGGGTAACAGAATTCCTGATGAGGAGAACGGTCTTAAGTCATCAGCATCTGCACTACTTCAGCAGACGCATCTTGGAACACCGTGCTTCATTCGCAAATCTAAAGAACAGAAGACAGAAGAGTGCACTTCGACAGTTTCACTGGAACAAGAGAAAATGATACTACAGAAAAACGGCAGGTGCTTCCGCTACACCCTTGCGAACCACATATCCAAGAACTGCCGAAGAAGAATAACATGCAAGCAGTGTCGAGGTCGACACGCTTCCACGATGTGCGACCGTAATTTTACGAACGGAGGACATAAGAACGTCGCCAGTACAGTTCCACTACAGTTAAGTTTAATGAAGAACGCTTCGGTCCAAAAGACAGTGCTGTTACAAACAGCCGAAGCGTAGGCCTCTGGAACCCAAAACGAAACGATGGCTACAATGTTGTTTGACGGAGGTAGCCAGAGATCCTTTATAACTGAGGACTTATCTCGAAGACTGGGTTGCAAAGTATTGGGAAGTGAACGGCTTGCAATAGGGTTTTTCGGTGGACACAAACAGGAAAAGAACTTCCGAAGGGTCCTCATCACTCTCCAAAGCAAACACGAGGGACGTAACTACCACATTGAGGTTCTTGAAGCCGGCGTCATTTGCGATCAACGACTACCCCAACCGGATGACAACATTATAAAAAAACTACGTCAGATGAATTATGCGATCGCGGTTATCATTGACGATGACTATTGCGACCCTATCGACATCCTAATCGGCTCAGACCACTATTGGGATATTGTCAAAGGTCTAGTCACAAGGCTCTGCGGCAATCTAAAAGCCATCGAGGCATCGCTTGGGTGGACTGTGCATGGCCCCATGACACCTTGGTGCAGTGCTCGCAAACTGTAGTACTTAATGCTTCACTGATAACCAAGGCTATTGATAATACACTACAAAGGTTCTGGGATTTGGAGTCCATGGGAGTCACAGAAAGCGAGAGCGACGAGACGGCCGACGCCGTACTGAATTCTTACGAAGAAAATGTAACGAACGACGGACATAATCAAGTATCCTTGCCTTGAAAGCCTTCGGTCCTCCTACTTAGCAACAAGACGTTGCCGAAAAGCGACTGGTACAACTTACTAAAAGGCTCCAGTGCAATGAAGACATGCTACACGCTTACAACTCTGCCATAAGGAAGTATGGCCACGAAAATATGGCTGAAAAGGTAAACATCGAAGAAAGCAGTGGGGTTGTCTACTACATGCCGCATTAGCCGGTAATCAAGGAAAGTAGAGAAACGAAACTACGTGTAGTCTACGATGCTTCGTCACGCAGCCACCGATCAAAATCATTAAATGACAATTTGGAGAGCGGACCAAATCTAAACGCTGACCTACTGGGTCTGCTTCTGAACTTCAGAAGACATGAAATTGCACTCGTTGCAGACACCGAAAAGGCTTTCCTACAAATTGTTATTAACGAAAAGGAGCGAGATGCCTTGCGTTTCTTATGGTTTGAAACCACACCAATGGAAGACCATCCTTTCCCAAAAATCGAAATCTGAAGAAGGACAAGAGTCCCGTTTGGAACAACCTCAAGTCCATTTCTCCTTGTAGCGACACTGCAACATCATCTGAAACTCATGATCCCCCAGTACCCTGAGGCTGCCAGAGAACTCTTGAAGTTTATCTACGTTCATAACATTCTAACAGGTGCGGACAATGAGGAGCAAGCTCTACGTATCTAATCTAAAACAAGTGACATTTTTAGACTTGCCTTTATGAAACTGTACAAATGGTCATCTAACTCGCCAAGAGTCCTGGAGGAAATTAACGAGGACGAAGCTGAACGAGTACAACCCGGAGATCATCAAGGTATCCTTAAGGTGCTAGGACTCACGTGGAACCTGAGTTCAGACGTGCTGTCATTTACACCAGATAGCGTGATCACATGCTCACCGAAACGAACAGACACCAAACGGGCCGTACTGCAGAAAACAGCAAGGATGTACGATTCTCTTGGAATGCTGGCGCCGTTCACTGTACGGACGAAAATATGTTTACAACGGCTGGGACAGCCGTTGTAAACGACTGGGAGAGCCCGTTACCGACTGAAACAGCCCGTTACCGACTGGGACAGCCTGTTACCTCATGATATTCTAAAGGAATGGAGTAGATGGTGTGACGAACTTCAAGTTCTTGGCGAAGTAACTGTGCCACGATTCTACGGAAACCAAATGTCAGGAAGCGTACAGCGGACGATACTTCACGTATTTGCAGATGCAAGTACCACGGCGTATGGGGCAATAGCACATCTCTGCACAACGACCAGATCAGGTGAAACCTGATCTGGTCGTTGTGTAATTTGAAAGACGAAAGATTTTCGTCTTTCAAATTATGTACTATACAAGTCATCTCGCCAACACGGCCAAAGCCGAGCGTTATTGGCGGTACGGAGAGATATAATATCTGTGCCCGTGTTTTCGTCAACTGCAGAAGTTCCAGAATTTGTTGCTTGCAAGGTACGATGTGGTGAGACAATGTTGCATATAGTGAGTGTCTACATTGAACCTCGGACTCCGCTAACCCTTTCGGAATTCTCTGCAATTTTCAGCCACATTTCTACTCCTTACATAATATGTGGAGATTTTAATGGCCACCACACTATGTGGGGGAGTGATCACTGCGATCAACGTGGAAATCTGATCGGGAAATATATGGACGAGAACAACATCTGTGTCCTCAACGACGGGTCCCCAACGTTCGTCCGGGGCCATACCTATTGCAGCTATTTGGATCTGACACTATGTTCTCCCGACATTTCACCTCATGCGACATGGACGACTGATAGAGAAACCCGAGGCAGTGACCACTTCCCAATTCTCATTCAACACCCAATTTTCGATGTTCGTGGACAGCATTATCGAGTTTGGATTACGAATTGGAAAATGTTCAGGCACTTCAACACTCAGAACCTTCCCAGTGTAAAGGAACCCGAGGAATTTGCAATCTCCGTTTTAAACAATTGTGAACGAGCAACGCGTCTTGTGACCGTACCCAGTGGACACGTCGGCGTCAATGGCGAATACGAAAAATTAAGGGCAATAAGGCGCAGAGCAGAACGTCGTTATCGAAGATCTGGTCGTGTTGAGGACTACAATGAGGCCCAACACATTCACAAACTAATACGACGAGAGCTACAAATTCTCTCCATTCGCCGATGGAAGCAGTTCAGCTGTACTCTAACTCCATTCACTCCGATACCGAAGGTATGGAAGATACTTCGTTCTCTCCGTACACCAGTAATACAAAAACAACCTTTCCGGGCTCTAGCTCTCCTTCGAGGTACATCGGAGGTAGTAATTGCGAATGAATATTGTACTTTGCTAACGCAACAAAGTGATATGGTGTCCTCTATAGAATACCGTTTTTCTCACGAGAAAGCGACTCGTGCATTCAAGAAAGAGCTGCACTCAGTGCAAACAGACCTAGACTATGAATTCAACACCCGTGAAATGGAGTGCGCGCTACAAAGTATTCGAAAATCAACAGCTCCTGGTCTTGATAAAGTCACTTATGACGCTCTTTCAAATCTTGGCCCTGCCGCTACTACCGCACTTCTTGAAATATATAATGAAATTTGGAGAACAGAAAAGATACCTGAATTATGGAAGCTGGCTAAGGTAGTTCCAATACTAAAGCCTGGAAAATCGCCGTTAAATTTAGATTCATTCCGTCCTGTCAGCTTAACAAGTTGCGTAGGTAAACTACTTGAGAAGATGATACATGATCGCTTACAGTGGTGGCTCGAAACAAGTGAAGCGTTCCCCGAAGAGATAACAGGATTTCGCCCTCGAGGGTGCACAATGGATGGCATTTTAGATCTCACCACATCCGTTGAACACGAAAGAAACAATGGAAACTTTACAGTTGCACTCTTCCTAGATATTCGTCGAGCATGCGACACTGTTAGCCATGCTCACGTTCTTGAAGGACTCGTACAGCTTGGTGTACGTGGACAGATGCTTCGGTGGATAAAGGAATTTCTTTATTGCAGGAACATAATAGTAAAAACCAACGATGGAGACAGCATGAGACATGAAGTACACCATGGAGTACCCCAAGGCAGCGTGCTGAGCCCTACTCTTTTCAATGCAGTAATGGCACAGCTACCGCAGAAACTTGAATCACCTATAAAGATATCCATCTATGCGGATGACATATGTATATGGATCTCGTTCATCTCGCGATATCCTAAAGAATAAGTTACAAGCGGGCTTAGACACCACTTTTAGATTTCTAAAAGAACGAATAATGGAACTCTCTGCCGCGAAATCACCATTTCTGCCATTTACAAGAAAGAAACTCCCTGGGCTTAGGCTAGATCTCAACGGAGCATCAATTCAAAGGGTTAAATCCTATAGATTTCTTGGTGTAATATTAGATCAATCTCTCACTTGGTCCAAACATTTAGACATGTTAGAGAGTAGAATTAATTGTGTGATTAATGTATTCCGCTGCATTGCGGGGGCAAGATGGGGAGCATCAATAGATGCGATGCTCTCATTCCACACGGCGCTAATACGACAAGCGATCGCATACTCTATTCCGGTGTTAAACGGACTTTCCCGGACATCAGAGTCTCGCCTTACCTACATGCTAGCAAGAAGCTTAAGAGTAGGCCTAGGTTTACCGCGATCAACATCCAGCGCGCTTGTACTCGTAACGGCAAGAGAGCCGACTATACATATTCTAAGAACACAGGAGAAATATCGTAATTTCTTTCGACTCTCCACGCGGCCTCTGTTCAACGATATTTTTACTCGCAAAGGGACAAACTTTCTTTCCACACTGAATTCTCTTCCATTATGGATTCCCGAACAACCTAACTGGATTCAAGAGATCTGTAAACCACCCTGGACGCTACCATTACTGGAGGTCAACATGGACATTCCAGGCATGCAAACAAAAACATCAGTTAACACACAGATTGCAAGAACATTGACTCTTTCACATCTGGAAGAGAAATATAAAGATGACATCCACGTGTATACTGATGGATCAACCACTGAAGACGGATCGACATCAGCGTTTGTTGTGCCTGATTTTAACCATTGGTCATCCTTTCGACTATCGCATCCTACTTCCTCAACCACTGCGGAATTACATGCTTTACTCGCGGCTGCAACGTACATAAACAGCAACTCGGCAGCGAATTCTTGGGTAATATGTACTGATTCAAAGGCAGCTTTGCAATCTATTAAGACTATGAATAGTCGTAGTGAACACAACTCCCTTGTACACAGAATTTACTTAGAACTCTCTGACGCCATCGAATTTGGCAACACTGTACATCTACAGTGGGTCCCCGGGCATACCGGAGTTTCAGGAAATCACCAAGCTGACCAATTGGCTACCACAGCCCATACAAGTAACAACGTCCACCTTACACCTTTCACAAAGAGCGACGCCAAAAGATACATCCGTCGACTACGTGAGCAAATGTCTCACGATGAATGGCTTAGCAGCATCCCACAAGACAGCCTGATCCGTCTAATCGATCCGGACCTCCGTTGCCCAGTGTACACCTATTCAGCCAGGTCAATCGACACCCTTATCCATTGCCTACGACTTGAGGTAGCATACACGGGAAGCTTCCTTCACCGGATAAAACAGGTAGGAACACCGAGTTGCAAGTGCGACAACCCGGTCGAAGACGTCGAACATTTAATCATGGACTGTCCGAGATATGATCAGTGGCGCGCCCGCTTACGGATTAGTCTCGGGATACTCGACAATCGTCCATTTTCTCTCGCCAAAGTTCTAGGCCCTTGGCCTGACTTAAAGAAACAAAAGCGTGCATTAGCCTCACTTACTACATTTCTGAAGGACTCAAAGATAGAAGCCAAATATTAAGTTCAATGATTACGAGTTACTGGTATAGCAGGATTTAATTGCACATATTTTGTACCACTGTATAATACTGTACATATCGTACTTTTTAAAGTGCACTTGCTTGTGATATTAACGCAGCACGTTCATAGTTTACTTTGTTATTCATTATGCCCAGATTTCATAATTATTGAACATATCATATCATACTTTACCCCATTACTAGCATTGAAGTAGCCGGCCCCAAATTATGGGGCTAAAATCTTCATCTCATTAAATAAACATTGAATTGAGAGGTACCTTGCGAAGAAACGGGGTGCTTCCACATGTCGCAGCATAGGTTCGTAGCTGTCAAGTTTTGAGCAGCGCTCCAGGCGAGCAAAATATAATATTTGGTTCGCGTTCCGAACATGCGTCCATACGCTTCTCCACTAGAGTTTTTTATACTCCGTTCCATTCTAACTGCCAGCGTAGCAGAAGATAGAAGAGCGAGTTTTCAGCGTCCCTGCCACGCACGCGCTCTCGTGCAGTGCGAGCATCGTTCAGGAGGGCGTGCTTTTGCGAGTAGCTTCGGCTTCGCTATCACGTAAAGTGAAACATGCGTGCTTGCGGAAGCTATGAAGGAAAGCAGAGATGAAAGGAATGGTTAATGGGACGCTGCGACCGCGAGCTGCATAAGTGTTTTTTTAGACATTTTGTTACCGCGCATTTACAGATGCTGACAGATGCCTTGGCACATGCAAACTCGAACGTTACAGCGCCACACGTATGGTGCAGCCAGCATAACATAGTCGCGTCTTGCGTAAGTCTTTCAGACGCGCTCGCGCCCCCTGCCCCAGAGCAACGGGTCTATACTCATAAAACAGTAAAGAACTTCATATCGTGTACATTAGCCCTCTGACCAATAAGGCAGGAAAAGTTATAACACATCGAAATGCTCGTTTGCCAGTGTGAGACGCCCACTACATAAACTGAGCTTCCGAGCAACGATCACTTGAGTTATGTTTGTGCTTAAAATCATGGTTGCTAGTTAGCTGAATTGCTATCTGAAATCGCAGAAAGCACTTTTTTTGTTATCTAGAAATGTAGATACAGTCTGCGGGAGAGCAAAACAATATCGCCCGACCTTCTATGCGCCGTACCTGAAGCTGAGACAGTCGACACCGATCTCACAAGCCAGTTTGGCTACGCCACTGGTGCCGCAATGTATCGAGGGACCTTAAAGGCTCATTCACACTGCCCCATTTTCTTACGTTAAGTTACGTTACGTATAAGTCACCGAAACATTCCTGTCCCGAATGTCGCGTGTCGTGCTTTCTCCTTGAACGGGTCACCTCGCTTAATATGAAGGACAGAGGTCCCAGTGACTTCGACGTAATATTTGGTGACGTAACCTAACGTAAGAAAATGGGGCAGTGTAAACCAGCCTTTAAGGCTGGTTCACACAGACCCGTTTTCTTACGTTACGTTACCAAAAGTCACCGGGAAATCTGTGCTTCGTATTAAGCGTGGCTACCAATTCAAGGAGATAGCCTGGCACGCAACATTCGAGTCACGAATGTTTAGGTGACTTAGACGTAACGCACGAAAACGGTGCTGTGAAAAGTTGAACCGAGCTCAACTCCTTACGTTACGTTACGACGAGCCTTGTGTCCTTCGTCGCCACGGTAACTCACCGTCTCTTAGCTCGTCGTCACCGAAACATTCGCGTTTAGAATGTCGCGTGCCAGGCTATCTGCTTCGATTGGTAGCCACGCTTATTAAGAAGCCCAGATTTTCCGGTGACGTTTCGTAACGTAACGTAACGTAAGAAAACGGGTCTGTGTGAACCAGCCTTTAGGCTTTTTGCCCGAGCGACAACCTTGCTAGAGCTCTGCGCGTGCAGAGCAAGGGACGGCACGAGCCGTCTCAGGCATTGGCGCCAGCCTCCTGTGAACTAAAGCTATTACGGCATCACGCATGCGCCCGACGCTTAGTGAGATCGGTCTATTGCTCCTGCTGTGCATTATTCGACAAAATGGCGGCGCCCGCGAGACACTCGGAAAATATGGCGCCGGCACCCTAAGCGCTACTCTTTTAGTGTCTTCGGCGTTCATATATTGTTCGGCTAGTCCATTGTGTAATGTGAGGCTCCTTTGATCGAACAGCAAATGTAATACCCGTGCCACACGGGCCACTCGAATGCCATTTACAACGAATGACATTTGAGCGGACGGCCAATCAGCGCGCGACACTCCGGGCGTGGCACATTCCACGCGCGACAGATTGCGAGCTGATTCGCCGATCTCACAAATGTCATTCGTTGTCGATGGCACTCGAGTTGCCCGTGTGGCACGGGTATAACCGCCCCCCCCCCCCCCCCCCCCCCACCCCTGTGGAATAGCCCTACGCAAGATAGACCTCACACCATAAAGTTAATGTATGCATGAAGAGGAAAAGGTCCTATGCGATTTGGCCGCTTCGGAACGGCGGAGCATAGTCGCGGACGTTGGTGGTCCCAGTGGGTGGTCCCGATAGGGGCATATCGCCGGCGACGCCTTGATGTACACCAAGAAGCAGCAAAATATCAATTATAAGGTCTGTACCTAGCTCCTTTTCTAGCTTACTTTCCAGAAAAACACCGGAATCGCGCATTGACAAGCACTCAAACAACCTCAACTCATCGCGGCAGAACGAACACGCCCAACCTAGCGTTCGCGTTCTTTTTCAAAGTTTGTCTCTCTTTTTCCTGTTCTTTCTCTCGGTACGACCTACGATAGCGCTCCCGACCTTTCTCCTCTGGCTCATACGGAGCTCATCAGCTCTTGAGCTCACCCAGAGCTCAAGGCCTGAAAAAATGTATGCGCTTATTTAAAGAAAAAAAAAGAAAAAGAACACAAGCTTTAAAATAGCTAGTGGCTCGATAATTTGATCGAGGTGGTTCCGTAGATCTCACGTACGTATGAGAACTCATTGAGCCATTAAGTGATAGCTTTAAAAATTTACACACAATAGCACTTGAGATGTAACATGGAATAACTTTGTGTATTTTTTTTTTGCACTCGTCATTATTTTTTTTAAGCTTTAACATTTTAATTATAGTAGAAAAATATTTGGTAGTTCGTTGGCGTTGCGAGAGTGCCAAAGCAGTTTTTATTATATTTTATTTTGGTAAATACATTCACTGTGCCCTGCTACGTCTTCTCAAAAAACGACGAGCTTGTGCCTACCCGGTTGCTATGTCTTTGATTTTAACGCCTTGAGGCATGGCCAATTAACGTTAACTTGCATTTATAAATTTCCTTGAAAGTCGCGTAAAGTATATGATTTGTGCTTTATATGGTGACCACCCGAGTACCAGCACATCTCTCAACATGAACGCAATCGCTATGCTTCGCTTCACCTTGAGTTCAGAGGCAGCCCACGCTGCGAGCTATTGTGACCAAGCATCAAAAGCTCGCCATCATGGTGTTCGTCATGTTCCTGTACGTCTTCTATCATCGCTGAACCAATCATAAGCACACAAGGCCTAGTGACTTGCGCTTTTAAGGCTGCTTGATTGGTCCCCTTACCTGGTAGCGTCGGCTGTGTCTGGACCTAAGCTGAAACAAAGTATTGTTGAGCCGTGCTGGATTCGGAGTTGATTGTCAAAGTTCGAACAAGCTCTACGAATTCCAAATGCTACAGACTGCATAACCGCCAACGCGCGTTTTTTTAGGCATATCAGGTTCTGCGATATTGGTTGTTCCTTCATTGCACAGCATCAATGACAAGGGCAATGGCGCGAGCACGCGGCTTTCAAAAATGCCTTCTATGTGCAAGCTCTCATGCAAATCAAGCCACACGTCTGCGCTTTGTCAGCGTGTGACTTCCCAAAAGACTACGATTCCTCCCTGCCTGTACCCGCAAAGCGTGTTCTAGTTATCACTACTGCGCAGTGTACGTTAAAACCCTTGAGTTTACAGTCGCGCCTCAATGTAAACATTATATTTTTGCAAGAAATGGTGCCACAGAACGGCATGTTTAAGGCAAGGTAACATTCCAAGGTGCCCCGCGGAGAAAACGTATATTCAAGAAATTTGACCGCCTTGCTTGGCTGGGAGTTTTCGGGCGTGACAGAGTTTTGTTTTGAATTGGATACCACACTATATGAAAATTGTCCTTCCCAGCGAGCAACAAGGGATGTTGCGTTCCGGTATAGTAGTGATTATTAAGCATACTTCTGCTTGCTCAGTACAGCCTTTAAAGCATATAATAATAATAATAGTACATTTTTTTTCAACAAAAACAATGTTGGAAAGGTGACCAGGTAAAAAAGCTGTAAAAACAGCTTGACGAGCCCCAAGCCACGTAAACCAGCAGTCGCGATGCAGGCACCAAAGTTTTATACAAAAATAAAACATGACATGTGTACTACATGTTTGAGAAACTTTACAAAAAAAAGAACTAACGCTATACAAGAAAAGTAGCATATTGATACAATTTATACAATACCGAAAACCTACACAGAACGTTAGAGCATCACTGAAATAAACGCGAAAGAAAACATCGATTCGAGAGATTTTAGCGCTTATTGCGGACAATTTGGCTCGAAATAAACATTTGAAATAAACATTTCCCGTAAGATGCTACCGATATATTGCTAAGCTCAATGCCTTGCCTGCTAAGCTGGTTAAGGGTAGGCGGCAAAGTATATTTTAAACTTTGGTGGCCGTAGTTTGTTCTAAAAAAGGGTACTTCCCAAGGTTCTTTATTTCGTGTTGGGTATCTATAAATTTTATCTGTTAGCTTCGCTACGTTCTTAAGGTTATATTGGGATAAATCTGTTTCTATTTTGTACTTTGCGCATAAACGATATTTATATAAATCAAAAATTCTCGTCACACCAATTTTACTAAAAAGATCATCAGTTGGATGTTCTAGTGGCACATTATGGATAATTCTTAATATCTTTTTTGTAACATACAGATTTTGTTGAGGTTGGTATAGGTAGTAGTGCCCCATATGAGTTGACCATAATTTAGAAGTGAAAAAATAATGAAATATATAATATTAACTTTGTTCTAAGTGGTAGAATGTGTTTATAACGATATAGAATACCGACGATGCTAGATTATTTTGATACGATATGATTAATATGGTCGTCTCATTACAAGGTTTCTTGAAAAATAACGCCCAAAGTTTTAAACGCGGCAACAATTTCTATTTGAGAAGAATTTATAAAAATATTCTCGGTAATGTTAATATGGTTATTCTTAGGTCGGAATATAACTGCTTTTGTCTTAACGGCGTTTATTTTTAATGCATTATGTCTACTCCATCTATTAAGCTTTTCTAGTGTTTCGTTCGCGTTATCAATAAGCTGCGACGCATCATCACCATCAAACAATAAGCTTGCATCATCTGCATAAATAAAAAATTGAGTTGAGTGACTAATATTTAAGATATAATTTATATATACATTGAATAAGAATGGCCCGAGAATGCTTCCCTGGGGAACCCCCGATTCAATCGAGTTTATTTCAAATAATTATTTCGCTGCAGCGAGCATTCGCTGTAGGTGGCGGATCAACTCACGCCAGTGCAAGCTGTCCGTAGTCGCATCTAATTTTTATATTCCACGATCCTGCACACTAAACTTGACCAATCAAATGAGAGCACGCCTGAACATTGAACGAAGGAAAACATCAAATAAAGGGTGAATGTTTACCTCAATATCCAACGAGATGAAGGGACGATTCAGAAAAAAAAATGTCCAACAAGTCCGAATATCAAGCGAAGAAACCCATTCAATCAATATAACGTGCCAATCGAGCCTGAGTGGTCATCAAGACGAAATATTGATTGAGATTGAATATTCTACGGGCCGGGAAATTCAATCAGCACGGTGGTATGTCCTGAAGGGCTGAATACCGAGGAATTGATGCGCCCGGTATATCCAGGTGTGTACAATACATCCAATTAATCTCAATTACCTTCTAGCCTTACTGCCAGAATGTCCGAGCGCACAAATATGAAAAAACTTTTGAATCCGCCTCGGTGACTTCGAGGCAAACGCTGGCCTTCGGGTTCCCTTTGGCGGGTTTGAATCCCGCCTTAAATTCCCGAGATCCGACGAAGGCTTAATTATTGCCGAGAACACGCCGTGCACGAACATTTCGATTGCACGTCAAAAAATCACCTCGTAGTCGAAATTATTCTTCAGTCCTCCGCTGGGGTGTGCCAGCTGCCCTTCGTTGGTTTTGGCGCGATAACCCCAAAAATTTGACTGCTCACGGTTTTGAGAATATTCTTTATATGGATCTTTAGAAGAGGAGGCCTGATAAATACAAGCTTTACTGTCAGCTTTAGAGTGTGGATGGTGCGTCCATCGCGGTTCTCGGTCCAGGAACAAGTGCCCGAGCTCACACTAGCACGCGATTGTCACGAGGCTCGCGGCATCGGCTGCTTAGTCCACCTGCCGGTGGCGCCGGTACATAACACCTCTTCCCCCTCAGATGTAGCTCCCATAGCGTTCTGGAGGGTGCCTATTTCTTGGAGGTTGCTCCCTTCTTCCGCTTCCGGCGTCTGTCGTATGTTCCGGCGTCGTCTCGGAATTATCTTGAAATGACGATCTCTCGGTAGGGTGATCGTGTTGAGAGTCCGAAACAGGAGCAGGAACAGACCACTCAGCCGATGGAGTCGATGTCGTAAATCGACGCCTTATTTGATCCACGTGGCGCCGGGTTGATCCAGTTGCTGTCTCTACCAGCCAGGAGCGAATTCCAAGTCTTTCGGTCAACTTTCCTTGGATCCACTTGGGGGTTCCTTTGAAGTTTAGGACATAGACTGCCTGTCCCTCTTGAAATACCCTGGACGGCGATGTCTTTTCCATATCTCGTTCCTTGTGACTACTTTCTCGACGAGGAAGGAGTCTACTGATGTTAGTAGCAAGCTCCCTGTTGAACATCAAAAATGCTGGTGTTTTTCCTGTCGAGCTGCAAACTGAGTTGTGTTGTTTGTACAGGAATCTAGCAATTCTCAGTGAGAGCGATCCCGTTTTCTCTCTTGACAAACTTTGCTTAAGTTCGTAAACCATGCGCTCGGCTTGGCCGTTTGTCGCTGGATGGTACGGAGCGCTGGTCACAAACTTCACGCCATTCTTTTCATAAAAGTCTGTTATCTCCTTCGATACGAAGACGCTTCCGTTGTCGGAAACAATCTTGCGAGGCAGTCCAAAAGTTGCGAACATACCTCGGAGTTCTTTGATGACCGCTGCAGATGTGGCACTAGTCATGCTTCGCACTTCTAGCCACTTCGTGTAGGCATCTACAACGACAAGGAACATGTTTCCTTCCAGAGGGCCTGCAAAGTCCAAATGCAGCGTGTCCCAAGGAAGTGATGCGTGATCCCACGTAGGAAGCGGTGCCTTGCTTGGTATCTTCCTGGACTCTTGGCAGATGGGGCAGCTGCCAACAGCGTCCTCTATGTCGCGGTCGATGCCAGGCCACCAGACATAGCTGCGTGCAGATGACTTCATGGCCACGATCCCCTTGTGTCCAGCATGCACTAAGTTCATGGCTTCAGGACGTGCCAAGGCTGGTATGACCACCCGGGATCCCCATATGACACATCCTCTTTGAGTGGACATCTCTGTGCCTTTTTTTCTGTACGCGGTAAAGTCCTTCTCAGTGAGCTCATGAAGTTTGCCTTGCTGCACAGCCTCGTAGACGCGGGACAGAATCGGATCCGCGCATGTCATGGCTGCTATCTTCTCTGCTGTCAGCGGAGAACTTGTCAAGGCTTCAATCATCAAGACGTCTCCCGGTGAGCAAGGCTCGTCGTCACTGTCAGGTAGGGGCAGACGGCTTAGAACATCCGCGTTCTGGTGTCGTTTTCCAGGCCTGTACACGAGTTTGTAATCGTACGCCGACAGTTTGACGCACCATCGCCGCATTCGGGGTGACAAGACTTGTGGTACCGGCTTCTGCGGTCCCAAGATGCCAAGCAGTGGTTGGTGATCGGTGATAATAACGACACTTCGTCCGGCGATGTATTGGTGAAAGTGCATCGCCCCAAACACCACTGCTAATCCTTCTCGATCAAGCTGTGAGTAATTTTTCTCGGCATCCCCTAGAGTTCTTGACGCGAATGCGATTGGAGCTTCCCTGCCCTCGTGGTCGACTTGCGCAAGAACTGCGCCGACGCCATATGGTGACGCATCACAGGACAGAAGCAGTGGTTTTGACTCATCGTAGTGAGCCAACGTTGTCTTGCGGAGTATTAGCTCTTTCAACTTCCGGAAAGCGAGGGCATGGCGCTCTTCCCAGTGCCAAGGGACGTTCTTGGCTAGTAGTCTGTAGAGATCGCAGGCTACAGTCGCTCGGTTTTCTAAGAACCTGTCGTAGAATGCGAGCATTCCGAGGAACGACTGCAGCGTGGCTTTTGACGTAGGTTCTGGCAACTCCCTGAACGCCTTGATCTTGTCGTTGGTTGGATGAACACCAACCGCATCGATCGTGTGGCCCAGGTAAGTGACGTCAGGAACGCCAAATAGGCACTTCTCACGGTTTGCTCGCAGGCCAGCTTCTTGGAGTCTTGACAGGACAAGGTTCAGGCGCTGGGCGTGTTCCGCGGTTGTGGCACCGCTGACAATAATGTCGTCCAGATACACGCTGACACCGGATATTCCTGCAAGTGTTGTCTCCATGCATTTCTGGAAAATGGCTGGTGCTGCCGAGACGCCGAAAGGAAGTCGCTTGACACGATAAAGGCCCTTTATCGTGTTGATGGTAAGAACGTCAGCTGTGTTCTCGGTGACTCGTAACTGCTGGTATGCTTGAGCCAGGTCGATGGTGGAGAAAATTCTCCCTCCCCGCAGCTTTGCGAGCACCTCTGTCACTGTCGGCAGTGGATATGACGCCTTGAGCGTCACAGCGTTGACGGTGCTGCGGTAGTCACCACAAAGTCTGATGCTGCCGTTTTTCTTCCTTACTACTACAACGGGTGTTGCCCAATTCGAGTGCTGAGTCTGTTCAAGGATGCCTTGTTCCGTGAGACGTTGCAGCTCGGCTTCCACCGCTGGTTTGAGCGCGAATGGCACAGTGCGAGCTCGTAGAAACTTGGGTGACGCGTTGTCTTCCAGTTCTAGGCTTACCGCTGGTCCGTTGTAGCCGTTCAGGTTTCCGTCAAAAACTGACCCGTACCTTTCGATGGTGGCTGTCAGGCTGCCGTCCAACACCACCTGGTGCACGCCGCTGAGGCCAATTCCCAGGGCTGCAAACCAATTCCGCCCAAGAAGGTTACATCCGGGGTGCTTCATCACAAGAAGAGGCAAATTCACTTTCAGTTTCTTGAACTGGACCATGACGTGAATTGTTCCCAGAGATTCGATGCCTTCCCCAGACCAGGTACGCAGAGCGATGTTATCGTCTGTAAATTCCGGAGGGTTCCTCGGCCACGCTGCTCGGAACGTTTGTTCGCTGATCAAAGAAAACGCCGCTCCCGAGTCCACCTCAAATCTGAGAGGAACACCCTGAACCTCCAGGCTTATCATAACCTTCTCTGCCGGCACCCGCCGCGGTGTTACGGCGTACAAGTCACCCAGCGTGCCTGACGGTTCTGTAAAGGGGCCATGATTTTCCTGTGGTTCGAGTGCCTGTACGGAGTTTTGGCCGTTTTTCTTTCTCTTGAAGCAAGCTTTCGCGATGTGTCCCGTCTTTTTGCAGTAACGACACTGCGATGTTCGGAACTTGCAAGAACTAGGACTGTGGAGTTCTTCGCAGCGATAGCAGGGCGTGGACGATGGCGTCGTCTTCTCCTGGCGACGATGCGCCGGACGCGTTTTTTCCGCTTTGTTTATTTCTTGAAAATCTGCTTTTATTTGCCGCTGGTGGTCCTTGGCGCTCTCGGCTCGTACGGCAATGTCGAACGCCTTGAGAAACGTAAGGTCCCGCTCCGCAAATAGCCGCTGCTGGAGATTTTCATTTTGAAGACCGCAAACAAAACGATCGCGCAACATTATGTCCATGGGTAACATCGTCGCGTTGCTGGAAACCGCTGTTGTGACCGTGCTGACCGTGCCGTCGGCTGCCCCAGCAGCTAGCGCTGAGACGGGAAGGCTAGCTGTGTTAGTCGTCGGAGTCACTTGAACGTTCCCAAAATTGCAGTCTGCTGCAAGTTTCTTAAGAGCAGCGACGTAAGCGGTCACTGACTCTTCGGGCTGCTGATCTCGCCGTTGGAACTTGCAACGGCTGAACAGTTCTGCCGGCCGGGGATCAAAATGTGCTTGGAGCAAATTCACGATCTCCTCGAAAGTCAACTCACTTGGAGACCTGGGAGCCACCAATGCCTTGACCGTTTCAAATGTGGAGGGACCACACAGAGTTAGCAGAACGGCCCGTTTCTTGGTGCCATCCCTGATGCCGTTGGCCTCGAAGTAGTAGACGAGCCGCTCCGCCCAAGATGACCATCCCTTTCCCGAGAACGCTTCCATGGTGCCGTGAGTCGCCATCTTCTCAAGCCGCAGGTTCGTTTCTCTCACTCGTCGCCAATTGATAAATACAAGCTTTACTGTCAGCTTTAGAGTGTGGATGGTGCGTCCATCGCGGTTCTCGGTCCAGGAACAAGTGCCCGAGCTCACACTAGCACGCGATTGTCACGAGGCTCGCGGCATCGGCTGCTTAGTCCACCTGCCGGTGGCGCCGGTACATAACAAGGCCCCAATCTTGTCTGGGTCCCCAAGCAGCTTGGTGCTTCGCACTGCGTAAGAGCAGAAGTTCTGCGCATGCTCTGTGCGGCTCACCAAGCTTCTAGGGAAACCCAAAGCGTTGGAGTCCCCTATACGTAAACACTTTGTGAACTAGAAATAATTACTACCACGAGACACGCAATGTTTGCAAGCCGTTCCGCAAAAGTGCTTTTGGTAACTAATTCTAGAAGTTGGTGCATTTTGCACGTGCTTTCTTCCTTGGCAACGTGGCAAACTCGAGTATCTGGACTCTTATGATCGTGCTCTGGACTTATTGTGAATGTGAACATTCGAATGGCCACTAGCCCCGGCTTCGACAGAGAGCTTCAACGACGCTAACGCAAGTACATTTCTCACCATCTTGCCCATATGTGCACGGACGAAGTCAACGGAGAGTCACGATCAGATGCTGGAGCAGTTATATCTGATTAGAATCACTCGTTATCGTTTCAAACGAAACATTGAACAACAGCGATTGATTCACAATTGACGTCCATTAAGGATACATTTTTGTATTTAACTTTACATCTCACTTAGCAAAAAGGAGTCCTTTCGGAGGCGTTATGCTCGGACTCCAAATACTCCAATCTTTCATGAAGCGAAGCTGCCATGAGCACCTTGGACACAAAATATATATGTTGTGCCACGAATCACAACAACAAGAATATCGCACCACCTTTCCTTAGGTATCTGGCCACTGCGGAGTTCCCGAAATTAAGGCTGCTCACACTGCGTCAAAACCAATCGTTGGTATCAGAGTAAAAGCCACCCCGTACTCCTGGACTGATTTTAAGAGCCTGCGTCACCAACCTGGAAAAGCACTTTAACGACACTACTGGTCAGACACGAGCTACCAACAACCGACTACATGACCTGTACCCAAACGTTACTTTCCGCTCACCATCTGAATTGTCAAGGCATCAAGAAGTAGTCCTGCGTTGTCAAAGGACAATGTCCCCTGCAATGCAGAAAGTGCTACTGCATTGTCTAACGATTCAGGGGTCACATAAGCCCCCAAGTCTCATCATCTCAACAGCAGCAGGGACTCTTCAAACTGTATTAGTTGTGACGTGTGACGTTTCATTGTTTCCAAAGTTCTTCGCGCCAAGGAAAATAATGAACCAATCTGCAAAGGCATCCAAGGCTCTCATACTCATTCTGGCTAGTACAAAACTCTCAGCATGTTTCTAAAAGTTTTTCTTTACGTTTCGAAAAATATTTTACTTACGTGCTCACCAAGTCTTTTATAATCATCGCAACTGCTGCACTCTTCTCTGTTATCACTATATATTTTTTCCTTTTTCCTTGACTCGGGCGCAGGGCAGCCGGCTAGGATAAACCTCAAGGCTAACCTCCCTGTGTGTCTGTCATCAACACCGATCAGCTGAAGCTTTCGATCTCAATAGAGGATAAGCGGGTGGCCGATCTCAAACATGCGCCGTAAATTTGTAGTTGTGTTCTGCGCCTGGTCTACGCTGTTGATGTGGTTTTTGGTCGGTGCAGTACCAATCACTAGACCGGTGTCTTTAGCGGAAATCACGTAGTAGTGACGCACAGCCACACGCCGGCACGATGCTCATCCGGTGTGAAAAGCAAGCTCCTTTATGGTGTCCACGTAACAGCAGGGAGCGGAGCTATATAAACCGGCTTACAGGGTCACGTCTGTCGCACGTGCAAATGGCACGCGCCTTCTTTTTCTTTTTGTTTTGGGGGACGCGCGTTTTTACAAGCAAACCTAGGACAAAGGCAGAGGTCGCCACACGGGCCGCCAGTCTTTCGGTTGTCTCCGCGTCTAAAAAAGCGTCCACGTGCTCGGCACGTACCGTCTATTGCAGTTCTCTACGGGCACCGCTCATACCTTAGGTGGTACAAAGAAAAGCCTGCTCAGGGCAGGGACCCCATGCCGGTCACTTCTCTGAAAATAACGCGCGATTTCAAAGAACAAAAAAAGAAAAAAAAAATGTACTTCGAGGTCCTAGAGCACTCTTCGTGAGCAAATATTTTTGTATTTTTTTTTTTTTTTCGTTCTTCATCCTCCGTTGAGGTTCCCAAACGTAATTTTTATAAGCTGAGCAAACTTACTCTGTATTATCCGCTTTTTTTATCCCCGAAGCATAAAAAACAAAAAAATGCCGAGAAGATTTGGCGAAACGGGCCGATGGAATTTTTTGTATCCCTCAAAATGCTCAAGCAACGCTACTTTCCAAACCTGAAAAAAAAAAAAAAAGTCTGAGGGGTTATATTTGCAGACGCGAATTGCTAGGGCGCTAGGCCGAGCCCACTGTCTCAAGCGAGCCAATGTTTTATTTTTTTTTTATTATTCACCTCGAATGTTGTTGTTGCCCTTGATTCTTGTTTTTTCCCGCGCAGTAGGGTCTACGTGTTGTGTTTTTGTTTTTTTTTTCCTGCGTGCATGACGAGCACATCCGGTTTACCCGCCTCTTCATTCACAATTTTCAGTCGCTCCTCGGTGCGTTTGGTACACATCCACAATAACAAACAACCAACGTCCTCTAAAGCATCAATTGGGGGGGTGCAGAAAAAAAAAAATAAATGACAAGACGAAAGTGCGGTTAAGGAACGGTAAAGCGCGCGAAAAATCTATCATAAAAAATTTCTGAATGGGGGCTAGGAAGGGGTTGAGGATCGCAAAAGGTTCCGTACAGCTCTCCGTACCTTATTCGTATCGTATTTTTTTTTCTCTCGTTTGTTTCATTCGTATATCGTGCGGCTTCAAAAAAAAAAAAAAAAAAAAAGGGGAATGAAGTTTTTGTTCCGTGCAGCCATTCCGATCTTATTCTCGCAAAGGGTGCTGTTTTTTTTTTGTTTTTTTTTGTCTAGTTATTTTTTACTTTTTACCCTTTCTCTCTCTCTCTCTCGGCTGGCTTTGATCGGCCCGAAGTAAGCGCGTTCCCATTATCGCGATCGCTGTTGAATGCGCTCGCACTTTCTTATTCGCGGCTCCTCCTCCGTAACGCGCAGGTGCGCTCATGGCACGATCGCAATTTTGGACGCTTCCATTCAGTCGCCTCTTCTCTCGGCCGGGAGTAAGGCCCTCTTCTCCCGGGTCTCGCTCTGGTTGGGAAATCCGGGTTGACTGCGTGGCTTCTCGCGGGACTTGAATGAATTGTTACGTTTGGCGCGTTTTTCAGTGCCAGCGTATGCACGAGCGCGCGCCCCTTCTCGTCGCGAATATAAGCGCGTGCACGCTGCTCACGTGCCTGCGAGCTTGCGCGAAGCGTGGCCACGTGGTCGCTCGTTGACGCTCGGCTTGGCGCTCGTCTCCAGCGTAGGTGTTCCCACTAAATTAAAAGAAGGGGTGTAACCCTTGCGCCCCTTGTCACGTATACGACACCCCAAAACTTCGGTTGAACGTACAGCGCACTGGCGTTCAACCGACGCTACCAACTTTCGCGAGCGGCTTGATAGCCGAGTTGTACAACTTATTAAAATAGCTTAAGTGTAACTGACTGTGGAAGAAGTAATCGAGGTTTTTTTTTGGTCCTACTACAAAACCCCAGTGTTTTTGTTTTGTTTTTTGTACTCTTTGATGCGGAATTTAGCTGCGTAATATCTTATATCGCATCGTCATCGAGCATCTCGTAAAACGTTGGGGTCGTCAGTTTGAGGGCTGTTACGGCGAACGGAAGTTTTGGAGTGTCGTTTATGTCACAAGGGGTGTAAAGGGTATATAAACCCTTTTCTTTTCAGGAGTTCGCGGGTGGAACTACCGGGCGATTTCGCGGCACGTACACTGCGCGACACAACGCAAACATGGCATCGGCGATTTCTTTTTTTTTTTTTTTTTGTTTACTTCGAAGTAAGACGAGGTTTTTTTACGAGTTCAAAACTTCACCGCTTAGGCAGGAAGGAACCCCGGAGGAGCAGTCTCCCAGAGTCACCGACAGCTCACGGATTGGAGAGCGTGGCCCATAATGTTCACGCTTCTTGCTTCCTGATTGGTCGTTCGGCAGTTTTTACCGGCCAAGCAGAAATCTCATTGGCTGCGGGCCGATCATCCGATGCTTGGGTCTCGCGACGCACTGCGTTTCTTGAGATATTAGTGACCCTAGTATTTCCGAAGACAGCCTGGCATACGAGACGCGGGAGTGGAGCACAAAAATGTACGGGTTGGAACACTGACGTTTCCTCCACACACGTGTGCAATTTCACGGTCGTTACACAATGGACGCTGACGTCTGCGTTTGATGTGCGTCTGCGTTCAATATGCCTTACATGCCGCCAGCTGTAATTGAGTTCCTAGTGACAGAGAAAAAAAAATGCGGAGAAAATGTTGGATGGTTGAGGGAAATAAAATTGAAACTCTTTTCGGGAACAAACTGTCAGCCACGGCGGACTTTAAGGATCATTAAGAAAAACATATGTTATAAAACCATTAGAACTGAGACCCTCTCAAGTAATATAACGGACTTCCTTCCTACATTTTTCCTAACTACCCTAACTATGAAAGAAAAAAAAATAGAAAAATTAATTGGATTTTTTTTTTTTCTATCGCGAAATAAACGAGGAACCCCTTTCGAACTTCTCAGTTTTGATTGCCAGTGCTGAATGGAGCGTTTAGTCTATTCTCGAGTATCTTCAAGAGCTGTTGCGACTATGCATTTCCCTCGTATAGTCAAAAATATTTAGGAAAAAGATAGGAAAGCCGTGGATAACCGAAAGTATTTACGAATAAATAAACAAATTAAAAAATACAAACGCGAGACCAAAACTTTTTGAACCAGTTTCGACAAGTAGAAACCAATTAAAAGCAGATAAAGGGATATAGAAAAAGCAAAACTTGAATGTCTTTAGAATACGTTCAACAATATTGAAAACGAGCCGAGAAATATATGGAACGCGGTTAATGATGTCAAGTGTAAAAAGGAGTCCCTTGCCTGTATAGACGAGATTTTTTTTTCATGAGTGAAAAAATTAACGGAAAATATTTCAGAAGCAGTATGAATGCGCATTTTGTTACTCTCGGTGAATATAAAGAAGATGATAATTCGGAAAGCTTTCTTCACGGGTAGAATTCAGCCTTTTATTAAATTTATACAGTATAAGCAAACTATGTATATTAAAATCGACGGATCATTTAAAATTAAAAGACAATAACATTGTCTTTTAATACACTCTCCTGTATATCAAGCATAATGTTTTAGATTGGAATATCCCCAAACGAATTAAACCTTGCAATAAATAGCCCAATATATCAAGGCCACGAAAATATAGCACGTATGATTACAAAGTAATACTGACCAATGTCGATTCTGCTAATTTTCTCCAAACTATTCGAAAATATAATCAAAAACTAAACCGGAAGACCTTTTCTGCACACATAATATAATAAACAAGGCAAAGTATGGTTTTCAATAACACAAATCCACAGAACGAGCGCTACTCGACATAAAGTGAACAATAATTCAGAACATTTAAGAGAAAACTTTCACACTAGGTTTATTTCCGGACTTTACAATGGCTTTAGATACGATACATATTGCTATTTTAACGTTTAAAATTCAATATCATGGAGTACACAGCGGTGCATGAGAGCTTATTGTAAGGTATTAAAAAGTCCGTTATCAAAATAATTTCGTAGATAATGTAGCCTCTGATTTGTTAAAAATTCTACACGGAGCACCCCGAGGGTTAGCTATGTATTTTATTATTTCTAGTTTCTGTTAATGATATGAGAACCATACAAGACTTTTCAGAATTAATCATTTACGCATGTGGCACTAACGTGCTCTTTAAGGCATTTTTTAGGGGTACATTAGAAACCATGGCAAATAGACACCTGGTTGCCTGGCGGTCTGCCAGGCATATAGGAGCCTATGGTGCAATGCAAGCGAGCACTGACTTCATTTACATGCAGTGCCGAGGTGCTCTACTTCGTCAAGCTGGGAAATAGAAATCGAAACAACGGACAGCACGCAGGATGTTCTATTCGTGTTCTGTCCTTTATATTCAACTCTTTCACAACAGAAATGTATGAATACCCTCTCCGTGTCCAAAGGTGTCTCATAATGCATCGCGCGAAGTGTTGCCTGCAGACATTTTCTGGAAGTAGTACATTGCCACGTGACCCGGAAAACAGACAATTACCGAGTGAATTATTGTATTGCAGTTAATTAGCCAAATCGCCACGATAATTATTCCATCAGCTAGTGTCCGTCAAATTCGAGAAACACCTAGTGAAGACGGCATTCAGCTTGCATGTTTGCACTCTTTTTTTTTTTTTAATTCTGTTTCCATTCAAAAATATCACCCTGTATATCGTCACAATTGTAATATAAAACGCAAAAAATGACATTGTTTAAATAGATGTAATGTGTTACGATATATGTAATAATTTGATTCAAATTTGTGCTTTAAATTTTGACGATGTCCTGTTCCAACGCTGAACTGCGAGGGGGGATGGGTGGTCTTGTCAAGCTGCTAGAGCCGCTTTTCCCTATACCTCCCTCGTCCCCCCTCTTGGCTTAATAAATATGCAAAAACATCTTACAATGTACGAGTTAACCTTTTAATTCGCGAAAATAAACATATGGTTCCAATCAGAAACCTGCCAAGCTTCATCGAAAACTACTAAATCCGTTCATGTTAGAACGATACGAGACAGGGGCATCATTTTACGGCGTTCCGCAAAAACGCTCGATTTGCACGCGTTTCTACTTTCGGTTTGCCCCGCGGTCCTGCTTCCCGGTGACCGAGGCGCGGAGCAACGGCCTCGCCTCCCTCGAAGGGTGGAGGGAAGTACATTGGCGGACGTGCGGCACGCGTCTTGTGGCGTAGTTCACTCGGCAGAGCTCTGAAAGATACGATTCATGGTTACTAAAATGGTACTTGCGAGTCCTCTAAGTTTCTTTGCCACATACTTCGTCGCAAGGGTGGAAGAAGGAAGGAACCGGGGGAGAGGTATTCCGAAAGGCGCAACCAAATGGTCTTGCGCGTTGAATTTTGTTTTAATGTGACACCATTTTTAAAGCTGGTCTAGAGACACATTTTAGGTGCGCTGGAATTTGCGGGCTTCTTTTTACCCGTAAACACGGGAAATGTTCGAGCCATGTGGATATTTATCCGCAAGAGTATGAACAAATTAAACCAGGTAACAAGCACAAGCTTTGTCTTTTAACAATAAAGCCATGCCTCTCTTCATTTTTTTCCGAATTAGACACGAGCATGGAGGCTGTTGTTTTTAGTACTATAGATTTGTTTAAAAGAATTCGTGAATGCTTCACTAATGCGGTATCTGCAGGTAAGCTGTACAGTGCTAATCACACTTGTCTATAACGCGCGAGCGTGCGGCTTTCTCCGGGGAGCGCTAGACTGGTGCCATTCGCGGTAACTAAGCTAGTCACGTGGCGCAACACGGAACGGCCCGCTCGAGGGGTGTCGTCCTGCCCATTCTATCAGCTGGCGGCGAACGTGGAAGGCTGCTCGCACGCTTTTTACAAACATCATTGCTCGAACAATGAACAGAGTAAAACATGAAGGCGTATCAACGATGTCGTCATCAAAAAACAAAAATATATCATAAAGCACTTTATTTTTATCGCTTATCAAGCTGATAGAGTGGGCAGGACACCCCTCAAGCGGGCCGTTCTATGTTGCGCCACGTGACTAGCTTAGTTTCCGCGAATGCCACCAGTCCAGCGCTCCCCGGAGAAAGCCGCTCGCTCGCGCGTTATAGACAAGTGTAATGAGCGCTGTACCTATACAGCCAATGGGACACAACAAAGTGGCTAACCGTTACGGTAAGTAGAATAATTAACTAAAATGTGTCGATTAACTTTTTATACAGTGAAAATACGGATATAGTTTCTATAGCTTAGTTCAACAAATGTGTCACCGCGCGCGTTGCATTTTGGGAACCTGCGGGCCACGAGCGGAACTCGTACGGATTTTGCATCCAACAGATTCCCACAATTTATAACGTGGCATTAAGCCGCGATGAGGCGCTTCGAGCTTTGCATAAGTCCATTAAAAACTTGTTGAGCGTCATCGAGAACCAACGCGAAAAACGACACTTAGAGAGACTTGGAGCGCGTGAGAGGCACAGTAATGCTTTGAATATAACACACGTGCAGCAGGCACGAGGCTGACGCTGAGAAAACGCGGATGATAAGATAGGGAAGAGCCGCGCGGGAGCACTACCGCGCCGATAATCTTGCTCGTGCTGCACAGGTCGTAAATCTAGCGCTCCACCGTGGTTTCCACGTGCTTTCAGTATTTCTAAAATTTACTAGTTTAGTTGCTTTTGATGACGCTCAGCAAGTTTCTACTTGGAACCAGACTTTATATTCATTATTTAGAGAGCTAATTTACATGTTTGAGTTAATTAGCCGATTTATCGTGACGATAAAAACCCCGAGATTATGTCCAGTTGCCAGTGTAACCCTCCTGCGGAAACTGCCTTAGTGTACCTTTCACGTCGTCTTTTAGACAAATATGTAAAGCAAAAAAATTTAAACGTACCGTATGGTGTCGATTTCTGGGAGTTTTATTTTATGTGTGATGTATACACGTACTCAGCTCTCTTACGCCACGGCGCGGCTGTAGAGCGTCGCGCGCACTTCCCAGCTGGGGCTGCCGCTGTGGGTGAAAGTCCCCATGAGGGACGTGCGTCCCTGTGTTGTTTTGGAAGAAACCCGACAAAAACCTACTTTCTCTTCAAAACGCCGTGACTGGGGCTGTACCAGAGGAGTCGGGAGAGGTTTGAAGGTCAGTGTTTATGTGTTTTCTGCCTGCTCGGTTCGTGCGAGAACGTGGATATATGGGCCGTGAAAAAGGAAAACCAGACGCCGTCGGACCACGATCGCTTGTGTGGGAAGATCTTTGGGTTGAATTCACGGATAGCTGTGTTCGTCAGATTTATTTGTCTTGGTCCAACAAGAACGCGGGAAAACCTCCAAGTCGTACGGACAACCTGCGGACTACGTTCAGTGCGTGTTCAAGTTCGAACGGGCGCCTGATCGTACGAACTGTCGTCTGCTCTTTCAAACGTTTCTGTTTGTTGTCGTCTACTCGTTCAAACGGCAGCGGCCGTAGACCAAACGTTGACCCGGTAATTGCGATAGGAAGTAAGAACAGGCATCAAAAGACTTAAGTTTGAAGGTTGGTTGGGGTAAGTAGGCTCGGTGTAAACAGTAGATACAAGGAGATGTTGATAGCTGTTAACAGTGACCATCACCGTCTTGTTATGCATGATGCGCTTGGTCTGATTCTGCATGCGATTATCAGTATCGACGTCGACCATCTCAGCTACGGTTCACGCTTTTGCAGCCCGAGCGACGTCAAGACTTAAAATCGCGGGGACAATCTCATCATGCGAATCATGCTTTAACGTCCATTTTGCGGCGTCCACGCGGAATGAATCGCCGCATGTCACATTATTCACGCGAAGTTTCGCGGTGTAATGAGCCTCGTTAATTTCACCGAGGCCGCTAAAGTAGTCATGCATTGAAAGGACGACGTAGAATCAACAATTCCAACGCGAAAAAGAGCACGGGACTCACACTGACGCCGACAGCATGGCATTCCAATGGTTTGTTTAACGGCGAGCTTTTTTCCCACACTCCATCGCGCATGCGTGGCGCTAGTGGCGTCCGCTAGGGGCGCTCCGATCTGTTTGTTAACATGAGTTGGTCTATAAATAACCCGTAGTTTTCCAGAAATTGCATGACGTGTTAAAAATGGAAATAAAAAGACACAAAAAGTTCCACCATCTGCTAGCAAAATATATTTATCTGTAACAAGATAAGGGCATAGGGCGGCTGGTGATACAGAGCCATAATTTAAACTCAAGCCAAGAAATGGTGAGCAGAAAAAATACGAAAGAGAAACAAACTCATACACGATCTAATCAGCTTTTAGACCTCGCATTTCCTTGTATCTAGCCTTCATTTATGCTTTCTGACTTGTGTCTGCTTAAGAGTTCAGAAACGTTTGAGCCACCCAACGGTCATTTTCCATTTTAAAAGGGTAAAAACAGCGCAAAAACGACACGGAGAGAGAAGGTGTAAATACACCTTCTCTGTCCGTGTCTTTTTTGCGCTTTTTTTACCCTTTTAAAATTCAACACAAACTAACCCAACTCCCTACTGTGCTACAAGTAATTTTCCATCTTAGCTTAACCCGCATTAGTTGGCAGCATGTGTAATAAAAACTGATTAATTTTAAGGAAAACAAAATTGCGCCTCATCAATTTTTTTTTTGTATAGACGAAGTTGTCTCTTTGAGTTGGGCCTATCAATATGAAAACGTTATTCCAAATATGCACAATGAGAAACAACAAGACATTTACAGAATGTTTAACCTCAATCCATGCCCTTTATACTTGGGAGGGAAGGAGAGCATCTAACTTTCTTTTTTTTTTCCTTATCTAAATTTTATTTAGATTATGAGCCCTCATGCCCATAACAAGAAATAACAACAAAAGAAACGGTCTTTCGTTTTTTGTTGCCCATTGTAAAATGAGAGAAAAAAACAGAGGAAGACTAGCATCATTCACCTTCCCAACTCGCAATCAGAACAAGTGGCTACGCCGTATGGTGACAATTATGTGCCACAAATGTCCGCCATAGCCACTCGCTTGACCTTACAACTCCCAGGGAAGGTCCTGTACTCCGGAGACTGTTAAGCCGAGGTCACGCTGCTAATACCTCATAAAAAAAAAAGACAATCAGCAGAAATGTTGTAGGCGACTTTTTAAATCATGAATGCTTTTGAACGGAACATCCCTAATCCCAAAATATTGTCCGCCCATCCGACCGTCCGTCCGTCCGCGCATATACCGCTAAATATGGCGTGGACATTGACGTCACGTGACCTAAGCACCAATTCAGTTTCCCCGATAAATATGACCGGGAAATTGATGCCACGTTACCTGGCGTCACGAGATCTATACAGCGTAACTAATTATACCTGAGACTATGGTAAGAAAGGGGACACCTCAAATAGTGGAAAAAACAGAAAACAGGGCGAGGCATAGTCTCAAACGGAGCTGCTGCGTTTACGCAGTCCCTCTTCTTATGTACCCAGAACGTGATCCACATCCAACTGCCAAAAAAATATGTATATATATTAATGTTTTGGTTTTGTGTTTGGCGGTTTTATGTGGACCACGTTATGGGAATAGGGGCGAGGAAGATCGGTGGCCGATTGTGTTAGCGCGCCGTCTCCCTGAATCGCTCTTTTGCAGCTAGTCGTGGGCGACTTTTCGTAGCAGTCGAAGGTACGTGCATGGACGCCGATAAAAGCTGCGCGCGCGCACTCCTCCTCTCGTCAAAAATGCCGCAGGAAGCCTTTCTACGAGTATACGGTGAGAAACAGAGGGAAAGGAGGAAATGATAGCGCGCGAGGACGTGAGAGTGCCGTGCTCTGATTGGAGTGACTAGCCGGTACACGCGAGACTCTCTCTAGCCACTCTTTGACCGGTGAGTACAGACGAGGGCAGCTATCCCTCCCGTCTGAATTTGAGCTCGGCGCACTGACGTTCGCCGCGCGCCCTAATCTCCTCGTCTCCCTCAGTTGCTCGCCGTACAGTGTCAACATGCGTGTTTAGAAGACGCAGCATCCGATTCCCATATTGTTTTATAGCCCTCCTGAAAAAGCTCAGACTTATTTTGGAGGCTACAGAAATGTTTTGTCTGGTTTTAATCTTTGCGCTGAGTGACCGCGATATTCCGAGGCGCGGCAAAAACAAGGTCGCGAAAACGATATTTTGATGACGTAGGCGGCGTAATAAACGACCCCCAAAAATGCTGGCGTAGAGGCCCTCCTATCAGGGTAGATTTATTTAAGGCTCCGGGCGCCCGAGAGAGTGAAACACCACGTATTGAATTTCAACGGGATATACACACATGTGTACATACACGATCTGGCGTACAAAAATAGCAGACCTCTTCGTTTTTTCTTCTATCATCCGCCGTCCTTGACTTGTGTTTATCGCGTTTTTCTCCGCTGGGCTCGGAGGGAAGCGTTCCTCTTTGCGGGCACTTCCAATTGCCTCCTCTTCGTTAGATGTGTACAAAGACGTAATTTACATTTACTTCTTCTCCTTAAAAGCCGTGCTGAAAAAAGTTATATCCAATTTATTGGGGTTTAGAAGACGGGAAATTACGCCAGGCGTCCCCGCAGTACGTGGGCAAATTGGCTGGTGCTAAAGTGACCGGATCCTGCAACACAAAAAAAAGACTAACATCCAGACGACTAAGCCTCCCGAGGTGATTAGCTGATCGGTCCCAGTTGCCATGGCAACCGCCGTTTCGGTACATTCAGATCTTCGAAGCTTGGGAAGGGTGGTTCTGAAACAGTCGCACAAAGATCAATATGGAGCATCGTCGTACTCAAAGTGTTTGTTCCAACTATAAGGGTTTGTGGCTCTGTGCATGCCATTCACTCATCACATCTCCACGGATCTCTTACAAGAGTCTCGTTGTGCTTACGTGTTTAAAGACAGGAAAATCATTTTTCGATTCCGACAAGCACCAACGCCGCATGGGGTGGTGATGCGAAGACATGTGCACTTGTTTCGCCGGTTCGTGGATAACTAAATTTCGGTTTTCAGAAAACGTCTCTAAAAAGCTAACTCTCACCAGCAAATTTTGATCGCCTTACCAAAAATGGAAAGGTCAATCAAGAACTGCTCATTCCATGAACCAAAATGATGACCTTACGGAGAGCCTGCCGCTACTTTCTCAGGATTCAATTCCATTAGCTAGTGCTAACCTGGGATTCCTTAGCGTGCATCCAACAGTGGTGAGAACACTAATTTTAGTTCATAACGAAATTGGACTGCGGCCGGGATGGACCCCGGGGTCTAAAACCCCTCGATACGCTTGCGTTTGTCCTACCGCGACGAACGCGCGGGTTTAAACCCCATCCTTGCCTAGAGACGGTTGCAAGCAGGGCATCTGTTCGGAGCCATCTCTCTGCTCGTGTGCGGGCGAGTGCGAGCATTTACAAGCTTGTTAAAGATACGTTCACGCGCACGCTGCACATGCTTGCACGCATGGGGCACCAGGTTAGCGGGAGGGTTAGGTTAGGTTAGGTTAGGTTAGGTTAGGCTAGATTAGGTTAAGTTTAGGGCTGGGCAATTGATTGATTAACCAATCGATGAATTCATTCATGCTTTAATCGCAATTAGTTTTTTTTAACGGTCCATTGGTAAAATTTTAACGGACCAAAATAGTGAAAAGTAAACGGTTTCGCAGCCCAGAGGTCGACGAGAACACCTGAATGAAAGGTAAACTTTCGGTCAAATTTTAGTCTAAAGTAAACTGTATAGGGGCAAGATTTGTAACTCTTGTGGAGGTGCAGAAGTTTACACGTGTCCCAGCCAATTTTAGGCCTAGTGACCGTTTAGCGCAGCAGAGAGTAGTGTGAACAATCAAAGGAGGTCGTTCTTGCCGGAGAATATAAACGAACCTCCTTGCCTTATGCAGCCGAAGTGTAATAATATATGTGTGTGAGTGCCTTTGAACTGCTCTTAACTGAACAACAAAATTCATTCCTTATAAAAAAAAAAAAAAGATGTATATTCCGCTCTTTAGGTTACCTATTATTCAACAAATGCATAAAAAAGAAAAAAAATATTAATTTTGGCTTTAAAAAAAGATATGGATGGAATGAATGGATGTAGAAGATCTTGTTTTCCTCGACCATATAAACCGGTGAAAGTGATGCTAAAAAAAAATAAAAAAAAAAACGAGACGCTTTTTTTTTTACCATTGTTCTCGCTACTCGCAGCACGTTGACAAAGTTTAAGGGGGCTCTCCAACTGGCACAAGAGTAACGCCTTGCTTTCGTTCGCTTTAGCTCGGGTTACACTCCACCCGGCGGCAGTTAATTTGGTCGCTCAATAGACGCTCTTGTTCATTAGTGGAGATTCGCTTTCTACGTAAATTTCGATAAGTACCAATAAACCCGAAAATTAGCTTCCGCAAAAACATTCACTAAAATCGGGAGAAAAAAAAAAAACGAAATCTGAGTTGCTCTTGAAAGAGCAAATACACAAGTTTCGCGGGAAGAGATCTTTATATACAGCTTTGTTTTCTGCTGACCCGGAACGCAGCGTCAGTGTAAATTCGAGTTGCCCTTCAAAGAACAAATACACAAGTTTCGCGGGAAAAAAAATATTTATCTACACCTTTTTTGTTGTTGTTGTTGACTTGGAACGCAGCATCAGCGAGCTGTTGGCGAGGCTCCTTTTTTCTATAAAACCGCACACCCTTATCGTATCTCCTCTCATAACGAACGAGGTACTGTGCTTCGTTTTACTTTTAAATCCGACCACAGCCGGTGCTACGATTCAGCGGAGCCAATCAATCATCACGAAGGCACTCGTTGTCTTTTCTCGATTGGCTACCAGCGGCTTAACCAATCCCGAGCAGAAACAAGCGCAGGATCCCGGAAAAATCACCGCGCGCGATTGGTTCCCCCGTTTGTGGTAGCAAACTCGGGTGTACCGGGCTGAGGACTCAGTACGCCGGACTACGGACTTGTAAACATCGGACCGGTTATTACACATGTCTGCTCGGAACCCAATGCACTGAAGAAGAACCCCTGCGGCTGTGCTGCAGAAGCTGCGAGTGCCAAGCCTAGAGAAAGTTGGCGCAGATTTCACGAACGTTCTCTCAACTGAAGCAGCCTTTGGTTTGAGGCACTTGCATCTACATCGTCCGGCTTCCTAGTAAAAGAAAAGAAAAAGGAGTTAAAAAAAAACTTCCATACATGTGGTCTATATGCGATATAATCTAAATAGAATATATTAATGCAACGTAAGGAAACGACGATATCCCGGGAGTCGAAAGAGAACAAGGGGCAGCGAGATTTTATATTGAAACGCTTTGAAAAGGACCGCGGCGAACGCTTCTAACAGCCTTTACGTCACGAGGCATTATAGCGAAAGTCAAATGAAAATGCTTTATAAAGCGGTTCCCACTATTATAACGTTGTATCGGAGAACTTATTTATCGTACCATAAAGCACGATCGTCCCCCCTTAAAAAAAAAAGTAATTCTCTTACCACATTACTGTTGTACGGCGGTTCAAATAACGTGTATTCTTCAACACTTTTTTTTTCTAAATGCGATCACTTTCTTTTTTTATTTCACAGTGCCGGCAGTCTCAATACACTGTGCAATTATAATATGTATGAAGTGATCAAGGGTACATGAAAGGGTGTTAGCGTGCCTGGACTATCTTTTAGCAACTGGGTATTCTGCGTGAGGTGAGAGGTTCAATGGTGATTGAAAGTTCGACAAAGGAGCGCGGGCAGATGGCCACTATGAGCGACGGGAACTTTGCCTATGCCTATGCCTTCTACAATTATTTCAAATTTTATTGAGAGAGTTTTATGTAATTAGGTCACTAATCTCTTTTTCATACCCGTGCCCAGACATCCATCGCAGTCGACAACGTTATTCTACAAACAAAATTTATTAAGATGGAAGCTTGGACGTTTCTTATACCTATTAGCAGAAATAGCGCAAAAAACAAGTAAGAAAAGGAGGAGACACGCAGAAGGACAAACAAGGGCACTGACGTACAACCCGTAGTTTCTTCATCTACGTTTTCGCTAAGAGCACTACCATGATAAAAAAAAAATCCAAAGCACGCCCATCAAATCTACGCACTTCACTGACCTCTTTGCCAAGAAGTCTTTGGCAGATAAAGTCACGGAAGGGACGACGACAAATCTATTATCGAGCTTCACAATCTTTTTGGCCTGAGCAATCTCGGGTCGCCACACCGCGCCAATACACATTTTCCACAAGGGCGCAGCCATCTTGAATGTCGTCACTTCTGGTATGCGTTAAAACATCGTTTTGGTCTCCTCACGACGCTAGAAGGTGGTCACGAAAAACGCGTGGTTCTCACACATTCTCGTTTTGCTCCACCAAAATTTTCTCGCATATACAATGTTGAAAATTATTATTCTATTGTTGTCTCGCATACCAGATGGGGAACCCACGTGACCGAGAACGAAAGGAGAGAAAGAGCTTCTCTCCAAAGTGAATGCCTAGATGGCCAGAAACTGTCTTGTTTGTGGTCAACCATAGGTTATCATATGTGGTAGAAAGACTTCTAAAGAAGATTAAAACTGAAAATGAAGGAAGACCCATAAAAGACGCAAAGGAACGTAAACCGGTATAGTGCCCTATACTTATAGGACATCGCATGGCCCAAGAAAGACGGGCCACCGAGTTAACATAAATGTGGTTTTCTCAGCACCTAACAAGCTTACTGGCTTATGTTTCAAAATCAACAAGACAGCCAATCTGAGACGACGTTCCGCAAAAGAAGCACCAAATTTATTTTCTTCCGTGCACGGAAGGAGTGGTGTACTTTATACCATTCTCATGTGACAAACAACATATTGTACAAACGTGTAGATGCATGCCTTAATGATCGACTGCAAGAACATCCCAACAATGCATAAACTCTGTCTCAGGCCATCTAAGCATTCAGTGCTGTGACTGTGGTTGTGAGCCCTTTTTCACAAAATGCACTGCATTGGCGATCCGCTCATACGTAAGAGTGTTGAGGCTACAAAGGTCACGCGGCTCGATGATCGATGTGTCAGCGCCTCTTCTGTGTGCCTCTCTCTCAAAGGATTAGAATACTTGGCGAAGGGGTCAATGTGAAGCACGCAAGTTTCGTAAGTGCTTTGTAGGTTTCTTTCTTTTTACATCATGATATTACTTCTTGCAAGGACGTAGACGAAGGAACATTTGAGTTGTAAGGCAGTGCCCTTGTTTGTCTTTTCGCTCTTCTGTGTGTCTCCTCCTTTTTGTCCATATCTTTTCTGCACTGCTTTTGCTATAATGTTGTCATGTTTATACTTCGTTTCAATTCGAGTCAAGACGCACCGGACGCTACGAGCTGATGGGACCAATCAGACAGCATCAAAAGCTCACCATCATGATTTCATATTTCTGTACGTGTTGTTTCATCGCTGACCCAACCATAAACAGGAAAGTCCTAGCGCCTTGCTCCATTGACGCCACATTATTGACCCTGCGTCTGGACATAAGCTTAAACAAAGTACAGTGATCTTCATATATTTCACCCGTTAGAAAAACCCCAGGCTCCTTAATATAATATCGTTTCTAAAACGGTAAATATCCAAAACCAAAATGTAACTAGAATTTAAAAAAAAAAAAAAAAAAATTTGCGGGGTAACGTTTCAGACTACGGTGGACGTCAGGACACGAGTCTACATAAATAGTTACTTGCGTAACTAACTAAAATTTGCTCATTAATTTTTAACTGAATTTTAGCTGGCATATTTTAAATAAAGTTTTCTAGACCTGCCTACTGGGGAAAAAAAAAACGATGCGCTTGTACAACCCATATCTCATAATTCCACACGAAAGACCGATACGAACTAACCTCTCAAGATTATACAGTTTAATCAATATGATTATAGCTTTAAGTGGTTATGAAAAACTACCATATCTTCTACGCATATCTTATAAAAAACACAAAATATTGTCGGTGATTCACGTCTCGTCAATTCAAGTAAATAATCACTAGTTAAAATATTATTAGAGACAAGAAGATAGAAAAGTGATTTGTGTGCAATCTGACAGGGAAAGTATGTTGCAATCATGATCACACAACAAATTGACTTCTACATTCTGCGTCGAAAAAATACATATAATTGATCATTTGGTTCCTTAATAACGGTAATATAATAATAATTATAATAATAATAATAATAATAATAATAATGTTTTATTTTTCTTTAGTGCCCACAAACAGCTGTAACGCCTTTTGTATGGTGCACTGTCATTTTGTGTTTACAGCAACACTATTTAAGATACAAACATGCACAAAATTACACAGATACAAGGATACAAATACAAGTTTACAGAGCCAATACAAGCTTACATTAATTCTTGGTTGGATAAAATATACTTTTTCAAGGCCCCGACTTGAAAATAACAATAATAAAATATAGAAGTGTATCTTTCTTTTTTTTCACTACGTCGTCGTCAATATAGGTCATATGAGTGGTTAGATATTAGAAAGAAAATTATTCTACTACAAATATGACAAATTGTGGTCATTCGAAGTGTGATAACTCGAAGATTCTTTCTCTAAAATAAAGCAACACAGCTTGGCCTATATTTACTACAGGATACAGATCTCCGATTGAGATATGCCGGCTAAAACGCTCCTCAAAAATGTATTAGCACCATTTAGTCAATTACACTACTAATTGTTTTGTATGCTCGTGCCCTGGCGTGCACCTCAGTCGATTCTGAATAAATCTTGTTTCTTTAGCTTAAGTTTTTCTTTTAATATTTGCCGTCTTTGAAAAAGCAGACCGTACACAAGGTTTTTCACTAACGACTAAGAATACTTTTAAGACATAAGGCGCTTGAAGTGAACAGATTATTCCTTCGGGGCAGAGTGTTCCGCCATGGTGGACGTCAGGTGGAGAGTGTAAGGTTATGACGAGCAAATAATTGCCTGAAATCCACTAAGTAATTTTATAAATAATCACCTCAGCAGGCACTTTCCAATTTTAAAAGAAATTGCCCAACGTCAAAATATGCCACAACTGTTGCTAACATTTAGACAATTAAGTTCGACTTGGCGCTATTCTCCGGCGAAGATAGGCTGTTTGAAATCCTCCATACCGAAACTAAGGAACCAATAATTTAAACTTCATCGTTCTGACTTGCCCGGGAAGCACAGAACATGCAGTGCGGGCATTATGCGTGCGCAGACTCGTGCCACTTACCTGAATAATGCAATCGAATACAATTAAAAATGACCGAACCTTGAATATAACAGATTACCGTTACAAATTACTTTCGCTGAAAAATAACAAATTACTTTACTTGTTACGTTACAAATTGCTTTCGTGTTATTTTTCCCATACACTTATCAAGAATCCAATAGAGACAATGCTGATGCTTTCGAAATTGTACTGCAGCAGTACTTTTCATTTCTCATACGCCCGCACTATGGTAGTCCTCGGAGAAATTAAATATTGTATTTAAGAGAAAGAGCGTAGTGCGCTGCGTTCACATGTAAGCTACCGGAGAGGTAAGCGAAAGCTGCAACCACACCCGCCATTCCGCTAGCTTACGGCAACCGGAAATAATCTTTGGAATTCGCAAATAAAGCCAGCTGTTCGTATGCTCAGTTGCAGCGTCTACCTCCGCCATCGCATTCGGAGGTGAGGAACCGATCTACGAAAGCTCCCTTTTGAAACTGGCCTTTCAAGCGTGGGCGCAACATCTCAAAGTTACGGTCGCGTGCCTTTGACGCTCTGTCAGCTTACGTATGAGCGGAGTAGAGTCGCATGCAGCGTTGAGAAACGCGAGCGCTCGTTTTCGAGCTCTGGTCGAGCGGGTGGTTGCACACTCTCATAGCTTCACTTTCTTTAGTATGTTCCTAATTTTAAAAACGTAACGAGTAATTCAAGTAATCCGTTACCGATACTTCGTAACGAAATTACATTACAAATTACTGCCGCAAGAAAGTAACGAGGCAATTACAAAATTGCTTGAGAAAGCTACGAATTACAAGTAATCCGGTACTTGCAACGGATTACTCCCCAAGTCTCAGCGTGCGTTATGATTTGTGACGCTTGGATTTGGGGAGCTTTGCGTGGATTCGGATGTGTTGCACGCACGACACATTTGTGTCCTCTACGAGTTTATTGAAATTAGAAAAAAAAGTCAACATGTATTCATGAGGGGAGTGTGTGAAGAGGAGTGTGCTTTAATGAGAAGTTCTCGTGTGTTCGGTTTCATCGGAGGGTGCCTGTAACTCTTTGGGTTTGCGTGATCTTGAATTGTGAGGAACTCCTTGCGGTAACTGAAGTAAATTACGTGGGTTACGGTGTCCACGTGACCTACGCGTACGGCGTGGAAGTTCGTCTGCTGTTTGCGCACCTCGTGCGTTTGTTTACGCCATGAATGCGACTACCTGGTTTTGTTTCCTCTTGACCTCGACCAATGAAGGTACTGGGTTCAAAGCCTGATATGAATCACTCCTTTATTTATTTTTCAACACCGCCAAGATTGTTAGTGTTTCTCTTTTTCTTATTATGATAGCTCAGTTTGACACACTGCTTGTCACTTTTTAATGTGTACGTTTTAATTAGTGAAACACTCCTCTCGCTCCGGCATTAGATCGACTTACGTCATTCTAAACTAGTTTTGCTGTTCTGGCGAATTTCGACGTTTAGTTGTAAATTAGAAATTACAAATTGGGTTACATTCTCGTTCACGAAAGGAACGTTCACTGTCTGATATCGCAACTGATACCCTAGACCTGTATAGATATTATAATGAAAGAAATATAAACTTGACCTGATTATCCTAATAAATCCGTGGAGCCCAAAATCTATCGCACGTGCATTCTGCGTCCACTATGGTTTGATGTGCTCAGTTACAAGGAACTTTAAGGGGTTTCGAATGCGTTGCACGCATGATACACTCATGTACTCGCCGGATTTTTCAGAATAATCGAGACAAGTTTGCATGTATTGAGGTATAAGCGAGTGAGAAGTAGGCTTTGATGAAAAGCTTCCTCGGGTACTCCTTCAACCAAGGTTGCGTGTCTTGAGCTTGCCGTGACTTTGAATTGCGGGGAACGTCTTGTGGCAGCGTAAGTAATTTCTGTGAGTCATGACGTCCTAGGGATCAACAAACCTTGTGAATACATGGTATGCGGATCACTAGGACGTCATAACTTGCATGTCACAGGCATACATAAACCCCGTGACCCACGACTTTATTTTTTTATTTATTTGAATACCCTCAGGCCGAGGGGCATTACAGACGGGTTGGACATACAATATTGGATTAGTAAAACATTCAAACAAATATGGCAACTTGGTTATAAAAGTTAGGCCGGCATAATCTTATCAAAAGTGAGTAGTTAGGGCTTTTCTAAATAAAACAATTGATGGAATAGTTACAAATGATGCGGGAAGGTGGTTCCATTCATGTTACGTTCTGGAAATGAAAGAGTCTATGCAAGCTGAAGATTCACAATGAGGTATGCCAAGTTTAGACTGTGATCGATGCGGGGAGAAATGAAAGAGGGGCGAAGTAATAGTTGGTCTTTCAGAGAGCGTTGGAATGATACATTTTATGAAAGAGGCATACACGAGGCCTTTAATGGCGTGAGCATGAAAGAGGCAGGTACAGGGTGGTTTCCGTAAATGAGACACTTGTGGTGGGATGATAGTTACAGATTATGAAACATGCGGTGCGATTTTGCATGGCCGCATTGATTGTTACAAGCGTTGAGTGACTGCGATACCAGATTGCTGTGGCATATTCCAGCTTTGAACGTATTAAAGTATTGTGTATATTAAGTTTTAGTGGCATAGGGCGTTAAGAAAAAGTTTCTTCTTAAATATCCAAGCATCGAATTAGCGTTACTGATTATCTGATAAAAATGATTCTTTTATGATAGGCTAGCAGAGACGTGAACAGCAAGGTACTTTAATTAAAATACAGATGTGAGCTGAGTTTTACAAATGGAGTATAATTATCGTGACGTGTTACGTGGAGACACCCTAATAGTTTTACATTTGTTAGTATTGAGAGTCCTTTGGGAGTCATTCCCAAACCGCGCATAGGCCTGAAGAAGTGCTGCATTGGGTTCGTTAGTATTTTCACGATTTATAACAAAGTCATCTGCAAATAAGCTGACATGGGATGATACGCACATTAATAAGTCATTAATATAAATACGAAACAGAAGGGGTCCGAAAAGAGACTTCCTGGGAGCACCGGAGGTAAAAGGACTGAGGCAAAAATTTTCTTCATTCGTAGCAACAAACTGTGATCGATTGGTTAGAAAACATTTAATCCAGGACAAAAGTTTAAAATCAATATTAAGTTTATCAATCTTTAAAAAAAAATAGTTTCTGAGATACTTTGTCAAAGGCTCTGCAAAAGTCGAGAAAGACACTATCAACCTGTTATCCTCGGTCAAAGATGGAGGTCCTTGACCGTGAATCCTGGGCGTCGACGTTGAAGTTTACGCACCAACATGTGATGAGTATTTAACTCAAGCTACACGCACCGTTTCAAAGAGACAAAAACACTCCCTAGCTTCGGAAGTACCGTATTTCCGTGACCGCTTCCGGTGTATAGTCCGTAAAAACAAATTTTTGCCACAAAAAGTGTTTTCTTAGACAATCGGCATTTGGTGCATAGTCCACGCTATAGGTTAAGAGTAAATTGGAAGGTCCTCCCTCCCTCTTCCACTTTAGCAGAGCGAACGCTGGAAAGGAGGTCGCAGCCTCTGCAGCGTTCTCCAAACGCTTTCGCTTTTTGCTAAAATGAAAAGAGGGGGAACGAGCTTCCACTCTACTTTTAACCTGTAATCGACTCTAGCTGCTTACTTCATTCGTGCCCTACTACTACTAAAAGCAAGGTCATTAGTTCTTCGACAAGCAGAACACTACGGTGAATAATAATAATAATAATAATAATATTTTCTGGTAGTGTCCAGAAACGGCCCCGAAGGCCTACTTATTGGTACACTATAAACACAATAACCATCACATTAAATATGCATCTGTCTGTTGAGGTACAGGTTGAGGCACAGGTAATCAATACTAGCTACAAAATTAACAAACGCAATACACACATATATCAAGACACTACAGATAACACATAGCGCTAAAATCAAAAGAAAATACAATGCTACAAACGCAAACAAAATTTCATACTCTATAAATGCTTCACCATTTTTAAAAACGTGTCTGCGTAGATGTCAAAATCAGGAAAAGAAATCTCGTTATAAAGGTGCTGGATCCCAGACATTGGCAAGGCATGGTATGGTGTACTTTGGTAAAATTGTAAAAGAAATCTACGAGTACAAAAAGGTACATGAAAGTTCACAGATGATAAGAGTGAAATACTATCGATTCTACCACAGATGGCTTTATGCAAAAACGACAAATCACGAATGGTACGCCGTTTACTAAGCTCTCGTAAGTTAAGATATTTAAGTAGTGATTCGTAACTACAATAACAACGACGATTAAAGTATCTATCGTACGCAATTCGAACCAGACGCTTCTGAACTCTTTCAATTTCGTTGCAGTGATTCACAGAAAAGGAGTTCTACACTACGGAACTGAATTCAAGTCTTGGTCGAACCAAGGAACAAAGCAGATGAACCAAACATCTGTAGCTCGAAAACTCCCGCGTCATACGTGAAATCAGCCCCACTACACGTAGGGAAGTTCCCAACATTGAAGTGATCTGTTCCTTGAATAAAAGACGGCTGTCAACGATAACGCCAAGGTCACGCATGGTGGTCACATGCTGAATCAATGTCGCATTCGGTAGCGTATATTGAGAAGCAATCGGGTCGCGCTTTCTGGACAAAGAAAAAACTTTTGTTTTTTGTGAGTTAAGGAACAATCGATTAGATGAGCACCACCCTGACACACGGTCAATATCCTGTTTTAGTAATAAACAATCGTCTAAGCCACGCACCGAGAAATAAAGCTTGATGTCGTCTGCGAACAGCAGAATCATAGCACTCTTGACAGCGGAAACAATATCATTTATAAAAATTAGAAAAAAAAGAGGACCCAGGTTTGAGCCCTGTAGAACGCCTGACGTTGAGATGAAATGATCCGATAAAATATGCGTAATTCGAACCGCGTTTGTACGCGAAGAAAGCTATGATTCAAACCAAGCAAGATACAAAGGACATAAACCCTACAACCGCAGTTTCGACAAAAGCAAAACATGATTCAGCGTATCGAATGCCTTCGACATATCAACGTATACAGTATCAACTTGCCCCTGGTCAAAAACGACTGGAGACGAGTAATTGAAGAATGTGCATAGGTTAGTCTCAGCTGATCTCCCCTGAAGGATTCCATGCTGCGCGGGATTGATTTTTTTCGGCGAAACTAATAAAACAGCGCGAATGTAGATCCGTCGTTATTTAATAGCGCCTGTCGTTTTTATATTTTTTTTATAAATGAAAACAAAAATTAAAACTAACATGGGCGCACTTTGTCATTTCTCCGGCGACCGTATCTTCTAATACTCCACATGTACATCATTCAAAGTTCAAATATATTTTACGTGGCTTTTTCTTATAATACACATACCGCACCCGTTTTTGTTACATCTCCACTTGCGCGTTTTTAGCCTGAAGCTAGAAGCAAACAAAAAGATACATCGAGTGCAAAAACGAAAAAAGTTGTTTTGGTATGGAGCTCTTTAAAATATCAAATTACTATTGTTGTCTTCTTTTTTATTTTTTTTACTTTCGAAAGGATAACATGTTTCATGCCCAACATCATTCCTGCCTCTAAATAAAATGTTTGTTCCGGTATGTTTTTATATATTTTTTCTTAATTCACAATGCCTCTCTTAATCACAGTATACCACGCGTCAAGGGCGTTCCTAGGTCGATGTTGTTTTCTTTTGACATTTCGCGAGATATGTTCCCTGTGGGGCACTGCGAGAAAAACTGCATGTACCGAAAACCACAAATAACCGGATGCTAGCTGGCATTTGATCACATCGTCAGTGCGAGCGAAATTCTTTGTTTTGACAAATATCGTCGAAACCCCTTTAGAATAAAACTTTCTATCGACTGGAATACCTCAGTGTTAGCCTCTGCAACACTTCCTATGCTTAGTTTCACTTTAACTCGGAACACTGTCATTGCTGCGAGCCAATGGGGCCAATCCAGCTTCTCAGAAAGCGCTAGATCAGAACATCTTTATGTTTCTAGGCGCGCGTTACCGCCGACTGATTCAATAAGGCGCTACAAATGCGTCGTGGCTTCGCGTTCTTAGCCCGTCCGTTTGTGTCTGTGTAGCAGCTAAGTTTCGGCTCCGCTCGGACTTAAGATGAAAACTAAAGTGGACACGAAATGTGGTGCTCAATTTTTGAGCATTGTTTTAAGAAGACCAACGAGGGGCACCGATCGGATGCGTGCCCCGCGTTCGGTAAGGACTCGTGTTTTCGCTGATTGGCCACGAGCGTCAGCCGAACGCTGACGTAACAATTGTGTCCGGTCTTTGTCCCGCGTCCGCCTTCCTTACATTCAGCGCTACAACTTTTTTTTTTTTTTTCTAAGACGTATTGGCTACAGGAACCCGCCAAAGAAACATCGCTCCAGATAAAAAAAAATGGTTTTACAGCAACAGCTTTTAGTGGTTCCCTGGGAAAATCTATGGTCGAAAGACTTCCGGTAACATCATCGATATCACGATTACTCCCAGCAAATGCTGTAGCTACCACTGAGTTTCTAAGAAAAGGAACATTTTCCCGCATCGAGTGCGAATAGAAACAAGCCACCTCTAGTTGGAAGCAATAAATATACCTGAAGTCTACCGCTCTATCAACTGAGCTATTGACGTGACAAAGTTTAGGGAATTAAAGGCTGTATACATTCCATTTATTTCTATCTTCAATACCGGTTCGGGGTCTCGTGACCCTCGAGTGTGTACGTGACGCCAGGGGACGGCAAAATCTTGTACATTGCATCATCACATAATCACCGTCAGTAGACACGGCACCGCGGGCCTCGATGGCACGAGCTGTTGCCTTTCTGCGGTCCCGCGACTCTCTCGAGCAAGTACATATTATTATTATTTGTATCGTTATTATTATTATTACTAAAAGCCAGCAAGCGCGTCAGAGGACGTTCGAAAGAAACGCCCTGGTGTTCTCACCTTATCTTGTCAGTGACTACACGGGCGCAAATTGAGAAAGAGAAGACAGCTCGCGGGCTAGTCAGAACACTGTGCTTTGGTTGGAATGGTTAGGGGGTAGACAGAAGGTATATTACATGGCATCTGGGGACCGCTCCAGTTCCTATCAAAATGGCTGTCATCTGGATGATCGTCGTAGAACAGCAGTACGAGGTTCAATCCGCAACGCGTAAATAATTCGAATTTTGCGAAATACGAGTGACATGACAGCTATAGTTCGTACTTCTAAGTCAGGAAGGTGTTTAGAAGAGCCATTATTCCGAAGCCGATCGTCTAGATGCTAGGGAGCGCGATTATCACATCGGTGCACCACAGTCGCTGAAACTTGCTAATACCATAGCGCAAGAGGTGAACATGAAAGGGACAGGACGAACACTACTCGCAACTGGTTCTTGATAAAGACGAGAAGAAATCGCGGATTGTGATGATTGAAAATTACGGGGGAAAAAACATAACAAGAAGAAGAAGGTAGACGCAAAAGCTAGCTGCCTATGCTTCCACTCACTGTGCGAAAGCGAGCGCCGAGCGCCGGACGCTGGCGTTCGGCGTTCAAACGCGTTCGACCTGTCAATAAAGACAAAGGCATCTAGCTTTGCGCATGCGCACGACTACCCCATCAGGCGCACTTGCAAGCAGTACGGTTAGACCTCGGAAGGACTGTAGCGGGTCCGAAGAACGTAAATTTCAGTTACGGTGCGCTGATGCAATACAACCTGGGAAACGAGGCTTGCGTCTTGTTTTACGTCAGAAGATCACAAGCCGGTCTAAACGAGTTTTCAGTTCCTCGATGGTGCACATGCAAATTGCACCTAGGTCATTTGGCAGGAAGACCCCAGAAATACATTTTACATTCAGGCGCTTTCATAAACGAAATGTGACGTTTGAAATAATGGTCAGTTGCAATTACACACCCTGCAGCACAATCAGAACTTTTAAGCTCGATGGTCAAGACTGGAGGAGGGCATTGCACATCACTGATGCCAAGAAAGTGTACGACACATTTAATGATCACTTTAATTTATTGTTTAATAAAATGGCTAAATCCAACAACCCCACGTGTGAACCTTGCACCACTCGTCACCTTTTATAACACGGCATTCAAAACTGGCTTATGCAAACAAAGTTAAAACTGGCCAAATTGTTTAAGCGTAGAAAATTCAAATAAGCGGAAACCCTTCAAACGCAAATATTAAACGCTCAAGACGTAACTGCAGTCGTGCACCTTATTTTAGCTGGTGTGTCCGAAGCGTTTTGAATTGCTTCGGGGAAAAATTGTGTTTCTTTGTGCAAAATCTGATAGAAGTGGTTAAATTAAACTGATAAAACGGAAACATTCAGCTCGTTTGTATATGATAAATTTAATTGCATTTTATGTTTTGATACTATTTAATGTATCATGATAAAGGGTAAGTATTTCCTGAGTTTGCGAGACCATATTATTTCTAACACAAAATGTTTTTATGAGCTGGGTTTCACGCGGAATGCTTCAGGCACGTAAGTGACGACAATGCGGTTACATGGGCCAGTGCAACATATAGCGTGCACAGCCCATATTAGGGAATGCAAAAACATCCAAAGAGAAGGCATGCTTAAGAATAATTAGTCATGCGCACTTATAACCAGGCGTGATTAATCCTAATAGACGAGATTCACCAAGCGGCCCACTGGGAATCGAAACAAGGCCCATGCGATGCGGAGTCCGATGCCCCGACGCCTTCACTCGGAGCCACGAAGAGAGGGTGGGAGAGGGTGATAACCCTAGGATCAAATATGACCCACTGGAGCGCGGGAGTCTGCCTGAAGAGGCGACCGTCGGCGTACGCGGCCCAAACGTCGACGCTTAGCCTCCCCACATGATCCCACGCAACGCCTGGGAAAATCATAACGTACCGACGGATAGCGCGGCGGGCGTATGACGTCAGGACTTTGTACAAAAGCCAATGCGGAACGCTAGTTCGTCTGCTTCTTGCACAGGGGTTGCGATGATATCAGAACGCCGAGCACTTATGGGCCAATTGAAAAAATAGAGGGTAGACCTTAAGGCATGTAGCTTTGAGGTCCACCCATTATCCTTTCGATCAAAGCAAATCAGAGCTCGGCGTCGTTCTAGCGTCACCGCAACTCCTGCGCTACAAGCGGGCGACTTGCTATCCGCATAGATAGATTAGCCGTTGTGATAAACCTCCTCTCTTCGCGATTTCCTCCGTTATCTCAAGGGGCTGTACGCACCCTCGGAAGTAGCAGAACCCAAATGCTTGACCAGGAGAATGCATTCTACTTTACTCATTGGCGTTCGACAGCGCGCTTTCGGAGCCAAATTCTCCCCTAGCGGTTTGGAGACCCTCGTCCGAGAGAGCGCATCGCGCCGTCCACGCTCTAGCTTTCGCTCTGGGCTGAGGAAGAGGCTTCCGCCGATGCAGCGAGATATCGAATTTGCAAAGACTAAAGCGATGGCTGTTCCCGTTGTATAAAGAGGTTTCCACGAGGTTAGATGGTGGCAGCCACCCCTTCCAATTCAAAGCGAAAAACCCTATAAGTAGCGCGTGTCCGGCAATTCCAAACCGCACAAAACCTTTTGGCGCCAAGGCTATATTGATTTTCGAAAAGCAAGATGCATTCCAAGTGAGGAAAGTGTCCGCGGAACCCATGGAAACTTCTGCATACCGCGCACCTAAACATACTCCGCTCCCAAATAAAAAAAAATAGCCTGGTGAGTTTATGAGTATGCTGTCCCTACAATTAGCCACCAATAGCACCCAAAGCTCCCTGTAACCAAGCATAGCTAACGATCATGCACGTATAATCCACACACTACTAATGCTGTGCTCCGCAGTTCAAGCAAAATTATCGAGACAATTTAGTTTTTTTATCATATTAAAATAAATGATTCATTATAATAACTTTAGCTGCAATCATGCTTGTGTAAAACCTGTGAAATATACTAGACTGCTTCATGCTCAAGATTTCGTATAAAACGAGCAAGCCTACATATCCATAAGAGATGGCATTTAACTAAGCATCCAAGAAACAAAAAAAAAATTTTTTTTTCCTGGTAAGAGCAAGAATTACCTTCACAAATCAAGCATACAATGTTTAATGATGATTTTGAACACTGTGACTGAGAAGGAAACATCAAGGTAAATTATAAGACGGAAAAAAAGTGAGAGACGTTTAATGGATTTCTGCAAACTCTGCCTCCGTAAAAATGCTGGCAAAAGAATGGCCGAATTCCTGCAGCTAGAAGGAGCAACAGGTCTACACGTATACACTCCCTTAGCATAAGATCCTGCTGCAAATCAATCCCTGGATAGTACTAAGACGTTTTAAATATTTTTTTTTCAAATAATGTGCTATTAAATAAGAAGTCGGTAATATTTGTAATAAAAATCGGAAACAAGATGGCATAGTAATTATATAAAAATTACTTATCAAGATCAAACTTCTATATTACAAATCGCTGGTCTAAGGCATTTGAGTATGCTCTGTGTATTGCAAAACAAATGACAACTTAATTATAAAAACATTTTTTCAACACCTTTTATTTGCGTACACAAAAACAAACAAATGGTGCAACGAGCAGCTGATCTTGTAAAACAGTGTAAATGTAAATTAATCCGTTTTATTCGATCAAGATTGATCTTTCTCACCCCGCAAACAATTTGTAAACTGCGACTTCATCGAGGCCACTTCTTGATGTAAATATCTTGGCGTAAGACTAACACCAGACTTTTCCCTGAAAGGACATTTTAAACTAATTTTTGCAAATTCTTCCCAAGCCCTAGAAATCCCAAGACAAAATCTGCCAATCTGCTCCTCTCCTCCTCCTCAGTCTGGCATACGGCCCGTGATACAAGCCAAAATTAGCTGCCTTCATCTCGAGCCCTCATACAGTCTGTCTCGTCAATATTTTGGAAGAAATTCAAAACAAAGCTGCTAGTTTTATCTTATCCAGATGCAATCTTTCCCTGAGCACCTTAGAAAGTTCAGTAGTTGCACCTTTCCAGTTCCACAAAAACGTCTCTCAGCCCTGCTTTTTCATAGATTTATGTGATTGTTCTGACTTCAGAAGTTAAAACTAGGGATGCCGCGAACTACCCTAGGTTCGATAAGGAAGGTTTCGATATTTTCGAAGCGAACTGAGATTCGAAATCCAAAGATTTCGATATTTTCGACCGTACCGAGGCTTGAATTCGAAAAGTTCCAACTTTAAAACACCGTGGAGTTTCGAATTCGAAAAGTTCGAAGTTTTTACGGTTTCTAAAAGTTCAGGTTCAATTGTTTCGAATATTTTTTACTTGAGGTTCGAAAAATTCGAACATTTCGAACTTTCCTAACTTTAAATTCGAGAGATTCGAAAGTTTTTGAATTTATTGGGATCTAAAGTTCGAAAAATTCGTAGATTTCAAATTTGTTTATATCTAAAATTCGAATAAATCGAAGATTTCGAAATTCCTTTATTTTGAAATTAAGAAACTTCGAACGTTTTGAATTTTCATAAACAAAGTTCGATAAATTCGAACATTTCGAATTTCTTTCCACAAAAGCTCGAAAATAATCAAATGTTTTGTCTATCAACTTCGAAAGGTCGAAAGCCATCGAATTTTGCTGCGTAATAACTTCGAAAGTTCGAAAAGGATCGAACTTGTCAGCCTAATAAGTTCGAAGGTTCAAAAAACATTGCATTTCTGAACGTGCAAAGTTCACAATTTCGAAAAGCGTCGAACTTCTTAGCTTAAAAAGTCTGAAAATTCGACTTCCGTTAAATTTCTCAATATCAAAAGTTCGAAAATTCTAAATCTTTCGAACCTTTCGAAACTGATTTGTCCTGATTTGTCCTGGATGTATTTGCGCTAGCGTCTGCCTGTCGTCTTTAAAATAAATGATGCATTTTTTGTACATCTCCGAATGCACTGCTAAGGTGGAATGAATAAAATTAAATGAAAGCGCTACAAACCTTATTCCAAAAATATTCTGGTCATCGCTTACCTTGAATGATATGCTTCAGTACACCAAAGTCGGCAAATAGACCCGGGGCGTACTCCTCAATTACGAACAAATATCGGGCGCCGATGAGTTAACTGTGCAAATTTTGCGAGCTGTTAAATTCACTCGGAATTATCTTCATTCTATAAGCGAATGAGAGTATTACTAACAGTATAGAAAAGTGCGTGGTCTTCTTTATGCCTTCTGGGGTTGCTGGGGTTCGCCTTCTAATGTGATTACTGAGGGCTGGTCAGGCAGTATTAAAACTTAGTTGTTTTTTTGTCGAAATCATTATTGAAGATGAGAGCGCAAATAGGGTATTTGAGTCTTTTATGAAGAATCGGTTCTCTCGCTTTCCCAGCACTGTCCTTCAATATGACCACGCAAGTCCAAAACGTTTTACACGCCATTATTGTGGTCTGCAAGTGGATTTGTCTAAAATGGAGTGGTCAGTGCAAGGGCTGAACAATTTATCGATTAATCGTTCGAATAATCGATTAATGCATTATTTGACGTTCATTTTCATATCAGTTGATCGGTTGCGATCAAAAATATAGATTTTGAGGAGATATTAAAAATGCCTGTTTACTACCTGGTGCTCATTTATCTCTTTTAGGAGACAACACTGTTGAATTCCATGCATAAGCACCTCTCTGTTCTTTATGGTTATCATCCAGAGTAATCACAAAGTTTCAACTAAAATGTTGAATGTATAATTTTTAAATTCGCTGGCTTGTGTTTACTTTTTATGTGTAGCACCGCGTCAAGTTTCTAATAAGTCTGGTCCTTTCACCAATAAACGCTCATTCAATTTTCTCTCACTTTCTCTGTCTCTCTTTCTCCTAATTATTAATATCATAGCAAGAAATAGGAAAAGAGAGTGTACTTCTAGAGTTTTAGATATTATGCCTGAAAGTAAACGCGACCGATTAATCGCCTAATGAATCGACTAAAGAGTAGTCTTTAATAGGGTTGAACGCTTCGATCGACGCCAAGTCCTAGTGTTCATACCTTAACTGTCAAAGCAGAGATTGTAAATTACTTTATAAGAACTCACTAAACAAGTTGCGTAAATTCTCTGCAGCTCAGGAGCTGAAGTTGCAGCTCAAGAGTCGGGATACGAGACACAAAAAAATAGTTCACCGAGCGACAACTGCGACTCAAGAACAACAACTCATGTCATAAAAACGGTAAGCGGTGATCTCCTTTTTCTTTTAATACCTCATTATAACTTAAAATTCCGTGCTAAGAAGTGTGGTGCAGATGCGGTATTGAGTTTAAATTTCAAGCTAAATGGGCTACCCCATTGCGGGCAGGGCTGGAATGACGAAGGGTCAAGAAGCCCTTTGTTCATTCTTTGAACAAATGGCATCCTATACTATATACCCCGTACTTAACTGGCTTTTATATACGTGGGAACGACATCGAACTGCAGGAACAATACGTTAACTGAACCTAAATTAAACGTGAGAATGAATGCCTCTTACTCGGGAATAGCTAAACATCACGTATTTAATAATTGTACAGTGCTTTGGTCGACAGCGGAATTATAATACACAATTCTAAACAATAAGAAAATGGTTTTTGCGCAAAACTTTCAGGAAACAGCAATAGTCAAGCACCTCACCTTTGGAATACCTTTGATAAATTTCTGATGCTTTAGCACAACCTGTCGTGACCATAATGTTAAAGTTTTAGGGAGATTAATGGAAAATCTACATGTTTATTAAGATCACTGGTTTACACCGACACTAGACACCCACGACGCTTTCCTCTCACCTTCCGATAGTCTCCTTTGCTTTTGTATTGGCACAAGTTTACCACATTAAAAGTTTATTTTCTTTCGTTATTTACTGCCTCATCAATCGTCATTTACGACTATATTCAGACAGAGGCGAAGTTGTGCATTCGCAATATCTGGAGAAAAGCAAAAGTTTAATCGACGTCGTAAACAAGTGTTACACAAATGTGGCTTACGAATCCTCCAAATGTCATAATCCTTTAATCCATTGCAAAGGTCACATAAAAATAAGCACGGTTTGGTGCGATACAACATGTGTTTTTCTGCATTCCGAATTCGCTTTGCTTGCCTGAGAAGAAAACAAATCATCATCATTTTTGTTGCCTTCAGTACAATAAAAAATATTGAGCCTGAGGTTCCAGTGGCACGTTAAGGCAAAGATTGAGAACGATTTTTTTTCACAAGTGTTCAGTGGCATTTCAGGCAAGTTGAGGGGTGTGTATAGATATAAAACAATAATAAAAAATGTGCAGATTAAGGAACCGTACTTTATCGAATGAATCAAAGTCTCCGAAGCCACCGAAAGACAAAATCTTTGGCGGAGCTAAGATTTGAACTCTGGGTTTCAGAATATTTGGTCGGGTATGCTAACCACTTTTGTTTCATTCGATCAAGTACGCTGCATTGATCTGCGTATTTTCGGTTATTTTCCCTTTAGAAACCACGTACGATACTGAAAGTGCCAGTGTTCATTAACATCTGGCTCTTGATTCTCACAGATGATTATGATACCGTGTCTCTAGAGCTCATAAATAAGAAACAATATGTGCCAACGGGACGAGACAAACAGTGAGAGGAATTCTGTAGCTCAACGAACACGTACCACGTTCCAGCAAGCGTCGTACAGCGTACTACCAACACCACCTAGACAGAAGGCCTCCGCAAGGTCTCCTCTCCCTCTGTGAATGTCATCAGAGTCGGATCGCGCTAACTCGGCTATTGGGTCTCAGCCCGACCTTCGACGCTCAGATTGGACGCGAGCCCCAGCCGAGAATTGACAAAGCACTCGTGCTGAATCTCACGCCTTGATTGATCTAACTGGGATGACGCATGCCGAGGCCTTCTGTCTAGGTAGCGTTGGTTCTACGCGGCGGCGAGTGCGTCCAAGACACCTCTGATTGGCTACGTTCAGTTTCAGTCATTGAAAATACATATAGGAAAAGCCAGAACGACAAGGTGGAGTGATATAGTAGGTAGCATGCCCCACTGGTTATCGGAAGCCCGGAGTCAGTCGCCGTTCCAGTCTGAGAGAGAATTTCTTCAGGATTCTTGAAGAAGGCATGTCTTAGTTTCAGACCGAAACGTTGACTGACTCTATGAATTATATGTTTCAAAACTGTACACAACAGTTTCAAGTACGTTATCTTTCGTTTATATTTTTCGGCATCCGGCGCTGCTATTTTCAATGGATATACAGATCCAACAATAACTTTCTCAGATTCGAATATGCAAATATAGAATCATAGCATTTTTAATTTCAGAATAGCATTATTTGGCATAACGATACAGCTATCGATGATAAATATTATTTCACTAGAAACGGAAGTTCATACATTAAACGCCTCTTAGTTACCTTTGATTTCTTTCAATGAACTGCTATTTTACATTAGTAAAATTTAAATAAAAAATGACTACAGGTAAATGGCATGAGGAAGATACAGACAAAAAGCACTTATATTGTCTCTCGCCCCTGTTAGAGAAATTAAAAACTTTGTTTGCATGTTCGAATAACGAGAGAGAATATCCTAACAACCAAGAACATTCACAAGATATAGTTAGAGAAAGCCTCGGTGTTTTCAATACTTCTTACACCCTTCTCGAAATGAGACTTGAGTTATTTGTAACGGCTTGAAGTTTTGCACTAGTCCTCCTAATAATAATGCTTATTTTGATTTACACAAAGGTATAAACGAATTCTCACGACAGTAATAATGTATGTGCTTTTTCAATAGAGCCCCTTACGAAAGACCTGTATTTAAACGGAAATATTATTGAGCACATCCCTTAAATATACAAAACGATACTGTCGTAAGATACATGCAATTGGTCCAGGAAGATGTTATGTCCGCGTATAAAAACCAGACTTCCAAAAAACAGTCTATAAAACAAAAACGGACAATGCCTAAAACAACTCACAGATAGCAGACCCATTATAATTGCTCAGGCGAATAAATGGGGCGGAATATGTATAGTTCATGCAGTTGATTACATAACGGCAATAAATAGACAAATGAATTAAACTAAATATTACAGGAAGCTTGATAAAGATTCCATTCGTAATTTTTAGGCAACGATTAAGAAATAATTAAAACAAATATCAGAAAATAAACAAATCGACAAGGATATTTTAAATATCTTCCACCAGAAAATCCTATACCCCGAAAATTTTTATTTGCTAATGAAAGTACACAAGCAAAATCACCCAGGCAGACCCATTCTCTCTAAAGTAAGCACTAAAAGAGGACACATAGTTTATTGATGAACAGCTTAAAGTTACTACAGATAACGCCACGCTATATGTAAAGGGTTCTTCCCATTTTCCTAATTGAATTAATGACATGCCAATACAATTTATTTGAAACAAATCATTACTAGTGGCAATGGACCTAGTATCATTATGCACTAATATACCACATGATTAAAAAATACAAACTTTTCTACCCAAAGCTGATGACGCTAAACTTGCCGTTAGTGAGAATCTGTTAAATATTTTCATGGATTTATTTTGGGACTTCCTAATTTCGCATTAATGAATAACCACAACCTACATATTCATGGCACAGCAATGGGGTCCCGTTTTTCTCCATCATACACAAAAACGTCCCCTAAATTAATTTCCACACAAACCACTTTTAAAAATGCTTTCTCGACGATAAATTTATAATTTGGAATAATGAAGAGGACAAACCTCTCGAACTTAATAATTTCGCACACCGTTTTAACTCATCTATTAAATTTACATACAAGTAATCTGACACAGAGTTTGACATTCTTGATGTTAATTTGTGAATTAGAAAAAAGAATTAAAAACAAAACTACATACAGAAGGCCTGCAGATGGACGCCAGTGCTACTATAAAAGTTGATATCCTACGCAGAACAAGAAAGATATACTTTACATCTAAATGTTAAGATTTAGGCTTTCATCTCGAGAGCAAGAGGATTTCAAAGAAACAGCCAACATACTAGGAGAGTTTTTTTTTGTCAATCTTGAATATCCCATACAGTTAGTCAAGAAATCAATATAAAATATCCGTCCTAGTCCTCGGACTCATAGTTTAAGACAAATACCAAAAATATCTAATTAGAAGTTACAACTTATTTTACCATGTCAGTCACAGTTACCAAGGATTAGTTATATCCATCGACGCCATATGAACATTCTGCATAGGTGGACAAACCATTATAAACCATAGATCTACAGGCGCCGGGTATCGACTTTAAAGAAACACTGACACCCTAATTTTTTTTAATATTTGCCAGACGATCTATTATGATGAAACGACTACCCAATCACTATTTTCCTAAAGCGTCATGTATATCTTTAATAAAGTAAAAAAACGCAACTGCTCGAAACCGAAATCGGAACTGTACTAGGGAGGAAGAAGAAATATAGAGGAGGAGAGAGTGGCCAAAAATGACGTGGCTGTGCAACTTTTTTTTTTCAATCAACTTATTGGCAGCATTTTAGAAGCCACAAAAAAAAATGGGTATCATATGTTCTGTGTATTTTTACGATTGACTGTGTGCCTCCGATGACCCACGGGCCACGACTTTGATTATCTTTGGTGGTTGTGTCCAAACCATAGAAAACGGCACGTTACCAGGGAGGAGAGAGTGAGCGCGACTCAATCTGACCGGTTCTCGCTCGGCGTTTTTTGGGCGGAAAGAGAACGAATTTCAAGCCGAAAATTGCGTACTGGATAGTTGTGCTCTCATATGTTACGTACAAATAAAAATCTAGGCGCACCTAAATGCCCTTTCGGCGTCCCTTTAAAAGACCACGCAATTTATGGATTTGTTTAGGCAGACTGCAATCTCCATTGGACGTAGCACGGTCCCATGTTGTGTAAAACGTAATAATGATTGCTTTAATTTTTCATGTGAGTTATCGGTTACTGACTCCATTCAAGGTACTGCAATCTACTTCAATTAAAAAATAAACGGCACATTTTAAAGCATTAAAAAATGTGTTTATTTGGTTTTATCTACGAAGTGTCTAATTCAATATATAGACGGAAGTGGAACAAGTGTACGAAAAGGTGTGAGGAGGTGTCCAAACATATACCTCAGAACGCGTGAGGCGACACATTTCCCGCCCTATGAAGTGAAAGTTAAAGCCCGGTTGTCCGTGTTCTGTTTGGACATACACCGGTAAAAACGTCACGGCTTTCCTCCTTGGCCACATCTGGTTTTCTGTAAGGTCGGTGGTCGTCCCACTCGACGTCGTCACCCGCCACCCGCCAATGGTGTGCCTGGTGCCTGTCCATCTGTTCTGCCGCTCCCTCGCATCATTTCCTTTCTCGCTTTCGGGACTTGAAGAGCAGCCGAAGCCTTGAGCCATTGACTGACAGTTAACAGAGTGTCTGAGTGGCTGTGCGGACCCACTGGATGAACATGCGTGAAGGTTACAAGCTACTTTGGCGGGGAGAAGCTTTTCCCCGGCAAAAAAGACGGAGTGAACGGGATCGCCGCAGTTCATGTGTCGGAGAAGTATCCTTTCATGCGCACTTGAAGTGACCTGCTTGGACAGCCCTTGAATTTACATAAAAGTCCTATTCGTGCACTTGTTCCAAGGTCAGTTTTTCGCCAGCTTAATTCTAGAGATAATAATAGTTTTATTTTCTATGTGATTTTATTATCTATGGTTTTATTATCTGGTTTTAGTTTTATTATACTTCAATCCGGATTTAGAACCACCAGAGACAGAAAAAATTAAAAATATTAATTACTTTATAAATGTAGTACTCTAGAACCGAAGGACCTTAACATTTCTATGAAAACATTACCATCGTTTTCTTTTTCTTTTTTTTAATATATAATATAGATCTTCTAATCGGTGCTCAGTGTTTTGTTTTTGTCCCTCGCTCGATCGTTTAATACGACCCAAGCGAGTACTTTGAGAATTGATCAACATACTATGACACGAGGTATTGTTGCCTTCATGCAAACCAGATGCCCCCAAACTAGTTTTGCCTGAAAGAACTACTTTTTTGTTTTAATTATATAACAAGGTGTATTGCCTTTTTAGTTATTCGTATCAAACAATTAAGCTAGATATTTCTTTAGAAGACATTTCTTTCGTGTTTGTTTTAGACTTCTTCGCGTGACGTTTTTCTACAGGTGAACGAAAACGAAGTTATCCAGGCTCTTCACTGGACTGAAGAAGGACCTAACAGGTCCCGAAATGTTTATCTTTCGAACCTACGATAGCTACAGAAGACCTAAATCGTCAAGAGAAATATTGTTTGATATGCAGGGTTTTCCCTTAAATAATTTCACAGTGTTCTTTAAACCGCAAAAATTAAATATGCACCGCCGAACGCTCACTCTCCGCGCAAATGCGGCTCTAGAGGTCCGAACCACTGTAGAGGCCAAAGGTTCTGCACGAACCGATATATTCTTCGCAAGTCATAAATTATAAATTCTCCAAGTATACGAGAGCTCTGTCGGCTGCCATGTTCCCACTGAAAATTTCAGAAAATCACTTATAACTTTAGAATAAGTTAACGGTTACTGTTAAAACTGTGGCATCTGGTTCATACCTCTAACGCTAAATTTGTATGAAGAATGAGTTTTGCGATGAGTAGTTAATTTTCGCGGTAAAAACAACAAACAAAAAACAGGTAACGTTTTTTTTTTCCTTTTTATGGGAGGGGCGGGCGGTTTGTATATATATATATATATATATATATATATATATATATGTATATATATACAAAGCGCCCGCCCCTCCCATAAAAAAGAAAAAAAAAACGTTACCTGTTTTTTTGTTTGTTCGTTGTTTTTACCGCGAAAATTAACTACTCATCGCAAAACTCATTCTTCGTACAAATTTAGCGTTAGAGGTATGAACCAGATGCCACAGTTTTATATATATATATATATAGAGAGAGAGAGAGAGAGAGAGAGATAAAGAGAGAGAGAGAGAAAGAGAGAGTGTTCTTTCTTAAGCTTTACAGATTTGCGTAAAAAGGGCCGTGAGTTACGGCCAGAGTGACACAATATCGGGGGCTAATCGTCACAATAGGCCAAATAATCACCTCAAATTCGTTAAGGACTTCGTAATTACTGATAATCAATGAATCAACCAATCAATTTGTTTCTCTCCGTTTGAGTGGGGCTCCAATTCGAAACTTGCTGAGCGTCATCTAAATTCACTAAGTCAGTCATTTTTTGGAAAGCCTTTAAGCGTGTGGGAAGCGCAGCAGTGCTCTAAAGTTACCCACTCGTACAACAGGCACATGGCTGGGTGAGAAAGCGCGGATGATAAGGGACGGAAACAACTCGCGAGCTCGTTATCGCACCGGTAGCTTTGCACCTGCTGCACAAGTGGTAACATTAGCGCATTATACTGCGCTTCTCGCGCGCTCAGTGTACTTTTAATATCGAGTGGTTTAGTGGTGTTTGATGAGGCACCGCAACTTCCTCATTAGAACCATATGTTTATCCTCAATAATTAAATTGCTAATGAACATATTTGAGTGAATTAGCAGACTGATCGTTATGATTATCCCCCTGTGCTTTGTCTCCCTGACCGTATATCTCGCCCGCGCAAACCGCATTAATGTAGCTTTCGTGGATTTTTTTTTAAGCTTGTGAATATATGTGTTTGCACTTTTCATTTATATCGGGACGTTTTATATTACTTTATGGTGTGCCACAATGCGGGTAACCGTTTTTCATACGCACAGAAATAAAGAGATGACGATCATGATGATGGTGGTGGTTTGGGTGTTGATGATGATGACGATGATGGTGGTAGTTATGATTATGGTAACTGACAGAGTTGGTGGAAGTTGGAGTACAAGATGCGCCTGTTACGTAAATACGCCTGTCGCTCTCATGGGCGCCCACGACCTGGATCTTAACACTATGACAACTCCCAATTTCAACAACGTGCCAGTTTTCCTTCCCTTTCCTCTGTTTTGCAGTTCGGCCGCTAGGCCTCGCCAGGTTTCGTTGTAGACCACGGATAGGCGGCAGCTTCCTGCTTCTGTCCGTCGTGTATTTAGCACTGGGAGCCGCCACCTCCTCTGAGTTTCGATTAGCCGTGGTGTAATTACAATTTATTACAATTTATTGAATAAATGTTGACAAAGATGGGCCTAATGGGCTGTCCAAACAGAACACGATTCTCTCGACTTAAGTGCGCTATACTAGGGAGTAAAGTAGATCGTTCCGATGAGTTCGATAACGACATCCAATACTTCACCGACGCCTATGGGCATGCATCGCAACGTTATCGGGCACCATTATCGGATGTGTCGAAACGATCTACTAATACTCTCTAATAGCGATTGGTGTTTGCAATGTAAAGAAGCTGGTTGACCAGAGAAGTGTGTGGCTGCTGACCCGGCCCTTTAACACGCATCACCCAGTAGTCAATATGCACGCTGGTAAGGGTTACGTCAACGAACCTTTCGGAAGCCGACCCTTTTCCCACACAATATTGCACCGTCAATAAAAATAAACAAAGGGAGCTTCAACAATTGACAGGTAGTTCGGGAACGAAATAGACAACGTACACATTTATGTATCGTTCTTATGTGCAAAAGTGCTATCATTGTAAAGAGGGAAACATGTCTAGAAACCCCCCCCCCCCCCCCTCCCCCGCCCCCTAAAAAATAGAGGTATTTTAAGCTTGGGTAATATGATGTACCATGACCTTGTATACTTTTAAATGTTCCTTTCGATTCTTGAAAAAAAAAAATCCTGCACACCAATCATTGTGTGATTTTTTCACGCTTTCAAACCAAATGAGTCACTCACTTTTTCTTACTAATGATAGTTTCCTTGTTCACGGGTGAAAACACTGGAGAACTTGTCGAGTTCTCCAGTGTTTAGTACTTCTTTTTTTTTATCTGTTATTACAGACAATTTACATTATTGACGATCTGACTGTGGAATAGTGCACTTATAATAACGAGACATGACAGCCCAATGGCCGACCGTACCAGCAAGAGAAGGAATTACAACTATAGGGACGGGAATTTTATTGCACTTTATGAGAATCCTAATTATCGCCTTCTAGGCGCAGCCACCTTGGCCTAAAGGGCTGTGGAACGCGTTGTGAGCATCCGTAGAAGCTCTATTTCGGGGAATATCAGAGGCCACCCTTGTGGTCACAGCCCAATGACTCGGCACTTTTAATGCGCAGCTCTTAGGCGCCCGTTTCCGGCTAGAGCGGCGTCGCCGTCGCCGTCGGCGTAACCGCGCAGTACATTATGGTAAACGTCCCATAATGCAACGCGTGGGACTCGCGACGTCACAGGTGACGTTTACGAGTGACGCCACGAGGGTCACGAGTGACGTTACGAGAGTCCCGGGCGTTGCATCATGGGTAACGTCCCACGATGCAACGCGCGGGAGTTGGGAGGAGGAGGGGAGGGTGAGGAGGGTGAGGGGGGAATTCGGAGGGGAGTGAGGAGGAGAGGTGGAGGAGGAGGAGGACAAGGGGGAGGAGGAGAAGGGAAGAGGAGGGATGAGGAGGAGAAGGGGCGGGAAGAGGAGGAGATGAGGAGCGAGGAGGGAAGATGCCAGCTACCCTTTGTGCAGGCAAGTGATATCACCACTCTTAAATAACAGAGAGGCACGTATGAAAACGTGGTGTACCTGTGTATACGCGTGTAACGGCCGCAGGTATGTTTTATGATTTCGGGCGAGAACTAGGGGTGCGGCCCCATTACACGGAGGAAAATAAAAAAGTTTTTTGGAAATCATTTTTTTTTTCGCCAAAAATTTCACTATTTGCCTTCATTAAATGAAAGTACTCACACGCCTTGGTAGAATAAGAAAACGTTTATGTGTATTGCATAGACAGGCGTGCAAAGTCCTTTTCACTCGTCCGTAGTAGATCACACATCTTCGGAACTTGTCTCGGCGTCCGGCGCCTCGGCGTCGTCGACACCGAACTTTGGCCTGGCTACTCTTTTGCTGTTGTCTTGAGCAAAGGCAATAAGTTTGAATTTAAAGCCGGCCGAGGAACTCGTGTATTTCCTCATCCAGAAGCCTGAAGTGGGTGACAGCGGGAAACCGGGGATACTCGCCAACACAAAGAGACACACTGCTTCTGGTTCGACGTTGTTCGAGGTAAAGCCGGAGGCGCAAACAGACAGGATAGAGTGCTTCAATCTTGTTGGCTGCCGCAGCCGGGATGGCGCCATCTGCCGGCAGTACTTGAAAAAAACAATGGCCGCACCTACGAGTCTAAAATCGTAGGTGCGGCCTATACACGGGTAAATTTAAAGATTTTTTTTCGGCTTTTTTGGTTTAAGGTTAGGGGTGAGGCTATTACACGAGCGCGGCCGTTACACGCGTATATAAGGTACTTGTTATCCAAGTGTCCATCTACATGGGTACGGGTCTGTGCTGCACCCTTCTGTCTCTGTGGCACGTCAGACGAAGTTGGTAAATTGTGCGCCGTCAAGGTCGACAACGGCTTGCTCTTGATAGCTCTGTATCTCTCGCCTACGGCACTCACCGAATATTTCGTGAAAGACAAAAAGAACCTCTTACCAGTCATGCAGAAAAACATCCCAATGGACCCGAGAGACGTGCAATCGCTGTTCTGCTGTGCCATCTCGGGGAAGCACGCTCAAGAGTAATGCTGAGGAAATAAAAAACGCCGAGGAGTCTTCGACAGAGCCGACAGCAAGTACGATGACGTCAAAGTGTTAACTTCAACGCTGTCCTGCTGTCCTGTTTCCTGGCAGCGGCAGAACTAGACAGAGGGGAGCTTCCACATGTGAGAAGTATACCAGGATATATATGTATATATATATGTATATCTTTCTCAGATTGTTTAGCCCGGTATATCGCAAGAACGAAATACCTTAAGAGAGGACCAGGAGGAGAGGAGATGGAGCAGATAACGAGGGGAGGAGCATTAGAGGAGGAGAGGAAGAGGAGAAGGTCCGGATGAGGAGGAGGGCCATACCCTCCCCTCAGTAACCCCCCCTCCTCCTCCTCAAGAGCTGCGCTCTAATTCGGCGTTACACGAAGTTGTAAAGATCATCCATATTTTTACCTTGGTAAGAAGCGTTGGAAAAGTCTATAGGAACAGCTTGCAACTTGTAGGAAGAGCCTACAGACTTATTATTTTTACCTCCCCTAAAACACACGTTAATTCAAGCATCGCTTTCCTTTGAAAGCGAGCAGCTAATTGTGCCCTATATAAAACAAAAATCGGCGACAAGAACATTTTATGTATTGCTGCACCAAACAAACTTCATTACTGCTCGGACATTTCTTTTTTATACAGGCGTTGTTAATGTGCATGTTTGTAACTTCAAGCAGCACCCCATGCTCATTGTCAGGTTCTTCACAGTTCTAAACAAATCGGACAACCCTCTTCAGAAGTCCATCTAGCAACATTGGCGGTTTCCAATGCATAGACACAAAGCTCGTGATTGGATCCGAGTCCTCGTCGAATGCTGACGTCACTCTCGACTCCAATAGATGCTTAGGGAACGTGATCTAGCAATGGCCGACAGGCGATGATGCGTACTTATGAGAAGGGTTTCTTCGGCTCGAGTTTTTCTTATTTTATGAACACCTGATTGTATTCGCAAGCATAAGGAGGAAAGCAATATAATAAGTATTAATGCGGAAAAAAAAAACTCGTGAAAATTTATTGTAAGAAATGAAAGAAATTTATATTCACACATGTCACAGGGTCGCATGCAGAGACTGTTATCGTCGTCTACTGTCAGTCTCTCACTCTCTTTTCTTTCAAATGTGGCCCCTCGTAAAATCTGGGGCCGTCTGTTCGACTATAGGGCTCAGTACGTCGAAATGAAGTTTTGGGGTGTATTATATGGGATAAAGGGTGTAAGAATGCACCCTTTTACACCATTTTTTCTTGAGAGGGCATAGCGTCGGCAATCCGCTTTGTTATATGGTGTTCGGGGGGTAAACGTGGGTATAAGTCTCGAGCAGTGCCCGCTGAGGGCCACAGTTGCCTTGACGTTCAATATAAAATTTTACGTCATTCCTAATTACTTTTAATTTATTCAGAGTAAATTGTCGAAATGAAAAGCTTCGACTAGGTGCGGGCGAGCTGCCGCCCGAATAGAAGGGTTCAGCCGTATCCGTTTTTCCAACAGCACCCAGAAGAAGGGCCTGAGCGTTACCCCATCGTTAGTAAATCCCTGAGCAGCCACAAGCGTCAAACGCGCTGAAACTCGACTAAAGTACGGCCCAAAGCCAGCGGCACACGCGGGTGTCTTGGTGTCGCCGCGCTTTAGCGTCGCGCTTCTTGTGAGACGCTCAAAGACCCACTGGCGTCGAACCTCGCGCGTCTCGCCCTTTGCCGCAGGGAGAACTGTAAGGTGCATGCTCGTGAGAACAACGACTTTGCCGTGACGTGCCACGGCTATCGCTGTGACTCTACTGTCGATTAACGCAGGAACGCTCCTTTTTTTTCTTCTTACCTTCTCATATCTCTCGTTGTCCTCTTTCTTGAACGCCGTCCTGACTTTCATCGGGTGTTCAATGCTCACCCCTGCTCATTTCAATATGGATGAGCATCGTAGGGGCGTCTAGTCGTGTATCGCTATGCTGCGTGATGCACGTTAAATACACCGGGCTGCACTGTACTGCACTGGCTATATTTCTCACCAACAGTGGGTAACAATGTCGCTATGTTCTGGTAGACTAACCTCCCTCTGTGTAAAAAAACCACTAACGACTAATTACTTTTCTCTTTTTGGCTTTTTCCCCGTCCCTTCCTTGTTGATTTCTTTCAGTTAAATAGTAGTCGATAGCATCAAACTCAGTGAGCATCGAGTCTGACAGAGTTTGATCAAAAAGAAAGGAAAATTAGGAAGTGGGAGACATTTCCCGCTCACCTCTCTGAAGAAAGTAATCCCCCCCCCCCCCCCCCCCCACACACACACAAAAAAAAATAAAAAAAAAAACTTATGAATGAAGGGGTTGACATGAATACCACAACGAAGAGGAAGAAAAGCTATAGAAACGAACGCACAAATGAGACAGCATTCTGCCTCAAGTTGAAGCTCGCGACGCTGCATCCTCATCTCTTCACCGCTTCTCCGAAAATTAAATAAATGACACCCGCTCGTCGGAAGAACGCATATGAGAACATCCCGAAGTTTCCGGTGACTCCCCCACAATCGGTGAAAGGGATACGCACTGCCCCACCCACACCGCCATACACGCTCTGCATCGGCGGCACGCCTTCCCTCAGTAACGGTTGAAGAATGGCCCAGCCAGGGGTCGCCCCGGCCGGAGCTCCCGCGGTCAGACGTCGCCGAGCCCTTCCCGAACCCCGCGGAACGTCGCGCAGCCGGGCGGCGCACGCCTCGGACGCTCCCCGGGGCCGGCAAGGCCATCGGCGCGCGGGGCCCCGACCGGAAAGATGGTCCGGACCCCCGAAAAGGCCGGACGCGTGCCACACGTGGCCGCCACCTCGGCCGGCGTGTCGGGCGACTGCCGCAGCGTCTGCGCGCTTCGAGGGAGAAGGGAAGGCTCCGAGCGCCGCCCATGCGTCCCCTCTCCCCTGTATAAAAGCGGCGGGGCCCCAGTTGTCGGACCGCATTCGGAGCCGGCCCCCACACAGAAGGCGCCGCCGACACCGTCCCCATGTCGACAGCCGCTCTCGCTAAACGCCTCGCGCGGCAGCTCGCGGCCGGGGTGACGTCCGCCAGCGGCGGCACCCGGCGCCGCATGCGGTCTACAGAAGCCGCCTCCGCGTGTCCCTTCCACGCCCGCTGGGCTGCCGACGCGGACAAGACCGGCGGCAGACCCGTCCCGAAGGCTGCCGGAGGAAAGCCCTACTCGTCCATACCGGCGCCGCGAGGTCTTCCGCTGCTGGGAACCGCTCTGGATGTGGCCCTAGCCGGAGGGGCACCCAAGATCCACGAGTACTGCGACCGGCGGCACCGCGAGCTTGGGCCCATTTACAAGGAAACCCTGGGTTCCGTGGAAGCCGTCTTCGTGGCCGATAGTGCGCTCATCCAGCAGGTGTACGCGAGCGAGGGCAAGTTTCCCATGCACATGGTACCCGAGGCCTGGCTCATCTACAACGAGGTCAAAGGAATTCAGCGGGGACTCTTCTTCATGTGAGTACCAGGCCGCGTGTCTCCTGCTGCCTCGGGGGTCACGGGCGCGTGGGCGCCGACTCGGCTCTGTGCGCTACCTCGGCTCGCGTCGGACACCGATGGCCACGCGCGGACTGTGCGAGGAGAGACTGACGTGCCCCGTAGAGCCTGCGGATGCCCTGGCTGCCCAATCTCTTATCTCCGGATACGCTAGATAATGACGCCGTAACGGGGAAATCACTCAGGTATCGGGGAGCTGCCATGGGAGGGATGTGGACGACGCGACCTCTTGCTCGGGGGCCGGTGCCGTACACCGACTCGGGTCTTAGAGCCGCTCTCATCTATGGTGTAGTGCTGCGGAAGTCACTGCGTTCTCGGATATGTAATTGTGTTTCTGATATAATTTCCTCGCCTTCGGTCCCTTCTGATCCCCGTTTAGCGCAAGATAAAAAAGTACGCACGCCAGCTTGTTCAAAAATGTCATAGTTTAAACCCTGAAGGAAAAAAACAAGCAAAAAAGAAAACTATACAAGAAGGGAGGGGAGCAAAAACGAAATGCAATATTACTTTTTCTCTTCTTTTTCTTTTCATTTGACTCGTCTCAGGATTTTGACGCAGATGGTTCACCGATTGTTCTTTTTGTAGCCTCACCCTTCACGAATCAAGCTTAGTATTTCTCATTCGTAGCTCTTGTGCCTTTAAAATCTCTCGACGTTTTTGAGGGAATACTTACGCGACCTGAATGCCTATCTCTCTCTTCTCCCAAATATCATCTTGACAGTTATGCTCTAGTGAGAAATCTTTGAACGAGATTGAACGCGAAGATTAATCTTTAACAGTTACCATTGTCCGCCATTCGACGCATACGTGAGCGCACTATCCTTTCCCCCCTCACTCCCGTATGTTTTGTTGGTGAACATCGCGTACATCGTTGCTGCAATCCCAGCGGCTCTGGAGTTCCAGATGTTGCTCTGACGCTTTCTGATCTCATGCCCTTGACAGTTACTGTGTTTCCCGTCGGCAAAGTTAATAGACTTTCGCAATCTGTATGTGCCTTGCCAACTCGGACACCTGCTATCAGCAGCCGTTATTTCTTATTTTCGTTACCGATCCTCCCTTCAAGTGTATATTTCCTGGTAGCCTTACTCGTCTACGGGTTGTTTCGTTTTCACTTGTCGAATAGCTTCATTTTGTTTTATCTGTCCGCCCTCATGAAGTGATGACTTTGAAAGCCGTGACGTTTCCCAATAAGATCGTTGTCGCTGTCTTGTGGCTTGTCGAGTTCACACGGTCTTGGGGACGTCAGCTCACTTCGGTGTGATACGGCTGACACTAAGACAAATATTAGCAGCGACTGTATATCGTTGTGTGCTTGATGTGCCCTAGACTTTGGACTGACAAATTTTCCATGATTGGCGCATCCAATGTTTCATGGTCACCTTGTATGCATTCCACGCTACTTTCTCAAACATTTAGCGAAGCTTGCAACGGTCAACTTGTTTGTGCGTGCCTTCTGAACCGCCTTTACTCGTACGACTTCGAACGCAAAAGTACTCGCATCATCTCGTTTGTTATTCCGGTTTCTGGTTCTTCTGCTAGGTGCAGCCCAGGACTAGCGTAGTCCAGTCACGTCCGTTGCTACTTGTTGACTGTAGAGCCACCCCTCAGCAGGTTCCCTATCTACTCTCAATAAGCTCGGCGATCTTAATTGAGTGATTCGAGCGGGTGAGCACTTTGATACGCGCGATGGGGATATAAAACACCGGAACCCATCTTCGTTGCGACGGCCCTGATTGCCGGAGGCACGACGAAGCGCCACTATCCCTCACGATCTAGATATCTTTGTTGTATATGCAAGAAGTCGCACGGCACGGGCAGGAAGAGGTATTCCCCGCTCCTGGAGTTTTGGCCAAGAGTTACGGAAATGAGGTCAAGATGACGTCAAGTTAGATAACGCACCCTCAACAAGGGTACGGCCTTGGTGACACGCGTATCAAGGTGAGAGGACGAGCGAGGCGTCGAGTGCATTGTGTATCGACGGACGGACTTCAGGGTAACGCCGATATCGAAGACAATAGACGGGTATCGGAGATTAGATCCGAATGCGTGAACGGAGCTGGTTTTTTCTTCGCCCGTGGATAGCGGTTTATACTCTGTGTGATCAAAACCTTTGCCGACGAATGTAGATCCCGTTCGACTCGCAAGCTATTGGGAATTTTTAGCATCTTGGGTATCAACGCTTTAAGCCCCCAAACAGCTTGGGGCATCGCGCTCCGCATACGGAGAACTTCTACGCTTCGACGCTCCGACGTCCCAAGTAGGTTTCGGGAACCGAAGCGTCGGGGCCCCCCTATTCTAAAAGCCTCTATTGTATGCGGGCCCCAACAAACTGTATATGGATGTTGTTTTATGAAAAGACCAAAACGCAGCGACCTCTCAGGGGCTCTAATATGGACACTTGGCGAAAAAGTCGGCGAGGAATTCGACCCCCGTGATTGGCCGGCGCCAAGGTCAAACGAGGCTCCGGCCAATCACGACTGCCGGATTCCTCCCCGACTTTTTCGCCAAGTGTCTAGAATTGAGCACCAACAATTCGGCATACAGGTGGCACGTAGTCTGAGCTCTGTTGACATAGTGACTCCTACGCAATATTTGCATTCAGGGACTTTCGTACCTCTGTTTACAATTGACATCGCAGTTGCATATAACTGTATTTAGGACAGGATCGATGCTTTGCGTTTTATGTTTTGATTATTAGCGTATTCTACATGAAAGAAACGTATCCCAGTCTCATATTATACGTACTTCGATGATTTTTTGCGTTATAGTTATCCAAATAACTTTGATCAGGGATTAGAAGACGTCACAGCCGTCCTCGTCCAGCGTGAACGGTTTTTATATATTTTTTTTGTGAAATTGTTCAAAGAGAAGTTTGTGAGGTTACGGGAAGTAAACATTAGTGATTATAAGATTGCCAAAATTAACTTCGCGTGCACCCTGCATTCACATGCGCTAGGCTTGTTGGTGTCGGTTGTTTCTGTTGGTCCTCAGCCCAGCGTGCGATCTCCTCAACCCAGCACACGCATATTCGTCGTTTCGGAAAACGAGCACATCACGCTCCATACGCACAAACACTGAAAATGTAACCGGCCAGGAGCCCCTTGTGGAAAGGTCTTTACAACGTTCATCCTTAAGCTGAGACGGCAGGTAAAGCTGCTAGCCCGCGCTGCTGGCTTTGAGACGTGCATTTTTAGCACGAGCGCTCGTTTTCCGGAAGTTTGATTTAAGGCAGCGACCTCGATCTCTCATGCTTGTGGCCTTGACTGCAGTCTCAGCATAGTGGGACTCGGGCATAACGTGCGTGTTTCCGGTCTTACAGACGAAATATCGGAAGAAATATAATAATCTCGCCACCTGAGAGGAGGTCTAATTTTCGCTGAGCTGGCTACGGCTGAGTTCTTTTGCTTCGAACTCTGCAATGCAAGTTCGGCAATTCGCTGCGTACACCTGTGCCGGACACGCAAGCACGGGACGTGCACGGGGTTTTCACGCTGTGCTCGTATGCTGTGCTTCAGCGATATCCCCTCGAGCGATATCCGTTCATTGTTATGTGATAGCTTTCGAGCACTCGTGCGCTCGCCATGCGTTCGGTACTGATCTTGTAGTTACCAACAGTGCAGCACCCCCCATTCGCGAAGTCACTTCAGATTTGGCAAAGATTAGGCACAAATTTGGCAAAAATTTGGCAAACGTCTGCGCACGCGCGAGAACGCGACGGGGCAATGAATTACAAATGGACGCCGTGTGGTCGTGCGGTTATCATCGTACACTGTAGGATTACCAGCGGTTACGGCGAGGTGCAGAGTAGCCAATATGGTAACTGTGTGTTTGTCAACCTTTCTGAGTGCGCTTCTCTCGTACATTTTCTGCCTCAAGAACAAAAGATCGACCAGGAATAGAAACAATTCACTGTGCGACTGAAAGATGATGCGGTACATTCTAGATAACGTGATTCCCATTTAATAATTCCGGTGATGCAACGAGGTAGTTGCAACGTTGACTGACAAGTACTTTAAAGCACTCGTCGCGATTATAGCAAAACTGCTTTTGGCTCACAAGTAGTTCGCGCTAAAACAAAATAATATTGCTTTTAGTTAGCGTTATTTCGCGGTTTTCATCTGCCCCCATTAAACTAAACACATAATTATGATGCTCGACGTTGCACCATCCGACATTCCTAACTCTTCCCATCTTCCTAAACGTCCGCGTGCGTCCTAATAACTAAAAAAACCGGCATTTTAGAAGTTAAAAATGAGACGTTGCGAATTTGAAACGCACACTTTCACGCGAAGCTGGTGTCAAGTGACTCAAATAAAAAAACACAGATATTTATAATAATACTGTTATCAATTCTGGTGAAGGCCCAGCAGCCGTTGCATTCGTTTTCGCGCTCGAAACGGTTACTCGCGGAGAAAGTAAGAACACAGTGTTACCGCCTTTATTTTAACTATATACACCCTTGCAGGCTTGCGCCCTGATGAGGCTTCAAAACCAAAACTCGCGCATCGTAGTTGCGCTCGCTACTACCCAACCTCGTTGTCACACCGGTTTCTGCAAAAAGTAAACGTAAAATTGCCAGTAAACACACAAAAATGACACCGATACAACTGCATTGTAGATTATCTCATTATTTAGTCATAACTAAATCAATATGCATAAAAAAAATTTTTTTTTTCTATTTCGGAAAACGAAATATAAACTTTTAAGTCTGGCAATAACGTATTTTTTCCGAATCTTTAGAAAAGTTCGTCAAGACTTCGGTTTTGCCGAATCCCAAGATTCGGACTTGAATTTTCGATTCGGCAAAAGTTGGGCCCATCACTGCTAACAAGTTATCTCTGATTTCCGCCTGATGACATTTTGTCGCCTGCCGCGATCCTGGCGGTGTAAAGTAGCGGTGATGGATGTGATACGCGCCATTTGCTGCCATTTCGGGATAATTTGTTTTTTATGTATTGGCAGGATAGGACGCTAAACACACCGGTCCAGGACGCATTCCCGGTACTTGTGGATGAAAACGAGACATTTCTCAGCTGCTCATTGAATGTGGTGCCACAGTTCTAAGCGCGCATAATCTACCAATCAATTTTTTTTTTTATTTTACTCGTGCGGGAATCAACAATTTGGGTATACTTCGGTGAGAACGTCTCACCAACTGACAAATGGCCAGAGAGCGTCTCGCGACCTGTGACTCACTAGTCCTGAGTGAACCTTCGTGCTCCTGTCGATATCAGCTTCTCTACGGCAGGCAGAACCGATCGATGTCTGCAATGATCAAATCAGAAACTGCTTATTTATAGATTATGGGTTCCGCCACACCTCTCGACTGGAGTCATCTGCTTTATGCGTGCAATGGAAGCACGGGTTATGAATTGATTCCATCTGCGGGATAGCAGATAATCACAAATTCAGCCTTTATTCGATCTCACTTCGAAGCGATACCTTTTCGCAATTCATCACGTTATGTTTTTTTGTTTTTTTTTGTGTGTGTGTGTGTGGGGGGGGGGGGGGGGGGGAATCGTCTGCAGACGATAAGGTGTGTTTTCTCGTGGATTCTGCGAATGGGGCTCCGTAGCAGAAAAAATCCGTTCTTTGTTCCAGTTAGCAGACAAATTTCCTGCGAACGATACCTTGTCTTGCTCGGTGAAACTCATATCAGATCTCGCTGTGAACAAAATTGGACCCCAGGCGGCGACACCTCATGTTCCCGCTGTCTATAGAGCCACTAAATAGGCTTCACTGAGAGTAACGACACTCCATTTCTAGAGTGTCTTCTGGACGGCGCCATATTGTTGCTTAGATCAGAGTGGGCGCCATTGGCGATCGTCACAAGCCCTGAGCTTTAGATATACTTTGGTGTAAGGAAGCTCAAGGGATATCGTTTTACTCTCAAAATATAAAGCGCCAAAAAAAGAAGAAAAAAAAACGACAGAACAAAGTTTATATTCTGATTATGAACCAACTGGCCCAAATTTCCACTTGGCTGCGTTTTACTCTATCGCGTACTACCTTGACAATTCTGGGGGACGGACAACCGCTTCCTCATATTTCAGATAAAGCTTCGGACAACTAGAAACAATGATTGTATGGAGTAAGACTGCTGAAGTGTTGCTATACTCCGAAGTGTGTCTTATTCAGACAGCGCTGTCCACAAGGCGTACGCTACGAACATTCCTGTTCCCGAAGAGCGATAATGACTCACGGGGAAGTAAAGCCAATAACGAGACTTTCGCGGCGACACTTGTACTTTATATGTTATAATGCTGATATAGAGAGAGGAATATTGATGTAGCACCTAAACCTCAGCAATTTTTTTTTTATTGCAGAGTTTTCTAAAGAGTTACATAAAAATCATGCCTTTCTCGACTGCCTATATTCTTTATTCTTTTTCTTTTCTGACCAACTGACTTATCTTTTTCCGCTTTACACTAAATTATTTAGGACCAAATCAGAAATGCGCCCTAACTGTTTTTGCTTAACCGACTGCCAAATGCGCCCTAACTGTTTTTTCAGAAAGCAGTTCTCGGCCATTCGCCGCTCATGCTGCGTGATAGACGCAGTTTTGAGGAAACGAGTTTTGCGTTCTTGTTTCATATCGTCACGTTTTTCGGAGCTTGCCCGCTCGTCTGACCCTTCTTTCCTGTGTAGCTTCCCCAAAAGTATCATGATCTTTTTTACATCATCACTTGAAAGATACCGTTGTTAAAGATTCAATAAAAGCATGCTAATGTTTTTACATTCATGAAACACGTCGCGAGATGCGACTAGAATATATTTTTAGTTCGCTGTAGTGGTACATAAAACGTAGACTTTCAGGACGCCCATTTTATTTAACACACTGACACGCAGACCTCACCGCTAAAATACGAACTACACTAAACGTTATCTAAAAGTCTAAGTCAGAAATTTAAAATACAATAAGAAATAGTTCGAGAGTTTTTTTTCTTTAATATTAGTATAAAATTAGTATGCTTAATTTGTTCGGCACTTTACCAAGGGTAGGCTTGCTGGTTTTCCGTTGTGCGACGGCGAGGTCTTATTTTCCTAACCTGACGAGGAAAAAGAAATAATTGCCGTTGGTATCTCAATTTAATTTAAGCGCATGGAAAATTACTTAATACTGCGCAACTCTTGTGAAAGAAAAAAGAAGAATACCAAGAAAAGAATCATAACGAAAATGCGCGATTCTTTCTAGCTTTCCTTCAGCGTTTGTAGACATAATTTTCCTCTGACTTCGCAGCTGCCATTTCTTGCTATGAATTGAGGTTAGAAACAGTTGCGAAACTGGTGTCAGTATAATTCTGTGCTTTCACGTCCCCTGCGTTCTGGAGATATGTGGTCCAATTGTGTTGCCTCGAATTTTCGCTATGGCAGGATGGTCGCTCGCTACGTCACCTGACATACGAGGCGAAACGCGTAGCACCGCGACGTGCGGCTTCGGCAAGGAAAAAAAAAAAAGTTCTTTCTCTCGCGCGCATACCAGTCCGTTTCGCAAGTCGCCAGCAGCTCCGTCGTAGCGAGGCTGCAGGAAATCTCACGACGTGCATGTCGAGATTGGGGCGCATGTGCAATGCATGCATGCCTGTACTGTGCACGCCTTAGAACACTCCAAGGGCGGACCTTCCCACGCAGTGCTATCGGCGCCCGCCATACCACGGGAAGGGCTTCGGAGCTGTATAGGTCTCAGCGGACGAAGTTACATCACCAACACCTCAGAGACGGTAAGGGCGGAAATAAGTATCTGGGACGTAGCCTGAAAGTGACTCACATTTTAGTCTTCGTAACACGCTGAACTTGAGGACAGTCGCGAAGAAAGTCGATCGCCCCCATTTCACGAGTGCTCCGTGCACTGGCTCTGGGCTTGTATACTAGCACAGCTCGTGTACATACTTCTCCGATGCGTGCGCACGCTTTAAGCGCCGTTCACATATATGCGACCGAGTAAGTCCGAGAGAGACCAGACCGGTTTTTAATCCTCTTACCACGTCTCAGGACCAGCTCCGCAGCAGCGCGCCCGGTCCTAAGACGTCTCAAGAGGATTAAAACCGGTCTTGTGTCTCTCGGTCGTACTCGGTTGCAAGTGTGTGAACGAGCCTTTACACTCGGGTATCGGCACCGGACACGACAACAAATGAAATAATTCAACGCGTGACCCGCCGGTGGAGTGGCGGGAATGTTCCGCGCGGGATAATCTTCAGCTTTTACGTACTTAGATTGTGACCAGAGTGACATATAGATCTTTACATACCGACGCGTTGCCTCCAAACAAGGCTCCGTCCACCCACACCAGCTGGGGCACTGCGCGTATGCTACAGCAGCGCCACCCCAGCGGTATGACGACAGAGAGTTGATTCTCTGCCAACACTCGTAAATCCAAGCTTCCTCAGCGGAGCACTAATTCGAAAAAAATGTTCAGGTCGAACGCGAGACGATGTGGCCGCCGAACGCAGGCGTCTATATGCTCCCGCCACTTGGTGCAGGCTCGATGAGCCATACCTGGATAGAAAGCCGCAGTGTCGACCAGGGGGTGGGCGAGTAGCGGTTCGAAGAAAATGGCGCCCCGAGTCATTCTTAGATTTAACTCTGCAAAAAGTATGTCGTTGGTTTCCTCAGCACAGTGAAGGCAACACTTATCTCAGCGCCATCCGATTCAAACTCAATTCACCAACTGAGGTACAGCGCCGGTCCCATATTTGGCGTGACGGCTGCCTCAATGCTGGGACTCACGTTCCAAGTCGTCGAAGGCAAATTCCAGCCGAATCCTGACGTGAAACTCATGCCCGGCATGTGCCCCGCTCTGGCCCACAGTGTGTGACTTATAAAATGAAGCGCTGCGGCTTTTTTAAAAAAATTTTAATGTATAGGCGATATTGGTCTGTTGGATCAAACACCCAAGAGCTGTTCCCCCGTACCATGATTTGCCGTCGGAGAGACAATGTACATTCGCGTAACATCCGCGGCGTTTAGTCGTATAAAGCTGTCGACTGCGTCGCAAAATTCGACGATCTGTACTCATGGTCGAACCCGTCTCTATGCTATGCGGGCGAATGTAATCCTGCCGTATCTCCACTATACTTCTCTCTTTCTTTCCAACCGCGGCACACGATCTAAACAACAGCACATTGAGCACACACACGCATCTGTAAAGCACGACCCACGCGCATCGGGCGCTTCCAACGACGCGGCTCAGGGACTCAGCCGCTCTTCGGAGCGAGTGACGGCGTTGATTTAGAGCGACGCGACACGCTCGTCTTGACAGCTCCGAGTAATTGGACAGCGGTCGAGCACAGATAACTGCACGTCCCACGGACGTGTGACCGGCATGTGTAACCCTAATCTGGTGCGTCCATCTGGGCAGCCGGGCTAGCCCCGCCGCGCTTGCCATGAGAAGGACTCCCCAGAACCTGTTGGAGACGGCGGCGTGTACCTGCGCCCCCCCTCCCCCCCCCCCCTCCCAAGCCTTCGCCGCCTCGCGTGGGTTCCCTTTCGCTTCTACTGCGGCTCTTCTACGGCGCTACTCATCCTCGTATGGCTCTCAAAAGTGCCTGGCCTCTCCCACTCCGCGCACGCAGAGACGCAGGCACACGAACACATCGTGTACTGTTTCAGCTTACGGTGGACCAAAGCGGACAGTCGTTCCAGCGCCGCGGGCGTATCACGTGGCCGCACTTCCACGCATTGGATTGATTTCGATAGCTTGGATTTCCTCCGTGGTCACTTATATGGTAAGAACGGCTGGACTCTGTAGAGTAAACAGCATGCGAACAAGTAAAAAACTTGAGCAAGGCTGCCGCATGGCGAAGTGCGACGGTTTTTTTCGCCACATGTTTGCGCACTGGACTTCGGCCTTTTTTCAGTGTTACCTACCCGTAGCGAGACTGAAAATAAAATTTTAGAAGAATGATGAAACGATATGGTCGCGATATGCACAAAACCTAAAAAAGAAAATGCAATGCCTTATTTTGTTTTTGTCTGTTTGGTTAAGGGGGGGGGGGGGGGGGAGGCCGGGTAAAAGTCTTTATTTTGTGTTTCGACAGGGGAAATACTTTTTCTAGTGTACCCAAACTCAGTGTTGATAACCGAGCATGCTGTCACGTGAAAAGTGTGGGCGCTGAGCATATGCAGAAAAATAACTCCCTCATCAAAAGTGCGAGCGAAGCCGAACCTACAAACGCGCGCAAACTGCCCCGAACTCCTCTAGCATTGCACCAACGCGCATGCTTGTCAGGTTCGTTCAAAGCGCAAATTGTGTTGTTGTAACTTCTGCCACGGCTCTGCTCAAAACTATAATTCTGAACCAGACGCGTTCTAAATGCCCACAATTTCGCGTGCCAAACATAGAAACTGCATCATCGCCATGAAATGACTTAAAAGAATTGAGGTATACCAACGTTATTAGATTAGCTCAGCTACGAAACTGTTCATAGACGCTGCATGCACGAACAGTACCCCCCTCCCTCACCAAGACTCGCCTCCCGTCGTTCGATGCGCAGGGCGGCTACTATGGGAACTGCAGTGTATTCTATGCAATACGTACACCCGTGAGCGATATGGAGGTGAACACTCCTCTTCTTGTTTTTGACGCTCCTGCAAGTTTTGGAACAAGCTCTGTTCCAGAAGAGGGCTAGAACGCAAAGTTTAGACCCCCAAGCCACGTACCATTTGAGTCGTTGAGAGTCAATATAGCTTTAGGAAGCCGTAAAACAGGCAAGAAACCAGGTAAGGCGTTCACCTTCATATTGCTGGCGGGTGTACATCTCGAAGCACAGCCTCTAGATAGCGTTCTGCCGTACTTTATCTATGAAACACACAGTTATGAAACGAAAATCAAGATGGCGCTTCAAACGACGGGAGGCCAACTGAAGTGAGCGAGGGGGGGGGGGGGGGGGGGTACCCCCTGCCACGAAAGTTCCACAACTGGGGTAATATAGTAACGTTGAGTTTACCTAAACAAAACGAACCCAAGACCGTCTGTTAACGTTCCATCTCTCCGGATATTTTCATTTCAAATGGCAACTCGGCTTCCTTCAATTATATCTGCCCTCCACGCGTCAGACCAGAAATTTCAGAGTTAACTTGATAAAGATGAGCCAGTCATTGTTGAGGGCATGCCATTTTTCCCACCTTTGATCGACACACCTTAGCTGGGTTGCGGAACGTGGCAAATTTCGATTACTTCCACGCGTACTAATACCGGGACCGGGGGGCGGGGGGGGGGGGGGGGGGGGGGGGATTAATTGATGTGGTCTCGTATACACCTCCGAGAAAGCGTGTCACGAACTGCACTAAAAAAAAAAAAAAAGCCGTCTAGTTTAAGGTTTCGTGGCGCAACGGCAAAAATCAAGAAAATAAATAAAAAAAAAAAAAAAAAAAAAAAAAAACTTGCTCGCGCACTGAAAAGTTTTTTCGCAAAGCACGGGTATGTATCGCTACTCTCCGCTGATCTGAGAACGCAAGGGCAAAGATACGGCTTCAGGAAATCGAATGCTGCTTGAAGTTCTGCGGAGCCGCTATAGCGGCTCCGAGAACTGGTTGTATACAACCAGTTCTGCACTGGTGGCATTCGGGAGATGATTTCAACATTTACGGATATCACGGCGCAGCGCGCACGGATCACGGTATATACTGCAGGATAGCGACTCACAAACAGCCGAGAGCGACGGTGTAGCTTCCATAGAAATCTACAATTATATTTTGGCAGGCGTACGTTGAAATTGACATTCCTATCAGACTTCGCGTGGACAGAACCAAGGGCTCCTAATATCAAGGCCAGAGGGCTGAAAACTTTCAGTGTGACGTAAAAAAGGGGCGGCAGACTGGGGAGACAAGAGCGCTTCGTCCGCATCCGGCTGGGGCTTGCCTTCGATCACGCGAGAATACTTGTCCCAACCGAACGCCGAAGCAGCGCTCGCGTCTGCAATGCGACGTAGAAAATTAATCACTCCGGCCTTGTCATCTAGGAGGTGTAGGTAGATCTCTCGATAGTTATACCGGCGAAAACAAAAGTGGCCCGAATAAATAAACGCATCTGGCGACGCAAAAAAAAAAAAAAAAAAAAAAAGTGTTGAAGTTTTTATTATGTTGTTTATTTTTACTTTCGGCGGTTTTGTAAGACTGATTCATTCGCTCAAGTACGGTTCATTCATCCCAATATGTTTTTTTTTATTATTTCCTCTTTGGAGACGACTTACGATGATGAAAACGTTCCCGCGATGTATCCAAGCGCGTGGCTCTCGATTTTCGAGCATGATGAGGATGATACCGTGTCTCAGAAGCTCATAAAGAAAACTAATACCTGTACATGTGACGAAACAAGCAGTGAGATGATTTCTGGAGCACAACGAGCACGTGCCACGTGCCAGCGATCTCATTCCAAATGAATTACTTTTTTTTCTGGCTCTTTGTTTAACGTTTAACCCAAAGTCTTTGGTTTGATGTTGCGCTCCTGACACCTTTGCTGGAGTGGGACGAAAACCCATAATTTGCAGAACTTAGCGCTCCGATCTGTACTATACTTCACCCATAGAACAAGTATCACTTGTTACATGGGCACCCTTGACCGCATTTAAGTGGTACTGAGGTCAGATTTGATTGCAGTGAAGGGTGCACGCTCGATGGGTGGTAGTTACACCACCCATCGCATAAGTATGGTTGGCAGTTACTGCCACGTAGGTCTCAGTAAAGCACTACTTCGCGCTTCCCTCTCGACTTGCCGCATTTCCCTCTTCCTTTCATTTTTTTTCTTTTTTTTTTTTTGCGCGTACGCGAAGTTGCGTGCAATAATACGTCGATTTATCAACTGGAACGAGACGATGTAACCCTACAGCTCCTCGTGTCTTGCAGAACGGGCCTGTGTCCCTTTCTCACCCTCCTCGCGTTCTCGGCGACGGCATAACCTGGTCGCTATATTCTAATGGAAGAATTGTCGGCACTGCTGGCACCGCACGCCGCTTCCTATTTTATATGCCCGAGGTATAGCCGCCCAGTTCACGTCTTCACGGCGAGACACGCCGCGGATACACAACAACTCAACACCCTGACCAACGAGCTGCATGCCATAACGCTAGCGATGACCGCGCTGTGAGCTTTTTTCTTTTTTTGAAACGAGCGTTCGCCAAGCGAAGTCGCGTTTTAAAGCATGGCGTTGCTGCGACCATTATGGATCGCGCTGAACCTGTTGAGATGAATTATTGAGTCCAAAACCGTTCATACTGAGAGAGTTTGGCCCTCTTAAGGACATTTTTGACAGCCTGGCAACCACAGCATCGTAGTCTGACAACCGCAGCGGATGACTGCTTCCGTTCGCCATTTTGTGGCTCTGACTCGTAGGAACTCTGTGCGATTTCTGAATAATAAACGAGACAAAGGAGCAACGCCATTTTGTGGCATCGCGAAATCTGCTGGTTCTAGCGGGCAACATGCTCCGCCGATTCTCTAAACTCTCAGTATATACTGCCCTGATTGGGTCCAACGTCAACTCAAGGCGGAACAGGGACGATATTTCGGACGATTCGTTGAGATCTAGGGTAACTTGTTTTGCAAAAGTTTTTTTTTTTTTTTTTTTTTTTTTTTTTTTTTACGTTGATTCTTACCAGAAATTTGGTGCAAGCCTTGCGAGCCAACAGCACGAAAACCTGGTGACGGAAGGGACATCCCTCGAGGCGTGCACCAATGACGGTGCGAACATGCTGTCGCGTCAGCCAGGGAAACGCCGTCGGCTCCTGGTTGTTTCTTCTTTTTTTTTTCCGCGTTTTTCTTCTCTTTACTTTCTTTTGATTTATTTTCTCTTCTTTTTTTTTTTCTAGGCGTAAAAACATGGCGAGGCGTAAAAACACGCGCGGCGAACAAGCTGTCACGTCAGTAACAGAGGCGCCGTGGTCTCTTTTTTTTTCCTTTCTCTTTTTGGCAACTGGTTGCCTTCTTTGTATTCGCACCATTGACGCGGCGAACACGCTTTCGGGTCAGCCACGGAGGTTGAAACCACATGTCAAAGACAGTTTATTGTAAATTTAAGAAGAAGACATAAAAAGCTTTTCTATAAAAAACATTTTTTGTGTTTTTAGATGATGTTGAATTTGTATCTTTAGCGCTTACTCTCGAGTTTACAGTGTTGTTCCTACTGTATAAACTATACCTAAATTTGCAATAATTTGATATATGCCTACGTACAAGCTTTCATCTGATATGTTTTTTTATGCCCTAAATAATTTTACATCGAAAGCTAGCTCGATTCGAACTTGGCCCATTATTGTCAAAGGGGCAAGATTTAATCATTTGTATTTTATAAAACAGTAAAAAACACACTTCTATAGAAATTTAACTCATCCATATAAAGTTCTCATGCAGTAAATAAAGTTTACGTTGCTGTGAAAAAAAAACACAAAAAAACAAGAAACTAGACGTTTCGAGACTTCGAAATGTGTCACTCGTAAAAACTGCGAAAATCGCAAGACCTACCTTCTGCCTTTTCGAAGCACAAAACTTAAGAACAAAACCTTTTCCGTAGTACTAATTTGCAGTTTTGTTCTCGTCACGTATTTTTCACCAACATATATATGTTTTTCAATACTTTTTTGAGTCTTCATCAGTTTTGCTTGCACGATTTGAGATGAAATCACCCTCATAAGATTCTCCCGCTGCGTCTTTCCAGTTTCGCTTTCCATAGTTTATAGTATATTTGTTTGAAATCAAAGGCTAGCCTCGCAGTGCTTGCAAAGTGTTTGACTAGGTTAAAAAAGCATTAAGAGAAAAAAAAAAGCATAATGTCTGGGTTGTTTTGGCGCGTCCAACGCAGTCGCTCTGGAGCCGGTGCACGTATACAGTATCGCGGCGCTGTTTCTGGCAACGCACTGGACGACGTTTGTTTTCAAACTTTGCCTGTCCCCCTCGCCGACGCTTCCGGGTTGTGCAATGGCGGTGGGTTGACTCAGCGTCTGCGTCTCGGGAATCGTGCATCTGGTTAGACGACTTAACCAGATGCTCGCGCCTTCCCGACTCCTGGAGGCCGGTCACGTATCCGACCGACGGCAAGCTCTGTTGTGAGCGGTCGAGACAGACGCCCGCTCCGTCCAGGGATGCTGCCCTGGACGTGCTTGCCGATCGAGACACGTCCTTTCGGTCTCGTGTGACGGTTTCATTGGTCATGCAAAACTGTCGCAGACAGGTCATGCCTAGCTATGAAGTAAACATGTTTCAAACATGATTGAGCCTGTCATCCTTTCAGCAGCGAACCCCCGTGTCTCTCGTACGAGCCTCAGTGTGATTGCGGCTTTTAGAGTCAGAGTGATCATCGTCATAACGAAGAATCACTTCGTAAGGTTGGTTCTCACACTAGCGTAAGTCCGTCAGAGCGCGGCCTCCAACGGCTCGCAACGTCCGGGTTGCTATGGCAACAGCTGCGTCTGCTCCAACCAAACGGGGTGAAAACCGGTTTTGTCGGAGCCGGCGCAGCTGTTGCCGTAGCAACCCGTACGACTCCAGCCGTCGCGGTTGCACTCACTCGAACTCACGCGAGTGTGTGAACTATATCATTCATTCCTTGTTCTGAGTGTACATTTCGCGAAGAAAGTGAGATAATGTATGTTGCGTTTAGAGATACGGGCGCGTCTTCTACGCGACATTAGCCTTCCCATTAACCTAGGGCTCTGCAGTTTGGACACCCGGCGGTCGGCCATCTATCTCACCAACTTGCTCGCCGGTTGTCCGATTTCGAGCCCCAAGGGCGAGTGAACGGGGACTCGTATATAATAGCCCCTACAGCTTCAACTCGATCGAGAGAGACGGTATGTCGCGACAGTTCGTATTGAGCTGCGAAAGCAACGAATGACATGGCACTTCTTGTGCTCGAACCACTAGAACCATTCGGACTAGAAAGAGATACAGGTAAAGAGATAGCTGAGGAGTGATGCCAAGACATTCCATTAGCAGCCGAAGGGAAGATAGGGCATCTCTGCTTCTGCGGTGTGTCAACAGCACGCCGTGTTGCTTACATACTGCCGGTTTTAAATGAGCGGCGGAAACGGCGGGACGAAGCGGGTTATCCTGTAGCTGTTTGGCTGCCGTTTACGCGCGATCCTCGGGGAGATGGGCACGTACGCGCTCTCATCGCCATTCAGTCCACGTCTCTCTAGCCGTCACACGACGGGGCAACAGTGTGCTGGCAACGGAAAAGATAACAGTCGACGAGAAGGTTCCCCTTTTCCCCGTAAACTGCGTTCGGACCCGAGCGAAGGCACGCAGACGGACAGACGCCCGGAAAATGAGTTCCAGTTTATGTCGCCATGCTCGATCGAGTCAGCCAACAAGGCCTAAAACATAGCCTCCTCTGTACTCACAAAGCCTGACAGTTCAACCGCGGAGCCATAGAGTATCCGGTCGCAGATTTGGAGCACCAGGATCTTGTATACCACGGAGCATCAAAGAGCCCCTTCTCGGGGAGCCTGGACGTCAGCGCGCAGCTTTTGCAGCGGCGAGGACCCGAAGCACACTTGTTCGCGCGGGAGAGGTGCGTTTCGGCGCCTCGCCGCAGCGGGGCGCCAGTCGCGTGGCTCTCCCCTCATTCGTTGTCTGTCGCTCCCCCTTTTTCATTTCGGCGGCCGCTTCTCGTGGCGATATGCCAAGCGCTGTCAGTATATAATTAGGCTGCGCCTAAAACAACAAAATCCCGCGTCTCCGTGGAACAGTAAGTCCGACCGCGTCCAATGCTACGCTCAAACGAAGCACTTCCTGCACTAATCCTACCGTTGGCTGCAGTCGGACTTGATGCGAGACAGTGTGAACAATTTAGTCATCATAACTGAGAAGGAGCGTAAACGCGGACTGATCGCAACCCCCAGTGAACGTGTGGCTGGACTTCCAAATAGCGTGCCGAAGGATGCTCGGTGTCAGGCTCAACCTCAATTGCTTCGTTGGCGTCATCCGACGACCTTCCATGGAAGAAGAGGAAGCTTTTCGCGGGCTTTGGTTATTCTACAGCTGGCGTTGCTTCAGGAGCCAACACTACCTAGAAGATATCGCCAGTGCCTTTTTTCCCCCGAAACGTCGCCATTAGTGAATCCAGGCAGCACCGCCTAGCTTTCGTCAGCGTCGCCACCGGTGCGTCTTGCAGCGTCTCCCAACGAGCGCGACGCCGAGACGCACGACCTTCAGTGCCACTTGGGGCGGGTCACTCTCGATGACGTCACGCGTAGGCCTTCCGGGTGACATTGGTTCCGCCTCCCGGGGCCCTAATCTCGTCAAACACGAAGTTGTAGCAGAAAGTTTGCAGAGCGCGCGGACTGGACGTCGGCCAAAAAAGCGCGTAGTCATCGTCGTGATAGACCAATCGGTGCGCTCCGTGAACATCGGTCCCAACTTTGTGTTTGACGAGTTTAGAGGCCCTGGAGCCCTAAACTCGTCAGACAGAAAGTTGTAGCCGAAAGTTCGCGAAGCGCGCCGATTGGACGTCGACGAGAAAAACGCCAAGTCATCGTCGTGATTGTCCAATCGGCGCACACCGTCAACTTCGGCTCCAACTTTGTGTTTGACGAGTTTAGGGCCCCTGGAGGCTGCAGTGACGTTGCTAAGTTCGGGCAACGGATTGTTCCACGTTGCCGAAGTGGCCAAGTGACACTGCACGCTCAGCAGGAGACCGAATGGACTGCGGGTCGCCCTGTTGTGCCTAAAGGCTCTGCTATTCGCTCTTTCTCGTGTGAGTTGAAACGTGGTGGCGCCAGTGTGGAAATATCTCTCACAGACTTCCGGTTCTCAGCTAGACGGTGGGGATTCGCAGTATTTACAGATAATATATACGCGCTATTTTCGCGACACGGTCGCTTATGCCACGGTCAGACATAATGAACTCTTACGGTGAAGTAATGACGCGTAAAAAATGAGAAAACATACCCAGGACCGGCAGTGCGCCGGGGCTCCTCGATAGATGGCGCCGCTGAGTTTGTTCCCAAACTAAAAAGGGCGAATGCTGTGACGTTGAGAGCAGCAAACGTAGCGGAGCGCAAAACGCGGGCCTTTGATTGGCCGGCGAGCAGCGACTCGATATTTGGGACCAATCAATTGCTGCCTACGCCGCGTTTGCGACTCTCGACGTTGGAGTAAAACGGAGCGTTTAAGAGATAAAAGATTCCTACAAGTAGCGATATTCTTTGAAGCGACGACTGCGTGACGGTGAAGGTTTGAGGAAGCGAAATGCGGCGCATATACTTTGTTTCAGCTTCGTTCCGAGCGCGGCCGATGTTATGATCCGAAGGGCCAATGAAACGTCGCAAAAAGCGCAGCGTCATGGCGTGCTCTCTGCGCTTGATAAGACTAGCCGGCGGAGGAGCACGCACAGAGGGACGGCGAATACCGGCTGGTCCTATCATTTGCAGAGAGCACGCCATGACGTTTGCCTCTTTCGCTGTTTGATTGGCCCTTCGGTTCATAACATCGGCCGCGCTCGGACCGAAGCTGAAACGAAGTATAGTAGACGACTGCACTGAATGACGTCATTTTGTTTCAGAACGGGGGCTTTTGTTTCGCTGCCATTTGGCACGAATGAAAAATGTGTTACGGAGAAAAGCTGGATCATTATCATCATTCGAGCGTGCGAGGGTGGGTAGGCTAAGAATGTTTTGGAGTTGCTCGCATTTTCTTCGCGTGCATATGATGTCTGTATTCAGAAACAAAAGCCCCCGTTGCCTCCTAACCCCCCCCCCCCCCCCCCCCCCCTTTTCCCCAAACCAACTGTTTCAAAAATGTAACGCGGATATTTGTTCACAAAATAAAATAACGCGGACAAAAAATAATTAAAATTAGCCTTTGCAGGCAAGCACGTGAGAGCTGGATATCATCGCGTGGCTCGAAAATACCCGTATCGTAACTGCACACCCGCACGCGTGCAATGAGTAACAGTGGCGGCATCGTAACTGCGGTCCCAAAATCTCCGTCTGCGAGCGCGCCCGGCGACCGCCGGCAGCGTGCAGCCTGGGACGAGCGCTTCGCCGCAGCGCACGGCCGACTTGGGCCGTCAGCCGCGAAGAGTTCTTCTTTCCTCCTCCCGATGGATCTCCTCATCGGTGGCGGAGGAGCGCCGGTTTTCACACAAAGCGGCCGAAAGAGGGGGGCGAGGGAAGGCGGCGGCATCCCATTTTCGCGCGAACCGTTAGCAGCAGGGGGATCTGGGCTGGTGCGACAGTGCCCTCCGAGAAGAAGGATGACCGGCCCAGAGAAGAAGAGCGGGCGAAAGTGGTCTCAAGGCCAAGGTTAGGCCTCGCGCCTCCGACAGGTGAGGCTTCTCTCCCTCGTGCCGCACGCGCTCGCCCGCCGTCGCGGGCTCTCGGCAGCAGCAACAACGAACGGCGACCCTGACGGCGCGCCGGCCGCGAGGCCCGCCTGCACGGGGCCCCCCTCCGGCCCCCCTGCCGCTCGCACGCGCGCCTCGCCCGCACCGACACACGGGTCCGCCCGGGAAAAAGGGGCGAAGCCTTCGGCTGGGACTGAAGAAGAAACTGCGCTCGGCCCGAGCGACGAGGCGGCTTTTTCGACCACCGTCTCGGCCCGAAATGCTTCCGAAGCAGCGCCGCGGGCCTTTACGTCGAATCCATTTGGAGCGCCAGTTCGTCTGCTGTCTTGCTCAGGAGTTGCGGCAGTGACAGAACGCCCGGCTCTTATGAACTGATTGAAAAAGTAAGAAATAGGGGTAGCCATAGGGACATCTAGCGTCGAGGTCTACCCGCTATCCTTTCGATCGCAGCCAATCAGAGCTGGTCGTTGGCCTGACGTCACCGCAACTCCTGCTCAAGAAGCGGATGACTCGCTCTCCGCATTCCTCGCTTGTTTTGGGCGCGTCTCGTCGAAGCTGGGCTGGAACCGCCTTTCTTTACAAGCACCGACGACCATGGCGGAGTTTTCGAAGATCCTTCCGGTGCCCCCCATACCGATGCTCGATGACGATACGATGCACGTGCAAAAGCTTTGGCGGAGTATCAGGTGTCTTTATCGGAGTTGCCCGAACTATGCACTCAAGCTCTCCGTTCTGCCAACGCGCCAGACGCGTGCCACAAGCGTGTGCACCGCCACCATTTGCTCGCAAGTGCCCCGCACGAAGCACGGCCTTTGTGCGTTGGCGCATTGGATGCTGCCTGTATGACGAGAACACGGGCATCATTCAAGGGGCCCGCACTGCTCCGACGGCACCTGGCTTTGTCTTGCATTCCATTCGTGCGCGCGCTGTCGTCCGAAGAGGGTGCCAAACGAGGCCACATGCTCGCTCTAGCAGCTTTGAAAGCGCGTTGCAGCACACCGGAACTACAGTAGGAACCGTGCTATACCCTCGATAACGTAGCAGAAAATAGTCAACGATGAAACAGTGAGTGTGCAGGCGAGCCGGGGATCATTATTCATAATGTGACGCCTACAACTGTGGTGCGGGAAAAAAAATGAAGAAACTTTCCAGTCGAGGGAAAACATAACAATAGGAGTAGTTCTCTTTTTCTTATCTTTTCCTTCGACTTGAAATTTTCATAATTTTTTTCGAATCACCGTCTCAGGTGTTAAATTATGATAGAAAACAGTTGAAGCCTAATATAACGTTTTAAGGGCAAGGGGGAGCCCCTACGCTCGCTCGTATGAAGCGCCGATCAAAGCAATATCCAGGCGCTCTTTGTTCCTTCCTTGCGTTAACAGTCCCGATTTTTCTGCGGAGTTGTATACTCTGTTTCAACTTATGATGTACCGCAGGAAAGGCTACAAGCGCGAGCTCCTTGCTCTAGAGCACATCTCGGCGGCACATGCTCTCGTGCGTTCAGAGTAGCTCCCGACGCTATTAGCTCGCGCTTCTAGCCTTCTCTGCGGTACAACATAAGGTGAAAAGGAGTATAGTTACGAGCAAGCGCCTTCACGAGCTACGTCTTTTTTTTTTTCTTTTTTCTTGGCTGCGTTGTGGATTGCGTTGCACGCCACCTGCAAAATGGAATTCAATACAAAACAAAGTAGAGGCAGAATGATTGCAGCTGTTTTCCGTCCTCGTGGTTCTCGTTGATGCAACTCAACGAAGAGGTTTAACAAGGGCCTAGCCTTTTTTAACGTCGAAACGTGCGCAGTTATATTGACGGGTTCATAGACTGAGTGATACGGAACTGAGTGGTACGGATACGGAATACGGAACTACACTTTAATTGTTTGGAGTTAGTTTAGAGCGCGGTCAAGGCTAGGGGCCTGTCATGAGAACATTGAAACGCTTTGATTACGCGTGCTTGCTCGTGTTATAACCAATAGAACGAATATGCCTAAAATACCAACAATATCAGTTGGAAAAAAAATAAAAAATGAAAGAGGCCGCATCTCCACGTGGTGAATGATGTTGATTGGGGCGAAGCTCTGGTGGTGCTGATGATACTGATTTTATTGTTCATAGGTAGTGCTGATGGTGCTGATTTTTTTTTTTATTGCTCAATGGTAGTGCTGAGTTCCGGGTTGCGTGTCGACTTTATTATTACTGCTTTATGGTCAGGGAAATGCAGAGCCAGTGGTTCGTCTAGCGGATCAGCTTGGATCCGCTAGAAGCCGTGGGAACACATCTCCACCGCTTAAGTCAACGGTCCATGTCAGAAAGAGCATGTGTGGTATGGATCATGGTCATATACGCAGTTGAGCATTTTACCGCAGCACCCTCTTGTCTATAAACGTTGAGCCAATGCATGCAAAGTTTAACGCGATTATATACGCATTTGACTGCAGCGCCCTCTCCTGTATAGACGTTGAGCGGCTACATACAACGTTGGAGTGTTTGTTGTATGTTTTTCTGTAAATGTCCATATCCCGGCAAAAAAGAAACAAAAAAAGTAGCGGAGTGGTTAAGACGTCTGCCTCGTAAGCAAGCGGCCCTGAGTTCGAACCCCCGTGCTGGCGTAGGTCTTTTTTTTAAAGTGGGCCGATCCCGGAGGCAGTGCAACCGACGTGAGCACGGACGCCGGACGGATGGACAAGGCCAGACCCTAAGGAGCTTCGCCCCTAAAACTAGAATTCCGCGATTGGAAGACAGAAGGTGGGAGACAAAGAAAACAGCTGTTTTTTGTGTGTTTGCCTTTTTTCTGTCCTTAGTCTGGCACGCTACGTACGCCGCGGTTAGCTCTTTTTTAGCCATTGTTTCCTATGATCAGAACTTCGTGACGAATTCAGTGTGACATATCTGTATTCCGTTTGCAGAGATGCGGAGTGTCGGTGATTCCATTGTTCCATTTCGAATCACGGCTCTCACAACCGATCAAAATTGAATAAAAAAAAAAAAAGAAGAAAGGTTGAAAGCCGATTACGCGAAATAATGACCGCCTGCCAAGCTCCGATACTGTTTCCCGAATAACATGAATACGCGATTATGGCCTGCGTGGCAATCGATAGACGAAGGTTCGCCTATCTGATGTCTGTCCCGCAAAGAGCCGTTAAGAGTGCAGAAGTCACCGCGGTGTCCCACTTAGGCCAACGGTGCGCTTCGCGGATCCAACAGGCAGCAGACGAACTTTTATCGCTTCTTTTTGTTTTTTCGGCACTTGACCTCTTCGCCATTTTCGAGACGCTGTTTGCTTGCTTGTTTCGCGAGCACAGGACAATTCGCTCATAGGTGCGCACATCACGTGATAATTTTTTTTTTTTTAATTTTATCCGTCCTAAGTTGTTGCCCGTCTGCTATGCCACTGCATACATTTTTCATCAAAATGTTACGATCGTAGAAAGTTGGACGACACGTGTCTCGATATAGCGAGGTAGGTTTGCTCTTGTTCTGGTGAGACTGGCTCACGCAGTGGATGAGACATTTTGCCAGAGTTTAACGAGCACCAACATCATAGATGTTGAAGCCATTTTATCGGAATATCACCCGGCAGAAATTAAAAAAAAAAAGCAAATGCTGCAAGATTCATGACAGGTTAAAGAAATATTGTTACCTTAAAAAGGCTATTTTGATATCTCACACTCTTGTTTCAACGCGAAGGACATCCGTCAAAAGCTACCTGAATAATTATAACATTCTAATTTTAGTACTATTCCTCAGATAGTAAACAAAATATAGTAAAACAAAGCTTTTCAGTACTTTATAAAACCCCATTAATAAGTTTGAAAACACCGAAAAAAAAAACTATATCTCTTTGGGAACGATTCGATTGAGGTGCGATGCCTACTAGCTCCCCTAAAAACGTAAACCATCTAACAATATTATGATTTTTCGAAATTGATGCATAAATGAGGGTTTCATCTATTCCAGAATAGTCATATTGCAGCTGGCATGGCCAAGTTCGCATCGCTCGCGGCTCCCACGCGAAGGCACGAGGTTCGAACCCCATCAGTCTAGTCGTTTTATTTTATATTTCGCGACTCTTCTAGAGCGCTCTATGTTTATTTCACCTTAAGCCTACATGCAACCGATGCTATGAGGTGATGAGACGAATCAGACAGCGTCAAAAGCGGGCCACCATGGTGTTCGTCATGTTCCTCTACGTGTTCTATCATCGCTGAACCAATCATAAACCAAAAATCAAAAATGCCCAGTGACTTGCACTTTTGACGCTGCTTCATTGGTTCCATTATGTCATTAGCGTCGGCTGCGTCTGGGCTTAAGCTGAAACGAAGTATAGCAGAATCGCGTAACGTATCGGTTCTTCCTGTACAGAATGCTCTATAAAAGAAACAGACGGCAACACTATAGCATGCCGCCCTTCCGTCACAGACGCATGACGTGTAAACACCTTTTCTTTTTTTTTTAAAGTTTGTAAGCACACGTTTGCCCCATTAAAGGTTCATTTTAAATTTTACTTTCATCCGCTTGTTTTTATTCGTGAAAATACATATGATCTATCATTGAAGTCAGTCTTTTGAGGGATACACCACGTTTCCCCTGAGGCCTTCATTCACGATATGGGTAAACGAATGGGAATTTAAGGTCACATTAGGCATACGATAAAAGGCCTAAACATATGCAGCGATACGGTCCGTTAGACGCCTGTTCTAGCTACTATTCATCACCTAAGAACAATTATAGGAAATTGATATTTGAGACCGCACTATTTCTCGTCGCCCCGCTCCTTAAAACAGGGCAAACCATATTCAAAGTTTTACTTATACAGGAAGCTCTCAATTTACAAAGCGTACAAATATGTAGTCGGGAGTGGAGCACACGTGTATCTTTATCGTAGCGCAAAATTATATAGTAAAACTCCTTATTAATCGCCAACGTAGATTTGCTGCATGCTACACCCAAGTACACCGGCTTTCAAGATTCCTATGTCGTTCCATAGCCTCTTTTATTCTAGAAATTTGACCAAATCGCTGAAGAACATAAACGCTGTAAAGGGAAAAGGAGGTCAGGGGAAAGGGCGCGCGCAGGTGGCCTGTCAGGCAGTGCCAAATAATGCCCCAGTGGTAAAACACGGAAACACGGACGTGCTCCTTTTTGCTTCGTTTCTTTCAAGAAAGAAGTCAATTTTGCGTCGGCCCTCCACTATTTCGCCACACTCTCGTCTCTCCATGCGCCGGCGATCTGCTTTCATCCCCTCCTTTCTCTTTCTCCATCTCTTACTGTACTGCCCTGGGGCTCTAATCTGAACACATGGCGAAAAAAGTCGTCAAAGAATTCGACCGCCGTGAATAGCCGGCGCCAAGGTCAAGCGCAGCGCCGTCCAATCATGGCCGCTGAATTCCTCGGTGACTTTTTCGCACAGTTTCTAGATTAGAGCACCTGGCTGACCGACCGCGCCTGGGGTTGGACCATGATCTCGGAGGTAACGCAAACATCCAAACGCCGATCTGTTTCGCGGAGAGGCCGCAGGCCGCGGCGTGGCACTGGCTCCCTGACCAACCGAGAGGTGGCTCTGCTCTACCATGTCGGTAACCGTTCGGCGCTGCTCCTCGCATTTTACATGCGGTTGCGCGTTCCATGGATCCGTGGTTGCTGGCTTCACTCCTATTGCTTCTAGGCAGACGATGCACCCACTGAAATACGTTGTGGATTAGACGCTACATTATTCAAAACCCTGTCAAAATGTTTGTTTATTGTGGTTGGCAATAGAGAAATCGTGCTTGATGGTGCCGGAGGAGCTTGCGCACGTGAATGGAAACGTTTGGTACTAGCATAAGCTTTAAATTTGCCCGAGAACAAACAATCTAGAATGAATCTTTATTATCATTTTTCTTTACCTATAGTTTACAGCGCACAAGAACAATTTTGTTCACACATCATCGGTGTTTTGTCAGTTATTTGAGCACATTTTTTTAAACACAGAATGGTTTTGTTTGGGTGCTTTTTTATGAGAAAATTCTCATGAACGAGCGTCATAAACGACCGTTACAGCGAGCGTCATGAACGGGTGACGCGCTGAGAGCCCACCTTAAAGTTAGAAAGTTCATTTATGCAAGCGTGCTAGTAGCAAGTTTTCAATGCCTATAATAAAATGAATTATTAAAAAAAAGAAGCAAAACGATATGATAAAATAAAATAAACAAATATATATATATATATATATATATAACAAAAAATTGTAATAATGATAAAGCAAAAATAAATATAAATAGACAATCAACAAAAACTCCACAATAAAAGAAAACAAACAAATTAGAAATATCATATAAAAATAAAATAAAGGTAAAATAAAAATACCTTAAAATTAAAAGTTAAACAAATAGCTAATAAAAAGATTAAAAAATCTTGCACAAAGGGCACACAGGGTATGTGCGGGACACATTCTGTGCTCCTTTGTCAGCAGGATCAGCCCTGTATAATTTTGTTTTTATTGATCCTGTTCAAATTGTGAGAATATATTGTGCGGACGTTCAGTCCGCGGGAAGTTTCTCTGCCTTGAAATAGTGTTCCCGTCTCCGCCATGATGGAAACGGTGCAGTACGACCCTGGGGTAATTAATGTGCGACATGCGGTAGTCTGTTCTAGAATGGTAATCGATTAAAATCTGCAGAAACATAAACCATCATAAAATGGTCACCTGTATCTAATGAACCCAAGACGTCTACTGAAACAAGTTAATGTTAAAGCTAATATAATGCATTAACATTTTATGATCAATGTTTTGTGCACATCGTGGAGCAAATGTGCGCTCGTAGAGCGGCTGCAAAGACACTTTCTTATAAATATAGTTTTACATACGCGTATAAATATACGTAAAATCTTGCCGAACCCTCCTATAGAAGTTTGAAAACAAACTAAGAAAAAGGTATGTTTTGTCTTTGAAAACAAACAGGGATGGGCCGGAGTGGATCGAGAGGCGCCGGAGTCTAAACAACGTCTTCCTCAAGCCCAAGACAGTGACGGACCACGTGCCCGTCTTCAACGACGTCATTGCTGACCTCCTGGACCGGTGGCAGGAGACGCGAGACCACAGCGGCGTCCTAGAAAACCTGGAGCGAGAACTTTACAACTGGTCCATAGAATGTAAGTCGACTTCGCCCCCCCCCCCCCTCCTCTCCCCCCGTTCTTAACTGTGCCCAAATTCCGCATTTCTTGGTTTGTTCTCCCGGACTGTCAACATCAATGGCAACAGAACGTTGGCTTGTGCTACATAGCAATATAGCTCATTCAGTTTGACTACTTTCGTTCGACGTCTGCCTTTAACAAGCTCTTAATGGTGCATACCTCTGTTGAGTATTCTAGTTCATGTTATTTTATACTACGTATACACATGCATCTTTAAAGAATCATTGCGTGGCAGCCCCCATGACAAGACGTTGCTGGATTGTCGAGAGGTAGTCAAGTCCCACGGCCCGTCTTCCCGTGACCGCAACAAGTCCTTGTACGTCCATTTCAGCATTAGGGACGATGATCTTCGGTCGGCGGCTTGGGTGCATCGCCAGTTCGTCGAGCATGGAGAACGTGCACGAATTCGTTCACTGCGTGCAACAGATCTTCAACGAGTCCGCCAAGATGTCCATGATGTCCCCTCGAGTCGCCTACAAGCTCGGACTCCCCGTCTGGAAACGTTTCGTCAAGGCCGCTGGACGTGCCCTAGAACTCGGTGAGACACGGAGCGTCGCAACGTCCTTGCTCCTGGAGTCACTTCGTGAACGATCTTTCCTGCTTCGGCTGTGCTCTCTCTAAAGGGGACAAAATCTAACCTTGCACTGGGGAGAAGAAAGGTAGATTACGACGATAATCTGGAAGATAATCATATTCTAATCGGAGGGCGCTGGCAGATATGGCAGTACTAACATGAGGATAGATAGCGAAACACTTAACCGAATTTGCTGCCGTTATACGTTTTGGTTGCTTTACATCCTATTTCTTCATTTGGTTGGCAGAAATTTCTTAGCACACAGAAAGCCCCGTCTTTTTCTACTAAAAATACGAATGCAGAAAAGAAATTCTACCAAGTCTCTTGTAACTCAAATGCTGGCCGATTTTATAGATAGGCTCATGGTAAAACTGCCTGATATTTTCAGCGATTCTGACTGTCGTTCACAGTAGGAACTATTTTATGAACGGCGGATGCACATATATGTACTTGTGGCTACAGGCAATATCTGACAGACGACAAGCAGGGATGTTACAGCGAACGTCTTTGCGTCTTCTCAGCCAGGGACTACGTAGAAGAGAACGTGAGGAACATTGCCAGCGGAACATCGGCGGGGCAAAGTCACCAAGGCATCCTTAGTCAGCTCCTGCTCGGCGAGAGAATCTCCGAAGAGGAACTCGTCCGGATAGTGACGGATCTGTTCCTGGCTGCGGCAGACACGGTACGGAGCGCTCTAATTTCCTTTTTTTATTATCTACTGTAGCTGGACTAGGAGAAACAACGATTTGTAGGTGTCACGTCACTAGCTGAGACCGCTGCAATTGCCTCAACAGTGGGCGCCAATTTTGGTTTTCAAAAGCGTTTTGAAAACGTCATTCGCCTCAAAGTTGGAGAGCTGCTCAGTTTAGTTCGCACGTCAGTCCAGTTGCGTCGTGGCGTCTTGTCAAGGCCACGCTTCTTTGCCACTAGCAACCATGTCTCTCCCGTTAACTATGTCGTTCGCAGTTTTGGAAAAAAAACGTATGCCGACACATGGCTGTGAGGTCTTTAATGAAAGCATTTTGTGCTTTCAACCTAACTCGGTATCCGAGAAAGGGTTTTGAATTTTGCTTTAGTGGACAGCTACAGACTCGGTACAACTAGCCATGATGATAATACAATTAATGCGAAGGCGCAAGCGAGCTGGACAACGGTTGCTTGCACCTTTGTCCCCCTTGTTCCCCTTCTCCAAGGATTATTTTTATCATAACTAGCCAATTCAGTTTCATTAGATCTTAACGTCGCTTTCAAACATGGGGATAAACAGAAGAAGTTGACAACTTTATTATGCAATATTACGAAGTGTCGGGCTTTCTGCGTCATACGCAGTTTAACTTACATCGCCATTTCTTTACTAATCATTGCTGCTTGTTAAGCTAATAGAACTAAGTCATAACAAGTCACTGTTCAATGCAGACATCGCACGCCACACAGTGGGCCTTTTACCTGTTGGCCAAGAATCCCGAACGCCAGGAAAGACTGCTCGAAGAAGTACAGAGCGTCGTGCCTCACAATCAACACGTTGACGAAGACTGCCTCGCGCGGCTACCCTACGTCAAGGCCGTCATCCGGGAAGCTCTACGGTACGTTCACTCCACCGGGAGCACAACCTACATCTTGTGCAATCTGCACTGTTCAAATTGTTCAGCCGCCAAGCTGGTTGCGGTAAATGTAAACGGTTCACAAGCTCGCTTCTTTCAATTTCAAGCTTTTCATCAGTGGGCCTCGAACATCGTGGCGAAGGAAGCAATATACCATGTAACGGATTAGGGGTTGCGTTAATTACGAGCGTTTGTGTATAATCCTCCCAGCAATAACACGACTAGAAACCGTGTAATTGGCTGGATATAAAGTTGCCATGAGTGTTTCGCATTGTAATTTTACTGCAAAGTTTTTTTTTTTTTTTTTTTGCGTTCACACTTAGAAGTGGGTTTGCGAAGAATAGATTCGCATTGCACTCAGCAGGAGGATATTAAAAGGTACGCACAGTCTTGTACCGTAGCCCAAGTATATCGGAAGCTTTCATTTTGTGAAGGAGACTAACTAAATGGGCTGCGCGCTAATTTTTCTGAAGCTCCGGCTGGTCCGGGCGCTATGATGTGATTATTAGCAATATTCCCACTTTGTTGGGCAATTTTTCATGAAACCAAATTCCCTGAACACCTTAAATGAATGCTGTTTTTTTTTCTTCCTGCATTGTCTACAAAGTCTCACCAGAATTGCATCCGTTGCAGGTTATATCCAGTAGCGCCGTTCCTAACGAGAATCCTCTCCGAAGACATCGTTCTCAACGGTTACACCGTTCCTGCGGGGGTACGTGTCGTTTGAAAACTCCCGGTGCAAGTGGCTCACTGGCCAGAGGCTTTTGGGGGAAACCGATTCTGGCATTCGATAGCCCTGTGCTAGCCTCCATCACGGCGCGTGCGACATCGCCAAGGTGGCTTCTGCGCACTACAGACAAACGGCGCTTCCCGTCGTGCATCGTGTATTGCACAAGCAACCGGTTCCTTCAATTGTTACTTTCTATTTATAAAAGCTATCCTTGTTATGTGAACACATGGGATAAACTCTAGGCATAGGTTATTAAATATTTTTAAGTGGTGGATAGGCTGACAGTCCTCATCTTTCTTGTCAAAATAAAGTCCTGGAAGATGTTACCAACGGCAAATGTTCCCCAAACGTGCATCCTTGCCTTCTGGTTCATGTCAAATAATTTGAATTAGGCTAAATATAGTTTTGTCTAACTCGATGTAGGCGCGTGGGTGCAAGCATACGTATTTCGCAAGTAAACGCGACAGAAAAAGCAGGCTGACGCAGATCTACTGTAACAATTACAAAGCACGGTTAACCACAACAAGGGGCTTTTTCGTTTTTTTTTTTTTTTTAATGTGAGAGCTGTGCGCCAATTGTATTCTAGCTGCTGCTCGGTCACAATTGACTCTCACGATTAGTTTTTCTCTCGTGCATTAACCATTGGGCTCTAGGGCTGCGTTCGCGCCAGTGGTGGAAACGCTCAGATGCAACGTGACCCTTATCTGCACGGCGGACGACCTCAGCTTATGCAAGAGAAGGTCTAAGCCAAAGAACACGAGTATATATATATTATAGTTTTCCTAATGAGGCAACGTGTTATGACTGCCGGCAAGGTTCAATTTCAAAACAGCATCCACAAGCAGTTTCGGGCACCGTAATTCAATTAAGGCTGAAGCGTTCTTTTACGCATATGTGTGCTTACATGCCCATTCGAGTACGTGTAAGAGAATCCCGTACGCTCATTTACAGCGTGCAATGCTGATCTAGCCCTCTAACAAAAAGAAACAACAAGAGATAGCAAGCCAAAACAAAAAACAGAGAAGCACAACAGCAATGCCCTGTTCATCTAATTGCAGAAACTCATCCTGATGTCGCTCTACACCACCGGGAGGGACGAACGTCAGTTCACCGAGCCCAACGAATTCCGGCCAGAGCGGTGGCTCCGACACGGAGACCGGGCGAGTCAGAGCAGCAACTCGTGGGCGTGCTTACCTTTCGGGCTGGGCGCCCGGTCCTGCATCGGACGAAGGGTCGCCGAGGTGCAGATGCAGTCCCTCATTGCCAGGGTGAGTGTACGAGATGTCGTACTACTCGCGCATTGAAGTTCTTTCCCTGGCTGTCTAATGGCAGCTGGAGAACGAGACTGTCGTGGAGTCGTACTACAGAGACAGTCGGCCAAAGTGAGGGAGACGGCCTTGCAGCTGTTTGCATGAATGTGCATTCATACTGGAAGTCGAATCAAAACCGTAAAGTGGATCGACAAAATGTCGTACCTGAAAGCGCCTGGAATTAACAGCGTCTTCCGCTTGGTTGATGTACAACCTGATTGCGAATGCGGGTTGACCGCCAGACTAAATAAACTCTAAACCTGGAGTTTACTAACTAAAAGCTGTGAATACAGAGTTTAGTTACGCTCCTAGAAAATTACCGTTGACACCGTACGTTATAATAGCGCAGTTGTTTGTTGCAACAGCTAGCAGCAGTTGGGTGTAAATTGCAGATATCTTTATTCTGAAACAAAAATAACTTAACATTTCAATTCCGATTACGTTGGATTATTACAACTGTCAGCAAGAATCTGCCGTGTTTGTAATGTCCTCCCACGGTTGTATTTTCTGTCGTCCTTGCAGACGGTGCAGAAGTTCCACCTGTCGCCCATCACCGACCGAGATATCCCTATAAAAATGAGACTCATCACCACCCCGGAGGAACCCGTCTCCCTGCGGCTGACCCCGCGGGAAGGCACAGTGTGAACGAGAGGTCAACGACACTAGGAACTCCTTTGGGACGGAGCGCACCGCCTCGGAGCGCACATCACTCGTTTGGCCCACGAACATCAGCCGGCGCATGGACGTGCCGTTCTGGCACCGGACGCATCGCTCCTGGACCGAGCATCGGGTGCAGCCCAAGGCCCACAAGACCGTAGCCTACAACTTCTGCTGGACGGAACTTGCGAAAGAAGGCCTCCCTTCGCGGAGAAGACTCTCCACACTTGGCTGTTGCCTTCAAGCTTACTCGATGACCACAGGGAACCGTCTCTGTTTGGACCCGGTTGGACTGCGGTGACCATTAAGCTCCTCCCCGTATTTAGGCTTTGTAGAAAACAGAAAGTGATCTGCACCTTACCTGTACATTTAATATAACGACGGTTTTTTAGGTTATGTATTTCCAAAGGGCTGGAGTTACTACACCTGGACGTTGGTGCTTGGCTTGCTTTTGTCCAAGACCTTAGCGGTATGCATGGTTAACGGCACTTAGGAGTGAAATACTACCACACTTTAATTCGGAAAGTACCGGATAACACGGGCCTGTTCGTTCCCGAAAGCGAATACTTAATCATCTTGGTACCGGTTGGTTTGGCTCTGGTCATCATTCAAACTCCTCCGCTTCGCTCCACATGGTGCACGCTTACTTCAGTGTGCAAGCTTGTGTAGGACGGTGCTCCTGGAGTTACAATACTTTGACGCTGCGAACTTGGCTACAGGACACAAGCAGAAATGCATTGGTACATGAAATAGGTACAGCGTGGACAAAAACGACCCCGAGTATACGCTCCATTCGATGATTCAGGAAATCAGCAAGCGGGGCGAACCACGGAAAATGGAAAGCTCATCATACCTCATAAGTTCCCGGTGCTCATCTCAACCACGGGCAAGCTCGCTCATGTGTGTAGCCGGTAACTTCCTGCGATTTGAGACGAACAAAGGTTAACATATTATTTGATGAAGTCAGTAGTTGGTCGCTTGAGCGATTGGGTACTTACTCTATACTCTGTGGACGAGAGCTCGAAAGTTCCGCTTTCCTCGATGTATAGTTTGTCTCGTCAGGTCGGACAATTATTGTTTTTCCACTTTTTTAGGACTTGTTTTCTTTAAAGGTGGCAGTACTAGTCTCCCCTCTACATTCTTTTCTTGAGTACTAGATGGGACCCTATCAATGCAAAATGCCCCCCAAACAGTTAAACTCTCCTACCGCCCTCTCGCGCCTTGCGATAGCGTCCCTCCCCCCTGCCGAACTCCATAGTTTACTCCCCCGCGCTGATGTGGCCGCCTTGACGAAGTGTAGTCCCACTTCACGACCTCACTAATAACGTTGGAGCAACAAGAATCTGCCTTGGATCTCTCTCAGTGTCAGCAAGTTTTTCGTTCTCTCACACACATTTAACGAGATGTGCGCCCCCAACCCATCTCACGTCGCCTCCGATTAGTTAACCCTCGCCGCGCAACAATAAAAAAAGAAAAAAAGAAAAAACGATGAAAGCCGCAGAAAATTGTGTCGGCGTAGTACAGTTGTTCAAGAAGACCGGTAATAACGACACCTGGACCTGCCATTCGCTCGGCTTGTTTCTCTTCACATGCGGTAGGTCAATCATTCTATGTAAAACAGTAGCTTCTGAGAGAAAAAAAAAAAAGAGAGTCGTGAGCATGCATGCGGAGCGCAATGTCGTCTGCCTCTTGCGCAGGGCTTGCGGTGATGTCAAAACACAGAGTTCTGATTGTTTTTTATCGGAAGGATAGTGGGTAGACATCAATACTAGCAGCCTTGACGTCTACCCACTATCCTTCCAATCGAGCCAATCAGAACTCTGCAGCGTTCTGACGTCACCGCAACGTTTGCGCAAGAAGTAGGCGACTTGCTCCCCGCTTATGATCACTACTGCAAGCATGCACGCCATTCAGTGAGATGAAGTCCCCCTCCGGTTAGTGAAGAACAACAACTCCGGTTAAACAGGCTTCGCGACGCAGAAAAAAAGACCGGCTGGCACCGAATTTCAGATAACGAGTCTTGTTGTTTCTCTCACTGCGATCCGCCGAGAAATACTCGCATTCAGAATGCTTACGCTTAGGAATCTGTGTGACGTCAGTCGTGATTTTAACGCTCCCTTCCAACTGTCCAATCAAATATTTATTTGTCTTCCTCGACAGGAGAGGAGTTTTGATCTCGCTCGCATTAGGAAAGACGAAATACAACAAATGCGAACACAAAATGCGTCTCTGTCGTTCATCTATGTGTTCACTGAGTTCTGTCTTTGTATAGCCTAGGATTTTTTAGTTATATTAATGACCGTTCGACTTTGCCTCTCTCTCTCTCTCTCTTTCTCTCAGAACGAGAAGGAAAGCGAAGTATCATCCAATGCGATACCCGTGTGCTCATGGAGCCATTCATCGCGGACGACTGCATTTGTCGTGCGCGCTTGCGCGTACGCTTGTCTAGTTCTTAGGTTTCGTCTCTCTCGCATTTAAATTCTTTACTTTCGCCATCACCTCGCGTTTTTAATTTCTCTTCAAATTTCATTTATTATAGTTTTTTCGTTATCACCGGACGGAAAGGTACCGAGAAAATACACGAACACCCACACACTCATCAAATATCGTTCTATTTATCTTCCCACGTTCATGTCTAGAGTTGAGCATATAGACCATCCTTCACAAGCCGCGCTCTTTCATAGACTAACCCGAACCGAGGCAGGCTCGATGATGCAGATATTCTTGGCAGAAACCCACCGAGATTTTTTTTCCCTGTTAGTATTCTACTTTCATCCAGACTTGTCACTGTCGCTCATCCTCAACGCCCTTTTACGGTAGCCACTACAATCGAAGTGAGTGAGCATTGCGCAATGACCCGCTCATTGGACGCTGGCTGCCACGTGTCACATGATGGTCATGTTTGGTACGATATTATTTTCACGTAGACCGCTTGTGTTTATATGATTACAAAGAGACGCGACATAGAACTGGTGTGAGAAAGCAACAACGAGGGAACACTGACTGTATTCTTTTGTGCGCAATGGTCATTGTTTTCTAGTAATTTTATGTATACCTGCAGTGTGTTTTTAAATGCGTCGTGTGCAATCATTTTTCCCGTTTTGTATTCCGCGTGAAAGGAGATACTGTGATGTGTATAGAATATTGCGAAGCAAAACTCTGCATAGCTACGATACTAGACATCTTTTTTACGAGGTACAATATATATACGCTCCGGAACCATGTCTCTGCCAGTGTGAAGAGCTGCCTGCTCCGCGCACGCGAGTGTGCGAGACAGGCTTTAAGGGCAATATAAGAATATTAGGCACGTTCGGAGTAATGGAATGAAAATAAACACATTTTGCATCACCTTTACTACCTGTCTTCTGTGTCATCCATTTACTTGGCTTATTTCAAGGGCTTCTACAGGATGCTTCCAGGTGGTATACGCTCGTAAGAAAAGCAATATAAATAAGCCAATGAGCGCAGTGCATTCAAACGTTGCACAAGGGTGATTTTAGGTGTGCCATTTATCACACTCCGATTTTCTGCGTTTAAGTTTCTGGCAAAAAATACGAGAGAAAAAAAACGTTAATTCCTTTGTTTGGATTAAAGCAGAAGCAAACCGTCGGGTTGACGCTACTTTACACGTATGGCACAACATGGTACAAAAACGTATAGCCTTCCTATGGAGATAAACACCCTAAAGCAGATCCGTGTGCTTGGGGTACGATAAGTGAGCACGAGACGGTTTGTTTCATTTTTTTCCCTTTCAAAGGGCCTCTCAAGTTTTTCTTGTCTTGCATTTCTAAACGCAACAGGAAATGCGATTGCACTTAATGCATTTCAGTAATCTAGCAGTCCGCAGCTCCAAAGCCCCAAGTTAAAGACGTCAAAATAATAAAAAACAACATTTTGGCGGGGTACGTAAACATTTTTTAAGAATATATTTACGTCTTTAGGAAGTGGCGTAACGGACGTCAAGACAACACTTAGAATTAGTTTTAAAATACGCGTCTAAACGGCCAAAACTAATACCGCTAGGCGGGTGGTTTAAACTGATGATATTGCAATTAATGCAAAGATGCAAGCAAGCTGAGCAAGAATAAAGATAATAATCCCGGGAGAAAGGGAACAAGGGGATTTGTGTATGTCCTTTGTCCCCCTTGTTCCCCTTCTCCAGGGATTATTATCAGTCTAAACTATTTACGCCGTCTATGCGCGAGTATTTTATTCAACATCAAAGTCGCGCATGTTTTATTGAGACAAGCTTCTAAATAAAGTTTACAGATTAAACTAAATCAGTATCTACTGTGGTATCTGTACAACTGTAGTTGCCTGCAGTTGAACATAGGGCGTGACCGGCTCTGGAAAAAAACAATAAATCGCGTTTCAGAAGACTGGCCCATAAGCAGAGGTCACACACGTTGACACATAAGAAAAAGGGGAAGTATTGCGTCTTATTCTTGAGCTGCGCAAAGTAGCCTTTACAAAATTTGATTCTCGAATGAAGAAACGATGTTTTTTTTGTTTGAAACGTGTACATCTTGACAAAATATCATAAGGATAATCTAAGATGCACCTGCATGTACCTTACATATACAACCCTATGAAAAGAACACTTCAGCCCTGTTGTGTTATGGTACCCTTTCAGAACTTCAAACCCCTTTAGTCCATCAAACTCCTTAGGCTTTCAAACCCCTTCAGCCCTTAAAACCAATTTAGCCTTTCAGACCCCTTCAGCCCTTCAGCATTTTAGACGCCCAAATTACTAAACCATAGAACAAAAATGTAGTTTGAGACACTAATCGAAATTTATATCTGGCATTGTGTCTTTATATCAGACATTGACTCAAAAATGCAATTTGAGACACTATTGAAAATTTATATCAGATATCAAAAATTTATATCAGAAAAATCATCATGTGGCCTTGATAACATTCCCAAAGCTTTCCTTCGTCGTTGCGCTGAATCGCTTGCTAGGTTTCTTCCTGCCATTTTTCGTTCCTTAATTCATGTGGTGTTGTTTCCTCAGATTGGCGTATTGCACGGGTTGTACCTGTTTAAAAAAATTATTCTTCAATGTTAACTATTACCGTCCAATATCGCTCACCAGCACACCATGTAAGCTCTTAGAAAACATAATTTCTATTTATAGGACTGAATTCTTAAACAAGCATGACATCATCTCGCCTTTTCAGATGGCGTTCATAAAGGCCTTTCCACTACCACAGAACTTATTTCTACTATTTATTATTTCGCTTCAATAGTCGATAAACCCGGAAAGTCGACATAATCTTTCAAAACTTCAGTAAAACACTTAATAGGGTCTCCCATTTCGGTATCTCATTCAAACTTAACGAACTTGGCTTTCCCAGTACGGTTGTAATATGGATTTCCTCATATCTAAAGATGCACAAACAATCAGATCCCCTTTCAGTAAATTATGATGTCTCGCAAGGAAGTGTTCTTCGTCCGCTACTTTTCTCAATTATATTAATGATTTAACCTCATGCATCGCCAAGAGCGTGAGTATTTGTTTATTTTCAGATGACTGCTTACTGTTCAAGGCAATTAATTCCATTAGCGACCAGGTCGCGCTGATTGAGAGTCTAAATGCCATTTGTAACTCGTGCGATCTCTCGGAAATGAACCTTAATCTTGACAAATCTGTGTTTATGCGTGTCACCAATAAAAAGTGCCTCCCTGTGTTTGATTATTCTATTGGCAATACAATTATTTCTGAAACAGACAGTTTTAAGCACCTTGGCGTTACGATTACTACAAACCTCTCTTGGTCCTCACAGACTAAACAAGCCTGAGTATCTGCATGTCGTAAACTAGGCCTAGTGAGGCAAAAGCTTAAATACGTACCCTCTCAGGCCAAACTTCTAGCTTATAACACACTAATAAGGTCTCGGTTGGAGTGCGATTCCGCTGTATGGGATCCTTTTACGAAGAAATACATTAACAGGCTTGAACAGTACCAGAGAGTAGCAGTTCGTTTTATATATAATCGTTATCGCCGGCATGACTCTGCTACCGAATTAATTAGTACTAACAACATCATTCCTCTAGGATCCCGCAGAAAGCTAGCTAGATTAAAATTCACCTTTCAGCTTTGGCATCACAAACTTCGCCTTGAGTCTTCATCCTACATTCTGCCATCCTCTACAAGACAAACTAGACTTGACCATACAAAAAAAATAACTCTCGTGTTTGCTCGTACAAACATTTTTAGATGCAAATTTTCCCCCAGAAGTGCAATAGATTGGAATTCCTTGCCTCCCATATTTTTATTTCGGACAATGTTCTACTATCAATTGAACACCTCTTTCAAGTGCAATTTGTGTTTTATGTGTTATTAATCGCCCCTCGTTTTCTTTTGATATATTAATTCTGGGTGTGGGTATCATGTGAAGAGAAACCGCATCCACTCCTGCTTGGGCCGGATTTCTGGCCTGCAGTATCTTGTAAATAAAAACAAATAAAAATAAATAAGCGTGCATGTTGTAGCTCAAAAAGACGATAAGAACCAGTGTTTACTCAAACCCGTGTGCAAGCAGCTGAAGAGAAAATCGATCAGACCAAATTGAGATAACTTAGTTCTTAGTCGCAAAAATTATGTATCGAGGCACACGCAATACCGCTGGCTAAATTCCTGAGATGTATGGTAGTTCATCTAATAAAACCTAGCAGGTGCACCACACGCACACATACACATGGTCAGTAGCACGTTTTACGAAAACCACGGACGCTCAACGAACATCCACCTCCGTTGAGAAGTCCTGACTACAGTCACGGTGTCGTCCCTGATGTCATCGCGGCAGCGTCTCCGGCATATTTTTGCTCGCTTGATGCTTCTGACACGGTCGGACCAAGGGGCGCAGAAAACGAGGCCCCGAGAAACCTCTTTCTTGATCCGCACACTTAGCTGCTCTAAAAAATAGGTCCCATGAAGCCGACACTGAGCGCCCGCTCGTTGAGCATTTAGTTTGCACTCGTTGACAGATAAAAACAGGGCGACCAGCTTCTGATGTTGGCTGCATTTCGATTGACTTAAAAACAGGTTTCCTTCAAATAAACAACAAAAAGTCTCCCTCCCATTGTCCAGAACCGGCCTTAAAGCCGCAAGTGCCCTGGGAAAACTGCGGCAGTGGCGCCCCCCCCCCCCCCCTCCTATTTTCGCATCCAACATAACCTTGTTTGTAAACATGCCAGAGTGACCCAGCGCGAATGGTTGCGATTTTGTCGCTATCAGTCGAGAACCATCCTAAAAACAAACGACGTTCGCGAGCATTGCGAGTTTTGTCGGCACCGTGTTCAAATGGTTCAAAATACATCTATTTCACAGATTAACCAACATTCAGCTGTCGGTTTCCCATAACAAGCTAACGGCTGATGGACAGAGAAACCAAAAGCACAAGTTAACCAGGTCAGACACCCTAGAAGGCAACCTTCCGAGCCTTCAACATCGCAAATTGGGCTATGGCTTGCGACATGTCCAGGTTAGACGCTATCTTGTTTTCAATGGACAAAATTGCCAATGACGATAGCCTGTCATCTGTCATGGTTGACCTTAGGTATGTCTTTATAAGCTTTAATTTTGAGAAACTTCTCTCAGCGGTTGCCACTGACACTGGCAAATTGAGGAGGATCCTCAATGAAACCCACGTATAAGGGAAGTTGTCACGTAGATGGTTATCCAGAATGAACTGGATGACGTCCTGGGGAGCACTGCAACCGGTGGGCAGCAGGCTGAATAGGTAGATCAGCTCTTCGTAGAGATCTGTACCGTCGATGTCTGCAATTTCTAATTGTCTTAGTGAATGGTCAAGGCCTTGGCACAATTTAAAAAGTTCTACTTTGTCGGGAAGTCGGGTGAGGTCGTAAATGAACCCTCAAAGGCTCACGTGTTGCTCCATCTGCGTGAAGCTTTCTTCAATCGACATCTTTACGGTGTCAATCATTTCGTAGAAGAACTCTCGCTTGAATTTTGTCTCGACATCCTCAACCTCGTCTCGGCACTCATAACAAAATTGGAGTTTTTTTCGCCGCAGTCGAGGGGCCGGTATCATCACATTGTCAACACCCATGTTCTCGGCAAGACCGTTCGCAGTTGCCAGTGCAGTTTCGTACCCGACATTGCGACAATTGTGAATGTAATCGCTGCATGCTTTCACCAGCTGGGTGGCTGCTACGATGTCCTTCCTTTTGCATTTCGTGTTATTGCTTAGAACATAACTTGAAAAAGAATGTCGCACAACACAACAATCGACACGAGAAACTTAAGGTCCGTGAGCTGCCCTGCAAGAGTTCGAGCTTGATGTGGGACGCCAGGGTCTGCCTGCTGTGATTCGGCCAAACCAACAACGTCGTCATGAAGTTTAGCTGTCATGTGGCGGACAGGTATTAGGCCGTTAACTCTGCATTCCCAGCTTGTAAGCCACTTCAAGGTAAGCCCCTTGACGTCAGGATCTTCCAGCGATGAACAGAGGCAGAGAATAAAACATAAATATTCTGGAGTATGCCGAAGAGCGTGACAGATGCTGTAGAAGATGCTGCTGCATCCCCCATCACGAGATTGAGAGAGTGGCATCCACATGCAACGAAAAATTCTCGGGGATTTTTCTCAAGAATTCTTGCCTGACACCTTTTTCTTTTCCCTTTCATGTTTGCGCCGTTGTCATAGCCTTGGTCGGGACAGTCTTCAATCATAATGTCGCTTTCCTCCAGTGTCGACATAATAGCCTTGCTGAGGCCCTCCCCTGCGGATTCACAGACTGTCTTGAAACAAATGAGACACTCTTGAATTATGACTTTGCCATCGATCGTGTCCAAGAGGCGAAGAGTAAATGACATCTTGGTATAGCTGATGTCAGGTATACAGCCCAATTGAGAAAGTAGCATTTCGCAGCCTTCAACCTTTCGAGGATTTGCTTGAGCACGTTCGTGGCTTTCATGTCAATTAATTAATTTTAGATGTTTTTTCCGCAGTAGTGGTCGACCGCCTCCCGGCGAACCACACGTCGCAGGTGCTCCTTCATGACATCGTGAAATTCACCAAGTAGCTCGACTAAACTCAAAAATTTTCCATTGATTTTTTTTGAAAAGCCGATCAGTTGAGCCGCGAAAAGCCAGGCACTGCTTCGAAAGAAACAGTGTTATTTTTATTAGTCGCTTCAAGACACTCTTTCAGCGCTCCCTCTCTTGCGTTATCATGGGTTGATGTTCCTTGTCGATGCATTCACCTCGCCTCATTCTCAAACTTGCCTCTGTTCAAGTTTGATAGGACAGAAAATGACTGGGAAACTTCTCGTCGCTTGCGAGAATCTGCCACATGTGCCTCCATTCACTCGATCCAGCAGTCGCCAAAGACGATTCTGGGTTTATGTCGTAGAGCTTGCAACAAAAAAAGAAAGCCCTGTCTGAAGACTTGGAGTACCAAAGCCAGCGCCACTTTAGTACTTTGCTATTTCGAACATTTCGGTCCAGAAACTTGGTTGAGAAGTGACGGTTGTGCTCGTCTAGAGGAAGTTCCGCGCTACTCTCTATATTCGCAGGCCCTTGACTGACTATGGCGTCCCGGATTTGTGGCGTCACCTTAGGCCATAATGCAGGATCAGACAGTTCGCCATTGGCGGCCTTTATCTGGTTTGATGTGTCATCAGCCTCTTGTTTAGTGTAACAGACTACTCTGGCAGTGGAGCACTCGGCGTCGTCGGGATATTGCTGCGGTGTCTCGCTTTCCTTTGTATGGGAATAATCTTCGCTTGCCGGACTCTTTTCGTGCAATTTTTCTTCCTCTGCTGGTTCATGTGAATTTGAGGGGCCCTCGTGTACTTTCACACATTTTTTAGGGCATCTGCACTTTTCCTGGATTCGGGATTTTGTTCAAATTTTCATTTTCTGTACTGCGCTCCTCATGGTTTCTTTCGAGGAAGTGGCATATCACTGAAATTGTAACCAACAGACTAAATATAAATTTTACACCAGCCATCCTGACCCGTAATGCGTATTGTAACAGTACTTAAAAAAAACAAGCTAGCTGGTTGTGATGCATAGTAATAAAAACCCGAGACTCAGGAACACAAAAATTATCGTCTAGAAAAAGCCGAAGACACTCCTTATGTGACCTCGGTAAATCCCACAATATTTTTGAGCAGCTCGTGGCACCTGTGTACGCAGTACCGTAGGTGTAGCACCAGATTACGTGATACAGACCCTGAAGGTCAAAGTCAACGCAAAGAACAGCGGCCGAATCGATGAAAATTCGCCCAGGGGGGCGCTTTCCACGATACGGTGGTTTTTTTTTGGTTTTTGATTTATCACCTCGAGGTTTGAGCCCTGCATGACCTGGCGGCCCTTTCGGCGCCCCCCTATGAATGGCGAACTGTGCGGCTGCACAGGTCGCCAACCCCAAAGACCGGCCCTGCCACTGTCCCACGCACCGTCTCTCCCTCTTGAGGAAGGGAGAGAGGATGCGTGGGGACACGTTCTTGGCCGTTCCTAGTCCAGCTAGGGAAACACAAACACAGCACACATAGCCAGAGCAATGGGGCCGCGTTAACCAAGGCCACGACAGGATAAAGACAGAGGAACGTCTACTTAATTTCCAACACTCGTTGCGGCCGCCCGATACAAAATGGCCAAGCGGATTGCCCGACGCATGTATCCTGAAGGGTGAAGGGATCTGTTTCACAGACCCGTTAAAGCGGCTTTCGTAGGTGGTGTGGTCTAAAGGAAAGGGTCTAGACATACCCGACAGGCCTCTTAAAGACACTATGACGGGCCACTAACGCCCTTTAGGGATTATTATTGTGTACGCAGGCCCCTTAGGAAACTTCGAGGAACATCTCAATCCCCTAAAACATTTTTGAAGGGTACGCCAAAACATCTCAGAAATCGTGGTGGTGCACATAAAGGTTTTTTTTAATTGAGTATACTACGGTTTTACACGATTCAGCATATATCTAACGTGTACCATGGTTCTTGAGGGGCATACGAGTATAGATAGGAGCGTTGATCGCTGGCGACCCACGTGGTATTGCTTTTGGTAGGCCAGCCATGGCAATACTATCGGGCTACGGATGCAACCTTGGAGAAGGCCGCCGCATTTTCGATGAGGCTGCTCATCGAATTTCCAAGACTAATCTGGAACTGTCGACCAACCAAATAAATTGGCCAAGAATATTTGAACTCAGCCCGTGATGCCTATGGCAGTAAGCCCCTAAAGAATGACGAAAATATTGGAGAAGGGGAACAAGGGGGACAAAGGACAAACACAAATCTCCAAATGCAGCTAGGTGACTGGTGTGCGACCGAAAAAATCCGCCTGGTCCTGGTATCGTGAAGCACTTTACCAATTGAGATAGCCAGGAGTTAGACGTCAGTAAAGCAAACCGGTATAATTGCGAAAGCATTAACTGCCCATAGAGCGAACCGGCGTTATCAGCTTTTGAAACCGCGCCAAATGGCAACTAAATTCCTTTGTCCTATTGAGCGAAGGCTGTAGTCTGTAGCAGCCACCCCATTGGCCAGCGCGCAGCGTAGTTCAAAGGAAAGCCACCCCACAGAGAAGTCCTTTCCAAGGCGCAGCGGCCCGGCCGCAGGTAGAGGGAGCCGCCGGCCGCAGAACCAGCAGAGCCCGCCCGGGCACATTCCGGAGAGGCTGCACGACCGAGCTCAGAGCGGAGAGCAGCTTGTAGGAATGCGCTACGTATACGAATTATCAGCTGCCACCCGTCTAACACCAACAAGGATAAACGTCCCGTATTTTAAAGTTATTATGATAATGCAATTAATGCAAAGGTACAAGCGAGCTGTACAAGAATGACGAAAATAGTCCCTGGGGGAACAAGAGGGAGAAAGAGCAAACACAAATCTCCAAACACAGCTAGGTGACTGGTGTGCAACTGAAAAAATCTGCCTGGACCTGGTATCGAACTAGGGACCTTTCCATTTCAAGAGGAGGGCTCTACCATTCTTTTAGAGCTCGCTTGCACCTTTGCATAAATTGCATTATCATGACAACCTTTTAATGAAGGCCATTTAGCTTGTTAGTGTTAAACTGGTGGCAGCGGATAAAACCTGTTTGCTCTATGGACGCCTACCTGGTTAGCTCAGTCGGTAGAGCGCTCCACTGGAAACAGGGAGGTCCCAGGACCAGGCGGCCTTTTCCGGTCGTACACCAGTCAGTCACCTAGCTGTCTTCGGAGATTTGTGTCTGTCCTTTGTCCCCCTAGCTCCCTTTCTCCAGGGATTATTTTCGTCATTCTTGAAGAGTTCTTCTGCACCTTTGTATTAAAAAAATTACCCGGAATATTTAGTTTCGAAAGCTTTCTCCGTGCCAAAAAGATCGCGAGTGTTTTTTTTTTTTGCCGGCTCTTCCGTTTTCTACATTGTTAATTTAATCATGAATACTATTTCGCGTAGGAAGAGCATAACGGTAAACCGTCACCTCGTTAGGTAGCAAGTTATGTTTCTCAAGGAACCATGTCAAACGACATGGGATCACGCGCTTCGTAAGTCTTGAAAGACATGGCGGCAAGGCCACGGGTCTGTAAAGCATAGCTTATATAATGCATTCCGGGCTTCAGGGTTGGCACAATGATTGATAATTTGCACGTTTCTGGAACTTCAACGGATTTTCCTATACAAATAAATAATTGTAAATGTAGTAGAGTAGAAGACGACGACGGTACGCATGTGAAGGGGGAATTCGGATCCTAGTGATCGAAAGAGAAACGACGTTCAATGCTCAGCTCTAAGGACCTAAATAAAAGGGCTTCTTTTCTACCACGTGAGGCTGTACCGAATCCGTAATAGACTGACTACGAGGGTTCTTGGAAGATTCCTGGAAACCAGCTAAAGGCGATGAATTCACCAGATGAGGCACCGCAGAGGACAACAACGAATGTCTTCAGCTTTAGGAGACCAGGACAATTTGATCCCGCGAAGAAGGATTGAAACAATGAGCTTTAAAGCATCTCTGGGCATTACGGCGACGACAGATAATGCAACGAAACGGAACTTTCTTGTTGCATCATTGGGGTACGAAGCGTTTAAGTAACTGCATTTTCTGGCTTAACTGAGGCAGGTCAGTGAAGTTCCGTATGCCGAATCGGCAAAACACTTGGCACTAATTTATTTTCCGAATCACTTGAAAATGTTTGAACAAACAAAGTTGTTTTCAATACGCCAAAATGAACGGGAAACTCCGATCGAATTCCCAGCACGACTATGATCAGCTCTTTGCAACTGCCAACAGCGAGAGAACGAAGCCGATGCTCGCGCATTTTAGTCGCTCACGGCTTTCATTCAGACTTCGTGATCAACGCTTGAGATCAAGTCTAGTTCAAGACAGAGATAACGATCGACATTGCAGTCAAATTGTCCGGTAACTTCTTTAATCGGAAGAAAAGTCCCGTCAATTGAGAAGCGCCAATGAAGCATTCATTGCAATTAGCCAGGTAAAAGATCTGCAGAGGTCTTCTATGAAATGTTTCCCTTGCAGAAGCACAGTCGACGTCGAAGACCGATGCAGTTTCAAGTTTGAAGATTGGCGAACTTCGGAACAGAAGGACAGATTGCTGGGATGTGAAGGAACAATAGTCTGTTTGGCAAGTTCAGATCAACAAGGAACTGTATAATCACAATGGTCCTGTCTCCTTTCGAGTAAGATGGCAAATTCCTGGAAAGTCAGATTTAAGGAAAACCACTGGAACTTCAAACAGAGAGGCGTTCACGAGCCACCTTACTGAACATTCAGATTTGGCATTGCATCGGTGTCCTCGAAACGCTTACGCAGCGGTCATGCCTTCACGGAATAAAAGCACAAGACCAGTACTCTTCCGGCTTCCACGCAATGAGACTCACGCTTGATTCATAGAGCCGAAAACGGACGGACGTTCGTAATAGGAGAAGTCTAACGTGAAACAGGAAGCTGCTTAAGCCTCCGGATGACTATCGTTGCCACGCAACCTGGCGGATAACTGGTCTCGTTTTAAACAACATATCAAGTCGTTCTTCAGAGCGACAGCGCTTGCCACGGCAAACAAGGGCAAGCCGAAAATAATGAACTTGCTGCATGTGGCAGATCGTGATATCGTGAATGTCTTCACCACCTTTACCCTCATAGAAGACAAAAACGAAAATTACCTTGTGATAGTCCGGAAGCTTCAAGAGTACTTTGCACTGAAAGCCAAGGAGTCCTTCGAACACCTTTTCGCAAGACGCGCCAGACTGATGGTCAGTTATTCGAACACTTCTTAAGAGAGCTAAAACTCATGGTTCGCTCGTGCACTTCGGGCGTGATAACGAATTCTTTGGCAAGTGACCAGACTTTCGATGGTTTCAGAGACACTTAATTATTATGATTTAAAACATTAAAAGCTCTAAACAAGAAGGGCGAAAAATGAAACACACACGACACCGACAGGCGATAATTTGCAACTGATATTTCATCCCAGTCAGTCAAACCAGAGCACATGCGCGAACAAAGTTGCCACTCATGCCTTCACCCAATATTAAAAACTACAAATTACACAATTATAGGCATGTGTTGAAATCTTAAGAGTCATACAATCTACACAAAACGTTCTAGAAAAAGAAACCTCTCTCTCCCCAAGGACAAAAAATGGCGTGCTGACGCAGTTGTCACTCGATGCTCTAATAAAACATGCCTAAACTATCTCTCTTTCCGTCTTGTTACGAGCTCTTTTAATAAACCTTCTTAGTTCTAAACGGTTTTCTTACTCGCAACGCATGCAGTTAACTGCAAGATGCCCCCCCCCCCCCCCCCCCCCGAATATGTGTATAAATATGTAAATGCGCCCGCATGTCGGCGGTATCTCGTCAGCAACATAAGATGTGCGGGCTGTCAATTGTGTTACGTTCTTCTTTGAGCACTCAACAAGCTCCTCCCTTGTCATCATAGTACAAACTTCTGCCAGCTTGCACGCCGCTGAAAAACATTAACTTCGTGTTTTACAGCTATCGTCTTCAGAGTGTATGACACCCTATGCAAATAAGGAATCATTTGAATCTTTGATTTCTTAACTTTGTTTGGTTTAACAACATATGTGCTGACGTTACGCTTGATTCCTTAAAGGATGCTTTCACACACACTGCAAATTAAGCAGGCAGGGTAACCTGCACTGTTTAAGCGTTCTTTCTGATGATTTAAACTGGTCGCTACATCGTGTTACCAACTTTTTGACAAGGCAGCCTGAGGGCTGGAAGAAGTTATGCTCCTCTTTATCAACTTCGATTGCTCACTTTCAAAAGACAAAATACTTTTTCTCGAACGCGGTTTACACCACCAACGCTCGTAACTCACAAAATGCAATCTACAGATCCACAAAACTGGGTGCACTTCACCCTGGGATGCTCCCAGGCGAACTTTAGTCCGTCAGAAAAGGCGGAAAACTAATTGACAATCTTCGTAACCAAGACGCCAAAGCTAATCTCCGGGTGACTGCTCACAAAAACCAGAAAATCGTCTACATACGTAAGAATTCGGACAACACGCAAGTCAATCAGGCATTCCGAGATGCGCCTATCCATGGATGCAGGGAAAATACTGCACAAAACCGAGGCAACCGACGAGCCATACAAATAGCCGCTTTTTGACAATAAAGCTAGCCGTTAAAATTGACTGCAGTCGACCGTAAGTAGAGTTATAGCAGCGGTAGAAAATAAATCAGAATTGACACCCGTAGAATAAAAAAGAATTCTCCTGATTAGTTGATCCTCTCCCGAACGGCATTAAACAAACCTTCGTGTGGAACCGAAAATAATAGTTCTTTCACATTCTTAGAAAATGCTATAATCGCATTCGGCAGTCCCGTCTGTAGCACTTCCATGATTTCACTAGAGCTCCGAACTAAACACGGATTGTCGCAAGCCATCCCACTTAAAGGGCACTGAAGTCAATATTGAGAAAGGTCGTTTTTGAACTTATATTTTTTAAATGTGTTAGTTCCCACATATACCAAGTCCTATAATGCAAAAACCCCTATTCATATCAGGGTAATAGAAAAATATATGGACTGTTTTTTTCCGCAGACTACACTGTGTGGACCAATGAAAGCCCTAGAATAAGCGCAGATTCCGAATGATTTTACTTTAACTTGTTTCGAAGAGAGTCTTATAAGTACACATTCGGATAAGACTCCTCTTTTTCTCCGCGGACGAAGCCATCACTTGCAACTCGCCGACAAGCGCTCTTCGTCGACTACTTCATTCGGAAGAAAATTCTTCCCAAAAAGGGCGTGTCGCGATCTTTAAACACGTATTTAACGATTAAATAAGCTACACACGGTTGTGGTTTCAGGTTTGTTGGGATGCTTAGAGCGTCTAGTTTGAGTCGTCACCACAAAAGAACGATCTAAAAATTGTCTTCAGTGCCCCTTTAAGGGCCGATATGAATGCCGGCTAACTTGAACTTGTCAAGTGCTACCCTCTAAAGCAATTACACGTAGAGGACATTGAGGCTTGTGCGTCTTTTCAGTAAAAACAACTCTAAGAGGACTTTTTCCGCCTCTTTCGCTGCTTTTTTAACCCTTTCTAACTGCAAATCATTCATCAACCTGAATTCTGCTGATTTGTGCTGTTTTGGAGCAAAATCCTTCCACCGGCTTAAAACTCTTTTCAACAGCGGTAATGGCTTTGTCCTGTAAACGTCACTCAGGCATCACAACAAAGCCGCCCTCTTTATCCTCCTCAATCACGGTCAGACCGCTCTCCTTTAAAACAAAATCCACCTTCCCGAAATAAGGCTTTTTGGGGGGTTGATGACGCACTGTGCATCTCAGGCGGTGCACACCATCGTTGATGGCTAGCTCCCTGTCCTGATCCACAGCATGGTCAGCAACATGTGGAACCATGGCAAGGAACTCATGACCATGAGGCAATTTCAAAGGAACTTGCCCCCTCGCCTCTGTAGAAGACTGCTCCTGCGTCATACTCCTTCCCCTTTGTCGTTCCATCGACGTACACCACTGTGTTGTGCTGGCTTGCCAACAGCTCCTTGACCTCCTTCTTGTGCTGTTGGGCGTGTTAGACATAACAGCATCTCGCGACTGGGAGAAAAGACCTGCGAGGAAAAGGAGGATCTCGTGCCATCAGAGGCCCGGGCACGCACAATTTTTTTTCTCTGGACTGATTGTGCAACCGCTATGACGAGCTGCTCAGATTAAATCGCTTGTGAAACCAGAGGCTGTTGGTGGAAGTTTTTACAGGAACTTGATGGTGCCGAAACCCGGGAAGGCTACTTCAACGCTACAGAAAGCCAACCAAGACCTCAAGGAGCTTCTGAAGACAGTCACATGGAGCGAGTACGGGCCAAGCGAACCTCTCGTCGGGCCCAGACCACTCGGCTCATCCACGAGGTCAGGGCAACTCTTGCAAATGACGATCACGATCTTAGTTCGCTCACAACACTTCTTCAGAGATTAACGACAAATATCGAAGAGCTGAAAATCTTAGATCGAGAGTTCGAATCCTTCGTAAGCGACGAACACCTTGAGCAAGAGTATGAAGCGGTAATGACCTACCAGGACAACTCAACGCAGGCATTTGCAATGCTGAGTCATCGAATTGAGATTCTGAAGAATCAAGAAGCCCGTGTGGTAGAAGTAAACAGAACACCGGCGATTCTTCCGACCACCACCGAGAACGCCAGAGCAAGACTTCCGAAATTGGAGATGTTGAAATTTGACGGCAGCACTTCTCAGTGGCAAGCGTTCTGGGATATGTTCCAAAACACGATTGACCAGCATCCTCAACTGTGTCAGGCTGACAAGTTTCACTACCTCCGGTCCCTTCTCACCGGACCCACATTTAGAGCCATCGCTGGCCTTCATGGGTCTAACTCCAGCTACACAGACGCGTTGGCTATACTCCGAGCGCGATTTGGAGACAAGAAACTCATCGAGCAAGACCATCTTTCAAAACTCCGAACGCTCCAAAAGGTCCCATCATCAAACGACGTTGGTGCCTTAAGAAGACTTCTCGACGCCGTTCAGCTACACATTCGTGGCTTAAAAGATCTCGGAGTTCACGCTATGTCCTACTCTGCAATGCTGAACGAGATACTAATGAAGGTTCTACCAACCGACGTCGTCATCGAATATCATCGACGAAAATCCTTCAGCGGAGCTACAGAGCCACTGACGTCAGAAGGAGATCTGGAGATGACCTTAAAATTTCTTCAGATTGAAGTGGAATGTCGAGAACGAAGTGGACTGACAACAGGGAGGACAAGTCAAGACAGTCGACCTGACACTAGGAAGTACGATTCCAGAAGAGAAGGTACAAGAAGATCCGTAGCTGTTCAACACAGTCGGGCGAAAGAGTCAGCAGACTGCCTTTTCTGCTCTTCCAAAAAACACTCGTCGGAAGATTGCAACACGGATGCAACGATAGATGCGAAAAAGAAGAAACTCTCCGACGACATGAGATGTTTTAAATGCACCATGAAGGGGCACAGAGCGCGAGATTGCAGAAGGAGAATCGTCTGCAATACTTGCAAAGGCAGACATGCTACATCGATGTGCGACCCACGCTGGCAACGAACTAAGGAGACGGAACAAAATAGCAAAACGAAGGCACTCCATCCTTACGCTCCATCAACAACACAAAAGGAGCCCCATATCCTACTTCAAACGTTTCGGGGCTGGATCGCTGGCAAAAGTGGGTACAGATACATAAGAGGAATGATAGACGGAGGAAGCCAGCGAACTTTCATCCGAGAAGATGTGTCCAAAAGGTACCAACTACGTATTCTCGGCGACATAAATATTTGCATCAACACCTTTGGATCCGAAGCTGCAAAAGAACAAAGACGAAAGCTTGTGGAGGTTAGACTAAAGAGCCAGTACCACCAAGGAGAGTACATCTTCGAAGCGGTAGAAGTCCCGAAGATTTGCAGCCAAATGATGCAGCTTCCTTTGGACCACCCTTTCATAGGAGAGCTTCAAAGTCAAGGAAAGGATTTGGCTGACCTTTGCCTTTTCGATGAAACGAAAGGGGCACTCAGAATCAGCCTATTAATCGGTGCTGACCAAGTATGGAAAATCATGAAGGGTGACAACATCCGCAGTGAGAGTCAGCAGCTGACAGCGCTAAGCACTCGACTTGGTTGAACGGTGCAAGGACCAACGGACAAAAATTATTCATTGACAACACAAAACCATGTCATGGCCTGTATTCTTAATGTAGGAGTCACCACCGAAGACGAAACGAACAAATTGCCAGCGTTTTGAGACCTGGAACATCTTGGAATCACAGACAAGGAAGATAGGTCCCAGGAAACGGTGTTACAGACATTTGAAGAGTCGATTTGTTGGACTGAAGGCAGGTATGAAGTCTCACTACCCTGGAAGACCAACAAAAGAACCGAGCTCCAGGACAACAAGGAGCTGGCGACAGCAAGGTTAAACGGGTTGATACGAAAACTCCGGAGAGATGAAAACCTGCTGAACACTTACGACAGTGTGATCCGTCAATATTTTAAGGATGAGCATGCAGAGGTGGTTCCAGATGCGAAGAAAAATACAGGACGGCAGTACTACACGCCGCACCATGCGGTAATACGCGAGGAGGCGCTCACAACGAAGATTAGAATCGTATTTGACGCCTCATCTCACCAACAAGGAAGTGAGAGTCTCAACGGATTTCTTGAAACGGGACCAAAGGCATCTGACGACCTATTACAGGTTCTCCTGAGGTTCCGAGTCAATAAAATAGCGATGACAGCAGATGTTCAGAAGGCATTTCTGCAAATATCAGTAAAAGCAAGAGACCGAGATTCGCTACGCTTCTTGTGGTTTGGAGAGAGGCCCACAACAACCGGTCAGTTACCACCAATACAGGAGTGTTGGATGACCCGCGTTCCGTTTGGGACGACATCCAGTCCGTTCTTGCTGACAGCTACCCTACAGCATCATTTCCGAACAGCTCAAAACCACCCGGAGACAGCTCAGGTTCTAGCGAAATCGTTCTATGTCGACGATCTCTTGACTGGCGCCCAGAGTGAAGCAGCAGCAGTCAAGCTGTTTAAGGAAACACAAGACATCATGCAACAAGCTGGCATGAATCCTCAAAAATGGGCATCCAACAGCAAGACACTGCAAAGATTGTTCCAAAAAGAAGTCCGCCAACCAACTGATATGACGACAGACACCAAGGTGCTTGGAATGCATTGGAATACAGAGGAGGACACTTTGAAGTTGTCGTTGACCTCGACGTTGAACTTCTTGAAAACGAAATTAAGTACAAAGCTATATGTCCTTCAAGCTGCCAATAGAATCTACGACATCATGGGATTGCTATCACCTTTCACCATCCGAGTCAAGATTATGTTCCAAACACTGTGGGAATTAAAGATAGGCTGGGACAATAGTCTTCCTGAGAACATACAACAAGAGTGGAACACGTGGTGCAACGAGATTCCACAGCTACAAGTCATATCCATATCTCGATTCTTGTTCGAAGAACTCCGAGGCACTACGCTGTTTTACGAACTACATGTCTTCACTGACGCCAGTCCGAAGGCGTACGGCGCAGTTGTCTACCTAAGAACATCTGACTCCGAGAACACAGTAGAAATACATCTACTACTTGCAAAGGCGCGAGTAGCACCTCTTAAAAAGCTGACACTCCCTCGCTAAGAGCTGATGGGAGCTCTCATCGGTTCTAGATTACTGCGCTATGTAGAAAAGACGTTGTCGCTTCAAGACCACGAAGTATACTTGTGGACAGACTCTACCATAACGTGGAAGTGGATACAAGGTCAAAGTCACCGGTGGGAGACATTTGTTGCTAATAGAGTGAGGGAAATCCAAAACAACACGCCTACAGCTCGCTGGAGATTCTGCCCGGGTAAAGAAAACCCGGCAGATTGCCTAACAAGATGACTCTCTGCGTCAAACCTAGAGTCAAACAACTTGTGGTGGACTGGCCCTTCTTGGCTCAAGAAACCGTCACCAGAATGGCCACAGGCGCATCCCGAACGAGACGACCTAGACGACATGGAAGACAATGACATCAAAACCAATGTACTGCAAGTAACAACTGCCGTAGACAATCCTGTACTTGTCTTGCAACGCTACAGCGAGCTCTCAAGGGTCCTACGCGTCACTGCTTGGATTTACCGTTTTCAAGAAAACACTGGCGCATTGAAGGAATTGTCTAACTACCTTTTAACGGCAGAACTCAAAAGAGCGGAACAATACTGGATAAAGGTCACACAAAAAAATGAATTCTCGGGAGAACTTCAGAGCATACGAAATGGAAGGCCGCTGAGCAAGTCATCGATACTAAAATATTTGACACCTTTCATAGATGACATCGGAGTTTTACGCGTAGGCGGTCGTCTCCAACAACTAAATGCATCAGAAGACCTTAAACACCCCATCATACTCCCCAACGCACATCGCTTCACCGAGTTACTTATATGCAGCGCACATCAGCGGGTGCTTCACGGAGGAGTAGCAGATACTTTAACTGAATTGCGCGAACAGTATTGGATTGTACGCGGAAGACAAGCCGTAAAGAAGTGTGGTGTTTGGCGGAGTGAGGTTTGGGTCGGGTCACCCTGGGTACAACGCCGCGGGGAACTCTGGGATGGGGCACCCGGGCGGCGAGTAGTCTGTTTCATTGGCCGCTTGAGCTGGACGCTACGGAGCAAGTCGCTCCCCATGTTGGTTGCGGAATAAAGACACGTTCCGTACCAAAGTCTCTCCTTGTCGGCGGACACACAACATAAAGTGGCGACGAGGACTTTCGACCGACCACCCATGCGAACAGAACTCGAGCAGCAACTGGTGGACGCCGTGTAGGCCTGAGAAGACAGCAACTGCGGCGGGTACGGAGGAGCAAGCGACGCAGCGGAATGGTGCAGAGCCATGGCCAAGTTCGGGCAAGTCGAACATTTTGACGCTTCATTGTGCTCATGGTCGTCATACGAAGAAAGACAAGCGTCGTTTTTGAGAGGGAACCATGTGCCGGAAACCGACCAGGTTGACGCCTTTTTAAGCCTAATTGGGCCTACGACGTACAACTTACTCAAGTCGCTAACAGCTCCTCAGCTACCAGTAACGAAGTCCTTCGACGAGCTAACGCAGCTACTACGAGACCATCTAGAACCCAAGCCGTCTGTTATTGCAGAGCGAGCCAGATTTCATCGCCGAATTCAAGAGGAGGGCGAGACTATTGCGCAGTTCGTCGCCGCGCTAAGGACGCTCGCACGAACGTGCGACTTTGGCACGTTTTTGGATGAGTCATTGCGTGACCGGTTCGTTTGCGGAATGCGCCGCGTGGATATTCAGCGAGCACTTTTCGCCGAAGATAAGACGTTGACCTTCCAGAAAGCGGTTGACCGGGCCGTGGCTTTGGAGACAGCGATAAAAAGCACATCCGAGGTGCACGGGTCTGGTGGCAACAGCGACCAAGTGGAAAGCGCCAGCGTCCACAAGTTGAAAGGTGAAGATACTAAGAAGCGAGGGGTGGCAATTGTTACCGTTGCGGGTCAAGCAAGCATCTCGCACGCACGTGCATACACAGCGAAGCGACCTGTTACAAATGCCAGAAAGTGGGGCATATTCAGCGAGCATGCCGCTCATTTCAGGAGAGGAAGCCGCAAGGAAGGAAGAAGTCGCTGAAAACTTTAGCGGTGACTAAGGACGCCCATGTCAACCGCATTACAGCTCCAAAAGACCAGCCATTGACGGTAGAAGTGCTGGTTGAGAATTCGCCGGTGACAATGGAAATCGATACCGGAGCGGCGGTATCAGTCATCTCAAAGCAGCAGTACCGTGAGAGGTTTGCGGCACTGAACTTGAAGCCGACGGCGCTGCGGTTGAAGACGTACACCGGGGAAACTGTCAAGCCCTGTGGAGTTCTGGAAGTTAAAGTTTCGCATCAAGAGGAAACAAGAGTCCTGCCATTGTATGTCCTGAACCAGTCAGGGCCACCACTTCTTGGCCGGGAGTGGCTACAGAGGCTGCGGTTGAACTGGAAGCAAGTGACGGGCTTCAACAATCTTCAGAGGAGCACACAAGGGGCAAGTCCGATGCCAGTGGACAAGTTGCAAGTATTACTAGACAGGTATCAGGCCATCTTCAAGGACGAACTGGGGAAGATCTCTGGAGAGGAGGCGAGGCTGTTCCTTAAAGAAGGAAGTCATCACAAGTTTTTGAAGGCCAGGAGTGTACCCTTTGCATTGGTTCCAGCTGTAGAAAAGGAACTGTCGAACCTAGAAGCCCTTGGTGTCATCACACCGACAACCAGTAGCGAGTTTGCGACACCATTAGTGCCTGTTCCCAAGAAGGATGGCACCATACGATTGTGCTGCGATTACAAGATGACATTGAATCCGATGTTGGATGTTGAGCGTTATCCCTTGCCGAGAGTAGATGAGCTCTTCCCAGTGTTGGCGGGAGGTCAGAGTTTTTCAAAAATCGACCTCAACAGAGCATATCAGCAGGTTGTCATGAGTGAGGAGTCCCGACGATTACTGACCATCACGACACACAAAGGCCTATACCTCATGAACCGCCTACCTTTTGGAATAGCGTCGGCCCCGGCAATTTTCCAGAGGGTAATGGATAACATGCTGAAAGGAATCCCAGGGGTGGCATGTTATTTGGATGACGTGCTAATTACCGGAAAATCCCTGGAGGAGCATCTAAGAAGTCTGGAGGAGGTGTTCAAGCGTTTTGCGGAACGAGGCGTTCGCATCAAGCGAGAAAAGTGTGCCTTCTTCCAGGATCAGTTGCAGTACCTGGGACATGTGATAAGTCCTGAAGGAATAAGGACGTCGGAGGAGAAGGTGGCTGCTATCGTAAAGGCACCAGCACCAGCAGACGTGTCGCAGCTGAGATCGCTTCTGGGAGCCGTGAACTACTACGGCAAGTTTGTTCCTCAACTGGCAACCATAGTGGCTCCACTCTACAAGCTACTGCATCAAGATGTGAAGTGGCACTGGGACCGTACATGCCAAGAGGCTTTCCAACGAGTCAAAAAGTTGCTGATGTCCTCAGAAGTGCTTGTACACTACGACCCAACAGCACCCTTACAACTGGCGTGTGACGCATCATCTTACGGTGTCGGAGCTGTATTGTCTCACATATTGGAAGATGGAACTGCGCGGCCAGTCGCATACGCGTCACGGACACTGACGTCTGCAGAAAAGGGTACAGCCAGTTGGAAAAGGAAGCGCTGGCGTTGCTGTTTGGAGTGAAGAAGTTTCACTTTTACCTTTATGGACGCACGTTTAAGCTTGTGACGGACCATAAGCCCTTGCAGACTATTTTTGGACCAAAGACTGGGATCCCGGCAATGGCGGCTGCACGTCTGCAAAGGTGGGCAGTGACCCTGTCTGCCTACAGTATTCCTTTGTGTTCAAGCGGTCGACTGAGAATGTTGAAGCGGACTGTTTCTCCAGACTTCCAGTGGAAGGGCGGCAAGAGAGTGACGAAAAAGTGGAGTCTTTTTGTTCCTTAAGATTACTGTCCTTGCCGGTGGACAGTCGGGACATCGCAAGAGAAACCGCACGAGACCCGTTGCTGAGGCGGGTGTACGACTACGTCTTGAAGGGGTGGCCTCCTTACGTGGGAGACCAAGCGCTGAAACCTTGGTTTCAACGTAACACGGAGCTGTCGGCACAACAGGGCTGCCTTATGTTAGGACTGCGAGTGGTAGTGCCGGAAAAGCTACGGCGCGTGCTGCTGGACGAAATCCATGAAGGGCATCCAGGAGTAGTGCGAGCCAAGGAGCTAGCTAGGAGTTATTTTTGGTGGCCCTCAGTGGACCAGGATGTGGAAAACCATGTGAAGGCGTGTGAGCAGTGTCAGCAACAGCGTAATCTGCCTACGCAAGCGCCTTTGCATCCTTGGTCGTGGCCCACCAAACCATGGCAGCGGGTACATGTAGACTACGCTGGACCATTTCGAGGAGCTATGTTTTTGGTAATTGTGGATGCCCACTCAAAATGGCCAGAGGTGTTTATTATGCAAGCGACAACCTCGGCAAAGACTATTGAAAAGCTACAGGAGGTGTTTGCGCGTTTTGGAATGCCCGAGACGTTGGTTTCTGACAACGGTACACAGTTTACGTCAAACGAGTTCAAGGACTTTCTAAAACGGATCGGAACACGTCATGTGTTAACCGCACCGTATCACCCCAGTAGCAACGGCCTGGCGGGGAGATTTGTGCAAACCTTAAAATCGGCGCTGCGCAAGGGAGTTGCCTCGGAGCCACTGCAGCAGACCTTAGGAAAGTTTTTGCAAACCTACCGAAACATTTCACATGCAACAACGGGGGAGGCGCCAGCAGTTTTGTTTTTGGGAAGACGCCTTCGCACTAGACTGGATGTTCTCAAGCCATCTGTAGAAAACAGAGTGGCCAGGCATCAGTTCCGCCAGATGTTGCAAAGAAGCTGCCGTACCCGAGAGTTTAAAATAAAGGACCGGGTACGTGTGTGGAACCCCCATTGGGGAGACAAGTGGCTAAAGGCAACTATACTGTCAAGGAGCGGTCCTGTCTCGTACAAGCTGCGTGTGTACCGGGACCATGACACAGTCATCTGGCGACGCCATCAGGATCACATTCGGCAGGAGGGGGACCAGGAAGTTGGAACGCCGGCGTCGCGGGAGGAAGATGGAGCTAGCTTCATACCGCAAGCTTTAAGTACAGCAAGCCAAGCGCAGCCTCCCCCTGCCAGCCCACCTACAAGTGCCTCAACGGACCCGGGGTCGACCAGTATTTCAAGGCCTCGAACGCCGACTCAGCGCTATCCAACAAGAGTGCGCTGCCCTCCTGATCGTTATTCACCGGGGGACTGACCTAAGGGGGACTTTCTCAATCAAGTGCGGAAGAATGTGGTGTTTGGCAGAGTGAGGTTCGGGTCGGGTCACCCTGGGTACAACGCCGCGGGGAACTCTGGGATGGGGCACCCGGGCGGCGAGTAGTCTGTCTCATTGGCCGCTTGAGCTGGACGCTACGGAGCAAGTCGCTCCCCATGTTGGTTGCGGAATAAAGACACGTTCCGTACCAAAGTCTCTCCTTGTCGGCGGACACACAACAAGAAGTCTCTGCGAAACTGCACCAAGTGTGCAAGGACACACTTGAGGGCCGCATCAGCTCCTACGGCACAACTGCCAAAAGAACGCATTGAGGCGACGCACCCATTCAACGTCGTGGGTATTGATTTTGCTGGTCCACTTTACACAAAGGAACAAAAGAACGAGAAGTCGTATATCGCCATCTTCACATGCGCAGTCACACGAGCAGTTCACCTCGAGCTCACAACGAGCACATCTGCTCAATCCTTCTTGATGGCTTTACGTCGGTTCGTTTCCAGAAGAGGACTGCCAAACATACTTTATTCAGACAACGCTTTGGCGTTTAAGACAATTACAAGAGATATATCAGCTGTCTGGGAACTGCTCAGACATCAGGATGTACAAGACTATGTCGCCCACCATCACATCACCTGGAAATTTAGCACCGAAAGAGCCGCATGGTGGGGAGGTTTCTGGGAGAGAATGATACGAACAGTGAAGACCTCCCTCAGGAAGGTTCTAGCACGAAGCTATCTTAATTTTGAAGAGTTATCGACGATGTTACAGGAAGTAGAAGCCGCCGTGAACTCGTGTCCTTTAACATTTCTTTACTCAGATCAACGGGAACCAACAATTTTAACACCTGCACATTTCCTAGTAGGAAAACGACTTCTGTCGTGGCCGACAATGAAGCAAATGAGCTCCAACCCGCAGACATCGCGTGAACTAAGACGGCGATGGAACTACCGAGAACTAATTTCATAGCAGTTTCGGAAGAGGTGGATGAAGGAGTATCTTTTGCAACTTCGCTCTGCCCACCACACTCCGCCCAAGAACACAACGCCTATTGCTGTCGGGGACGTGGTAATTATTCACGATGCGAGACGACCAAGAGCAACGTGGAAGGTGGGACGAATAACAGAAGTGCACCCTGGACGAGACATTATCATTCGCTCGTGTGAAGTACGACTGCCGGACGGACGAACTTTTAGGAGACCAGTCCAACTTCTTTACCCACTGGAGGTCTGCAACAAGTCCGCGGTGGGAGCCTGTTAAACATAACAGCATCTCGCGACTGGGAGAAAAGGCCTGCGAGGAAAAGGAGGATCTCGTGCCATCAGAGGCCCGGGCACGCACAATTTTTTTTCTCTGGACTGATCGTGCAACCGCTATGACGAGCTGCTCAGATTAAATCGCTTGTGAAACCAGAGGCTGTTGGAGGAAGTTTTTACAGGGCGTACCTTTTCCTGCGGGCTTTGTGTCGCTCCGGGTCCATATTTCTTGGAAGGGGTTTCGCGCCTTGCGTGACGCTAATCACCTCTCACGGTGCCTTGCTTGGGGGGAGGGGGTCTAATGTCTCCGGGAGCTTTATGCCTATGTAGCTTGTCACTGCTTGGCCTTCCTCTGTGTGGTGCACACGCGCCATGTGCGTCACTGTCTGCTGCACCAGTAGGTCCTCAATGTCTGGCAAAAAGATTAGTTGCCTCATCCTGTACGTTTTTGTACTTCTTGGTAGCCCCAAGATGGCTCTTCGTACGGCATTGATCATAACTCGGAACTGGATCTTGTGACACGACCGTAATGAATGAAATCGCGCCGCATATGTGATTTTCGAGGCCAGTGTGGCCATTACTAACTTCCTTGCCGTTGCTTGTCCGGCTTCTCCAAGTCGATGGGAGATTCTTCTGACCAGGTTGAGGCCTTGCTTCCTCTTCTTTCTCATCTTGGCCATTCACTTGTCAGTGATGCTGGGTGAGCTTCCGAAGGTTACCCCTAAAAGCTTGATGCTCTCTTCTCGAACGATTGGGTCCCCGGCAAAGGTGAGCTGCAGGTTTCTTTGGACGTTACCGGCCCCGAACACGGTGTATTTATTCTTTTGTGGGGATGGTCTCATCCCTACTTCTTTCAGAAAGTCGCCGATGGTATTTAGTCCTTCTTGCAGTGCTGCCCCCTGTTGCTCTGGCGTACCTTCATGCGTCCATATGGTGACGTCGTCTGCATACGCCGTCGCTTTCAGCTTTTTGATCTTGCCACTAGCTGCGGACTAGGCACGGAGGTCACATCGGACACGGTAGAAGAAGCGGCTCTTCTGTTCACGTTGAGAGTATACGGGCACCTCCCCGGCAAGACGAGAAACCTCGTCATCTATACGGACTCCCAGGAGGCGGTACGAAATATGTACAAGCTCAAGGCAACTGCAAGCCCAACGGTACACGCCTTCTTCGACCGGCGCTCAGGCTATACCGGGAGCACGGTACAAGAATCAGTGTACGATGGGTCCCGGGACACCAGGAGATCTCAGAAAACGACATGGCTCACGCAGCGGCACAGTGCGGGATGAGAAGAATTCCTCAGTTGCCATCCCAACAGTCGTCCAATTGCGAACAGTCAGTCGAACAGCCAGAAGATACAGCATGCTACGACCCCATCGAAGAGCTGCGTAGATGTCGCAAGATGCGAAAGATTGAGCTAGCGGAGAAGTGGCAGCCCGAGGGGACTACCGGCTTCCGGCGAAAACCTTCAAGCGAAAGAAAACGGTTCAACTTTGGCGCATCCGTACCGAAGGCGCGGTCACGCCAAGGCTCAAGTACCAAATCAGCCTCTCGCAATTACGACGGACGCAGCCCTACGCGGTCCCTCCGGACCCGCGATGTCAGAGATGCAAGGATCCAGAAGTCATTCCCAGGCTCGACCATCTCCTATGGGAATGCCAAGCTCTAGCCTTGTGCAGAGTGGGTGCCATCGAGACGCTACCCGAGGAAGAAAGACCCAAGAGACTCGTGGATTGGACGCACCCGCAGGGCGAAGCCCAACGCCGGACGAGGATCCTCCAGTCGCTTCTGGACTTCGTACCCAAGGCAGATCTGGGGCACTCCTTTTGAAAACACCCCTCATGACCCATCGCACAGTAATCCCTCATCACCCACAATCACGCAAGAACGAGGCTGCCAGATCCCAGGATCACCGCGGCGCGGATAATCTTTCTATTCGTAGTTCTTGGTTTCCAATAAACGTTCCCTACCTACCTACCTACATGACCATGACCTACTGTAATCCTGACCTGCCGACAGACAAGAGCGGCAGCGCGCGGTGTACACACATTTTGTACACACAAAATCCGCAGCGTTTCGTAACGCTATGGGTCCATGGCGCCACTTAACGGTCTTTCTGCTTCCTAAGATATCCGCACATCAATTTGAAGCGCGCAAGTCGTGGCTGCGTTATCTGGTCCTGACCTGTACGGGGAATAGCTCTCTTACCGCGATTTCGCCACTGCGCGTGTGAAATATTTTGCCACTAGGGGCGCCAGCTGCCGTCAAAGTTAATGGGGCGCGCCAGTTGAAGATGAGGCGTGGGTCGAACACGCGCATACTTATTAGACCGCTTCAATATGAATATGCGACGGGGGATAACCGGTTTTATCTTTAGCTATATTTATGCATAAACGTTTGATTATTAACACGTCAAGCCTATTTCAGTTCTTTCAGGAGACTTTGTGGGTCATTGCGGCCGGTTCATACCTTGAAAACCTTCCTAGACGCAGTCTTGGCTTTCACTCTTTTTAACCTTTCATTTTTGTTTTCTCTCTTTTTAACTTTATGAAAGCTAACTCCAGCCGTCTTTTTACTTGCCGATATACAATAGGGTGCGCAGCAGTAAACCATATATACCATTGGTGGATCGTTACGGTTCAAGCTCAAGTACAAGTTGCAGAGCCCGAAAACATAAAAGCACTTCGGTGCTCTAGTACGATCTCGTTCTACCTCGTGGCACCGCGCCCTCACCCCCTAATCAACCAGACAGAGGCGATTAGACCAACATTGAAAAACATTTATTGTTCCGCTACGAGAGAAAACGGTTGATCCCGCCGCTGGTGCCGCTCTGCGGCGAGGTGGACCCCCGCGGAAGGGAAGGAAGAGCGGTAATCAGCTAGTGTAGAGGTGGCAGGCCACAGGGAAGGCAGGCTGTGAGCTGTGTGTGGGTCCCAGATGATGATGATGATGATGATCTTGCAGCTGTTCCCTTTGTATCGGGCGGTTCCGAACAACGTTCGTACCTAGCCAAAAAAAAAATCTATATATTAAACAAGAAAAAAAAACTTATTTCTTCGCGTTCAATTTGCTTTTGTCCTTCACCACCAGTCCTCCAGTCTGCTTTTCGTTCTTCCGATTACTTTCCAGCTCCGTCCAATCGGCTTCGTGGACGCTGCGGCGCGCGTTTCAACCTCACTTCGAGGGATAGCAACAGCATCTCTATCTAGAAACGCGTTCAGCGCTGACCCCGTCGCCGGTGATTGGAAGCCGAGTGCTTCCGCTAGCAATTGGGCTTGTGGAAGGGGCTGGCCAGGTGTCTGTCCGTTTTCAGGAGCGTAATACCACTGCACCGGATGGCTTGGTTGCAGGCTTGTGCATGAGAGGACGATGTGTTCGATGGTTTCATCCGCTTCTCCACAAGCCCGGCATGTTGTTGTTTCCACCATCCGATTATATTTCTGTTGGTACACTAGTGTTCTCAGCCCTCCTGCACGTGCCTCAAAAAGCAAGCGGCTGCCCAGGCTGTTATCATATAACTGGGCCTCCGCTGATATTGTACTTTTGCTGAGGTTGTACACACGTAGCGTTGACTTCCTCTTGGCCGCCTTTGCCCACTGAAGGGCCTCCTCCTCACGCACTCTTTTCCGCACCTCCGTTTCCCACTTTGTGTCTGTATTGGCACTCACGGGCACTGTGAAGAAACCAAATTTTTTTCCAGTTGGTATAGCCGCTTCCTCCATCTTGTCTGTATACTTGTAAGGTGGATGTATACGAAGAGTCGCTTTGCCCACCGATTTCGGTCCATGAATCGCAGCCGCCCGTTGTAGTCGATCTTGCTCGTCGCTTCTCTGGCTTCGAAGGATGACCACCCGAGGTCTCCTTGGACAGCCTCGTTGGCCACCATACCATGGCATCCTACGGCCATGAAAAACCTTTACCGCGCGCCCTCAACGGAGAAACCAGGCACTCTGCCGGCGAAAGCTGGTCCCATAGGGGGCTCTTCTGTCCGCAGGTCAGGATTACAGTAGGTCGTGCTCATGACGTCTTGCCGCAGGCTTGTAGCTGAACTTAGTGCTTTTCTTGAGAACGGCATGTACTTCTTCCGGTAGGCATCCGTTCCCCAGAATGGAGACGTTGTTAGCGGCTGCAGCTGCGTTGTTTCTTCTCGGTGGAAGATTGAGACGTGTTCTTTGCGACAAGAACGTAGTTGACTGGTGCGCCGACGTCCTGTGCTCTGCATACCGGCAGGCGTCGATGCTTGGGTCTCTCTCTCTTTTGTTGTACGATAATCCGAAGCCAGTTGTTATACAACCCACCCTGTCTCTAATATTCCGAATTTAAATCTTGCAAATCCTTCTTGCATGTCCCCCCGAAGGCTCCAAAACTCTGAAAAGTGCTCTCAGCCCCCGGAGGCACAATCTTCCTTTTCATGCAAAACGCAAGAATTCTAGACTGGCAGGCAGAGATGGCAATCAAGTTCCCACAGGTGATTTCTGGATCTTGTTTGACACGTCGAAAAAGAAAAGAGCCCAGAGTAGAATATATATGTTGAACTGATAATGCCACGGCGGGAAACACAGATAACAATCTCGGCGGACAAGTTCCAGCAGTTCCAGCAAGTTCCCCTAGAAGGATCTGCATGTTCATGCCCGACAGAGTCGTTTATTAGGAGAGTTTGGTCATTGATTGAATTGAATAGGTGAGCATCTCGTGGACAACCACAGGCCGCAAAACAGCACCTGGTGGTGGTCGTGAGCTCAAAAAATGCGACACGATTAATTTAAGCCGTTTTAGCGTAGCTAGAGTGAAAAGTTATAACCCTTGGTGACTGAAAACGTGGCGGATGTGAGGTTTTCGTCAAGTCGATATTCAACGGTAGAATAAACGAACGTTTGTTCCAAACCAGAGCAAACTGCGTGGTTGCGGTGCGGATCCCAACTAGAGTCCGACTCTTTGTGTGGCTTCTTTTCTTGTACCACTTATTAGTGCGTCAATAAGTTCCATGGTAGACTCTCCTTGTGCGCAACACACACAAGCCAAACAATTCGCACGGTTCCTAGCTTACTGTTCCTTCCCTTGCCGCTTCGGCAAACAAGAGAATCGCGCAACACGTAAAAGTAATATATATATTTGACCAAACATGGGCTAACTGCAGAGGCTACAAGTGCGAGCTGGTAGCTTCGAAAGATTCTTCCCCAGTACGAACAACGACCGGTTTTGCACAAACACTCGAGCGGTTGAGCAGGGAACAAAAGCGGGGTGCTCGCGCTCGCAAGATACCATGACACCTGTGACTTCTGGGCCGGTTTGCTGATCTTGCGGCCGCGGCTGCGGCTGCGGCCAAGAGGGATTTTTCTGTCACGTGACCAGCTCCATGGGGACAAGGAAGTACCTAGCGTCCCTGCCTAATGGCAGAGAAATCCGTATCGCTTCAAGCACAAAAGCCTAATTTCGCTCGCAGAAACTGACTGCAGGGACTTTCAACGGGAGTCCAATTGACCGCCCCCTTATACTGTAGGAGCAGAAGGTAAAGTTTCGGCCAGGGAGGGTAAATATGAGCCAAAATAAAGAAAAAACCACTCGAGATGAAAACGGTGGCAGAATATTTATATACCTCCGCCAGCGCCGCGCCTTCAACTGTGGTCGTGAGGTTAGAGCGCCGGTACTTATCGTCACGGCGTGAAAGTTTCAAGTTCAAATGGCGCTAGAAACGTTTCTTTTTTGTATTTTGCGCGTGTCTCACTTTTTAACTGTGATCCTTTTTAGGAATCATCCACTTGCACTACTGCGCCTTACACGGTGTTTACTGTTAGTCCCACCTGTTCATTCGAAACATCGGTAAGAAAAAAAAAAAGAAAGATCGAGGCAAGTTAACGCGCTAATACAATCATTTCATAATGTTCATTAAAAGGAGACCAAGGTAACAGCATCGGTATGGCTTTCACACAAACGGAGCCGAAACAAGCATCCTTTCCCCAGCAACTACCATTTTATGTGTTTTTAAATATACAACGCTCTTGCTACGACTCCTTTCAATAACAGGAGGCGCCCGTTTAGAACTAATAAAAACTGCAGTTGTGACAATTAAAAAAAAAAGACTTTCACAAAATGAGCAAAAAGAAAAAAAGAATAGCAGCTGTGGATGCATTGATTGAGCGAAATCCTACAGGCAAGGCAGCAAGTCAAACGTCTGAGAAAGTAGTAACACCGAAATAAAAGAGATCATACTTTTACTTGCATGAAATGTGATAAAAGGTATATTTTTACCCTTTACATTTTGTTGTGGCAACCGTTTTGTAATATTAGCACATTACTTGTTATATTTTAGTCAGAATAGCAGACGATCACAACCGAATGCAAAGTGAATCAGGCGTCGACATCGCAAACCCTCTCTCTAACGTTGGAAAATGGAAACAACAAATTCTAGAGAAATTCAGCAGCACAGTTACCTGGCGAACGAAGAGACGGGCATGGGAAGATATTGTCAACTTTCCGCGGAGTGTACGGCAGATGCAGGAGGCGTGGCGGAAGTTGGTAAAGGAAGCGAGAGACATGAATGCGCTCTTCCGAGGTCATGAACAACGAACTGGTGAGTCAGAACTACCCGCCCAATGATTTTATAGAGCTCATATGGCCTTGTCTACATTCTTAGTGGGAGTGCAATCAAATAGAAAAAAAAAGAGAGTTACTGACGCGATCTGAACCCGGGACTTTGACGCCACGACGGCAAATACCGGCGCTGTAACCTCTCGACCACGGTAGAAGGCGCGAGACGTCTGCGCTGGCGGAGGTATATAAATATTCTGCCACTGCTTTCATCTCGAGTGTTTTTTTCTTTATTTTGGCTCATTTTCACCCTTCCTGGCCGTAACTTTATCTGCCTCTCCTACAGCATAAGGGCGCGGTCAATTGGACTCCAGTTGAAAGTCCCTGCAGTCAGTTTCTGCGAGCGAAATTAGGCTTTTGTGCTTGAAGCGATACGGATTTCTCCGCCATTAGGCAGGGACGCTAGGTACTTCCTTGTCCCCATGGAGCTGCTCACGTGACAGAAAAATCCCTCTTGGCCGCAGCCGCAGTCGCGGCCGCAAGATCAGCAAACCGACCCTGGATTCTGAATGTTGCATGTTTCTTTTCACTGCGCTCGGCGAGGGGGGATCGGTGGCCGAGTGGGCTGAAGTAGTGCCACTAAATAAGCTACGCTTCAGAGTAACGACACTTCGCCATATTGTGTCTTAAAATCATGGTTGCCAGTTATCTGAAGCTTTATCTGAAATCACAAGAAACGCTTCTCCGCCCTCTACAAATGTTTAAACAGTTCGCGACAGAGCAAAGCAATCTTAGATGACCTCCCTAACACCAACTCTAATGCTGAGGAAGCCTCCCTTATGAATCAGGACGATCGGCAGTTGTGTCTGCTCTGCATATGAGCCAAAATGGCGGCGCCCAAAACAATGTCGGGGAACGGAGTGCCGATACTCTAAGCGGAGCTCATTTAGTGGCTCTAGGCTGAAGCGCACACCCAGCTCGACGCGCGTGGAGCGAAAGCTCGCGCTGCAGAACCCAGAGATTCTGGGTTCGAGCCCCACCCCTGCCCGTTTCGATCTGGATGAGCATCGTACCGGCGTGCTGTCGTGTATCACTACTGCGTGGTGCACGTTAAAGACCCCAGGCTAGCGGTTGTACTGCACTGAATAAATTGCTCATCTACAGCGTGTGACTCGTCGCAACTTTAAATGGCTGACCAACTACACACTGTATAAATATCCTCACAACCCCAATTATTGCGCTCTGCGAAACCGGGTGTCACCGTAGAGCCGTTTCGTGTCAGTGGAGATCCCGACGTCTTCTTTCTCCGATCAGATTGGCGCTCACTCAGCAGTCATATTTTTTTACCAGAAAGAAGCGCGGAAGCGGGATTACTGTCTCAATTATTAGCTCGATTTGAATAGTTCATTGGTAGCCGTAGGCAACGCGTTCATGCCTTGGTCACCCAATGATCATTGCTGCTGATTTGCTATTGGCGCCACTGTTAGAGTGTACTAGAAAGGACGAGTTGGGCTACCGGAGTGCTATTTCTGCACCTACAGATGTGGAAAAAACGGCTAATCGAAGCCACTTCACTCGTAGCGCCCTCTCGGGTGCTACGAGCGAAGGGGTTCAGATTAGGCGTTTTTTTTTAAATTAAAAACGTGTTGCATTTTCACGCCAAGCTATACATTTTATAAAACCTAGACGCCAGGTGTCAGGTCAATACATAAACCCACCGCGACCTGACTTGTCGGCACAACGCCATGCGACATCGCGACGACGCCTTGACGTCAACGTCGTCATCGACGTTGACAACGCGCGTTACACGACATCGAGATTGCGTTCTAACGTCATATTGCGTTGACAACAACGTCGATGCCAGCGTTGAAGTTGACGACGATGACGACGATGTCACGCGACGTCAAGATGACGGCGTCCTTGTAAATGCGAGTCATAATGACGCTTGGTGTCAGGTCGTCGACGTCGTTGTCGACATGACGCAACTCAACGTCACGACGACGACCAAAACTTGACGACGATGTTATATGACGCCAAGACTGGGTCGTGACGGCGAGTCGACGTTGATATTGGCGAACGCGACGACGTTACACGCCCTCAAGGCGTCGTTGTGACGTTGAGGTGGACGATGACGTTAGGACGACGTTAACGTGATGTCATAGCGATGTTTAACATTGCGTGGGGCATTCACGACCACGTCCTCGTTGTCCTCGACGCGGCGCGACGTCATGACAGCGTTACAACGGCGACTTGATGTCGCGTGACTGCGTCGTCCTCAACGCGACACGATGTCTCGACGGTCTTACGACAGCATCTTGGCGTCGCGTAACGGCGTAGTTGACGATGACGTCATGCCATCGTTGTAACGCCCCCGTCGAAGTGACGTGGCGTTTTCACGTTACCTCTGACGTCAAAATCATTAAAAAATGAAAGTTGCTTACAACCCCCTGTAACACCGAATTAGAGCGCAGCTCTTGAGGAGGACGAGCGAAGGGTACTAAGGGGAGCGTATACCCCTTCTCCCTCCTCCTCACCTCCTCATCCTGCGTGCTACTGCTGCCTCCGAGCGGCGTCTGCGTCGCCGTCGCCGTCGGCGTAACCGTGAGGTCACATGACACTCGTTACGTCACGTGACCCTGAGGTCACGTGACATCGCCGGGGTCACGTGAATTTACCGAAGTCACGTGACCTCACTGATGACGTCATCAGTGACATCACCAGTGACGTCACGCGTCCCATAATGTACCGCGCGGTTACGCCGACGCCGACGCCGACAGCGACGGCGACGCCGCTCAAACCGGAAACGGGCGCCTAAAAGCTGCGCTCTAAAAAATACAGTATAGCTCCTGAAGGGATTTATTGACCATATGACCTTTACCTGTGTCGACGCTCGCTTCGATCGCAGCAAAGGTGGCGCTGCGATCGAAGTGGCCTGATTCCACCTGATTGCATTTCACATTTTGAGGACCTATTGAAAGCATGAGCGGAGGCTGTAGCTCGCCCCACTCAGTCATTTCTAGTTCACTCTACCATCGTCAATGAGACGCCGAGATTAAACGATTCTGTTCCACGATTTAAATGTTGTTTTTAATCCTGTGACGTCGCGGTTTGCTGATTGGTCGACGCGTTGTCGCATATTTAGTTTACGCTTTAACCGCGGGGGGAATATTCGGCGCTAGCGGTGGCCTTTGCTCCGCGTATTGACCAAACTCTCCCAATGTACGGCTCCGATACCCGAGTCCCACTAGAGTGACAAACAGAAGCGAACGACAGTGACAAGCTTCAAATACATGCAGCATGCTCGCGATGGTACCTTTGGCAGGCGTTTAGTCGTTCGGTGCTCGTGAAGTAAGCACAAGTGATTGCAAGCCTGCCAAAGATACCCTGCGTTCATGGTGCTCCTGTTTAAACGTAGCCTCCTTTATTCTACAAAGCCCGTAAAACCGCTAAATTTTCTGGTTTGAGGCTTGTCGCTGACATTTCTTTTTGTTTTTCGTTCTAGTAAGACTCGGGTATCAGGTCACGCGCTCCGCTGTTGGCATTTTACTGCGAAAACTGTTAGTGGGTGAATATTGTGCTTTTATCGCCGTTATCAAATAACTGGTCACAGTTTTCGGGTAGCGAATTCAGGGCAGCATTTCAATAGAAAGAATTCACTGGAGGCCATAAATATGTGTTTATGGCCTCCAGCGCCACTGAGCGCGTGCTGATGACGAGCGTATACAGCTTTTTTGCAACGTGCATTAAACACGTTGAAGGCTGCCGCCCGTAGCAGCCTATTAATGTGAGCTCGTTGTGAGCATCTGTTCTCAGTAGCGTACTCAAATATGCCGTCCAGTGAATACCGCCTTTAAGCGCAAGCGAAACCTATAGCGGGTATTCCCAGGACCCATATTGTTGGACGTCGTTCACAGCGCATGCTCTGAAATAGCTCCCATTTATTGTCTTCTAAAAACGGCGATTCTGATTATGTGGTATGGATGTTGAACGTGCATTCTTGTGCACTCCTCGCAGGCAGTGCGGCCAAAGATACCCGTGCGCTCGCGGACCTTGAGCACCGATCAAAGCTGTGCACGTGCGGTGTTCGCTTTTTCTGAAATGCCAGAAGCAGATATCCTCAAGCATTGTTCTGAGAGTGCGCCGCGAACGACGTTCAACGAACGGGCGTCCCGGGACTACCCCCTATACAGGGTCTTGAACAACGGTTATACATTTCACGAGCAATGCGTGGCGCGCTCGCTCGCGTAGATTCTCCTTCGCTCGCACTGATGGTGAAAGAAAGGTTAAGCCCATAATAATTTGCACGTAAAATATTCAAGCAGAAGGGACATTCGCTCCATAGCCCAGGGTGCAGTCTATACTCTGTTCACCCTTGAGCTGTGACTACAGTCCAAGCTACAAGCACGAACTAGCCCGCGCTCCTGGTTTTGAGACCTGGGGGGCTAAGCTCGCCTCCGGCGGGAATCTCTCCGATGCCACGTCACGAGGGAGGGGAGGAGCTTCTTTTGACTCCGCCCCGGCGAGTTTCCCACTCCCCCTCTTACATTTCCGACCCCCCCCCGGCGGCGGCGAGTTCCCCAGCGTAGCTCCGGTTTTTCCCTACGCTCCGCAGTGAAGGGTTATTATTTTATTTAAATCGGGGGATCGGTGGCCGGCTGGGCTAGCGCACACCAGCTCGGAGCACGTCGAGCGAAAGGTCCGTTGCAGAACCCAGGATGCTGGGTTCAATCCCCACCCCTGCCCGTTTCGATGTTGATGAGCATCGTACCGGCGTGCAGTCGCGTAACAATACTGCGGGATGGACGTTAAAGACCCCAGGCTAGCGGTTGTACGGCACTGCATGGCTAAATTTCTCATCTACAGCTGGGAGAATCTTCCCCGTTGAGGCAGACCAAGTTTTAGGCAGTATCAACATACATACAGCCCAATTGTTTTTTTATTTAAATCGTAAATGACAAATAAGAATAGGTAACAGCAGGGATGCTAATTATACAAACATTGCTTGGATGTGGGCTAGTTGACTAGACATTGTGATGGTTTGCTGCGCCACGTAGATGCAAGAAAAACGTTCTTGATAAAGATATAAACTAAAGCAGAGTATAGACGAAAAACAACATACAGGAATGGCGCAGACTAACAACTGTGTAATTTCTTTCTCATCTTTCTCCCCCCACACCGCCACACAGCCACAATATGTATATTTTTTTTCAGAATAGGGTGCACGTGGAGCGAAAGCTCGCGCTGCAGAACCCAGAATCGTGGATTCACCCCCACCCCTGCCCGTTTTTATCTGGATGAGCATCGTACCGGCATGCGGTCGTGTATCACTACTACGTGGTGCACGTTAAAGACCCTAGGCTAGCAGTCGTACTGCACTGGCTAAATTGCTTATCTACAGTAGGTGACAATGTCGCAATGTTCTGGCATGTTTTCCTGATGTATAAACAACTAACGGCCAATTTGTTTGTCGAAATACGGTGTGGAAGAAGAAAGATGAGAAAGAAATTACAGAGTTGTTAGTCTGCGCCATTCATGTATATTGCTTTTCTTCTATCATCTGTTTTAGTTTGAATTTTATCAAGTGCGTTTATCTTGCATCTACGCAGCACAGCAACCCATCAAAATAATTGTAAAAGCCTGTAGGTAATGGTAAATTGCGTTCCTGGTTGCAGATTGCCGTAAAAACACATTTGTTTCTAGGATTCACTTTGTAGAATTTGGATGTAGGATTCACGACAGGGGCGACGGTCCATTCACGGCTCCATCGCCTCAAGCCCGGTTCGCAACGCAGTTCATCGCACAGCCACCTTACCACGTCTTTCGAGAGGCGATAGTGTTGTTGAAAATGAACGTCGTCCATGTCCAACACATTGGCGTGGTTTAAATACCTATGCCGACGGCAAAACACGAACGAAAACGCTGCCATTTTGGACGCTTCTCCCTGATCTCGCGCCCAACTCGCCCAAACTCGCCTAGGTCAGAGCCGGCAAGCTTTTCCCATCCGCGGCGGCTTCTGCCACGTCACAATGACGTCACCGCATCTCGCCGCGAGTTCCGAATATGCAACTCTCCGACCGCCTCAAACCCTCCGTTTAACGTCACGATCTAGGGAGTGTCGGCGCGTGTCGTCATGCACGGCGCCGACCAATCGCGGCGGTCGGCGAGTTTGGCGGAGAACTCGCCTCGATCTCGCCGCGCCGAGCTTAGCCCCCCTGCTTTCCCGGAGCGAGAGTTTCGTCCGCGGAATAGTGTTTTAAAGCAGCGACCTCGTGCTCTCGTGCTCTCGTGCTTTCGTGCTTGTGTGATTGGCTGCCGTCTCAACTTAAGGCTGAGCGGAGAATAAATAGCCATTGACGTACTTGCTTGTTTCTTTGTGAAGCACGAAATCCACGCGCCACACGCAGAAACACTATGCAACATGGCCTAAAACTTGCATCCTTTTGTTCCAGCTGCAGAGTACTAATGTGAACTACGCCTCTTAAATCCACGTTTTCGCCATTCTTGCCACTGCACCCTCCCTTCCGCCAAAGACAACTTGCAAATTTTGTAAGTAATATAAATTTATCCTACTATTGGTCCACGTATTTGAAGACCAATCGCTTAACACCTAGTTCACTTCACAAAAATACGTAAATGCCACAGATCTTCACTATGAAATGTATTGAGTTATACCTTCATGAAAGTTGATGGGCAGGTGATGGCAGCCATCTGGTGGGAAGGACCATTCCATTCAGAGGCTGCTCGGGGAAAAAATGAAAAGAAAATGTACTGGTGCGGGTGCGTGGATTAGAGACTTGCAATGGGTGACCGGTATGCTGGGAAATGCGTGCAGAAGGTGCAATGTAAGGTGAATTAGCGAGCGAAGAATAACAGAACTTGTGACATAAACAGACACTGTTTATGCATTGACGACAAGAAAAACTAGTTAGTTTTGATTTAGCTTTCAGTGATGAAATGCTAACATCGTACGAATATTAAGAATGCATGAATCTGGGGGCGCGATTTGGAACTGCTTCAAGAGCGTAAATTAGATAAACTTGATGCCGACTCTAGATGGCGGATGTATATTCTAAATTTGATCTAATGAGTGATTTTTAGGCTAGTAATTTGAGGGATGCACCATAGGTGACGCATCAGGAATCCTAGTGTTCTCTTTGTAGATGCGATAATGTTAGTGGCATGCGAACGCCATGATAGATCGTTGCAGAAAGTGACACCAAAGTAATTGTATGAGTCCACTAATTCAACGGGAATATGAGCGATAACAGAGGGGAAGACATGGGGGTTACGACAGTGGGAAAAATACATGAGTCTACATTTATCAGGATTAAGTGTCATTAACCAGCGGTTGCACCATAGCCGAACGCCGTTAGGATCGTTCTGAAGGGAAGTTTGGTCAGCAACCTTAGTGATTGAGCAATAGATAACAAAACAATCGGCGAACATGCGAGTATGGGAAGACACGTGCTGCGGTACAGGTCAACAATGTATACCAGGAACAGAAGCGGACCAATAACAGATCCTTGCGGGACACCTGATGTTACTCGGAGGAAATTTGAGGTATGGTTTTTAATGACAACAGAGTGGGAGCGGTTGCTCAAGAATTGTTTGATCCAGCCGAAGATGTCGGAATTTAAATTTAACTGTGCAAGTTTTGGTAACAAGCGCTTCAGAGGGGCTTTGTCAAAAGCTTTGGCAAAATCTGAGGAGTTCCAGCACTGGGTCGCAAGGAGTTCCAGCACTGGGACAGCATCAAGAAGGCACAGTTCCACAGGATCTGGTATGTCAAGCGAACGCAAGTCTTGAACTCTGTTAAGATAATGAAGAGGAAGGAGAATTGTTTGCCATTGGCATGGCGTAATGCTCAGTGTGTGTCGGAATCGCGTTTAAATGTAGTCAACCCTTGTAGCATTTCGATTTCAGAAAGAACAGAAAGTTTTTTATCCAAGGGACCTAAATTTTGTATCAATGTGAGGCCTTCCAGACTCGATGTATTTTCCGCAGTTCAAAACGTTGCGGGCGTAGTAGGTCATGATGAAAAGACGGCTTTTTTGGATCAGACGGTGGGGAGATTAGATAAAATCATGGGAGATATGTACCCGAAAGAAAAAAGGAATTTTAAGGATGTAAACATGGTCAAGAATGAGATAGATTCACGGTCGTTAAAATTACTCCAAACAGATAAATCGGGGAGGTTTGGTATCCTCCCGATGAAAGAATTTCAAAACAAAGCAGAAAACGCCATGAGTGTATTGTTCAAGGACTGGAACGGAAAGTTGGCAAAGGTGAGAAGGGACATATGCACAGTGTTCAAGGAAGAAGATAAAAAGCAAGTTGTCAAAAGCATAATGAGTCAATCCGAAATGTACGTATGTTTAAAATTTTTGCTAAAGGGCCATAAAGTGGAGATGCCTCTCAGAGCGGTTGTAAACGAAAACGGAACGTGGCAAAAAATTGTGTCTAAGTTTCTGCAGCATGGGTTAGGTCAGGTCAGTTTAGACAAATCCTTATCGCTGAGAAACCCAGAAGAACTCATTCAGATCTTAGAACACAACCATGGGAGGAGGTGTGCGGTATTCTCCATGGATATAAAAGATTTGTATTATTCTCTGGAAAAGAAGAGGCTGATGAATGTCGTGAAGGAGGTGCTAGAGTTGAATCTGGTAAAGTTTCAATCAGGATCGGGCGTAACAGTGGAAAGCTTCCTTACCGTGTTAGATCTCTATTTAAAGTCAACAGTCCTCGTATATAATAATCGAAAATACATCCAGAAAGAAGGTGTATGCATAGGCTCGTCCGTCGCTCCGTTGTTAGCTGAAATATACCTCAACAGTTTGGATAGAGTATTGTTTGACAGGATGAATGAGTTGTCACCTAACGTGGGCTTCATCAGAAGATATGTAGATGATATTTTTGTCTGCACGTTTGAAGAAGGAAAGTCGGAGTATCTTGAAAAGCTTATTAGGTCAACGGCCCCGGAGTTGCACTTCACAGTAGAAAAACCAGAGGAGAACATGTAGCAGTTTTTGGACTTGCGCATTCAGGTACAAAATGGTATATGTTGGGAATATGGTAAGAAGATGGCTAAACTGGTGCTCCCGAGACAAAATTGTCACTCTAAAATTATTAAGGCGGGAGTTGCGAAATCATTAATTGGTAATGCGCTAAAAAGGTCATGTACCCATTTCATGAGTCAAGCTTTAAAAAGACAATGGGGTAGACTGGAAGACGCGGGGTATGATGAAACTTTTCTAAACCGGCAACTTTCCATTCAAATCAGAGATAAGCGGAATGAACCAACTGTGAGGAACCGACGAGTTGCTATACCGTATTTTCACGATATTTCCCATAACATAAAAGCGTCGGCGAAAAGGTTTGGCGTAGAAACAGTGTTCACATCCGATGTTAAGTTGTGCAAGCTTACACCTTTTGAATCGAAACAGGAAGTTTGCCAGAAGGCACATCGCGAGAAGTCGGTACCGTGTGAGAATTCGGTGGTTTATGAGATTCCTTTGGAGTGTGGATTTAAATACGTAGGCCAGACGTCGAGATGTCTAAATGATAGACTGACGGAACACAAACGGAATGTGATAAACAACGCGTCCAATTCCGAGTTAGCGAGGCACCTTCTAGAGTGTAATAATTGTAAAGCCAACTGGTCCGAAACGGAAGTAATTCACAAAGAACGCAATGATATGAAACGTGTAGTCCAAGAAACGATTCGTATAAAAACGTCTGGCAACTCCATAAGTCAGGCGTATTTGCAGTTTGGGAACGAATGTAAACAATTTCTACGCTTGTAAAGTTTTTTTTTTTTTTTTTTTTTTGTAGTATTAGTGTTGTTTATATGTGTATCCTTGGACTTGTTCGAGAAAGTCGCTGTGTTATCCATTTGTGGTTCGTGGTAGGAGGGCAATGTCGTTCTCATTTTTGGAGATGGCCCCAGTTCCGGCTGGTAGCAGTGTATAGTATTGTTTCTTTGGACTGAGTGATTTGTAAGTGGGAACGCACCTTTGAAGGTCAAACCCTTTCTTTGTGTTCAGCAGTGTTTTCACCTACATTCGCCGGGTAGCAGTGGTTATGCTAGAATGTGTCCCTTTGTGTGAGTGTCCCACAGCCAAGGTGAAGAGAGATAAGAGAAGGTTTACCGAAATGTCATTGCCCTTTTGTCATGTGTTTTTTTTGTTTTTTTTTTTTTTGTAGAGACGGCGTTGGAGATGGGGTATATAAAGCGTGTTTGAAATAAACTTTGCAGCTGAGTTTGAGACGTTGCCTCCTCTTTTACTACTTTCTGTTGTATTCTCTTCCTGCCCCAGTCTCAGGTTTACAATCATGTTCAACTTACACCAGCTCGCCTGCACTCTGACTATTTTTTCGTTAATCATAGAAGTCCCCTAGGGGATTCACAAGCAGTTGAATATATTTTATCTCATCAAAGCTATAGCTTGATGGGCTTTTAAACTAACATTTGTAATCTTTTCCACAGTAGGGTGTAACTTTAATGCTGGTTGACCTTGATTAAATAATAACGCCTTGCTCTGTTAACCAAACTGAGAAAAAATTACCTTTCAGCTACAACAGGAGCTGGATCTCATGAAGGGAACCAGCAGCATTTCAAGTGTACAAACAAAAATGGAACAGGCAACGAATGGCCTACTTTAGCGGATAATGAAGTTTCACCCTTCTTCTGACTACATTCGACAACTGAAGGGGTTTGAAGAAATCTGTCTAGGGAGTGCCAAGCTGCAAGGTGCGACCCTTTTCTTAAGGTTAAAACTGACCAATTTCAGAAAAGCCTGAAAGTGATTCATGATGTTTTTGTGTATATTTTATTTCTATGTATTGTTTGCTGGCGTATATATTCCACTGACGTGATAGCACATTTTTCTTTGCAAGTTAGCGCTGTTTGCTGTTCACTCTCCAGTGTTTTTCCTTGTGTGCACTATTCCCACCGTTTAAGCTGTGAGAATTTCTAGAATAACTATCTACCGACGCAGGGTTATAAAGCAAAAACTGCCCCCCCCCCCCCCCCCCCCCCAATTGTACTTGAGAAAGAATCTCTCGCTAAACAACTTATTTTTTCTTCCTCCAGGGTCTGACGGTGGCCATCTTGAAAAATTAGGTTTTTGTGTTCATTTGCTTATAGATATATGAGAGGTACTAAAAAGTGGCTAATTGGCAACAAATTTTAGTTTTCGAAGACTAAAAGCAAAATTCTGCTTTCAAAGGAGGTCCTAGATCTTTAGGAATGTTCCTATCGCAGTGCTCAAGAATTTTGGTTGTATGAATAGTTTTGTTTCGGTTACATTTTGCACACAGTCATTACAGACTGTTTGAAAGTTCTCGGAGTTACATTTTGCACATTCATTGCACATTCTTTGAAAGCGTTCGGAGTTCCAAGAAAAGTTCATTAAAAAGTTTTTCAGTATGTGTAATGAATCTGTGAAGTATGACGTTCCACTAGACCGTGTTTTATTTCATCTATGTTTTAGGCAGAGAAGCATTCTACTCATGTGCTAAGTTTCAATCAGGGTGTCGAACCGGAACCGAACCGAACCGAAAACCGGAACCGAACCGGTATTTTTTCCCGAACTGAACTCGAACCCCAACCGTTATATTGTTATCGCGATGAACCCGAATCGGAACTGAACCGGAAAAAAAATAACGGTTACCGGCTCATGTCAAAATGGTTCGGCCACGCGCTGTTGACAGTCAATGTGCTATCAATGCCATTTGTCTTTTAAGTGCCGTCAACTGACACACACCTCGCTTACACATTTTTCTTCTCCACTCAGTCTTAGGAATATAAACGCTGCATCGATGAATCTTGACCAACGCTGCATCCATGAATCTTGACATAGGAATCAGTATTGCGCTGGTCGCGGCTTGCACGGAAGAAAGAGAATTGGAAAGCTGTGCAAAAATAAAAAAAAAAAAAAAAAATCGCGTCACGGGATTTTATTTTCCTACAATCTCGTAAATCCTAAATGCTGCTGTGTGCTCATTTCATAACACGTTTCTAGAACGCGCGAGTTCTTGAAGCTTGCTTCCATCGGAATGAGAAAAGAAAGGGCTGTGGAGTTTGATAATAATCCGTCCGGTTTCGTATAGGCACTTAGAAGCTAACATATTTGTGTGACAGCGAACTCTTCTATTTTAATAATTATCCTATTACGTCCTTCTGGCGTTGCGTTAGGTGAAGTGTTTTTCATATTCCATATCTTGTTTAATGAAAACTTCTTTAAGGGTCTAATTTGAGTTACCGAAGGCTAGTTCAAATAAAGAAAGCTGTATTTTCTCCCCACTGTTCCTTCAATTGCTTACACGCCGAGGTGGCGGGGTAGTTAGCGAGTTCTATTTGTAAGTAGGTTTGTAAGGAGGTCGCGGATTTTACAGCTAATGCGTCGGACCCAATTAGATGAAGTCCGAATGCGTAAACGTCGGTGAGGTAACCTTTGAGTGCACATAAAGAAACCATTCCTGGTATAAATCCCTGAGCCTTACACTACGATGTATCCCGTTTCGTATGTGCTGATTTCAGATGTTTTATTTGTAATTTATTTTGATGTTGCAATTTGTCATTTATAATTTCCGAACCGGTTCGCAAACCGGTTCAGCGCCCCGAACCGGTTCGCGGATCAAATTAATCGAACCGGAACTGAACCGGACCAAAATAAAGTTACCTGAACCTGAACCGTAACCGAACCCGTATTTTTTTCGGTTCGATACACTGGTTTCAATCTAGTCGTGTTCAATAAACGTCAGTATGTTCTTTTTGTGTACCGCTGTATCTTGTCTTCATTTCACCATTGACAAGTTGGACATTACAGGGCATCTCTTTTGTTTCTCCTACCTCTATTCTCTATACCTCATACTTGGTCTTGACAAGAGTATCAACGATGAATGTGTACTTCAATACCCATCCAAGCCAGCGGTTCTGCAGTATATGTAGTGCCCATGAAAAGGAGCCTTCTCGTTCAAAGCCTGTTTTGCACGTCTGTTGACGTTTACAAAACGTCTAGCCCTACTGAAAAAAACCATTTGGCGCCCATATGAAAATAAACGGCTCCATACCGGTAACCGTTTAACCATACTGGTCACCAGTTTGTCAAAGGGGTCGCCCGTATGGCTCAAAGGGGTCGCCCGTATGAGCCATAACGGTCACCTATTTGGCAAACGGGTCGCTCGTCTGGGCAAATGGGCGACTCGTTTGGGCAAAGTTGTCGCACGTTTGCTCAAACCGGCGACGATCTTGCAAACTGCACCGGTTTAATCAAACGGCTCTCCGGAGCCCGTTTGATATTGAACGTACAGATCGGCGGCGTGGGCACGCCTAGCGTTTCAGCCGTGGCAGCCAATGTTTTCCGGAAGGCTGGGAGCGCCGGTTCATCGATTTCAGATCGTCCGCGTAATGCAAGTAATTATATTTATATTTCAATTGAGCTGATTTTCGATTATACTGCAACTAAAACTAACACCTTTTTTTTTTTTTTTTTTTTTTTTACGTAAACGCGCGACGTTGGTGAGCCGATATTTTTGACAGACCTTTAATACTTTGTCCATCTTTGTTGCCTCAATTTACTTATTCAGCTCGAATCTCTCTCGCAGAAGACGCGACCGCGTGAAAGAATGTACGTCTAGACTCCGTTTCACTTTAATTCAAGACGCAGCGAAGGTAGCACGCGTACACGCGGCTGCAAGAACATCGAGCATTGCAAGAGCACGCCCGCCGTTGCAGCACTCAAACTACGAGCTTGCGCTGAGTTCTTTCTTCGCTCGGGCGCAAGCCGAGCTTCTGGCAGCCCCGCCGCCATTTCCAAAGTTCGAGCGCGCGCGCGCGCGCGCGTTTGTTCTTCGGGACTACAAAAACGCATCTCCCTGGAATGCCTGGGGAGAGGGAGAGGGGCTGTCCCGGTGGTCCCAGCGCCTTGACCTCGCCCCCTCCCTCCTCTCTTGTCACCCCTGTCACGTGACCCACAGCAGCGCGCGAGCTACACGCTGATAAGCATCGAGATCCGGAAGGACGCGCCTTGCAGCCGCTTTTTTCTTTGTCTGCTTGTTGTCAGTTGCTGCTCGAAGTTCGCTCGTCCTACCTGCTTCAATCTGTCGCCTAACCCTGCGGTCTTATTGGGATGTCTCTCGACAACGTATTGGATGTGCACCAAAGCTATCAGTGTTCGAAAAGACCCACGTGTATGTCGGCAACGAGCGATTCTTCAAAGAAGTCGCAAATTCTCGCGGTTTGGTTGGGTTCGGCAAGTGACAGCTTGTGCGCCGCATCGTGTTGAAACTTCCAAGGAGCCGTTCCCTCTCGTTTGTGTTTGTGTGGTTGTCCTGCTTTGACCGTGTCGACAAATATCACGGATTACCTCTTTCAAGTCCGCTATTGTTATGGTAAGTGCACTGCAACCTACGTGTTGGCAACGATTGACCGTTCTTCTACGCGTACTCTTCTAAATTATCTAAAGAATTATGCAGCGCCTATTCGCGCGGCAGCCAGGAGAATAATTTCCCCGAAAGTCTACCTGTATAGTGTTCACAGATCGCTTGCACGTTTGTACTTGTCTACAGAAGAGGTAATAAACTTCGAGGAGAATTTAAAACAATCTTTTGTGTCGGTTTTCCTGTCCACTTACAAGCACCTACGCGAGTGCATTTGTTCTACGTGTTTTCTCCATGTTATAAATACGTTTATGAGTTTCAGGACGTCTTAAATATGTTTAAGATAACCAACCTCCCAGACGATACCCATTTAGGGCTAGCGCATAATTTGCCATTTCGAAGTGCACGTTCAAACGTGTGGTCACGTGCCATGTCGAACGGGTACTCGTACCATACGGCACCCGTATCAAACGGGCACCTGTATCAAACGGGTACCGTTTCGAACGGGTACCGTTTCCAAACGGGTACCCGTATCCCATAATCACGTTTGATCCAAACGGATCGACAGGTTTGATTCAAACGGGCGACCAGTTTGCCACCCGTTTGAATTTCAAATGGTTTTTTTCAGTAGGGAGGTGATGTATATTGCCTCTTTGAACAGTTCAAGACAGTCGATAAAGAGCGGTTTAGAAAAGAGCTACTGTACACCTAAAATTGCTGCCCAAGTCATTTTTTGCGAATAAGTTATTCAAGTTAACTCGAAAGTGGCCTTTGCAAAAAACCTTTAATTGAAAAGGCTCATAATAAAAAGCTCTCTCGGTGAAAAGTAACTTGAAAGTTAGGCGTGAGCAAGTAGTGGTTGAAATGGAATCCTTCGTAGTTTGTTTTTAGTTCTCTCTTGGATGGAACGGTTTTTCAGCAAATACCTTTGGAACCTTCTTATAAGCTCTTTCAATTGACCAGTTGATTATGAAAAACCTTTATTGAGTTATATAAGGGTCTAAGGAAATAACAGTTCTAAATAACCTTCCAAGGGAACCTTACTTTTGGGGTGTGCGAATACCCCTCGGTTCAAATAGCGCAGCGATATTTCTAGATTCAACAAGTCCACTATACACAATGACTTTCATTGCAGTGTTGAACCTAGAAATATCGCTGCTCTTTTTGAACCGAGGGGGTATTCGCACACCCTACATAAAGGTTCTCTTGAAAGGTTATTTAGAACTTATTTCTATAGACCCTAAAATAACTCAATAAAGGTTCTTCATATTATTAACTGGTTAATTAAAAAAGAGCTTATAAGAACCTTCCAAAGGTACTTGATGAAAAATTGTTTCATCCGAGAGAGGACTAAAAAGAACTGTTTCAGCGACAGAAGGGCTGGAAAGAACTTTTTAAACGTTCCTCACGAAGCACTGTTCCATTGAAAAGAGAACTTAAAAGAACTGTTAAACGGTTCTTCACCAAGAACTGTTTTAGCGAGAGAAGGGCTGAAAATAACTTTTTAAAAGTTCCTCACGAAGAACTGTTTCATTGAAAGGAGAACTTAAAAAAGAACTCCTTAAGGGTTCTTCATCAATAACTTTTTTATAAGGTACTTAAAAGAACCTTTTAGGTGCAAAATATGGACAAGCCGAAGAACTCCAAAAAGTTCTTTTTCGAACTGATTTTTTTTAGAGTGTAGGTGCAATGGCAGGCCATGAAGAAAGATGACCAGCTGAGTTTCGCAAAAGTAACACTTAGGAACCCCGTGCTGGGGATCTATTGAAGAAATTATTCGAGTCCAAAAATTAATGATTAGAAATTAGATTACATGCTCCGCTATTTTGCAAGACACGCTTCTTAGAGAAATGGGACGATAGTTCAATGGGGAACGTTTTTCTACCTGATTTGTAGATTGGAACGACCTTTCACGTTTTCCAGTTAGCTGGGATGATGCCTGTGGAAAGTGACTAAAAAAATAGTAAAGCAGATTGCCGAAATGTGCTTAGTATTCTTTAAAATATTTTTTTTTCATCGGCAGCGGCTGAGAGTTTATATTTTCGATTATAGGTGAAATGCCGTCTGGTATGATTGTGATGGAGAGCATTTCAGATAGTATAATAGAAGGTTGCCTAGGAAATTGAAATACAGGCTCTCCAGTAAAAACAGACGAGAATGCATTATTAAATATGTTGGCACATTCAAAGTCGTTGACAATCTCACATAAATCATTGCTGAAAGTAACCATACGCGTCTGCTGCGAGTTTTTTCCTTGCCAGAACTTCTTGGGCTTTAGAGTTAAAATAATAAGAAGTTCAAAATGAAAAAAAATGCATTTTTAATTTTAGTTTGATAACATTCTCCTGCAGCGTAGTACTTTTACCAAGCACATGGGCTCGCTCGTAGAATTGCTGCAAAAAAAAAAAAAACGTTTATTTTTTTATTTTTTAGTTTTTGAAAGTTTTGGTGAACCATGGTTTCTGGCGGGTGCTTCGCTCTTACCAGCGCTTTGGTCGCACGATGAGCGGCCTTAGAATCCTCATCTTCGATATTGCTGATTAAAAACAAACAAGAAAATTCGGTTTGTTGTCCCCACATCTGAAGCCTGCCACTAGAGGCGTGACTGTTCGATCCCCTCCTCAACAGCAGGCGCCAAGTAGTACTGATCGGGGGACAGCACGACAGATTAACCAAAATATTTCAAAGTCAGACGTAATGTTGATAACAGAGCAAGAAATGTTTTCGTTGACGGCAATGAGAACTCCTGTCCCTCGTGCTCCTTTACGATCGTCACGATAAAGGTGGAAATTTGGCAAGTAATACAAGACTTCAGCAACGGTGATATCTTTAGTCAACCACGCTTCAGTTTTATCAGTAAATTACTACCGGATGAAAATGCAAGGCTTGACATGACATCACAGTATGGAAGATAGCTGCATATAGTAGTAAATATTGCAGAGAAAGAAAGATTGGCTCGAGGGGGAGGACATAGGCGGTATTTTGCCACCTGATGACAAGACACTTGCTAAGAGTTTTTTGTCGGTTTGCGAGGACTCACAAAAAAGTAGAATTTTGGGCCAGTTACCAGTGTTTTAAGACTCAATGATGTTTACTGATATTTTGAACTGAGCGAGAGAAGTCCTCGCCAATGCTGTAATTGGTGCCTCTTAATATTCGGCCGTTAGAAAGGACTTTTTTTTTTAATATGTAAATTTTACAAATGTTGGACGGCAGCGGTTAGCTGTTTGAAGTCCAAGACAATGGTCACGCTCTATTTACTTAGGGTCTATGGTAATATTCAAAAGTTCAGAGCAGTGGCCAAGGAATCGTTGCTCTGACTGGGTGAAAGTTTCACATCGAGAGGGATCAGGAAGACCATACTATATCAAGTTGTCGTGTCGTGAATGATTCTCGGCATCGTCCGCACGGGCCTCCAATTCACAGACTTGACGTGCCGTATCGGCGGTATCAATGCGAGTAGTTTCGAAGCCTGCTCGCAACGTTGCAAAGTTTCGGTAATGGCCCCCAGTTCAGTCATTCTTTTACTTACGTCAGATATGGTTCTGTCTGTCGTTTGGAGTTGACTTTTAAGACCTTTGGTTTCTAAATTAGATCGGTCTGACCAGCTGTCAACTTTTGCAACTCTGCAAGGAAAGTTTCAGGGGTCCAAGGTCCTGGATTAGTTTCCACGTCGCCAGACAACAATAGAAAAGAGCGAATGACCGTAACATATTCAATTGACATGGCAACGCAACACTGCGGGCTCAGCAGCTGCACCAAGAAGTAGTTGCTAGTTGCTGCATTTTAACACACTCTTAGAAAAAAAGGGTAACAAAAGGAGGTAACAGATCGCCTTTACCACCCTCCTTCCGGCCAGCGGGGAAGCGCTCCGCTTCTTACCTCCTCAGGCGCGGCAGACACTAGCGCCCTCTATTAAGAATGCGTTGATACAAGGTGAAGTTCGCCACGAGGGAGCAGCAACGAGGTAAATATTACCTCCCAGAGGGTGCACCTGTTTGGCCGCTGCAGCGATTGGCTGTGGAAAGGCGCAAACGAGTTCGCTAATTGGTCTCCTCATATGGCACGTCATTCTTCGCGCATGCGTGGGCGAGCGCCTGCCCGGTGCCAAGTGCGTTCCCCGCCGACGCTCCCCTCCGGTCATAACGGTCTTTCTTCTCAAACGTTCGACGGAGGCGACCCAGCGCAGGAACGTTCTTTATTGTTCTGTTCGGCTCAGTCTCTTCTTACGAAGTTACCGAGAGCGCTACATTGACTTCAGTCGAAGATCCAAGTCGTGTGCACCGTATGCAGGTAGGAAAATGTTCTGCCCGGGCGACACTTGGCTTCAGTTATGACGGCCCCGGGAAGGCGACCCCCGTCTACCCTAGACAAAGGGGTGGCGGACATGTTTGCACGTTAGAAGGCGTCGAGCGTTCGATGAAATTATTGTGTGGCGCGAACGCAGATACGGTTTAGACCATCGAAGTTCATAAAAAAGCAAGAACTAGAATGACTATCGCTTGCATTAGCATATATTTAGAAGACTGACATACGCTAACCAGTGGCGTAGCCAGGAGCTTTTCCTGGTGTATGTGTGTGCGGGTGGAGGAAGGGGGAGAGCGGCCGCCCGGCGAGCCTGGAGCCGGGCGACAAGACGCCTTGTGAATCGGGGAAGTGGGTAGGAGGTTTTCTCTTTTCGGTTCCTTTGGTGTGTCGCGTCGGACGATAAATTGAGGATCTGATAATATATTTTGAAATCTCATAAGATTGTTGTTGTGGTTGTTGTTGTTTTTTTTTCGCAGAGCAGGAGTCGATCACACATTCATTGGCAGCACCGGCCAACCCGCGTGATTAATTCTCAACGTCGTTGATATTTGCAAACGTCAGTGTTAAGCACTGATTTTTAATATCAATGTTTGGTTGTTTATTTAACGAGGTTTAATAAACATTTTTGTAAACCGTCACGTTACCTTGAAATACCGAATATCAATGTATGAGCTAATTATTCTTGCACTTCACAAATATTAATAATGGTATATTACGGAATAAGGTTATTAAGTTGTTTCCGGCAGCAAGACTAGCAGTTATATTGTTGTCTTGGCATTTTCTTTGCGTGTGATCAGGCATTTCTTAAAGTCTGATCATTCAGTAGGCACGTTATATGTGGATCAAGTTTGCATTATTTGAAGTTGATTGAATATATTTCTTTCGTCCTGCGGCAACGTTGTAGGGTGATTTCGTCGAGGGTACTGGATGCCTGCTACCTTGGACTCATCTCGTTAGAGTTCTTAACACCGTTTACTGCAGGTAAGCGTAGTCCGATATTTTATTTTGATTTTCTTGTTCCCATTCGTGCACCTAAAATGGGGGTGCACGAATGGGAAAATGGCGGTTGACGGAGTTTGGGGAAAATGGAAAATGGGAAAATGGCGGTTGACGGAGTTTTCGAATACATGGGGCTCTATGGGCGCCAGAAACCGAAACCAGGCTCAAAAATGGGTTCCATTTTTCCATTAAAATTTTCAGAAAATTACTAATAACTTTTGAATAAGGTATCGGATCGGGCTCAAACTTTGGCATCTGGTTGTGACCTCTAGCGCTACCTTTGGGCGGAGAATGAACGTTCAGCGATGCCCAGTTTATTTTTGCGGTTAAACAAACTCTGAAAGTTTTTTTTTGTGACACCTTGTATATTACGGAATAAGATCATTAAGTTATTGCCGGCAGGGAAACTTGCAGTTATATTGTTGTCTTGGCTTTTTTTTTTGCGTGTGATCAGGCATTTCTAAAAGTCTGATCATTCAGTAGGCGAGTTAGATCGCTCAAGCTTGCATTATTTGATGTTGATTGAATATATTTCTTTCGTCCTGCGTCAACGTTGTAGGCTGGTTTTGTCAAGGGTACTGGACCTGCTACCTTGGACGCATCTCGTGACAGTTCTTAACACTGTTTACTGCAGGTAAGCGTAGTCAGATATTTTATTTTGATGTTTTTGTTCGCATTTGGGCACATGAATTGAGGCTCTTGATTTTTTTATTTTCTTTGTGTGTGTGGTGTTCGTTCATTTTCCAGAGAAAATTGAGGGTATGCTTCGAGTAAATAAATTAGAGTAAGACACACAAGGCGCTTAAGTGTGTCTTTTTCGGTGTTTTTTTTTTTTTTGTGTGTCTTTTCGTCCTTGTGTGCTGTTCTTCTCATGTCTAAATAAAACCTATTCAATTTTAATCTGGAAAATCACGTCGGCAAAAATATTTGCATACTTGCCGAAGCTCAGCAGTTAGGGTTGGCGGTCATGGGTGTCGGCTGTGGTGCTGAGTAGCTAATGTGGTGTAGCGTTCTGTGGTGCATGTTCTTCCTCTGCCCTTTTCTTAAAGCGGAATCATGTTTTTTTTCACCTACAATACCAATTCGCGCAACAATTAGCACTTGTCAATACTAACCTGCTACAGTAGTTGTACCCCTTTTAGTAAGATTTGTTAGTCACCTAAGAAAATCGCGGGGACAAATTTATACATGACCGGTGAATACAAAGTTCTCACTAATCTACGATTACCACCCGCTATGTGATAATTCTAGTCAGTGGTGGTTAGTCAATAGTTAAACTGGTCACGTCTGGTAAGTATGGTTGATGCTTTATAATGCTGGAGTCAGTGGCCCATCAAATTCTCCAAATGCGTCTTGGGAAAATCTAATACTTTTTCACAGTTTCCTTAAATTGGGGTCGATAGGTTTCAATTTCATGTAACATGATTTTCACTTTTTTTTTTTGTTTTAGGCAGGCAGTGCAATCTACCCGGTGGCTGTCAGCTCAAGCCATATTAATCCTGAGGTGCCCGGCTATGTGGCACTGGAGGAAGACCCCGAAGCCGCGTCGCCTGCTGAGGCAATCCTGGTTGCATTCTGCCCCTCCTTCATCTTTAACTTTGAGTACCATCACCAGTTCAGGTGCAGATTCATTGCATTGGATTACTTAATTGCTTTGAAACACTCAAATGTAGAGTCACGTGCAACACGTTGCTTTCAAACCTAAAATCAATGCCAAGAAGTATTTTTTCTTTTTAATGCCTTTTTATCCTGTTTTAGGAATTTTTTTATGACGACTGTTTAAAGTTTTGTTTTGTTTTGTTTTTTTGGCATAGGGCGGGATGGTTAATTCTGAGAGTTACAGAAAGGCAACGATATTGCTTTATAATCACATTTTTGAAATTTCCAAAATCACTGCTCTTTACTTTGTGCAGCATTGGCATACTTAATTTATTTCAGTTTACTTCATACTCGGCGCCTGAAGGCATCTGAGGGTTGTGGTTTTATTTTCACAGAGATTTGTGCTTGCAAGATGGTTTTTGATGGCTCGCAGGGTTTAAATACAAGATGGTCAAAATTGATTCTTGCGATTCATTCGAAGTGGGTTAGATCCCTTTGGCTCTGGCGGTAGTTTGTTGTAGCTCATTAGCAGCAGGAGATACGAGCCCTTTCTTCTTTTCACATTAGTAGAGCAAACCCCAGAGTCTGCTTTTCTCTACTCCAGCATTCATTCCACTACTGTGGATGGGACGGGCGTAGTGTACTGCTGTCCTTGAGTTGCAACGCACTAGTCATTACTAGTCATGTCTTGGTTTGTATTGCTTTTTGTAATATGTGTGATACTGAATGTGTTAGCCCCTTCCCCTGGCAAATAGCGAGCGGCCGGCGAGCGCTCGCCGAGCGGATTTTTGTTCCCCTCGCGAGATGAGAGCAATCTCTCCTTGTGCCGCTTGTAGATCTGGAGCCAGTGGGGCGCTCGCCGAGCGGCTCCAACCGCTCCGTGGAAAAGTGGCGGAGCGCGTCGAGCGGTCCGGAGTAGTTCTCCGCGCAGCCTTTTTCGGAGGAGTACGATCTGTAGTCGACTCTCGCAACGTCTCAGCTTCGTTATCGACATTTCCGCGGGGGAGTGAAAGAGTTTCGCAGCTTTTTTGGTTTCGATTGCTGGGTGGGCTCTCTTGGTGTGCTTGTGTTCGTTCCCCTCGTCATGACCGACTCGCCCGAGCATACTCCGGCGATGACATCGTTGCAGTTAATTTCAGGAGGTCTAATAAAACGCAGTGACAGCGACAAAGATACCAGCTTAGCTCCAGCTGGAGTGACGACGAGGCAGCCGTTCTCGGCGAAGTGTTTGCCGAGTAGTTTGGCTAGCCAGCGAAGAGGCCCAAGATACCGCGTTACGTCGAAGGCGTTGTGCGCGCCCATTCGGATGAAGAGCGAAGTATGTTGTTTGTTTGTATTATGGTCTCTGTAATGTAATTGGAATAATTAGAAGACAACACGCCAAATGCTCCGCAGATGGAAGTCGCCTTCGCAGATAACGATCGCTTTACGGCATACGTGTTTGGTGTTGCTCAATAGCATCCTACGGCCCGTACAAGTAATTCTAGTTGTCTTCATCGGGCTTACATAACTGTAAGGAAAAATAAATTGTGTCTTAACGTCGGGGTCACCGTTAATCAAGTAGTAAACAATAAATTTTTCGTCAAAGCATAAAGCTCCGATTGGAACTTCATGCTTTCCGCAAGATAGCAATGGGAACCGCAACTGTTCAAAGGCGAGAGCAGACGCTCTGGAAGCAATGGCGCTGGGAGCGTTACGCTCGATTTGCTCCGCAGCGCGTACCACTGGGATGGATCACGTGACCGATCGCTCGCGGAGGCCGACCGCTCGACGATCGCTAGCGCGGAGCGCTCGGTATTTGCCAGGGGAAGGGGCTATATGTTATATCACAGTGCGTTCATTTTGATTCTGGTTTGTACAAGACTCCGTCATTTGAGTTCACCCTGATGGAGCTTCACTATTCCAAGCAGTGTTCCAAGCATTCACTGTTATTCGCAGGGTCGACACTGATTGTTTATGCACATTTTTTGATAATTGTATTAACTGTCACGAACTAGAATCATGAAAGTGTTGTTCCAAATGCCTTTACTGCGCTTAGAACTTTTATAAGATGTCTAGTCATGCCATTGATTTTTATGCCATTTTGTTTGTGACAGCCACAATAAAAAATTGTCATTTACTTTCAGAACTAGTGCCGTCTTCATTTATTATAAGGTCTACCCTTGAAGCATGTACTATCACACCCACAAAGGGCCATAGTACCTTCCTTTAGGGAAGAAAAGCAATTCCATCAAGTGCGCACTTAACCTGTAATAAGGTGGTGAACTAGGCAAGTTGGTTGATGTTATACATGATGGGGAAAACAGCTCAGAAAGCGCGGACTCCGAAGAACAAAAACGACAGGACAGCACTGTCGTGTCGTATTTGTTCTTCGTAGTCGCGTTTTTTTAGTTGTTTTCTTCATCGTGAACATTTAACCCCAAAGTGTATCATAGTTCCCTCCATAAGGGGTAAAAGTTGAAACTAGGGGCGTGTACTATAGCCCCGTAAATGGGGCAGCAGCCCCCTCAAATATATCGTCTTACCTCTCAAGGGGGTTGAAGTTTCCCCCTAAAGAGGTAAAAGCTGACTTTGAAAGGATGCACTTTTAACCCCGAAAGGAACTAAGGTTCCCTCCAAAAGAAGGCGATGTTGCACCCTAATCCAGGGGGTAAGTTCGCACCCTCGTTGCGGGGGGTAATCTTACCTCCAAAAGGGGTTGCCCTGTGTTCCAGTCGGTTACCCCCTTAAGGAGCGTACTACAGTACCGTTTTTCTGAAGAGTGCAAAAAGACGATACAATTTACTAGCCTGCATGACGAAAAAAAACGTATTAGTGGACTTCGCTGATGCATAGCCACCGAGGCTACAGAGTGCCGCGGAGAGCTGCCGCTGTTTTATAGCGGCTGGTGCGCCGGATCTTGTTGATGACGATGGTGCATTCCACCTTGACTCCAAAAAGACTCAGTGTTCGGGTGACGACGCATTGACGGCTGGCAGATGTCAACCACACGCGCTGCCTTCGTAGCACTGTGGTGAAAGCTGTGGAGCGATGGACGGCGAAGCAGATATCAGCGAAGTGATTATCACATTGGTGATAACTGAAGCAGGCACCTGCATGGCGACAACAAGCGGATTAGTGAACTGCGATGATGCACAGCCACAGAGCCCACAAAGAGGGCGGAGGGGGGGGGGGGGGGTGTCCAGTCACTTCTCCCCCCCCCCTCTTCTCCCCCTAGATGTTTTGTAAATTTAAAGGAAACAATGCGGGGGAGGTAAAGCAATCTCCCTATCACCATCGTCACCTCCCAAACTCCCGAAACGTTCCGACGCCTCTGCTGCTTAGTAATATGGATAAGATGTCATTTGCTCTCAAAATGCGCGAGCTACGTATGCACCAACGTAAACTGTTGCTGAGAGCTGGAGCATAAAGAGAAGACACTGGCGAGCTTCAGCAATCTTCACTCGTCCCGGTACAGAATCTGCGTCTCTCGATCACTGCCCGACTCTTTGGAGGCATGCTATTCTACAGTCGGATTGTGGCAGAAAGTGAGCGGGAACACCTTCTGTACAACATTACTCTTTTGTGGACGTGCAGTGATTATTCTCTTCAGAACTTACTCTAGTTTATAAAAAGCAAAACGCACGTCCTGCTGATTGTTACATCCAAATAATAGTGGCAGTGTGCCAAAAGTATATAGGATCAATACTGAAGTAGCGAAGATTACTTCTTCGGCCAAGGCAGCCAAGGCGCAACGGACGACAAGAAGAAAACAAAACCAAGAAACGTCATTCGAACAGACAGCATCGAGTGCGACAAGTTCAGAATATCCCAATACGAGCCCCGGCGTCAGCCTCCTGAGAGCCTGTATGGCAGAGAGTTTCCAACTGCTCGATCATGGTTACGTGGTTTACGGGCCTCGCTTGAAATACGAGCTGCGAGTAGGTGCCGAAATCGTTAATCGTTTACAAATGTCTCCGCCTTTCCGCCTGCTTTCCTCCTCGCCACGCACAAAGGCAGCGCGTGCGCACTTGCGATCAATCTTCGCAGAAGGCGTCTGCCATTAAATTGCAAACTCTTCCCATGGTTTGAGATTAACCCTCTCTTCAATCGGCTTTCTGTAGCCTCCCGACGAAGGCAGCGTCGTCTCGAGGCGTACCAGGTGGTGGGCAAACACGGGCGTTAGAAGAGGAGGAGAAGACGACGGCTTCGGGGAGGGTTTCCGACAGGCATACAAAAGGCTATGGCTGTCCCGAAAAAATGTTCGTTACCTTCCCTCGCATTTCGTCTCCCCGGACCGGCACGGCATTGCGGCCGCCATAATTGGTCCGAGATTCCCGACAGCGCATTTTAGTAAACGCAAATAAGTTTTAAAATATTGTTTTCATGGTCATTGCCCAGCTCCTTGTAACTGCTGCTGTTTTGCTTTGTTACGCAAGAAACCACTGGCGGCAGGCATCGTACAAATTAACTCCAAGATGGGGTGCAAACGTGCACTTCGAGAAGCACATATGCTAGTGCTTCGAAGTGAGTATTATTAAAGTCACTGAGTCCTGGGAAAGCAGCCCCATTGCCTTCCCTGCCTGCTAGTCTGACACCAACAAATACTAACACACAGACGGCAAAACCTCGCAAGGTGATTGACTGATAGAGAAACATTTAGTGACCACTGAACACTGTAAGACATAAAACACACCGGGAAATGGGTAGAAAATAAAAACATGTATGCTTCAAAAATGTAGGGACGGAAGTAACAAACAAACATAACATAGCAAACCAAACATGGTCGCACCTTATATTTGGTAAGCACAAAAGAGGAGAACTCTCTCTTTTACCTGGTAAGATACAGTTCTGGCCAGGTGTAGCGTTCGGGCGGGCAACGGCCGCATCCCCCTCCCCTGCGCGTCTCACACTTGTGCGAGAGGCGCGCAAGACAAGTGAGTGCGACCACCGACCAGCCGGCCGCAGCGGCATTGCATGGCCACCATATGAGATCCTGTGCTAGTTTCCAGGGAGGGCCTATCTGGACATCTGCCAATTTTATTTCAATTTCCGGAATTTCCAGAGTTACGAGATTTGATGTCACAAATGGATATAGGCGTTATTGCGAGCACTTTTAAACCAGACTCTGTTAAAAGGGCTGGGATTCCCGATGAAAGTGTAAAGGAACGCCAAGGGGAATCCGTTAACAAATGTGTGACACGTACTTCGGAGGACAATCTCTAGAACTAGTTGTAAAGAAATTCGCCCTTTAAAGATTTGCTGGCTTTACTGCGTCGTGTACCCTTGGCCAGGAAAGGATGGGAGCTATTCAAGACGTTGTCGGAGAGCAAAGAGCGCGTTGAGATCTCCGGTCACGATTTCGGAACCTTGGCCAAAACAAATGAGATTCTGGGTGCCTGTTTTATTAATTGCAGTGAAAAAAACTTGTCAGCTAGAAAGACGATATTTTCGTTCGTTCTGACAAGTGTTTCTCACAAAAATAAATGCAACAGGCGCCCAGAATTTAATTACTTCGTTTCATGAACATTAGGCTTAGGTAGACTTAGGCTCCTAGATATTTTTGTTTCTCTCTCGTATATTTTGTTTCAGGTAAAGTTTGGTTTTAAAACCTTCGTGTTTTGTCACCGTTGCGCGTTTTACATTCTCACAGAGTTACAGCTTTCTGCGATGTATAGTTTATCTGTGCGTGCTGAAAAACCGTGATTTATTTTCTTGGTCTATCTCGGTGCGTCCGATTTTTCAGCAAGTCAGGAACGTGCAGGACGCAATAAAGCATACAAAAAATTGGGTATGTCTTTTCGGCACAGGAAATCTTCGAGCTACTGCACCGAGTTGCGAGGGTGTCATTGGTCTTCTGAGAATGCAGTGGGTCGGAGACTGCGCGACGGAGGACTCGAAGCGCGTTGCTCTTTATTATCGTCTTTCACGAGCTGTATATACTACAGTGCTCGTGAAAATGTACCGCACCCAATTGATCGTGTGCAGACAGCATGCAGCCACGACATCCCTCATACTAAAGACGAAGCCTGAAAAGACACCTTCGTGGTAGGGTAATGTCAGAGAGGTAGAAAAATAACCAATCAGCTTTCTTTACAAAACATTTTCACAGGAAGAAAATCCGTATCACTGCTACTTTTTTGCGTAACTGAAGCCTTCTGTCCTTACTGCCGCAGGAATGCTTCATGGGTGCATGGGAACGCCCAAGGAGTCTCGTGTTCGCGGCTAATAGGCACCAGTGTTGCGGAATGGGCACCCCCATTCCACTCCCATTCCATTCCGGGGAATTAGAGTTTTCGATAATTCCATTCCTTTCAACTCCTAGGAATTGGGACACTGGGCCCATTCCCACTCCTGGAATGGCTTAGTCGCTCCATTCCATTCCTCCAATTCCTAAACGTTAAAAGTGCCACTTGACAGCTGCATTATGTTGCAAGGTTGGGCAGAAATATTCAAAAATGTATTCGGAATTACAAATACTGGGATAGGTGAAAATAGTTGCTAAGATACTGATACTCAAGTCTCAAATATATCTGTGAAAATGTATCGAGATTCGTATCGGAAATACATTCTTAAAAGAGGCAAAAATTTTTTGGCAATGCAAATACAAGATTACATTTTAGGGAGGGCAGAAATATATCTACTGATAATGCAATACATTTTTTCAAATTTCTTTGAGACGCCAACTGAGAGGAAGCTTTAAGTTTGAAGTAAAAGGTTTTTTTTTTTTTTTTGGTCCCAAAATTACTTTTTCGCATTCTTGGCACTTCGCCTTGAAGGTAGTGGTTCCGAACGAAGAGTCCTCAATGGGTTTAAAAAAACGCTCCATGAAGGACTGACTGCGGTCCCTTCCCTGGCATCCTGTCTGTCTGACCAGTGATGCGAAAAGGCTTCGAACTGTAAACAAATTCCTTCAAAACATCACCACTTTCCTGTCCAATAAGGGCGCCCCTGTCAGCACTGATGACATGACGTCACGTTGGGATGAACTAGTATTCTTGAATCTGTAGGTGATGCCTTGAACATGAAACTTTACGCACGCTGCTGTATGAAAGGACAATACGTGCTTTCGTTGTAGGTGACCTCGTTGAAGACCATGCAGGCAGTTGCATTTGGAATTTTCGAGAAAAGTGGACAACCTGAAACATCCTGAAGCAGATGTCTTATCTTCTTTTACGGTTGAAAAATCGATACGGTGGCATTCCTGTTGCGACGGTATTTCCTGCCGACTCTCCGCCTCCAACGCATGAATGGCAGTCTTCAAGTTTCGCCTAGCATCATTCAAACAGAGACCTCGTGGATTGCGACTTGAGATGGCCGGCACAGGTGCGAGCTCTCCGAGAAACAGCGTGCTCGAGACGAGTCGCAGGAGTACGAAGTCTGGGTCGGAACAGCGAGGCCACGTTTGGCCTCCTTCCTGGGTATCGGATCACCAGAGCAGCGGGTCACATTCACGTCGGCTGATGAAATAACCTTGAGCCATGCAATATCACAGGCGCAGACGCATTCAGATATGCATTAAACTTCACTGGTGGAAGTCGCCACCGCCCCCCCCCCCTCCCCTTCCCCCTCTGTTCTTTGCTTTGACGCTTATTTTTATATTGCATTCTTTTTTTGCATATAAGTATGTTAGGGCCTTACGCGGGTTCGCAGTATCCCGCTCATTTTATTTCTGAACAACTGACTCCCTGACTGGCTCGGTATAGCTGAACGTAAAAATTAAATAAATAAATAAATAAATAAAATATAAAGGACCTGGCCCATTCCATTCCCATTCCATTCCGGGCAAAAGGCATTCAATTCCATTCCCATTCCATTCCCCTCAACGTTGCCGCCATTCCATTCCCATTCCATTCCGGGGTGGCGAAACTGCGGAATGATTCCGGAATCATTCCAACTCCGGAGTGGCAACTCCGCAACACTGATAGGCACCACATGCCCCGGAACCGTGGCATCAAAGATCTTGCTTTGACCCTTTTCAAAGGACCAGCGGAACACCACTGGCGGGCCCAAGGTCACCGCACCGGCTGGCTTACGGATACTGTCCGGTACCCTGTATGTCAAGCAGAGGGTCATTTCCTGACTTTTATGAGGTGTCGCTAGCCATTGTAAGTAAACTTGGGGCACGCGTCTCTGGGGACGTACTTTTGTGCACTAAAACAGAACGCCTTTAGTGGCTGCGCAGACTTGCTGATTAGGTCATTTTTCAAACCTCCCATACACCTATGCGGTTTTTTTTTTTTGCAGATAAAAGGGACAAATTTAACAAAATTGCGCTGCCAGAAAAAACTGTCGGCTCGGTTTAGGTTTTCTGGAAGTGCTTTCTGGCTCAGCGGTCTTCTCTAGCAGTGCCTGTACTCGGCGTAACCATTTTGTGCTTCATTGTCAAGGCTAAGTTTCTGCGGTGCCGTCGAAGCAACTTGTGCACACGAAAAAGGTACAAGACGAAGCTACATTCACAGTACATTACCGTGGAAACTAATAGCGAGTTCGTTTCGCTGCACGAGTGCCCACGCCTGCCCACTCACAACATGGATCGAGCTTGTCTCTGCCGGCGCTCCATGAGTGGCATCATTCTCCGAGTTTATTTCGGCGCGGACACTCCACGCGTGCATGCAACTCGGTGCACCGAGAATATCAAGTGTGCGCCAAAGTACACTCCCGTCAGGCATCCCTCTAGCGAGAAGCGAGAGCAGACGACCGTGGTTTGTCTGCTACCTGGTGTCACCTGCACTTAGCAAAACCGAAAAAAAAATTGGGTAGGCTCTATCGGAGACGTAGCCGCGGTGAGGTGAGTGAAACGTCTTGTGCGTGCTACGAAGGGTGTAGGGCACTATGGTACAAAAATAATGTAACCAGATACAAAACTTGCATTTATTCACGGATTACAAAGATTACATGTTTAACTTATGCTACAGTTAGTGGGAGTCTTAGGATATAATCTTGTAATCGTGCTCTCCCCCTGTCCGATTCCTTTGGTGACGGACACGTTCCACCGTGGTCAAAGCGGATGGGCAAGGTTTGGCATCCATCTGTCTGGCCGCCCCAGTCTCTTCATGCCATTTCTGGACCCTACGTGTCGAACTCGGGGTCGCCATGGCCGAAGAATCGTCAAAGTTCTGCGATAAATGACACAATTGTAACCCTTATAAGTCCTAATGAGCATCGGTTTGAGTTCGACAGATTATTCCTACTGTGGCAGAGTGAGGTCTCTCAAAAACAATAACACTCGCTCGTATCGGCAAACGAACTGCCGAGCTATGCCTCTGTGGACGCTGCGCACGAGGCTAAATTTACTTCCAATTGCGTCATTCGTGGCCCGAGTATATACGGTTGCAAACTTAGAATGGAAATTAGTTTTACATGTTTTCGTGGCATGCGGTTTTAGCGAAGCAACCTTCAATTTATTGAAATGAAAGTTTCACTTAAAAAAAGTATATTTTCTGCTAGAAATCACATCCTACGGGGGACGGAAGTGCGTCTGCTATTTTATGAAGGAAGCAATCGACAACGTGTACCTCATTTGCAAGTTTTAGTAGTTTTGTTGCCGCACGGACGATGAAATACACCGGTGGGTAAATGGAGGATCGGAACAAACGTCAACTACCGCGAGATCTCTCTCAGCCCCCGTACGGGCGTGAAAAGTTGGACAAGGTATGACATGGGTACTTCTCCAAAAATGGGGGAAAGCAGCAGCTTCCCACATGTAGTTGAAAAAGGACAACAGGTGGGACAAAGATTCATGAGACAGGTGCTTAAGCATCTCGTAGTGAATTCTGTCTGGCCCAGGTGCAGATTGCTTTTTTAGGCTAAGAGCTAATTCCAGTTCACACATTGTGAACTGTCTATTGTATGCAACAGAGTTTAAGCCTGATATAGTGATTTTCTGCTTTTCAGCGGTAGACCGGTACTTTAAAAACTCCGTACTGTAAATGGAAGAGCTGCAGACGCGTTAAAAATGTTCTGCGAGGAAGTCTGCTTGTCCTGTTAGAGATGCTGAGATTGAAGGAAAAAGTGGAATCCTGAAAGCATGGTACTGCCCGCGAACTTTTTTGAGACGATCCCATACTTCTTTAGCAGTAACAAAACTATTTAAAGATGAAACATACTTTGTCCATGAAGCCCACTTGGCCCGTCTTCGCGTCCACCGAGCTTGTGCTCTTTTGTTCCTAAACTCTATCAAATTACGGAAAGTTGGATAGCGACGAAAAGTTCCCCACGCCTTATTCTGGCTTTTCCGAGTGGAAGTACATTCCTCATCCCAATAGGGCTTGCACCTCCGGGGAAGATTTTCTGAGGTCTGTGGAATTGAAGCGGAAGCAGCATTTATAATGCATTCTGTAACGTAAAGTGTTGCATCCTCAGGAGTCATATGAAGAAACAAGGAGGGATCGAGTGTAGCTTCTAGACCAAAAATAGACCAGTCGGCCTTTTTCAACTTCCATCGCGGTAGTCGAGTTGGTATCGATGAAACTGGTAAAACACTCTCTAAAATTATGGGTAGATGGTCGCTTCCAAAAGGATTGTCTAAAACGTTCCATGAAAAGCATGAAAGTAGAGATGGGGATGATAGTGATAGGTCGATTGATGTAAAAGTGTTGAGGGCAGCACTAAAAAATGTTGGTTCTTTCTTATTGAGCAGGCAGATTCCAGTTGATAATAAAAGACTTTCAATAACTCCACCTCGAGAGTCATGACGAGATCTTCCCCACAAAGGATGGTGGGCATTAAAGGGAAGATGGGGCACTTCTACATTTGAGAAAAAATGCTTGCATTGCGTTCATTAGGCCTTTAGAATAACAGATATCACAATTATATTTCAATGCGACGCGCCGGAGAGCCATACGAGCAATTTCAAAATAGGGCTGAAGCCCCGCCTCCCTAGCCTTGGCAAGCCAAAAGATCCGTCGATGACGTCACGTACAGCGACTGTCTTTCGCGTTTTTCTCGCGTTTAACATTACTTGCGCAGAAAATGGTTTCGGTATTGGGGTTCACGGGGTAAAAATACACGATAATTCACTTCTAACTCATTTTTTTCAAGAAGCTCCGTAGCTTCCCTTTAAAATCACCAAGAATTAAAAAAAGGTTTGGGAAGTTGTTTGATTAGTGCTTGAAGTTCATGGAGATGCAGTGGAACATTAGGTGGTAAGTAGAGCGATACTAGAGTGATGAGGCGGTCAAGAAGGATGCGAACTGCAACTGCCTCGAGTGAAGTTTGTAAGGGAACTTCAGCACATGCCACTCCACTTCGAACCACCACTGCTACACCACCCGAAGGGTTTGAGGAATGGCGGTTCTTCCTAAAAACTTGTTGATGACGCAAAACCTGCATGTGCGAATCAGTTAGATACGTCTCCTGTAGGCAAATAGCAACAGGACGGAGCTCATCAAAAAATGAATTGATGTCATCTATGTTACGAAGAAGGCCGCGACAGTTCCATTGCATAATGCCTATATGCTTAGCCAGTGCAAACGTTAATATAAAAACTGGTAAAAAGTAAAACGAGGTGACTATGGCTTAAAATCTATTTTTTGCGCGGGGCGTTTTTCTTTTTTACAGCCTCATTCTGCTGGCCAGTAGAGTCACTGGTGGTAGAAAGAGAGGAGTCAGATCCAGCGAGGAAACTTTCCTCGCCGGACTTGGGTCCACCCTCGTCCATAGGCTCCTCAGGGGGAGCCGGAGGGAGACCTGGTGGGGTCGGCAGCCTTAACGGCTCACTTGGTTTCTGCTGGGTCGAGACGCGGGGCTGTCCCCGGCCTCGAGGAGGCAAGGAGGCAGGGACGGCGGGGAGTGCCGTCCCCTGCTTCAGGGTGGACGTTGAAGGAACAGCGTCCACCGTGCGGTTGGGGTGCAGTGCAGCTGGCACTGCACCCGCGGGTTTTAGAGGGGACAGTGACGGGAGACACACCCCCCTGGAGGGGTCTGTGTTCCCGTCGATGCCATCACGGGTCGTGCGGGTCCCCTGCGCACGACCTCGGCATATCCTCCTTTCGATAAGAAGGAGAAACGTTTTTCCGCTTCATGGTAGGAGATATTTTCTGTGGTCTTCAAAGTAAGTATTTCTTTTTCTTCTTTCCATTTTGGACAAGAGCGTGAGTATGCTGGGTGACGGCCATCACAGTTGACACATCTTGGTTCGCTCTCGCAACTGTCAGCAACATGCTCTTTACTGGAGCACTTCGCGCAAGTGTCACTTCCTCGGCAGCTCCGTGACCCATGGCCGAACCTTTGGCACTTAAAGCACTACTGGGCATTCGGCACATAGGGGCGAACACGGCACCGGAGGTAGCCTGCCTTTATGGCCTCTGGGAGAGTGGTGGTGTCGAAGGTCAGTATAATGTGTCTCGTTTTACGTTCTACACCCTCACGACGAAGGGTGATGCGACGAGCGGCAACAACTCCTTGGTCTGAGAGGCCTTCAACGAGTTCTTCCTCAGACGAGTTCATTAGGTCGTCCTCCGAGATAACTCCTTGAACTGTATTAAGTCTGCGGTGTGGAGTAACGTTTACTTTGTATTCAGACACAGCGTTGAGAGAAAGAAGGGCATCACTTTGCTTTTTGGTGCTGATCTCAACAAGAAGATCACCGGACGGCATCTTTTTAGCAGAGCAATCTTTCCCAACGATTCCTTCCAGTACCTTGGCGACTAAGAAAGGGGTCAGTTTGGCAAGTGGTTTTTCTTCTTCAGAGTGTAAGACCAGGAATTTTGAAAATTTTTCGAGTACTTTGGATGTTTCGGGAGTGACTTGAGCTTCGGTGCGGCCCCTTCTGGGGGGCTGATCAAAAGGTTTAAGTTTGGAACCCATATAAAGGGGGAGGGTTTTCGGAAACTGTGGTGCACCGCCCACCACCCAGCCCAACAAGGGAATAGGTAACGCTCCATAACAAAAATGGCTTGACTGAAGACGTTACTCTATTAGTGCTGCCCAGTCTCTATAACCAAGAGTGGTTCTGGACAATGTGTCTGTCGCCACCCAAGGTTAGCCCTTGCCGCCAAAGGAGTTGAAAAGGAAAGAAGAAAAATGAGAAGAGTGAAAAGGAGGAGAAGACAAGGGTGCAAGTAGAGAGTGGATAGTAGAAGTGGCGACTCGAGTGAATCATCCTGGCCGGGCCCTACCAGGACTCCCGTCTACGAGAAGCAGGGGCCGAAGTGGTGTATTGCCTCACCCGGGGGGCCCCGAAGGGTCCAAACCTACCCCGGGCTCGGCTCAACCACCAGGATGCCCTTTTCCCCGGACACGGGAAAGCCACGCACAGCCATACGTGGGCGGGCGAACCCGCATGGCTCGGGGACCATGGAGACGCCACTCTCCAAACACCTGCTTTCACAAATGCCCCCTGCGGGGTCGGCCACCGATCCCGACCCCCTCCCCCCCTGCAGAGCTGCTGTAAGGCATCCACGCAGAGCTGCCTTAGAGCGCTGCTCTATTTAAGGTGCAACTAAAGTCACTGGATCTTGGGAAAGTAGCGCCATTGCCTTCCCTACCTGCTAGCCGCACACAAACGGATACTAACATACAGACGACCCAAACCTCGCAAGGCGATTGGCTAATCTGTCTACGTTGTCATGGAAGTCGCCATCTTGGTCCTTTTAAATCTTCGAAGCTTCCAGGGGGTCGTTCTAAACCAGTCGCGCCAATATCACCATGGAGCATCATCGTACGTACTGGAAGCCTTCCTCGCCAATATAAGAGTCTTTGGCACTTTGTATGCGATTAACTTATTATTCATGCCCATCTCCATGGATCTCTTACAATTATATTGTTATTCTTGCGCATTTCAAGTCAGTAAACTTATTTTTCAGTGCCTCCAAGTACCGATACAGCATCTGGTGGTGGTACAAACGTGTACGCTTTTTTCGCCGGTGTGTGGCTAGCGAAATCTCGGTATACAAAAAACGACTCAATAAAGCTACCCGTCACCAGCGAATCTAGATCGGCTCACCAAGAACGGAGGGGTCAAGAAAAAATTGCTCATTCCACGGACCAAGATGGCGACCACGCGGGGAGCTAGGCGTTACTTTCCCAGGATCCAGTAACTTTAGGTGCAACCACACCCTTGGTTAGTGTGATTCTGAACCAACAGATGGAGGTGGGATCGCCTTCCAGGTCTGTACATCAAAACGATAAATCGTGTGTGGTGGCGCTTCAATACAATGGGGTATTTTTCTATATCTTGAATTTGGCATCCCTGGTCCTTCGCTTCTTTTTTCTCTGCACGAGCTTTCTTTGGAGCGCGCATGGCTGCGCCAGTTCTGGTGCCAAGGAACCAGTTGCCTACGCTCCGAGCTCACGTCTCCAGCAAATGTGGTCAGAACAAAACGCGAAAATCGCCCTGAGCCAAATGGCTAGACATATGTACATCAAAACAACCGATGCGTTGAAAAATATAAAATTGCCTGTGCGCCGTTAGCACCCCGCGGGGATTTCGGAGGCCAATTATTCATACTTCAATTTGATCAGATTCATATGACGGACCGGCTTTTTTGTCGTGCATGTGTTTGGCCCTTTGTGGATTTTCACAAAAACGTGATGACGCGATAAACTTGGATTTCCAAAATTCTAGCTTGAGGAATTAAATACCTCAAATATCAAAACAAATCATCTGTTCTTCTGGGCGGTCAGGTGTCTCATTTAGGTAGCTGGGTGTTAATTTTGACCAGACCCACGAGACTGGAAAACACGAAAAATGACACCCAGGTTTAGATATTGAGTTTGATAAACCCAAAGTAGGACTGGTGCGGGAGTCATAACAAAAAAAAAACAAGGTTAGAAATTAAATAGCAGGAATAAATTATAAAAAAACTAATTTGAATAACAGTTCGGTGAAAAATTCAATGACTGGCCAGGCAAACATTCTGAGTCTTTGGATAGCTTTTGCACAGAGTTGAAGCAATGCACCATTCTTAATTTGGTGATTTATGCGTGCAAGCAGTGGTGTGCAAAAATGAAAAGGATGCAAACGGGTAGAGTTAGAAGTTGTATAGAATATAAAGCGTAAGCACGCACACGATACGCTGATTAAGGCTGAAACAGTGCTATATTGTACACTAGCGTTGAGCGTATCGAAAGTTAAGGGTGCATCGAAAACTAAAGCTTGTACAGATATACTGCTCAGGCCGTTATGTTTAATATTCATAGTACTTTATTACTGTCTTCTGATTGCTTAGAACAGAAAGAAGGAAACATTCTAGCTCTATTTTGATTGAAAAACCCTTCCTTCTGACAGCTACCAATTATCTCGGCGCCGATTATGAGTATTCACTGCATGCCACCGGTTGCGTGCTTAGAAAAAGTTTTTCCCACGTGATTTCATACAATCGCAATTGTTCTTGACAAACAACATTGCTTTGTCACGCAAGTGGCCACACGTGAAGTTAAAAATATTTTGTATTGATTGTGGCACACGTGAAAAGTAGCATAGGTTTTTTTTTTTTTTTTTTTTTTTTTACAATCCGCGAAATAGAATGCTCCGAGTTGCCTTGGTCCCTACTGCATGCAGCACACAAAAGAGCACAAGCTGAAGCGCAGTGAGAAACGAAAACAATATTAACAAACAAGTGTGTAATCACATAAAAACTAGAAAGCTATGCATGCATATACAGAAGGTAAGCTTGGGAGAAGAGCGTGTTGGTTTAAGTCATGGATGAAGAAAGAATAAAACAATTAAAACAGGGACAACACAACCACATCTTTCAACTAGCAACAGACGAGTAAACTTTCAAACAGCGAGCAGCCGACTATGCCCAGTAGGAGTAGGGTAGAGATGGGGGAGAGAAGGAAAGAAAAGAAACGCAAAGTGCAAGTCAGGGTGGAAGGGTTATCTCGGATTTTAAAAATTCAACCTCAGTTTTCGTCAGCAGGAGGGAAGGGTTAGACACGTTGTTTTTTGTTAGAATCCGATAAGACGGGTGTGTTTGTTGTGTTAGAGGAGGGAGATTTTGGAGATAAGGTGAACGCCGCCCTTTCAAAGAATTTTCTCAAACTGAAATCGCGACCGTCTGGGACCCTCAGGTCAAGTTGTTGTTGTTCTTAGAACGTTCTTTATTGCCCTGTTATATACAATATATGTATACATATATATATATACACACATACACACACATATACCATACACACATATAATGCACCATTGTCGTCTGCATCGGTGCGGGCCTAAGGATCTGCCGTTGCCGTCATGGCGGTCTGGGTGGGTGTTGGTCCCAGCGCCTTCGGCTGCTGCAAAGTCGTCCACCGGGGCCGTCGTCGTCGTAGACGAACTCCGCCAGCTTTGTCCACAGCAGGGAGACGATCGTCTTGTCACGACTGGTGGGTAGAATCCAATCAACATACGTCGCCGGACGGATCTCGTCTGGGAGTTCCTCCAGTTTTGTTTTCCGGAGGCTAGCGTAGCGCTCGCACTCCCAGACAACATGGGCAGCCGTCGCGGCACTCCGGCACCGGCGACACGCCCCCTCGTCAGGATCGTCGCCGAAGAACTTATGGCGCAGCGCCGGGGATAGGACAGTGTTGGTCGCGAGGCGGCGGACGAGGGTCTGAGTGCTCCTCGGTAGGTCATTCGGCATCGGAGGAACGGGACGCAACTGCTCGTCCGGGCGTTCCTCCCGCTCCTCACGAAAGTGCCGTAGGATTCTCCGCCTCCGCTGTTTAGCACTTTCCTTGACGACAGACGGGTCGGCCGGGCCGGCCGCCTCGCCGGCTGAGTTGTGGAATGCGTTCGGCGCGGATGCCATCTGGCGAACTGCTGCTCGCGCCTCGCTGTGGGCCCACTCATTGCCGTCAATGCCCGCATGCGCGGGCACCCAGGAAATAGTAGCTTGGATGTTGAGCTTGTTTCGAAGTTCTAGGAACGCGGCGAGCAACTCGCCGACTATTCCCGTGTACATTGAGGGGCTCCCGCTCTCTCGTCTGCAAGTTTCGTACGCGCGAGTCGAGTCGGTGAACAGTAGGAGCCTGTGTGGGATGTCTGTTGGTGCAAAAGTTTGAAGAACCCACTGGGATGCTCGGAGAAGTGCCATGAGCTCCGCTTGCGTAGTGTCGACGTCTTCAGTGGTCGAAAGCGCAGCCGCGTTCGGAATGCCATGGGTGGTGTCGACCCACGCGACCGCCTGGACGTGCTTGGGGGTTCTGTCCTCTCCTTCCCCGTCGTCGCCGGTAGTCGACAGCAAGGTCTCCGCCATGTCAGTGTAGATGATGGTGTGCGTAGACGGTGATTTGTGCGCGACGCTACGTGTGTGCGCTTTGGCAAAGCGTTTGCGTCGCTCCGAGTTGCTCGTTCCAGGTCCCATGTTTCGTGGGAGGGGTTTTCCTTCGGTAAGCGTAACCGGGGCGGCCCACGGAGGGGGCGAGTGCGCGTCTGCCGGGCGGACGTCCAGACTGGGAGGCACGCCAAGCTCTTCCAACATGGAAAGCCCAGCTGTCGAGCTGCTGAGGCGGTCTCTCTGGGCGAGGAGCGCCTGTTCGGCGAGTTCCGACAGGAGGTTCATGCCGCCGCGTGCGTACAGCTCCCGGAGGGGCGTATACTTAGGCAGTCCGGTAACAATGCGGATGGCTTCGCGATTGAGTTTCTCGAGTTGCTCCGCCTGCCGGGGCGTGAGGACGTGATAGTTATAGCCGTAGAGGATACTGGATTCAAGCAGCGCCGTGACGAGCCGGCGCGTTTCTCTCTCCCGCGTGCCCCACTGGAGGTGTGTGATTCTACGGATGAGGCGGAGGAGGGATCTGCACTGCAAGGCGACTTTCGTCACCCACGTGGTGCCTTTGCCATCTTGATCTATGTGGGCTCCCAGGATCCGAACGGAGGGTTTTCGCTGTATCCTTTGGCCGGCCATGCTGAGGGCGATTTGGTTGCGGACCGCCTCGGTCTTTCTGTGGGGCCCGTTTAAAACCACGACGTATTCGGTCTTCTCGGCCGAGGCGGTCATGCCCACCTTCCGAAGAAAGCCCTGTATGACGTCGAGGCCAAGTTGTAGCGTGTGCTCCTGTTCGCCCGCCGATCCCGTCGTTGCCCAGATGGTGACATCATCGGCGTATACGGCGAATTGCAGCGACGGAACCGCTTCAAGCAGTGGGGGAAGTCTTGCCATGACCAGGTTGAAGAGGGTGGGCGAGAGGACCGCGCCCTGCGGTACCCCGGTCCTGTTCGGTTGAGCGGGTCCAATGTAGTCCCCGGCTTTGATCTTGTACGTTCTGTCGTTCAGGAAACTCTTAACGAAATTGAGAAGGTGGCCGCACACTCCGGCAAGCTCTGCGCTCTGGATGACCGCCTCGTGAGGGACGGTGTCGAAGGCCTTGCGAACGTCCACCGCCACCACCGTTCTCGTCTGCACTTTCGAGTAGGCGTCAAGGACCTGGTGGCGCAACATAAGGAGAATGTCTTGCGTGCTCATCCCGTGGCGGAATCCTAGTTGATGTGGGTGGAGAGGGTAGTTCCTCTCGAGATGCCACATGAGTCGCTCGAGGACCATACGTTCAGTGAGTTTACACAGGTTGCTGGTAAGGGAAATGGGCCGGAGGTTAGTGAGCTCATTCGGTGGCTTGCCCGGTTTTGGGATCGGTATCACCAGGGATTCGCGCCAGGAACTCGGGAAGTTGCCCGTCGTCCAAATTTCGTTGATCGCGTCAAGGAGAAGCTGGAGGTGGAGTTCAGGGAGGTTGCGCAATTCTGAGATGGTTATCAGGTCTGGGCCAGGTGCGCTGCGGGCGTTCGCCCTTGCTAAAGCTGCGTGAAGTTCGCCCATTTGAAACGGTTGGTCCATGCCGACCTGCTCCGGTGTTTGGAGATCCAATGCCTGGAAATCTCCGATCATCTGGGACGGTGTCGCGGAGTCTCGGGAGTATATGGTGGGATCCGGTGAAGCCGCAGGCTGAGGGAAGAACACTGCCCCAGCCTGGAGCGCCAGCTGCTCCTCCGAGATTCGCATGCGTAGAGCCGCTGTCTGCGCCGCGGTGCGTCTCTTGGCTTTGCCCTGCCAATTGCGAAAGATGTGCCATATGCGCGGTCCGCTCATGTTACCGTTGAAGCTGGAGCAAAGGTCGCACCATCTGTCTGTAGAGAGTGTATTTGCGTAATCGCGCGCCTCAGTCGTTATAAGGTTCAGACGGCATCGCAGTCCGGGCGTTCGTCCTCTCTCTCTGTACGCACACAGAGCGTCGAGGCGTTGTTTCCACAGGTTAGCCAAGTGCAAGTCCGGTGACGGCTTGTCCTCCGCCACTTGAAAGTGCTGGGTAGATGACCTTTTGGCTTCGTGTATTGTCCGTAGGAGGTGGGCCAGTTCGTGCGTTTCCGGGTCATCGCCTGGTGTGGTTACGGGTGTTTGCTCCAGCTCTGCGCGGAAGGCGTCCCAGCAGACGACGCTCGTAGTTCGTTTCGGCGCCGTTATCTTGTGGCCGCGCAAACGAATGAAGATGGGCAGGTGGTCGCTCCCCCACGTGTCTGCTCCTAGTTCCCAGAAGAGGGCCCGCCGCCGGTTCGTCCATGTGAGGTCGGTCGTGGTGTCGCCCTGGCGGGCGTGCTGGCCAACTCGCGTTGGTAAGTCCGGATCGTTGAGCAGGCTAAGGTGGTTGTCCTCCATTGCGGAAACGAGGTTCGAACCGTGGTATGTGTCGGTGCTCGATCCCCAGCACGTGTGGCGTGTGTTGAAGTCGCCGCCGATGACAACGAGGGCATCGGGGTGCATTTTCCGCAGGTCTTCGACCCAGGACCAGTCAATGGTGACGCTGTTGCGGATCGACGGTCGGACGTATATCGACACCACCACGACCTTACATTGGGGGAGTTGGAGGGCCACACCCACGACCTCTTGATGTTGCGTGCACCAGCGCTGGAGGTCCAGCTCGTCGTGCGGGATGCGGGCAGCCACTAGGACCGCCGCGTTGCCCCTGTAAATGACGCCGTGCGGCGGCGCTTTGCCGCCCGGACCGTTCGGCGTTCGTTGGCGATGCGGGATGGTGGGTCGCGTATACGTGTCGTAGCCGGGCAGCGAGAGGTTCGGATCCTGGGCCTCCTGCAGAAGCAGCACTACTGGTCTTGTCCCTGCTGGGTAGCGGAGAAGAAACTCTGCCTTCTTGCGGGCGAAGGTTCTGCAATTCCATTGGAGAAACCACGCTGCCCTCTCCTGGGTCGTCCCGGGTTGCGTCTTAGATTGTGGGTTGGTGTTCGCCATGGTAGCGTCCCACGAAAGTTTGGCTCCCTAGGAGCTGTTGGAGTAGTTCTCTTACCAGTGGAATTAAGTTGTGATGCAGAATCATTTCTGTCACTATGCACTGTTGGTGGTAATTTTGCAGCGCCAATTCGCTCTGATTTTCAGGGTGTCCGCATTTGCATTGCGTTGGTGGCGCGGAGGTTGCAGCCATACTCGACATGGTGGAGAATAGAGGAGGCGCAGCAGCAGGAGCGTCCTTCCGTGGTGTTGGCAGCGCCCCCGTCGCGTCCGCTCTCGGGGGTAAAGGGAAGAGGGGAAGAGGAGCAGCGGAGGACTGATGTTTCGGTGTGGGGGAGGGCGGGTCCCCCTCACTCGGATAGACCCCAGGGGAAGACCAGTTAGAGTCGGCCTGTTGGAGGCGTGTTGGGGGATGGGGTGGGGACCACTTGCCGCTTTGAAGGGAAGGCCGGTTGTTCTCCTCGGATGTCTGCTTTCGTCGTGGTTCTTTTTGGAGCCGTCTTGTTCGTTTAAGTTGGACCTGTTTGTGGAGCGGCTTCGGCTTTTTTCTCGTGTGCCTCCGCCGCGCCGCGAGATTTCCGAGGTCCGTCGAACCGAGTCTGTTCGGCGCATGTCCACGTCGCCACAGAGTAGGTCGCGGTGCGATGCTAAGTTTGCTCCACAGATGGGCAGTTCCGGCAAGCCGAAGGGCCCGATGTGTTGGCCCCCTGTCATTCCTCTTCGCAGTTGGGACCGCTCGCGAGGTGACGGCACGGATTTTCCACGTATATTGTGTCCTTTGGCTGCCGTACTTCCGCGTAGGCTGCTGCGCTTGGAGTGCTGACCGTGTCCTTTGCTCAACGATGGTGGCTGCCCCGGGGCGTCCTCGTCTCCCCGAATCCAAGTAAACTGACGCTTGGAAAGTGATCTTCCCCTTCGGCGTTGGATTGTTGTGGCGTCCTTGCGCCGAGGACTGATGTTGCGCGCGGCGCGCTCCGCGGGCAGCCTTGGTTGTGTGGCAGCTGTGGATTTATCGCGTCGGCCGGCGGAGAGCGCTGCTGCAAAGGTGGGACTCCACGTTCGTATGTTGTTTTCCTCCTGCGACTGTCTTCGGGATGTCGGAGCAAGCGGGGGCTCTTCTATGGTAGACTGCTGATCGTAGTTGTAGGACACCTGGCGCTTGGGTTCGCGTCCCCTGCTCGGGTAAACTCTGTACCACTGTGAACCCAAAGTTACGTGGTCAGGAGCATTTGGGCCCTGAAAGACAACCGACACCGATGTGCCCTGTCCTTTCCGTGTGATGTCCAGGATGGTGTGTCGCGACTGTAGCAAGGTTCGAACTGCTTGCAGGGATTGTTCGCCGATTATTTGGTGCACCGTTCCCACGGAGGCATTTTCTGGGATGGCAGGAAAAGCATAGACCTCAATTTTGTCCAGTTTGGTAATTAGTAGAAGCTTGTCTCTCGTTTCAACGTAAGGTGTGTCAACCGCTATGATGTTTTTTGTAGGGTTGAGGCGAATGTTTGGGATGACATATCGGTTGAACCTGCTCCTGATTTCTTGTGTGATTTTGCTTCTGCTTGATGGTTGTAATTGTACTTTTGCGAGCGAGGGTCGAAAAAGCACGGTGTACAGTCTCTCCCTTTGATTTTCGCTGGTTTCGATTGCCCTTTGCGATTTGCGGTAGCTTACTAGCCTGAAGCCGTCCTGCGTTAGGAAATCGGCAGGTGCGCGCTTGGATGGTTCACGCTCACCTGGCGAAGTATGTTTGGTCAGCGCAGTTATCTCGATGGCTTCTTCGGAGGCGAGGTAGTGAAAACTGTTTGATGACAGTATGTGGGGTCCAGATGTTCGGCCGATATCTGTGCTTGGCTCTGGTACCTCGTTCGTCGTTCTCTCGGGACGCATGGCGATGGAGCGGTCCTCGCGCCGAGTTGGAGAGGTTGGCGAGGCCGCGGCACCGAGGAGAGAAGGGAACCCCGCAGGAGCGGTGCGTTCGGTTTCCCTATCTCCTGAGGCGCGTGACGTCAGATGAGCTGGGGCGGCGTGGTCTTTTTGCGTGTCCTCCGGCAAGATTGCGGCGGGCTCGGATTCAAAATCGTTGGCGGTTGTGGCCATCTTGGATGCTGTAGCTCCTGGTCTGGGTTCTTTTATGCCGCCGGGCCGTCGTGATCGGGGCGTCTTGGTTCCCTCCTGCGTCTTCTTCAATTTTGTGGCAGCCGGTGATGGCGTTACCGTGCCTTGTGTGTGCCGTGGACGTAGTCGCATTGGGCTTCCTGGGTCGTCGCACCGTTGCGAGTTCGTTGCAGGCAGTCAAATCTCTCATCGCATATTAGGCAAATAGTCGATGCATGAAGCTTCGGGGCTACCCTAGGCTTTCTCTAGACATTGATTGTTGATTTCACGCTAAATTAAGTTTTGTAACTTATTGGTGATTTCGATAAACTCAGTGAAAGTGAAGAGCTCACGTGAGGGTGGTGGAGCGGCACTGGCCCCCTGGCGGCGTCCCTCAGGTCAAGAGCGAAACAACTCTGCTCGTCCTTGAACCTGTCGTCCTTAAAAACCGCCATTAGTAGTCCAGCGAAGCAGTACCTTTCAGTTTTCTTCACCGCAAAAACTCATAAGACTGGAGTTCCTCTCCGAAGTATTGTGTCAGAGAAGGGTTGTTGGCAGAAGCAGCTCGGGCTCTTTCTACAAAAGCATCTGTCCTGCATCCACCTCCCTCAACCTTTTAGAGTGTCTAACTCAATAGAACTCATCTCTGTCATCAGTTCCCAACATTCCTTCTCCTTGCCCCACTCTATTTTTTCACTTGACATAGAAGACATGTATTTCAATCTAGATCCTACCACTTTGCTCGCCTCAATCTCCGACGCCATCTTTGAGCACGGAGCTGTGGATTTTCAGAATTCCTCCGGTGTCTCCGTTTCTGGATTCGTGGACCTGATTCATCTATATCTCCAGTCCACCTTAGTCGAACATGAAAGAGGGATCTACCGCCAAAAAAAGGGCGTCTGCATCGGTTCTTGTCTCGCCCCTGTTCTCAGCGAATTGTTCCTTTTATTCGTTGACAGAGCTATAAAAGCACAACTGGACATCTCCGCGCCTGGCTGCCATGTTTTCAGGTATGTAGACGATTACCTAATCATTCATCCTGTTCGAACTTCTCCAGATAGCATTACAGCTGTTTTTTCCGCTTGTTCTTCAGGCCTTACATTCACGAAAGAAGAGCCATCGAATGAAGGTCTTCAGTACCTAGATTTGAGGCTTCATGTCAGTGCCACTGGACTCTGCTGGGCATTTCAACAAAGCTCTGCCAAACCTGTCTTACCGTTTTCTAGCGCCCATTCGAAGTCGGTAAAACACGGTATCATCAAATCTTTGTTTTCTTCATCCTTCACGAAGTCTTGCTGTCATCTTTCAGAAGATAGCTTCAAATTGCAGCACATGAGGCTCGTCAGGGCAGGGTTTCCCGTCGACCTTCTCCGATCTGTAATGGAAAGGATGATTCGCGGGCCTGATCGTCACTCACCAGCCACAAAAAAGAAAGCCCGATTCGCCGTCATTCCTTACGTTCACAATTCAGCCCACCGGATAAAATCCATTGCCTCAAAGTTCGACACGAATGTTGTCTTCTCGTGCCGCATGCGTCTTAAACAACTATGTCAACAAGTGAACAACAACCGGATTCCGATTGGCTGCACCGTCAAACACGAAAAGAAATTCATTCCATGCAAAGAGAAGAAAGTTTACTCCATCCCCTTGAGCTGCGGCCATCAATACATAGGACAGACTGGCAGATGCACCAATCACAGACTCCGCGAACATCACAACGAAGTTTCTAAGGCCTCTCCAGATTCTTATCATCCCATAGTCATACATGCCCGTTCGTGTTTGCGCTGTCATCCCCTCTTTGATGGCACAAAAATCCTGGGGGGGCATGACAGCAGATTCGGCAGGGAAATCATAGAATCATTCGCGATGACCACAGCAAAAAACAACGTGTCTAACCCTTCCCTCCTGCTGACGAAAACTGAGGTTGAATTTTTAAAATCCGAGATAACCCTTCCACCCTGACTTGCACTTTGCGTTTCTTTTCTTTCCTTCTCTCCCCCATCTCTCCCCTACTCCTACTGGGTATAGTCGGCTGCTCGCTGTTTGAAAGTTTACTCGTCTGTTGCTAGTTGAAAGATGTGGTTGTGTTGTCCCTGTTTTAATTGTTTTATTCTTTCTTCATCCATGAGAAGGTAAGCTTTGCTTCACTAAATACATTACCAGTGAAGTATTTGGTTCTATTGTGCGAGCGAAGCAGAGCAAACAAGTGCGAGCATGCTGCCCTGCACGGGTCCATATCACAAGAGCGAATGACATTTTAGCGAACGGCGACATTTGAGCGAATGGTCGTTTTAGCGAATAACGGGGGCGCGCGTTAACCCATCCGTCGCGCTGCGCTTTACGCCGCTTCGCGGCGACAGTCTGCAGCAACTCATTACAAAAATATGAACTCATTTGGCCCACCCGAAAACGCCGCTTCGCGGCGTCCGACTATTCGCTAAAGTGTCATTCGGTGAAACGTGGGCGTTCGCTAAAACGTCATTCGATCAAGTGAGTGCCTCCCGCCCTGCACTACTCTTCTAGTGAACAAGCGCTCCGTTCAAAGCATCGAGCTCGCTTTTATAGCTTTTGGTTCGCTGAGACCTTCTAAAACACAATTATAATATTTCTATTATTTCATTTCTTTTTATTAAGTGCGTCTAAGGTTGTTTTTTTTTCTTTTTTTGCGTTTGCGTGCCATTGTTTTAGTTATATATTTTCCCAGAAGTCCGGCAACTATAGTCTGTTTCATCATTAGTAAAAACCGCATAATCAAAGATGTAGACAAAAAAAAAAAAAAAAGAAGAACGCGAACACTCGAACACATTAAAATGCAATGTAAAGGCGCATTCAAAATTAGTCGTTGATATTTTAGAGAGCAGGAGTTTCATAGGGCGACATTGTTACCCGTTGTAGATTATAAAAAGTGCAATACAACTGTTAGCTCGAGACCTTTAACGCGCAGTACGCAGTATATGTGATACACGATCGCACGACGGTAGGATGCAGATTGGCGACAGAACCCAGGGTCCCCAGCTAATGCCCCTTCATAAAGGTTTTTTTTACAACTACCGCCAACCATTGTTGTGGAAACGCGCAAGACACGTGCCACAAGCGGGTGCTCCGCCGCCATTCGCGTTCAATGAAGGGCCAGTCATTTTAGTGCTGCGCCTCCATTTGCCTCCAAGGGCCACTCGAGACACGGAACCTCGTACACAGGCACATTTGGCGTTACTTGAAAGACCAACGCAAACACATCGAGGGGCTTTAGTCCCCACAGGAATTCTGCAGCGTGAGCTCCGTGCTTTGAACGGAGTACGCGCTCGCGCATTTCTCCAGGTGCTCTTTCTTATCTGCGGTGCCACAAAACACTCGGCCAACGATCCCTCACCGCACTTGGTTTTAGCCTGTGAGCTAAACCAAACGAGCTACGCTTCGAGTATCGGCACTCTTTTCCGCGATATTGTTGTGGGCGCCGCCATTTTGGATGGTTAGTACAAATCAAATGCAACTGCCGATCGTCATGATTCAGAAGGGCGGCTTCCTCAGCATTAGTTTCGGTGTTAGGAAGCTCACATAATATTGCTTTGCTTTGTCGCGAACTGTTTAAACATTTGTGAAGGACGGAAAAGTGTTTCCTGTGATTTCAGATAAAACATCGAATAACTGACAACCATCACTTTAAGCACCAAGATGTGTATGAAGCGGAGCTTATTTAGTGGCTCTAGTCTAGCCCGGCCGCACAGGCATAGAAAGATAACGAACTGCTTGACATCGCGCTCTTGGCGCTGCTGCAGTGGCTTCATCAGCCCGTAGCGTTGGCTGCGCTCCGAACTAAGGTAAAGCAAAGCAAATATTCAGATCTTAGCGTGTTACAAGCCAAACCAACAAAAATCACTTACCACGCCCCAATAAAAAAAAATGCGGGTTTATTTTGTCTAACTGAAGATCTTCTGACGTGCAACCGAAATCTCAGATTGACCTCCGTCAGATTGCGGGCAGCTCGGCCGATATTTAAACCCGACAAATATGGATTCATGGGCCAGCGCGTTGGCTCAGAATCACTGAAACGTTTTAATGTTTTGTGTTTTGTTTTAATATCATTGCCACTTCAGAGCCACCGAGGTGGTTTTTGAAACAAAGTATAGTCGTACCATTTTGACAAGCTCAGTTTGATTGCAAGAATGACTTTTTCAAGTGATAGAAAAATACAAATGTGTTCGCATACGTGGCGGAATTCCAAATGGTGGAATCCCTTTTATGGTGCCCATTATATTTGGATCGCGTCAGGCATATGTGCCGACGCGCAGTAGAACGCGCGCAAAAGCAGCTGTGGTGCACCCGCAGCCTCGCGCTTGTTGTTCTGACCAACGTTACTGGAGCAAGCCGCCTGCATAGGCGAGTGGCCCAGGTGGCGGTCACGAAAACTAGCGGCGCTGCAGTCGGATCTTGCTTCCCTGTCTCGCGCGTTGTCTGCTGCCACTGCGTTGAGAGCTTCCTTTTGAGACTTTGTGTTTGTCCGTCCCTTTTTGTCCCAGTCTCGGGGTTTTTGTCGAAATGTTTAGCCTCCTTTTCTTTTTCTTTTCTTCCTTTTTTTTTTTTTTTACTGTCATGTTTATAATAGCAATAAAAAGATGATGAGGATGAAGTGTAATACACCACAGAGATCAGAGTCAGCTCATTGTGAATGTTCTTTCTTTGAGTGTTTGAAATTTATTTTTGTGTTCATTTGTTTATTCATACTAACACTTCACAGCGCAAGGCAACAGGCGCTGTTGCCTTCCGCTGTGAAGTGTTAGTATGAATCAACAACTCGCCCAAGCTTAAGTATTGCTATTCAAACTTGGCGGGCTAGACAATCCGGAAGCAAGGCTCGACTGCAGCGCTGCTAGGTCTCGTAACCGCCACTGAGCCCACGTCGCAGGCGGAGCTGTGAAACTGAGCTTGCTCCAGCAACGTTGGTTCTGACATCTCTGGGTCGCTCACTGCGGGAATCCAGTCATCTGACACCGTGACATCGGGAGCTTTGTCTGTCTTTCACGTGGCGTTCCAAGCGGCACATGATGGGAAATGCACATCAAGCTATTCTTGAACACGTGTCGCCACCTGTATTTTATATTAAGAAACTGCAATTTGTCATAACTGAATGGGAAAAGTTTGAGGTCTTATAACATTCTTAACGCGTAATTTATTAAAATGGAAGTTCTGGAAAATGTAATATCGAAGGATGCTTAATAATTTAATGTGTCGTAATTTTGAGTAGTTTACGTGATTCCGTTTTTATAGCACCATAAAATAATACAATTTTAAACTTTATTTACTATTTTAAAATATTAATTATCTGTATAGTTCGTTGCTTACTTTTTTAATTCATTGTATTCAACCGAACGCTCACGTAAATTATTGTGGACGATGGGACGTTATAACTCGAAGATACTTTTTTTAATATAACAGACTGTGGTCTATTACAGGCTGAATATTTAACTAACAACTAAAAATAATCGTGATATAGAGACATTAAAGTATTGTTGAAAAACAGCTCTTTAATTTGATATTAACTTTGCAAATATAGGATGCATAGAAAGAAAGTTATAAACCGTCAAGAAGGCACCAAACGTCATGCACGGTGGGGTTGCACGTCAAGCTCTTATTTCCCCTCATTGTGATCACTTCACTTTATCGTTGCCACAGAAGGACAGGTTATTGCCATTTTCGAGTTGACTGTGTTCTTCTCCCCAGCATGCCTTTCTATAAGCTCGTCAAAGCCCGCTTCAGTAACTGCGTTTCTTGGTAAGACAAGGGAAGTTGAACAAATGGCGGCTATACTTTGTCGCGTGTGCAAAGCTTCTATACTAGGGTACTCGTGCATCAATTGGTGGATCAGTTCTGCCAAGATAATGCTTCAATTGGACACACACTTCACTTAGGTGCAGGGATGGTGAAGGAAATTTGGGATTTCGGGTAACCCATGAGGGTACTCTGGGGAATTCGTGGGTTCCTGGGAACCTATTTCGGTAACCCATGATCCAGACGGAATGATAACCAACAATTCACTTGTGTTCAGACGGAACTAGCAGCATATAGAGTTTGGTGTGAAGTGCCGATAGTTTCCTGGTTCAAGAACGTCGCCACCGCTTGAGTTGTGTATGCGCCCTGCCAATTGGGTCAATCTGCACCAGTGTTGCGCATTTCGCCTTTAGGACTCTCGGATTTGCTTTTTCCAGTCGGAGCTATTCTGGGTTAAATTATGCCAAAAGTGCTTCATTGGCCGTGTCAACATGGTCGAATCGATAGCTGAGGAGCACGCTACAGCACTTCGTGTTATGTCCCTCTTTTTTTTTGTCTCTGTTTTACGGCGCGGCGCATGTTGTTTAAAGAATCAAGTAGCAACTAGCTCTTCATTTTAATGCATGCATGTGCCCTACCTTGCTGTATGCTAGTGATGCACTGCATGCCTTTAGGGTTCGCGACTTTATGGCCAATCAGGTTCGAATGAAATGCGAGAAGAAGACCTCTCTAAATTGAGGCGTTGTGTAGAAATAGAAATGAAATGGTTCGTACCAATTTAACCACTTTATAAGAAGCAGCATTCACCAATGACGTTACGCGACAAGTAACACCGTAATGCGACATTGTGCATCAATTATGACCATGACGTCAAAATGTTACATGGCACTGTGGCGGTATCCCAACGTAGTGACCTCGGTGCTCCAGGGCCATGCGCCAACCTGCGAATCCCCAAGTGGTGGGTTCGAATCCCGGCCGAGGTGTTCACATTATGACGGAAAGTTTTTGCGAAGATTTAGGATTTAGGTTGCACATCAAAATGACCCCAGGTGGTCGAAAGTCATCCTGAGTCCTCTACTCAGGCGTGTCAGATACCCTTCCTCGGTTTAAAGGGGTAGGGAAACAAAAATTTAAATATTCAAATTTTGTTCGGAAATGAGTCAAGCATGAAGGATAATAACCGTAAATGATAATCGCACGTTTGTATTTTGAACGACTGGCTATATTTTTCGACCCAAACGGTGCGCTCGAGCAAGCGCTCGAAGAAAAGCGAACGGAGAGCGCGATGCGTCATGGGATGTCCGGCGCAAACAAAAACAGAAAGAAAAGATTTCGCGCGTTCGTGGAGTAGCAAGGCAGGCGTGGTTATGAGCTTTGCCCTTGGTGGCGTTGTCAACGTTGTGGTGGTGTCAATAGCGTCAGCGCGTTACAACCGAGCCGTTCGAAGTACCCGTGGGGTGACGAGCGTGTGGCTTACCCAAGGAGCACATAGCTTCCACAACACTGTCAGCTTAGGGCTGAGCGGGGTGGGGCAAGCAACTTTTGTTCGAGTTTTGAGGGACGGGCTAATCTTCTTTGGGGAGAATGGCTGTTTCCGGCTACACGAACGAGGGTCCGATAAAGAGGGGAGTCCTTCCTTTCCGTCTTCTTGGACCGTTTGGTACAATGCGCGATTTGTGAGTTGAGCTAGGAGGATAGCTAAAAAGGAAAATGTTAAAATTCCAAAAGGCGGCGCTGCTCCGAAGGAATATGCTACGTTACGACTACGCAGCAGATTCCACAACGTTGCTAGACTACCTCCCAAATAGGCTCCGCATGCTTCCCCCAGGTGCACATTGAAAGATCGTTTATTTAGCTTTAAAATTAGTTTTCTTGTGCTTTGAACGGAAGACTGGTGTTTTGAGGTTAGGGTGGAACATGCAACACATTAAAGCTAAAAATTGAGCGCTGAAATTTCGTTTCCCTACCACTTTAATGTGCAAAACCCCTAAATTTTACTTCTGATTGATAAAGCATAAAATGCAGAAGTGTGGTAAGCTGGGCGTGTTGTCTGTCGTGCATGTTCATTTTCACTGTCCTTATCTTTTTGTGGGTTGTACTGTTCACCATGCAAATAAAAACATAAAATGCTTTTAAACGAAATCCCCAATCCCAAAAGTATTTCTGTCTTTCCATCCGTGTGTTTCCCGCCAAATGTAGCGAGGAAATAAACGTCCCATTAATAAAACTCTGGTTCAGTTCCCCGCCAAATTAAGCGGAGAAATTTAAATCACGTGACCTAAACAGACCTAAACACTATCACTTTTTTCGCTAGACATAGCAGTAAAATTGATGCCACGTGACCTATACGCTAATTCGATTTATCCGCTATGTTTAGCGGGGATATTGATAAAAATATAGATTTCTTCTTTACTACCCGAAACGAATGTTTAATGCATTCAAAATGTAAACGATCGTTCCTTTAGTAAAGCCAGTCTTGACGCCAGGTGTCACACGACACCTTGGTGTATGTGACACCATCACGCAATCCGGCACGTTGATACGACGTGACCTGATGACATCTCGGCACGTGGTCGGGCGGCGTCAGGTCAGACCTTGACGCAGGGCTGCCAACTCGAGGCAAGTTTTCGAGATTAAGGCAATATTCAGATTTATGTGGGAACAAGCGAAATCTTCCTAGTTTGAGAGAAATTTTGGGCACCGCATACAACTAAAATTTTTGATGGTCGATTATGATTTTTTTTTTTTTGATAACATTGAACGTTCCCTCCAGCCATTTTTTTTTATAACATTGGGTTATTCCCTCCAGACATTTGGTGGCTTGTTGTGCGACCATCTGGCAACACCGAGCAGCACTCAAACAAGCTTTTGGGGGAAATCAGTTTTCATCGCCCCCTCGCCCTTGTGAAACCTATGGAGGAAGGGACAAGCCAAGTCGAAGCTTCTGACAGCGCCGATGTGCCTTCTCGAAATAGAAAGCTCGAGTACACGAAGAAATACTGCAGTGTCTGGAGATACAGACTTACAATGTCCAAGAAACAGACTTACCACCAATAATATTATTTTGTGAAGTGCCGTGCACAAAGTGGTACTCACTGTGTGTGTTCCGTGTGTTCAAGTTTCAGAACTCTCGCTTATATCACACCTGTTATTTTGGATTGACTATTATAAAAAAGCGCTAATGAAGTTAATAAAGCAGTGCGATTTTTTTATTGTGCGCATAACATCTATGGCGAAGAAAGGGATTCATTCTACAGTTTGAATCTCCCTTCGCCAGATTGGCCTTGGCCACGCTTTTAGCCCGATACACTAATTTTTGCGAGATATATATAATATATATCTTATGGTAAGAGTGGAGGGGATGCAGAAAGCAATGAATATTTAAGATTATCCAATTATTGGGACAAGGAGGGAAATTTCGGCAGAAATAGGGTAATGTCAGGCGTCCACCAGGGAAATTCTGTTTCAGTGTTGGCAGCCCTGCCCTGATGTGACATCTGCATGTCAAGTCACGTGACATCATGTCGTCACGTGGCGCAATGACATCAGGCGGCATCGTGACATGCATCCCGTGCCACGTAACATCATGTAACACTGGCATCACAAGACATCACGTGACACGGTGATGTCACACGAAACCAGTTTGTAATGTGACACTATGAGATCACGAGGCTACGTGCAGTCAGGTGACATCATGGGGGGGTTCGTGATGTCGCGTGGCGTGAGATGGTGATGTCACGTGGCACTGGTGCGGCTTTATGTACGAATAACACTCGCATTGTGGCCTTCAGTGGACTCCTTATTGCACCCTCAAAACGAAGAGTGCGAAGAGGCCCTATAAATGCTATGCAATTAGAACGCCTTTGAAAATTTCAAAGAAATAGCCAATCGTTCCAGTCGATGTCATGCTGTCCGGTAAATGTTTCACTAGCCAATGTAGTTAAACTTTGAGAACTTTATTCTTGAGTGCTGCATTGCCTGGCAGTTTCGTGTCAGATATTTGTCAGATATAACTCCTTTGTTATCTATTCACGTTAGATTTCAAATAGGGCTGGGCGTTGATTAATAGTTTTTTCCCGATTATTCGGCACCCTCTAATCAATTAATTAATCGATTAATTAATCGATAAATGGGTCCCATTTATTTTTATGCATTGCACCTAATAATATTGAGAAATACACAATTTTGCCTTGAACAAGTGCTTTTATTCTGACAAACAACGCAATGACGTATATTTTGAAGTGAAGTTACAATTGGATGTGGAATTCAGTACAGGCCAGAGACGCTCACAAATTGTTATGACAAATGCAAAGAAGTTTGTTCACATGCTCCGGCAGGAGGAAGTTTTTTTGCTTGTTGACGATCAGCTCCGCTGCGCTGAACAGGTGCTCACATGGCGTTGAGATGGCCGGGGCATCCATGACCTTCTTCACGGTGCGCACTAGCTTAAGACGTCGAGAACGTCAAGAACGACGTCGTGAACAGCAGTTTTTCAACCACTGTGGCCAGCGTTCTCTTAACTTTCAAAAACTGCCTGGAACCATTGTATAGATATTTTACAGCAGCTGTGCATGGGCGCCGCCATAACCGACCTTCAGTTTTTGTTTCCTCTTATTTTTATCACTTGCCTCCATCCCTACCACAGCAGGGCAGGTTATTGCCATTTCAGATTGGACTGTGTCCTTCTCCCCAGCGTTTGCCTTTGTTGAGGCTCGCCAAAGCCCTCTTCAGTGGCTTGGTATCTCGGTAAGACAGAAGAAGGTCGGCAATGGCGGCTGTAATTTGGCGCGTGTGTAAAGCGTCTATATTACTCATGAGCTTCCGGAAGAAATGTCTATCCGATTCCTAGATCTCAGGCTCCGTCTTCAACACAATCATATATGCTGGACATATGAACCAAGGGGTAAAACAACTATTCTTCCTTTCAATTCAGCACATGCTGAGCTGGTAAAAAGAGTAATCGTAAAATTATGTCTAAAAAACTCCCTTCACAAATCTTGCGAGCACCTCATTTCAGTAAGCTTTAATGCGCAAATTTCAATATTAACATCTACCGGATATCCCATCTTTTTAACAACATCGATTGCAGAGAGCATCCCAAAAGCCAAAAATTAAGAAACATGTGTGACACCAACAGCCATAAATAGAACCACGAGACCAGCCGTACTGTCCAACATACATAGGTTCTCCCATGGCATCAACAAATCGCTAATAAGTTCAACATCGACGTCGTCTTCTCTGCTCCTAATAAGCTTTGCCAACCTGTGCGAACAAGTGAACTCACCATATTCCCACCGAACAGTAAGCTGTACAAAGAAGCATCAGCGCAGCTTCATCGAGTGCGCAGAGGAAGTGGTGTATTCATTTCCCCTTTCGTGCGGCAAAATGTACATAGGGTCGACTGGACGATGCCTTAATGATAGGCGCCGTGAACACAAAAACAATAGCTACAGAGCTAACTCTGGCCACCTGGGCATATACTGCCGTGATTGTGGGTTCGAGGTTCCCCTGCCATCTTGTACAATTTTAGGTAGGCACAGTAATCAATTAACAAGAGATATCATTGAAGCCGAACACATCGTCAGGAATTATAAAAACTGTATGTTTTCATTGTTTCATTTGCTGTCAACTGACAACAAGCCAAAGGAGGCTCGTTGTCAATTTCTCAGAACTGAGTTTTTTATAAAAAGATCCGATAAACGGGGATGTCTAAACCAAATTTTTGTGAAATAGATGCTTCCGCCGTTGTAGTACACGCATTTCTTAGCTGGCTCGGATAGTTTTGGACATCTGCCGTGTTTGTTATGAATCGTTTATAATATTTCCACCTTGGTCAATGCACGCACATATTTTTTTTACTAATATGGACTAATGGTGAACTCCGCTGGCAGATCCGGAACGCTTTCCGAAATCCACGAGGGAGGCAAAAATTCGCTCGGTGAGAGCAGCTTCAAATGGATGAGCTGCTCTCACCGAGCAGCTCATCCCACGCCTCCCACGACGGGAGGAAAATGGCATCCCGCCTCCCACGACGGGAGACGGGAGGCCGTGCAAAATGGCCGCTGCTCGAACTTGGCAAGCCGACTAACGCCTCAGCCGACTGAGCTTTCCGACGACTACTGTCACTCGTCGGCTGTGGAGACAACAAGTGACACAGGCCGGGTGAAGTATCCTTTCCACGTAGCCTATGTCAGAAAGAGCGAGGAAAACGTCCGCCTTCGGCACAATCACATACCTTTCGGCCACCTTGGAGCGGTGGGGCATGCACAGTGATCGCCATCGGTAGATCTCCGATTGCTGGTAATGCTTCAATAAGCACAAAGTGGTAGCAAACGCTCACTCGCACTGACGTTGCTTAGACTGCTCTTGCTTTATCACGCGAGAAAATGCCGGCTGCATGCAGTGCGAAAAGGTAAACATCACTTGCGATAAAATGAACAGGCCTGTCGCGACACCTCAATTGGCCTGGTTGCAGAAAGGACGCAAGATGACTGAATGAGATTTTCCTTAGCCTGCTGGCAGTGCCCTGAACCGGCCACTCAACAAACCGCGCGGCCGGCCCGAAGGCTAACACAGCGCGAGCGTCTCCTTTGGGTGAGCAAGACAAGGGCTCTCCCGAGTTCTCGTGGCCGGGCGGCAAGACTTATACATTGACTTCCCTACTGAGCTCTCAGTCCATTAATCTTTCTTCAGCCCTCGGCCTCCCTTTTTTGTAGCCAATATTCATGGGTCCCGAGAAGGGAAGCTTGCTACCTTCAAGGTGAGTGGAGCGAGTTCCCACCCTTGAGACACAGCTAGGAAACCCATCCACGGCCCCATCGTCTTCTGGTAGACCGCCAGTAAACTAATGATTTATTTCTTTGTAACACGCCTCCCCTGTTCGAAACACCGATCCTCCTCGCTGATATCTTTCTAGGGAGATATGAAAATCTCATACACAACAAGAAAAAAAACAACGCAGTTCACTACTTACATGTATGTTGCATGTTGTCAAAATTTGCAAATACAAACTTTACAATATTTAAGCTCAAAGATTTCCTTCAAACATACACTAAGAAAACGTATGTTATATCGTCTAGCCGTAATCCTTTCCACAATAAATTTTTACACAATATATAGAAACCTTTATTTACATCCTTCATCTTCAAACACATAACAAGAAAAAAATCTGCTTTAGGGGGCTCTACACTACACTTCTAGACGGGACAGCTGCTGTCTTCCTCAACCTCTGTTGCATCGTACTCGTCCGCACACGAATCTTCACATAATCGAGAACGCGCGTGCCGCTTCGTGTTAACTAACGCGAACCCGATACGTCCTGTGTTTTGTTCCTCCATATAAGGCATCCAATCAACACTAGGTTCCGTTCTGGCCGCTCCCTCCGTCGCAAACTCTCCTTGCATACTTTCGAAGGTTGAAGTGGTTCGCCGTAAAATCATGACCGGATCTTTTCATCACCAAGTGAACCAGTTGAGTTGGAGAAATTCGCACGGGAAACTAAACGTCGGCCATCAGGCAAGGTCTCCTTCATGAATCAAGCTGTCGACACTCCCGGGTGGCTAACGCAGCAACTCATTCTTCAAATGTGTGTATATCAGATGAATAGTTCTGGACGGGGAAGTAACAGTTCAGGTGTCTTGACAAGCTGCATCTAATCTACACAAAGCATATATCGGGAACAAGGATCCCGGTCCGATGTTTTGTTCTTGAGGTCGATGCACGCGGCAAGTGAGCAGGTTCTCGGCTGTTTCTAAACCGGCCACGATGCTTCACAACATACTGCACGCCGCTGCGGTTTTGGGGAGCTAAGTCTCTTCATTGTCTTGTCGCAGATGACTCAGGATAGCTCCAGGTGCAATTGAAGATCACATTGACGGTGGCCGCTCACAGGACGACGGTCAGGAGAAGCCGCTCGCCACCAGGCATGTCGTCGTCTCGTGTCCGTCGGGCCTGGACGAGTACTCCGGGATCAGGACGGCTCCGCGATGCCGGCGTCGTTGTCGGATCTTCGTCATTGCGCACGTAGGGACCTGCCATGGCATCTTTCGCAGTGTCGCTCCATGAATGGTGTGATTTGTCTGGTTAACTCGCTACTTCGCACCTCCACAATTTGTCGCGACTCTTTTTCTTTGTGTGTGTGTGTGGTCGCGGAAAGGGCACAAGATGGCTCAATGACAGTTTACATAATTTGCTGGCGCAACCCTGGCCCGGCATATCGACAAACTGCGACAAACAACGCCGCCTCACCACTGGTGGACTAATGGGCGAGAAATCTCCATAGTTCTCGTGGCCGGGCAGCAAGCCTAACTCACAGAGTTCCGCGTTGAGGTATCAGCGCATTATTCCTTCATCGACCCTCGGCCTTCCCTTTTTATAGACCAACTTCATGGATCCCGAGGAAAGACGCTCGATTCATTCAAGGTAAGTGGAGCAAGTCAACTCTTTTGGGACACAGGAAACCCGTTCGCGGCCATATCGCCTTCACGTGGACGGCCAGCAAACTAATAATTTCTTTCTTTTAACTGGCCTAACCTTGCGACGGCTTGTTTTAAACTTTCTTACGTTTTTTCTGTTTTTTTTTTTTTGGGATTACAGATATCAGCGCTTACGACTTGCCAAGCTCCAGTCCGGCTCTGTATTCCTGATCCACGCAAGGTAGGAGCGTTCGAGCCGTCACAATTCCACGTAAACAGCCGACGCGTTTTGACAGATCTGACTCGACGTTCCGACCGGTCCGACGATTTCGCAGCGCATGCGCACTGCTGAGTGGAATCCCGTATGGAAATCTTATATCTGGGCCATATCTGACCATATCAAACATTATATGATTATATACGGCCTATATGCAGCCTTATCTGGCGTATATACAGACTTATCTGGCGTATACAGACCATTCCATTTAGCGCTCTCTGGGCGGCACCATTTTGTTCGACAGCAGCGCACTCTCCATACATCCGGGAAATTCAGCGGGTTTGGCGGGGTAAAACGAGAGAGAGGGCACGCGCCCCACTCCGCTAGCAGACGACAAAACGGGAGGTTGCTATTCTCCATCTTTGGGCTGTATTGGCGGGCTGTACGGAACATCGAACTCTCGCTTGTGGCTGTCGTGGTGAAGTGGTTCGCGTTCTTAGAATAGTTATGGCTAGGGGGATCGGTGGCCGAGTGGTCGACTTCCGCCAAGCTACGTGAAATCCCAAGGATTTAGGCGGGGTTCGAAGCGCTCCACGGGGCGGGCGCTACGACAAATCTACGAGCAGAAGATGACCAACTTGAGCCGAATCTGGGCAGTGGAATTCACCAGAGCAACCTTTCAGCAATCAATCAAGCTGACACCGAAATCTTAAACGGGCACTGAAGTCGATTCTGAAATCGTCCTTTTGTGGCGACAACTCAATCTAGACGCTTTAAGCATCCCAACAAACCCAAAACCACAACCGCGCGTAGCTTATTTCCTCGTTGAAAGCGTGTTCAGAGATCGCGACACGGCCTTTTTGGGAAGAATTTTCTTCCGAGTGAAATGGTCGACGAAGGGCGCTTGTCGGCGAGTTGGAAGCGATGGCTTCGCCCACGGAGAAAAAGAGGACTCTTACCCGAATGTGTACCTATCAGACTCTCTTCGAAACGAATTATAATAAAATCATTCGGAAGTTGCACGTGCTGTAGGGCTTTCATTTGTCCACACAAAGTAGTCCGCGAGAAAAAAGAGTCCTTATGTTTTTCTATTACCCTGAGATGGATAAGCGGCTTTGTAATGTAGGACTTGGTATATGTGGAAACTAACACATAATAGACAATAAAAGATAAAAAATGACCTTCTTCAAAAATGACTCATAAGGTTCATAAGAAAAACCCCACCTGCTGACAACTACCAAGCATCTCGGCACCGATTATAAGTGTTCACTGCATACCAAGGGTCGCGTGCTGACAACGAGTTTTTTCCACGCGTGATTTCATCCAATCACAGTTGTTCTTGACAAACAACATAGTTTACCCTTGCAAGTGACCGCTTGTGAAGTTTAGAATATTCTGCCTTGATTGAGGCACACGTGGTAAGTGGCATCGATTTTTCGCTATCCGCGAAATAGACTGTTCCTGGGTTACCTTGGTCTCTAATGCATGTCGCGCAAAAAAGAGCGCGAGTTGTATTGCAGTAGGAAACAAAAACAATAATGATAAACAAGCGTGTAGTTACGAGAAAACTGAGGCATTACAGATATGCAGAAGGTAAGTCTTGTTTCAATAAATACTTAACCAGTCAAGTATTTGGTTTCACCATGTGAGCGGAGGACTCTAATGAAGTACGGGCCAAAGAGAACCCCCCGACGCAAGGTCAAGCTCAACCTGGCAACCGCCAGGGCCACACGTTAAACTCTGGAATTCTTACGCAGCCGATGTAGGGGACTGTGCGACTCAATCAATAAGACGACCGGACTGCGCCGGGTCTGGCTGTTTAGGAGAGCCTTGCGTGGAAAACCAAGGCTCGCAACACTGGCAGCAACTTAGCCGAGTGCCTCGGAGTGTCAGAAGGGGACCTAGTCAACGTGGCCGGAAGTTTATTCTTCCCACAACAATCCCCGCCACCTTGAACTGAGTCTAGCCGACGTGTAATTTGCTCGCTCTCCGAAGTGACGAACATGCATGAGCTGGGCTGAAATCGCCAGCGCAGCCAAATGCCCTGCTTGCAATCGTCTATTGGCCTCGAGACCGAGATTGAACTGTGTGGAAGCGTGTTTTTGGTTTTCATGTTCTCGATGAGGCACGTGGTGTTGCCATCTGTCCCCAATGCGGGTGAAGACAAAGCATCTACACTAACGGCAGATCGCACGGGACGTGACCGACCGTTTAACCAAGGTTCGGCACCCAGTAGATACCGGTGCCGAGGTTAGCGTAGTACCCCCCACACAGAAAGATCGTAAATATTGAGAAGAAATTCTTCCTGTGTAAACGGTCAGCGGATCCACAATAAAAGCGTATGTAGAAAAGTCGTTGACCTTAGACATTGGGCTCCAGCGGGCATTTCGCTGGATCTTTATCATCGCTGACGTGCGACAAGCCATCATTGGGGCAGATTTTCTAAGACAATTCGGGCTCACTGTCGACCTGCGCCAATACCAGGTCATCGATACCGAGACGCAGCTCCGTGTCCAAGTGTTGATATCAAAGACACCACCACTGCGTCCTTTTCCCTCACCTGTGGAGGTGAACCCTCAGTGGAAGCGCATCGCGGACGAATTCCCCTCGGTGCTTGGGCCGCACGCCGTTCCACAGCAAATCCAGCACAGTATCACCCATCATATTAAGACTACAGGCATTCCTGTCTTCGCACGTCCACGACGCCTACCACCAGACCGACTAGAAATAGCCAAACACGAATTTGAACATATGCTTGAGCTAGGCTATGTACGACTGTCTTCGAGTCCCTGGTCCTTAGCGCTTCACGTGGTGCCGAAGAAGACGGGATACTTGCGGCCATGCGGTGAATATCAAGCACTCAACCAGTCTACGATACCTGACCATTATACCATACCGCATCTACAAGGTTTTGGAGGGTTGCTTCAAGGCGCGACAATCTTCAGAAAAGTCGATCTTGTTAAATCCTACTTTCAGATTCCGGTTGAACCTGAAGACGTTCTGAAGACTGCAGTCCCAACGCCATTTGGACTGCGGGAATTCTTGCGGATGCCATTCGGCCTCCGCAACGCAGCTCAAACATTTCAAAGGTTCGTAGATCAGGTCCTTCGTGGATTGTCCTTCTGCTCCACGTATCTGGACGACATCCTGGTGTTCAGCTTGACGTTCGGTGAGCATGCCAGTGACCTTCGACAGCTTTTTAATCGGCTGACGTCGTACGGCCTTGTTAAAAATGCCGCGAAGTGCGAACTCGGAGTCAAGCAACTGGATTTTCTTGGCCATCACGTAGATTCTCGCGGAATCCAACCACTGCCTGACAAAGTGACCGTTATTCACAATTTTTCAAGGCCTACAACAGCTTAAAAGCTACAAGAGTTTTTGGGGCTAGTCAACTTTTACTGTCGGTTTCATCCCCACTGCGCTCATATTTCCCAGCCTTTGTACGATCTGCTGCAGAACCCAAACCCAAAAATGTCACCGCTACAATGGACGCACGCAGCAGACGGCGCCTTCGCTGAAGTCAGGGAAACCATCGCAACCGTCACCATGCTAACACGTCCGAGAAGTGACACTACTACCTCCCTCATCGTCGACGCGTCGGACAAGGTAGTTGGAGCTGTCCTGCAGCAGCTTGTTGGGGACACATGGCATCATCTCGCATTCTTCTCTAAAGGCGTTAATACTACAGAAACGCGCTATAGCACTTTTGGTCGGGAGCTGCTCTCCATTTACCTTGCCATACGACACTTTCGGCAATTCATTGAAGGCCGTCAATTTTTTGTACTTACGGATCATAAACCGCTCACGTACGCCTTGTCGTCGTCGAGCACGGCACACACACCACGAGAGGTCCGGCAATTTCTCTACATATCCGAATTTACCACAGACATTCGCTTTGTTAAAAGCTCCAATAATGTTGCAGCAGACGCTCTCTGTCGAATAGGCGTCAACCTCTGCCTCTCCGAAGGTGCTTCGTTGGACTATACCGAATTGATAGCGTCTCAGAAAGACAATGCGGAGCTCCAACCCATATGAACATCATCTAAAACACTTGTTCTTGAGGATGTCCCCAGGCATGGTTCTTCTGACACCGTGGTCTGTGACGCGTCAATTGGTCAGCCCCGCCCGCTCGTTCTTCTACCGTTTCAGCATAAGGTTTTTGATGCCATCCACACATTGGCCCACCCTGGCATACGAGCCACCCACCGGCTCGTCAGCTCCCAGTTCCTGTGGCCGGGTATGAACACTTACGTACGCGAATGGGCAAGAACATACATTGACTGTCAACGCAGCAAGATTGAGCGCCAAACGATAACCCCCTTGACCTCCTTCAATTCACCTGATGCTCGCTCTGCTCACATTCATGTCAATATTGTGGGACCCCATCCTTCATCACACGACTACCGATACCTCCTGACATGTCTCGACGGGTTTACGCGATGGCCTGAGGTCACCTTTATGAAAGATATAACGGCACTGACGGTCGCTAGCACGCTTGTCGACATGTGGGTGAGTCGTTTTGGGGTGCTGCAAACCATCACCAGGGACCTCAGACGACAGTTTGAATCCTCATTGTTTAAAAACCACTCTCACTTACTGGGTGCACAGCACATTCACACCATTGCGTACCACCCACTGTCTAACGGAATGGTAGAGCTCTTTCATCGGCAATTGAAGCTGCCATTAAAAGAAAGGACAAGACGCCGCCTTGGACGAAGACCCTGCCTTTGATAATGCTCGGCATCCGCACAGTTTTGAAAACTGGCCTGAACTGCAGTACAGCCGAGCTGGTCTATGGAACTTCTCTCCGAATACCAGGATAATTTTTTCAAGAAGCCTTCAATACCCTAATTCACAGCGCCGAATACTACGCTCACCGGTTGCGGCTCCTAATGCAAGACATACGCCCCGTTGCTACAAGAATACCTTCCACACGGAGTGCTCAGCCCTCATCTGCCAAAATGTACGCACGTATTCATTCGGCACGACGGTGTCAAAGCGCATCCCCAACCTCCTTACGATGGCCCTTTTCCTGTAGTTTGTCGTGACACCAAAACATTCACTGTGTTAATGAAGAACAAATAAGAATTGTGTCTGTCGACCTGGTCAAGCCCGCCCACTTGGACTCCAACACTGCAACATCTGCCATCTGACCCACAGAACCTCAAGTGAAAGAACCAACGTTCATTTCACGGAAACCGCTAACAAGCCCAGCCCCGTTTTAACCGTCTGAAAAGACAGACTAGCGCTTGTTCGCTGCGCTTACTCGCTAAAGGGGGACTATTGTATACTTTGCTTCACCTTATGATGTACCGCAGGAAAGGTTACAAGCGCGAGCTCCTTTCTCTGGGGCACATCTCGGCGGCACAAGCTCTCGTGACTTAAGAGCGGCTGCCAACGCTATAAGCTCGCGCTTTTAGCCTTCGCTACGGTACAACATAAGGTGAAACGAAGTATAGTGAACGACCAGCCCGAAGCGCACGAAGAAGAAGGGCAGATCTTGAGACGAAGGTTTTTAGGAACCGAATTCGTCAGGGCTGGTTGTCATAACTAGAGTATTTTAAAATAATGTATTAAATATTTATCTAGCCTCAACGCTACAAGGGCATCCAAATGCATATCAGAATTAGCTGCTGGGCTAGTTTGTAATGCATTATTTGTAATGTAATAACTCTGCTCTGCAACAAGTTTCTTCATTCAAATATCTTGGAGTCACTATATCTTCTGATCTCAGATGGAATGCCCACATTGACTCGCTGTGTCAGAAGGCGATGTTCAAACTGTGGTATCTGAAACGTAACTTAAGACACTCTACTTCTGCAACAAAATTAATAGCCTACAAATTTCTCATCAGGCCACTTTTAGAATATGCTGACATTATTTGGGATCCACACACATCATCGAACATAAATAAACTCGAAAGAATACAAAAGAGGGCACTAAGATTCATTTACAACAAATACAAAAGATTAGATTCTGTGAGTGCCCTATACAGCAGCCGGAATCCAGCCCCTCCAAACGCGTAGGAAAATTAACAGACTCACTTTCCTATACACACTGATAAACGATGGCCTTAGAATAGACAGGTCACGCTATGTCACTCTAAAATCTGCGAGAAGCACACGTACCTACCATGCCTTATCACTTACAGACTATCAATGCCATACCGACTGCTTCAAGTTTTCTTTTTTTCCTAAAACCATTACTGAATGGAATGAGCTGCCTTTTGACATCGTAAACACGACTTCCATCCAATCATTTAAAGCCTCGCTCTTTTCATTATTTAAATAACCTCGAGGCTACTTATTGCTTATTGTTTTGATTTTGTTGTGACTGCTGTCTTTTAGCCAATCTTTCAATGCACTGCTCCTGAAATAGTTTGGCAGCTATATATCTCGAACTAAGTTGTGTTGGTCGTTTGTGTATATAACATCGTTCAATGTCTTGTTCACTTTCTAGCGTAAACGGTAAAATGTACATGGCAAAGTGTAATGATGCTCACTGTTTCGTTTCATTGTTGTGCAGTATTTCGGTTGTGGGTTTCACGGTTTCTGCTCTTTAATATGTTCCTTGCACTGGCCTTGTTCCATATTGTACGTTTCAGTCATTGTTTAGAAGCCCGTCCTACAACGCCCTCCTTGAGAAGGCAGTAGTATCTGTAAATAAATAAAAAAAAAATTATAGAGGACGAAAGCGCAAAAAACCGGGACAAGTAGAAGAACGGGACAAAGCGCTACTATCAACTGGCGTTTTTCTAATGTGAAAGAAGAGAACGAACCTGGAAATTTTTTTAGTAATAGAAAAGAGAAAGGAAAGTTGCTGTTAAAGCAAAGAAACTTTAGTTACTTCGCTTTGACAGCAACCTTCCTCTTCCTTTTCAAAATGTACATTCGTTTTTTGAATGTATATTTTGCTGCTGGACTGTACAGGGGGACGGGCCCATGCGAGGCGACTATAGTCGCTTTTTGCCCTACCCTACGAGACGTTTGTCTGAATAAAGTATATTCCATTCAATTCATGCAAGCAGCCCGCCATGTCTTCTTTTTTCAATCGGCTATCCGGTGGTGATATCACGCCCACACACTGCGCAGGCACGGCGAACCCCGCCAGCTTCAAGGCTTCCATGACGATGGATCTGCGTTGCTGTGCTCTTCTTTGTGGTTTCATTTCTGAGCCACGTCCGCCTTGATTTTGAGTGCGGCTTCCGTGACGAAGCATCCGCATTGCTGCGCTTTTGGCCAGTAAGAATTTAATACCCAAATCACACGGCAGCGTAAAGGCACCTTTAACCCAGGTACCTGTCATAAAGGGAGCTAGAGAGCGTGATCACACGGCGCATAGAGGTCCCTTTCGTTAAGGGAGGTCCTGTGTTAAACGGAGCTCGCCGAGCTCCCTTTAAAGCTACAGGGAGTAGCCTCGGACCCAAAAACTCCAAATAAAGATTACAGATATATAAATATATCTTGTTTAATGCAATAAAACAAATTGACTATATTGTCACGAGTGGAAATAAAGATTACAGATATATAAATATATCTTGTTTAATGCAATAAAACAAATTAACTATATTGTCACGAGTGGTGACCAAAAGAACAATAAATAAACAGAAAGAAGTAAACGTTTAATGTGGCGAACTTGTGCCAAAAATGAACGGGTACAGAAGATAATAACACAGCGTCGCGGGCGTCGAAGTCGGCGTAACAGCAGAGTTGAACGCTGGGGCGAAACTGACTATGGCACGCCACGCGGAGCCCCTTATGTACGTGCGTGGGCTTCTGGAATAATCGGCGTAGAAAGTTCGACGAACAAGCAACAGGATTCTCGAATTTACTAGAATACTAGTCTGCAGGAATGAATAAAAAGCTGCGCCGCTCCCAGGAATCGAACCCTGGCTTTTCGCGTGGGAGGCAGGCGCGATAACCATCAGGCCACGCGCGCGCTGCCCACTCGGCCAGCTGCGCGCGCGGCAATATATAAATAGCGAATTACTAAATGATTGTGGACAAAAATGTGATGAAAAATACATCAACGAGGAACGCATACTCTTGCTATCAGGTAGCAGCGGCGGCACGTGGAAAACAATGGACCACTGCGAGCTCTGTCTCGAGGTTGTGGACAAATCGTCCGACTCTCCCGCCCGGGGCCTTTTATCCTCGTCGTCGTCTATCTCTTTCGATGGTGTGACTGGCGCAACCGCGAGACTGACGTGGTTCGTTTCTGCCGGGCACTGTTCAGATACTTCAGTGAGAACTTTCCGCAGAAATGAAGCCGCTAAACAGAAAAAAAGTCGCCCACCTCGCGATGGAAACTCGTAAACACAGATGATTTAGGGCCAGTGTCGCCACACGGGACGAACGTTTTAAAGCAAGACTTATTTAGGTGCACCCTTAGATATAGATCAAAAATAAATAAAGTGCCGCAAAAGCAAACACAAGTAATATTTAGGTTTTCGATGTGTTATTACGGACACAATAATCAAGAACTGCGCGTCAAACCGATCTCGAGTAATAATTGTTTATCGCGTGCTCCTCTCGCGGTTTAGCAGGAATGCAATCGACATCAACTTAAAGTGTTCTGTTTATTTATCGCGTGATCCAGAACGCCGTTTACTACAAGTACCTTCAGCTAAGGGTCTTAAGCTAAAGGTACCTTTAAGCTGCCGTGTGAATTGGGTATAAGTCAGAGCACGGCTCTGACTCAGAGTAAATCCCCTCTATTCTGGGAAAAGTGGCGGCATTCGTAGTTGTGAAAATGCTCGAGACACGTGCTGCGCGCCCCTTCTGGGAAGAACATGGCGTCTGAAATCTAGCTCAGTGCTGCGCTGTGCCTCCATGACCTTGCCAAGGGCTGCACGTGGCACGTGCCTTGCGCATCGACGCATTTCGCGCTACTTTTGAAACATGAAGGGGCTTTAACTCAGAGCGCCTAACATCGCTACGAGTCAGAGGACGGGGCGATCCGAATCTCTGAGAACGCTTTCAATGAACCGGAAAATATATTTAGAGCTCCCGAATTTGACCAGCAGAATGGGCATTGACTTTTCAGAGTACCCTGAAACTCTGGACTGACAGTCTGTGACTCATGTTGCCGTGGAGATGAAGTATATGTGATCACCCGCTGATTTCTTTTTGTACCTTGGCCATCGGTCAGTCTCGCGCCAGATGAATTTGTCCGGGACAACCTTCGACAAAACAGAAGCTTGCCGGGCGCTGGAGCTTGTCCAGTCCCCGGTGCACTCGCCACGGGACGAAGCTGAAGTCGAACCATCTCGCTCAAAAAGAAAAAGCTTCCCGCACGCACCGCAGCCCTCGGACACCTATCCTACTTTCTCCCTTCTTCTATTTTTTATTTTCAACCTTGACAAGGGGTAGGGAAGGCTAGGGGCTTAGGTCAACACGCCTCAGTCATTCATGCACTAGCCTTCATCTGGCTCCCTCAAACGGCCTAGCGCGTGAATCACTGAAGCGTGTTTAGCTAAGCCACGCCCCCTCCCCCTTCTTTCCTGCCCACCTTAGCCAGGCGATGCGACGTCCGCAAAAACACGCTAATCAGTGAACCGAAATTGGCCTGTCGACTTAATCCCCAAGCTTTTCCGAAAACGCCGCCAGGTTCTCTAAACTGTTTTGTGTCCATTTCGAGGACACTCGGATGCATGGGCCGAATAAGATGCCAAGTGCACCACTCGGATAAAGACGCATTCCAGGCACTACAATGATAGGATGATTTCGCTGTCCGCAAGAATAAAATTTTGTCCAACAATTTTACATGTTGTAAAAAAGACACAGGAGTGGGGTCATTGAGGGTGGTAAAACTGCATTCCTTAGTTTTATGGAAATTGACCTTGTAAGAATAATGCGAGAGCTATTGTATGTGTGCCACTAAATATTTCGGTCAATGACGGCCTTGGTCCATAGAACATCTGGGAACGAGCCGCCCTCCGGGTTGCAGATTATTGTCATAGCCTACTTATTGCTCCGAACTCATCAATCCTAAATATATAAATGCACTCCTTCTCAAGGGACGTGTTAAAGCAGGAAAGAAGGAAAAAAAAAACAAGCGTGAAGTGCAAACTGGTTAGGGTAGTATAGCGACACTTTAAGGCCGGTTTTCACATGCAGCGAAGCGCTGATGTAGCGCTCCTCACGTGCCGTCAGCTACTTATCGTCTGCCATGAGCAACAGTTTTGACGGTGCGATACAAGGCTGGTGAACGCTCCCATCAGCACGCGCTTAGCGCGAGGTAAGCGCTATGCTTGTAGCGCTCCGCTGCATGTGGGAACAGGCCTTTAAGGGGAAGCTGAAGCGGTTCTGTATATGAGGAAACACGCTTCAACCGTCTTTATTTGAAGTTCAGGATATAGAACATCGAGATTATTTTTCAATTCGGTGCATGGAGGCTACAGAAAATAATTTTCGAAGTACCGCGAAAGCCCCTTTTTTATGGAGCGTGACGCCATAAAAGGAGATTTTAGAATCTCCGCTTTCATGCATTTTCAGCGGCTATCAAAGCTATGCATGGGTGCTTTTGCTACTCTTAAGAAATCAGAAAAAAATTACAGACGTTTACAATTTTCTATAACGCCGAATTAGAGCGCAGCTTTTGAGGAGGAGGAGTGGATGGTACGAAGGGAGGGTATGCCCCTCTTTCTTCCCCACTAAATATAGGGAAGAAAATTTTCCGCTAAATATAGTGGGGAAATGTTACCCTCGTGACGTCACACTTACCGTCACTAGAGTAAATCTAGCGGGAATTTTTTTCCGTCAAATCTAGGGGGAAAATTTCCCCGCTATATGTAGCGGGAACATTGGCAATGTTAGTTGCGTGTGACGTCACATGTGACGTTACTAGTGACGTTACGAGTGTAACTCTCGTGACCCTCTTCAGAGTAACCGTCAAAACCCTCGCGAGGAGACCCTTTGTGGCCCTCGTGAAGGTAACGCTCGTGACCCTCGTGAGGCTAACCCTCGTGACTCTCGTGAGGGTAACCCTCGTGACCCTCGTGAGAGTAACCCTTTTGGAGGTAACTAACCATCGCAACCCTCGTGAGGGTAACGCTCGTGACCCTCATGAGGGTAACCCTCATGAGGGTCTCGTGATCCTCGTGAGGGTAACCGTCGTAACCCTCGTAAGAGTAATCCTGGTAACCCTCGTAACCCTCACGAGGGTAACCCTCGTGACGTCATTATGGGAAGCTTCCCATAATGCAACGCGGGGTTACGGCGACGCCGACGCCGACGCCGACGGCGACGCCGCTCAAGCCGGAAACGGGCGCCTAAGAGCAGCGCTCTAAAAATGAAAGCCATTTACAACTCCCTGTAACGCCGAATTAGAGCGCAGCTCTTGAGGAGGAGGAGGGAAGGGTACTGGGGAGTGGGTCAAGTGACCTCATGGGGGTCACGTGACCTTGGGGCGTCACGTGACGTCGGGGGGGGGGGGTCACGTGACCTGGGGGGTCACGTACGATGACGCTGACGTCATCAGTGACGTTGACGATGCGGATACCGATGACGTCATCGGTGACGTCACTGATGACGTCATCAGTGATGATGACGATGCGGATGCCGGTGACGTCATCAGTGACGTCACTGATGACGTCATCAGTGATGGTGACGATGACGATGCGGATTTCGGTGACGTCATCAGTGACGTCACTGATGACGTCGTCAGTGACGATGACGTCATCGGGGTGGGGTCAGGTGACCTCGTGGGGGTCACGTGACCTCCGGGGAAGGGGGTCACGTGACCCCCGGGGGGTCGCGGTGCATTATGGGACATTTCTCATAATGCACCGCGTGGTTTAGCCGACGGTGACGGCGACGCCGACGCCAACGGCGACGGCGACGCCGGTGAAGCCGGAAACGGGCCCCTAAGAGCTGCGCTTTAAAACGTCACGATTTGTACCAGTGCGGGGGAATATATTTGCGACTCCGCCGACCTACATGTAGGTCGGCGGAGTCGCGACCACCATATTTCGTCCCTGCAGGGACGAAATATGGTGGTTTAATACAGGTCGTGCCGTGCCATGTCACAGATCAACGCACAGCGCTGGGGTATCAGCAAGCAAGCATTGGACTCAAAATGGTTAGCCCAACTTTTTATCCTCTACGTTTCAAGCCCGCGGCAATGTGTTGGCGTAAGCGAGCTTCTAGAGGCTTGACTTTCTTCGAGGAAGCGGTGAGATGACTACCGACTGTTTTTCTGCGGTGCTGATGAACGTTGATAAATGCGGAAAGTCTGGTTCACGCGGTTGCGTAGGTTGCGTGCAGAGCAACATGGGTAACCAGCTGATACTACTATTACGGCGGAGCCACCAGAACAACTGTTCTATTGCGCAAACAACCGACAATGTGTAATCACGGAAGCCACAAGCGACGAGCGGAAATCATGAAAGGACCTGTTCCGGCCAGTTCAGTGTTTTCCCTTTAGGCGCCGTCCGTTTCGCTGGAGTCGTGAATACCTGGCATGCTTGAAGTTGCACGCGCTGCCCACACGAGCGACACGTGCTTGGCGGCCGAAGTATTCTCTTACGACGTAACGACTGGTCGGAGTTTTTTCGTGTTTACTCGCTTTTAGTTACATCTTGAGGGAAAACGAACGGGATATTCAGGTTCACGGCATGAAACTACGCTAAAATCAATGTCTATCTCATTTTTTTAAGGAAGCGATTCAGCTTCCCATTGAAAGCTGTGAGCACTATTATCATATATTTGGTTCTTGCCAGCTGCCCGTTAGTCGCTCACCTCTGCTCAGCTGGCTCAGCTAACGTACGGTTTTACAGAAGGAGTACATGTTTGCTCATGTTGTTTCTTCTTTTATTTTTCTCTCTTAATTATTCTTTAATCCTGTTCTTTTTTTTTTTTTTAGGGAGTGGTCGGTGTCACCTATTAGACTGCCAATTTTAACCAAATGCAATTCTTGTAAAGGGTGTTGCCGTGCATTACGTGGGTGTTCTCTGTGTATAGCGAACACTACCCGGTCTACGGAGCCCAAACAACTGCGGATGCAACCGGAGGCACCGGGAGGTTAGAGCGGAGCGGCAGGCCACGGAGAATCACGGGACGCCTGGTGGAAGCCACAGACTGGGCGCGGTGAGAGACCAGACAAGGCGCTTCTCGTAGCATCAATTCATTGTTTCCTCGAAGTTAAATAAATATATCCTTGCATTAAACCAAATTAACCGGTGCATCTCAATGTCGAAAGGGATATCGTCCACGCTACAAAGACGGATAGAAAGAACTGAGCGAAGTCGAGACAAATGGGACAGCGGTAACGTGAGTGGCGCCCCATCTCAAACCTATAGAGAATGCCTCGCATCGGGAAAATTGAAAAGTTCGGTCAGGAACCGGAATAATAGACTTCGTACATCAAAAGGACCGAAGTGTTTTTCGCTGCGAAAGGCATTCCTGAATCCAGGGTTGAGCAGTATCGTGATACAAATGCACCGCAATTGTATTTCAGAAATATTTTCAGTATTAATATTTTTGTATCGCGACACGATTTTTCAATCAGTATGTGTATTTCAGTATTGGAATATATTTCCGGCGTATTCCTTTCCTTGTATCGTGATACAATATCGGGTCAATGTATCTCGTTACAATGTTAGAGAAATACGTGACCCCCAAGCGAAAGCTCAAGGGACTGCTTACTTTCTTTCGTGCTTCAGAGGTGAAGAAGGTACAGTAGATGGGACGTTGAGGCTTTGTTATCAGGCAGACCAAAGTTTGCTTCAAACATTAAGGCCCCGAGATTGGTTACTTCCGTCCTTATTTTTCAGAGATAACATATGTCTTCCGTGAACTATTTTTGTTGAATTAAAACGTTGAATGGAGTGTGTGTATCAACTTTACTAGTGTACATCGAACTCCCAGTCCCATTTACTAGAGCTAGCGTAAAGTTTCTTCCTTGTGATCAAATAAATAACCCCATTTTATTCCAAGGCGACGCCTTGCAATGACTACAGAAAAGGCACCGATATCGAACTAGAGGATGTTGACTTTTAGGGGATATTTGGATATCTATAAAGCGAATTTAGATGTTCATGTGATATTTCTTCGAATGCGTTCAACATTGCCCCGTTCATGATCCTGAAGATAGCTTCGCCGTTCATCTAGAAGATTCTCGTATACCCTTAACCCGAGCAGTAAAGATCAGGAGGCCAGAATGATGCTTAGTCAGTCTCGCTTTCGCTTCCTGTTACGCCGCCTAATCGCCCTGGCACAAGTTCGCCAATTAAGCTCTTCTTTTCAGTTCGTTATTAAGGCGGAAGCCTTATATGTCTCATGGTTCAGTGGACCTTCGAAGCCTTTGGTCGAAGGCACGTCGGCGACACAAAAAGTACGAAAACACGTCGGCGACACGAAAGGTACCAAAACAAAAGGTACCAATAAAACGGCGCCAAAAGTGCGTCGTCAGAGAGCGCGCTGTCTTCAGAGGTTCGCTATCACGTTTACATCGATCGGTGCTTGGTCTTTCGGCTTCGAGTCGCCCTAGGGATAACATAAGAGACCCTTTGTTTTCTTATCGTCTCATCACCTTGCTCAGTGACATTTCTGGTGTAAGTGCGGGGTAAGTATACGGGAATCTTCTCGATGAGCGGAAAAGCTATCTTCTCGATCATGCACGCGGCTTTCTGTGGGCGGACGTGCTTGACTTGTCCTTGGCGTCGAGGGTACTGTGGCATTAAATTGTCCCGTCGAGATGGCACCTGGTGTTGACGGGGAGCAGGCAGTGGTCGTCGGGCCACGGCGGCGTAGCTCAGCGTTGGCTCCTTTTGCGCCACAATTGTGACGGGAGCCTCTGGTCGGAGCGTCCGGTGAACTTCTTTGCGAACAGCCTCGGCGATAGAGAGGAATGCCGGAGGTCTGGCCGCAGGCAGCAACTTCCGGGGCGCTTCCCGGACGACGTCGCGGATAACCTCACGAATTTCCCGGGTACTGGCGCCGATGTCGTCGCTAAGCAGCGTGGAGGCAACGACTGGATGTCGTTGGTAGTAGGAGATGGACGCGTCGATGACGCGCTCGATGTTAGTTGCCTCAGTGACGAAGGCTTCGACGGTAGTCGGCCGGTTGGGCACGAGACCTCCGAAAATGTCATACTAACCCCGAGTGTAAGAATGCGTAGCTTTTATTTCATTCATTGCCTGAGAGTCGGCACGGGTGCTCAGGTGTAGGACGTCTTCAAGGAAACTTGTGACGGTTTTGTTAAGGCACTGGGTTCGCATTCGAAGAATTTCTTTGGCCCTCTTCTGTCGATGGTGACTGGTGAACATCTCTTGGAACTCTCCTTTCAGCTTTTCCTATAAAGCAATCGAGGCCTCATGATTCTCGAACCAGTGTCATGCCGTGCCCTCAAAGGTAAAGGAGACGTTCTGCAGGCATTCCTCAGGCGTCCACCCATTGTGCCGAGCAACTCGCTCGTACTGGTTGATCCAGTCCTCGATGTCTTCGTAGACGTCGCCTTGGAAGGGCGTCGGCGTACAAGGGGCGACGGGCAGGTTAACGACGCGGGAGGCAACGGCGGGAGTCTCAGTTTGCAGACCTTGAGACGTCACAAGACTATCGCCGACATGATCTTGATGTATAGGAACGTGAAACACAAGACGCTGGATTAGGTGTTGCCCTATGTCACGTTTGCGTACAACGCGGTGGTTCAAGAAACCACTGGCAAATTGTCGTGTTTATGTTTACACAGCCGGAAGTTAGTGTGCCTCAGTGGGTGTCAGGTGTCTCAGATGTAGATAAGCATTTTAGCCAGTGCGGTACAACCGCTAGCCTGGGACCTTTAACGTGCACCGCGCAGTCGTGATACACGACCGCACGCCAGTACGATGCTCATCCAGATCGAAACGAACAGGGGTGGGGATTGAACCCAGGATCCCTGGGTTCTGCTGCGTGAGCTTTCGCTCCACGTGCTCCAAGCTGGTGTGCGCCAGCCCACTCGGCCACCGATCAGCCTGAGAAGAAACCACTGGGATTACACCTTTTCAGCTGGTGCACGGCAGAAAGGTGACGACGATACTCGACGCCATGCTGCCCCAAAGCCCGACCGACGACGGCACCAACAACTCCCAGCTGGTAACCCAACGAGCAGAAGAGGTACGCCAGCTAGCCCGCATCCAGATAAAGGACCAACAACGTGTCGACGAAGGCCGGTACAACCTTCGTCGCCGCGACGTGGAGTCCCAAGTCGGAGACAGGGTGTGGGTGTGGACGCCTATTCTTCGTCGCGGCCTCAGCGAAAACTATTAAACGGTACTTCGTCGCCTCGGGGAGCTCCACTACGAAGCGGTGCCCGACGGAATTCAATCATCGCGACGCCGACCACGACCCGAAGTGGTTCACGTCGTTCGACTCAAGCCGTTCTACGCTTAGTAGGACTGGGGACTTTTCGTGTTCCAGATGAATTTTTTTAGCTTTCCCTTATTGTGTTTTGTTTGATGTTGTGTTGCATCGGGGTGATGTACTTTTCAAGGGGAGAGTAATGCTGCGTACATGACAGAGAAGATAGCTTCTCCGTTCATCTAGAAGATTCGCGTATACTTTTTTCCCGAGCATAAAAGATAAGGAGGCCAAAATGATGAGTATTCAGTCTCGCTTTCGCTCCCTGTTACGTCGCCAAATTGCAGCCCGCTTTTCTGCTCTTTCGACGCTCGTTGTTTATTTCGTTTGGCACAAGTTCGCCAATTAAACCTTTCTCTCCAATTAATTATTTATCGTCTCTACGCCTTACTTTGTGACAATACATCTAAAGCGAACTTTCTTTTCAGTTTATAATTCATCGCCTCTTCGCCTTAGTCTGTGACAATATATCCAAAGGAGAACTTCACTGCATTCTGGATGGAAAGTATCTTCAATCTATTCAAGACCCTTTTAGTTCTCAGAACTTCATGTCAAAAGGGAAATAGTAATTCTATCCGAAACTAATTTCGGGCTCGAGAACGCCAGTGTTTAGCTACAATCTTTACCTCACGGTTAGTGTGATCTTTTGTTTTAACTGGAGGACTTCTTTTTCGCCTTAGGAGTACAAACCATGTCAACGAAGCCTGTATATTACTACCTCCAAGTGAGGTCTTAGCAGTACACACAAAAAAAGACTACTTGCATAGTTTAGAACTTTCCCACTTTGAAAGTGGTCTTCCTTTGTTTTAATATGAACCCCTGTTCGTTGACACCTGTGGAACGCTTAATCTTTTTCGCTAGCGTGACTCCTTGCCCACATTGGTGACAGCTAACCGACGAGCTCTTTACAAAGCTGCTTTTAATCAAATGTAGTCGAGTGTTGCAGCAAAGTCGTATATTTACTTCTGTTTGGTATTGCTTCTACGTAAAAAAATAGTAAGTGGTAGAAGGTCGTTTCACATTTGTTTTCCAAATAATAACTTCTGGCGGCAATACGCAACATCGCAAAAAGTGTTTTTAAAAGAAAAATGTTTGTGACTGTTACGGCCTTGGAGAAAATTAGAATTCCTGTATTTGTATTTTGTTTTCTAGTTTTCAAATGTATTCCTGACGTCTTTCGCGATACTTCAGCTAGGATGAATTTCGGTTTCCGTATTTTTGCTGTCTTCGTCACATATCCCGTTTTTTTTTTTTAATTTCCAAATACATTTTAAATATATCTGCCCACCCCGCCGGAATCAAAGCGAGCTGATGTTTTCCTCTCTATCGTCGGACTGTAAATTTATGGACTAATATGGAACTTGGCGGCACCCGCCAAACTAAGCACCAATAGGTCGTGTTCATTATAAAGGGCGAACACGCACGTAATACATGGCAAGCGTGTTTCTAACAATCTTTGCAAGATATAAACTACCAGAAAGGATTGTGACAGGGAATGGCCCGCCATTCCGATTAAGCGATTTCTGAGATTTCATAACAAAAAACAGAGTTCAGCAGTCATTTTCACCCCGAACCATACCACAACGAATAGTTAGGCAGAAACCTTTGTGAAAGAATTCAAGAAGTTTGTCGATGAAAGCCTGAAGTCGGAGCTGACCATGGAAGAGGCATGCCATAACTTCTTGGTGGCATACCGGACGACCCTGCACATGACAACTGGCTCAACACCTGCCAAAATGATGACAGGAGAAGAATTTCGAAGAAGGTTCGACCTTCTTAGTTCATCAATAACCGATGTCGTGCAATTAAAGCAAACGAAGCAGCACAACTCGCGCAACTCTAGAGAACGACACCTACATCAGGATAACCAGGTCAGGGCAAGAAACTACAGAAACGGCAAAAAATCGTCGAAAGGAATCATCGTCCGAGTTCTCGGAAACCGAACATACGAGATTCACACGAACTACGGAAATACATGGAAATGGCAGATTGAAGAGCTGAGACATTTACCCAGGTAGGAAGAGGGAATATCTATAAATCAAGACGACAGACTCAGGTCCGAAAAGCATTGAGAAAGTTCGCCCTTTCTTGTAGCATCAGTTGGCGAAGCGATTCATTCTCTCCGATTCTCAGTGACGACTTTCCAACCACGCTTGAAGAAAGTCAGAACGATCCTGGAACACTGGAGGCAGTGTTCCAGGATGCTCGCCTGGAACACCGCCTAATGGCACAGGCGACCAAGACATGGGGGGCAGCCCTCTTCTACACAGAAGATCAACACTGTGAAAACGTGAAGCTTTTTAAGGGGGAGATATTGCCGTGTATTACGTGCGTGTTCGCCGTCTGTAGCGAACACGACCTTTTGAGCTCGAACAACGGCGTATGCAACCCGAGACACCGAGAGGGGAGAGCCGAGCGGCGGGCCACGGAGAAACACGGGCGCCCTGAAGCAGACTTTGTACGTAATGCGTTACAAGTAATGGATTACTTGTAATCGATTACATTTTAATGTAATTTTGTAACGCTTCAATTACTTCATTTAAGGAGTAACGATCCTTGTAATTGAATCCCTTTTTTGCTGTAATCGATTACAAAATAACCCATTACAATGTTTTTCAATTTCTATTTTTTTTTTATTTGGGGGGAGGGGGGGGAGGGGGGAAGGGGAAGGGGTTAGATGGGCTGGAATCCTCCGCTCTGGGCTACGGTAAATTTTTTTTTTTCTTTTTCGAAACCAATTTACTTCACTATGCTTAGTTTCCTGGGTACATTTGTTTTTTTAGTTTTTTTTAGTACACCGGCGACTATGTTTCGGTATGAAAAATTACCTTATCCAGCCTCTTGTGAGTGGTGCATTGAAACAGCGCACTTTTTATTTAATTTTTTTTTTTTTTTTTTAACGAGCGGGATTGGCTGTGTAGGCGTCACTCACTCAGCTCTAAGCAAAAACGGTCAAGACTTTTTTTTCTTTTTTTTTTTCTTTTTTTCGGAACAACTAAGTGCGAGATTATGCAACTGTTTTAAATAAAAAGTTTAATGAAAAGTAACGTGAGAAGTTATTGATTACTTTAAAGTAATTTTTTGATTACTTTTTGAGGCTGTAATTGTAATTGTATTCGGTTATTTTTTACAGTAAAGTAATTGTATTTGCAATCGGTTACTTTTTTCAGTAACGTGTACAAGTCTGCCCTGAAGTCACAGACTGGGTGCTGTGTTACACAAGACAAAGGCGCTTCTCGTAGCACCAACCGACTGTATCCTAGAAAGTTAAATGAATATATGCTTGCATTATCGCTTGCATTATCCCAAACTAACCTGTATATCTACGCTGTCTACCACCGATTGAAATTAATTTTAGAGAAAGGACACGTTTAACATATTTTTTTAAATAACCTTATCGACCGTGGTATACGACAGGTCAAATGTGTAAACTGATAATTAACAAAACGATTACCTAAAATTGCACGATGGAGCATGAAATTCTAGGCTCGGATAAGAGCATTCTACAAGCGTTCGCCTACTCTCTGGGGAGGGAGTACCGTGGTCACGCACGCATTAACATACAGCGGTTCCCGAGAGGACACTTCCCCGCCCGACTCGATCGGCTCAAGAGAGCATCGGATTACGATACCCGGTTCAGTTACCGCGTCGTCGGCGGAACTTGCCGCACACTTGCATCAGTTCCGCGCAATATTGATGTTGCATAACATTAGATAATAACTTCATGGCTTACCGTCGCACCGCGGATACTGCTTTCTCGTCTGGTTTCCGTACTGCCTCGCAATTTTACCAGTTCACTCCATCGCGAGGTGACCCTACTCAAGAGGGAATACGAGTATGCGGCACAAGATCATCAGGGAGACTGCACAGGGAGAATTTCCAACAAAATGGCACCAGTCTACGAACACTGCTCCTCGTGTTCGGCCATATCTTAACTAAATACAAAGTTAGTGTTCTTACCAATCGGACCAGACGAGCTGAACTTCCGACTCTGGAACAACAAAAGACGCTACATTCTTTTGGCTTTTTTCTTTTAGCGACATCCGCCGACTGACGCTGCTATCGCTGTTCACCGGTTTCCCGCGTGCGCATTGGCTTCCGCCCCGTGACGTTGCCTCCCTCTCGCCTCGCCGCGCAGCACGCGCATTGGCTTCCAGCTTGTGACGTCACCTCTCTCTCGCCTTTGCCCTTCACCACTTTCCTCCTCTCTACGCGCCGCACTTCCCTTTCCAGTGTTTTGTCCGCAGACGAACGGCGTCAGCTTATGGGTTTCAAGAATTATGAATGCTGAGGCATTCATAATTCTTGGGAAAAAGTAACTTGACACCATTACAATTTATTTGAAATTGTTTGCCAAAAAATAAAAGTATCTCGATAGGAACAATGGGTGCACCGAAGGCGCTTTTGTTGCTGGTTTGCGTTTACTCCTTTACATAGGTACTTAACAAGTGAGGCGTGAGGTGTAGGATTTGGGTGCACGCACATCCGACCTTCAGGCTCAGGCCATTAAATAAAGATATATATCACAAGATCTGCGCACTTATAGATTCACGCGAATTTCCCACTGTAGATTTTGCTCTATATCTGTATCAAACGTGAGTACATTTATTTTCATTTTCATTCATTATTTTCATTTATTTTCATGTCATTTCGTTGTGTCCACATAGAGCGTGCAGGTAGAATGCACACCGGAATGGTGCAAGGACATTACGTGCACGTCATGTATAGCGCTAACTCGACCGAACTTGCGTCGCCTCTCCTTTTGAGCTACGCGACGCCGTGACATCAAAGAGCTGAATTGGATGGCCACATTCACGGTTTTCACGAGATCGAATAGGGCAAGTTGATGGCCACGTTCCCTACTCGAAGGACGTGCGCTCGGTGTGCTCCGAAGCGTTCAACGGCCGGATGCAATTCCTGCTATGTTCGGGGCCTTGCGGTACCCGCTTTCATTGGAAGTGCGTCGACGTTATGGGAGAGGAGCATGATTACTTCATGCAGAGTGGTATCAGCACTTACAATTGTAAATTCTGCACGAGGCAAAATGGCTCCGATGAAGTTAGTGCTATCACGGAACAAAGCCCTCCTGATGTTTGTGACGTGGCATCGGTGAGCACCGTTGTGGGAAACTGCAGCGCGTGTGGCTGTCTGAAAGACTTGTTGGTGGCACTGCATGACAAGGTTGATTCTCTCGTCAAAGAAGTTGTCTCGGTCAAGGCGGGAAACGCGTCTCTGCTTCTGCATCTGCCAAAGAACACGGAAATGTTACGTCGTTTTACTGCCCAAAACGTTGAGCCACGATCGACTAAAACGCCGTCTGCGCAACCCGGTCCGGCGTCCGCAAGCTTCGCGGAGGTTCTTGGGCAAGATTTACCAAGCCGGTTCGTTGCATCAACCACTCTGGAGGCGTCCGGGAGCAGTTTTACTTCCACCCATCTGCCTAATACATCTACATCTACTGTGGCTACAGGGTCCTCCGTACTGCCGCCCGCGGTGACCGTGCCGGAGGTGTCTACAGATGCCGATGGCTTCACGTTCATCCAACGGAAAAAAAAGTCAAGCCATCCTCAGGTTCCCGTGCAAGCAGTAAGCTATCGTCAGCCCCTAGAGCACCAAGGCTCAAGGCGCTTTTTGTTTCGCGTCTCAATCCTGACACTACGTGTAGTGATGTTGGGGAGGCTCTAACTGCAGTTTTGGACAAAAAATCTTTTACATGCACCAAGTTAAAAACTAGACACGAAAGTTGCTCGTCATTTCGTATTGTTGTGAACGAGGATGACTTCGACACAGTGAACAAAGCAGACATTTGGCCAATGGGCTCCCGTTTTAGGCCATTTTTCGATGTTGTAGGGCGCAATGATGTTCGCGACACAGCTACGCCCAACTAGCCCGTGAAATGAATTGTTCAGTGTTTTATCAAAACGTCCGCGGCCTGCGTACGAAGGCTCATATTTTAATAACATTTTTCTTGGTGATTACGATATAATTTCTTGGTTAAATAGCTCATTTGCATCTCTGGACTATTTCCCTCCCGAATATACAGTGTTTCGTCGGGATCGAGATTATGAAAAACTTTCCGTTAAATTCGGTGGTGGTGTGCTAATTGCAGTTAAAAAACATTTACGGGCTATTCGCCGGTTTGATCTCGAATTCGTGTGCGAGTCCGTTTGGATTGAAATACCTCTAAGTGATAACAATAACTTACTTATAGGCACTTTTTATTTTCCTCCTACTCTCGACGGATCTAAGTTTTCTGACCAATTAGATATGCTGGGGGATAAATTGGATTTGGATCAACATCGAAGACACATACTTCGTGATTTCAATTTTTTTTTTAAATAAACTCGAATTTGGTAAATCCTGCACTGTCTGCTCATACTGCATCATTTAAAGCGAACGCCCTTCTTTCATTTGTTAACATTCTCGGATTTATTCAAATGAACGGTCTTCATAACTCAGCAGGACATGTGCTGGATCTGGCCTTGGGCAACTTTCCTATTGACAGCCTGATGTCCGGTTCGAATCCGCTTGTTTCACCGGATGTTTTTCACGTTCCTTTTTCTGTTTCCTTAATGATTTCTGTGGGGAAAGTAAAGCACAAAAACCGTGAGTCGTTTGCTTTCTCAAGAGGCGATTACTTTGGGCTTTATCAATATTTAGATAATGGAGATTGTGCTTCCATATATAGTATGACCGATGTAAATCGTGCCGTTGAAGTGTTTACAAACTATATCGTATATGCACTTGAAAGTTTCGTGCCCAATAAGCGTCCTTACACATGTCGTTTTCCGCACCGGTACTCCAAGGAGCTTAGATCAGTTCTAAGAAAAAATTGCATTGTCATAGGAAATATAAGGTCGCCAATTCCACTTTTTGGTGTCTAACATTTCCTGAGTCCCGTGCGCTAGCTGAGACATTGCTGAAGCGCGATAAAATATTACACCGTGAGTCAGTGGAGCGTAGCTTAAATCGTGACCCAATGCTTTTCTGGCGATATGTAAAGGATCGCACAACTACAACTTCGTCATCAATAAACACAGCTGACTCTTTTGGTAATATGCTGTCTGAGCCCGAAGATGTATCAAATGCATTCGCGAGTTATTTTTCTTCGGTTTATTCTCGCGGCCAAACTGGACTGCCGGTGCATGGTGTCAGTGATAATGCCAGTGATCACCTGTCAATTTTATCTTTTGAAATTACTGATATTAAACTTGCTACCAGGAAACTGAAGCCTAAGTTATCAGTTGCATTTGACGGCATTCCAAGCTTCATTGTTAAAGGATGCTCCTCTATTTTTGCTCCCGTCTTAATGCATATTTTAACTTGTTGCAGAGCCTTACATTTCCTTCCCTGTGGAAGAACTCTATTGCTGTGCAAATACACAAGAATGACGTCAAAAATTACAGACCTGTGTCGTTGCTATCTCCCTTTGCTATGATCTATGAAATTGTTTTATTTGAGCGCATTTGAAACTTTTTTAGGCGTAAGATAAGCCCTTCACAACACGCCTTTATGCGTGGAAGGTCTGTTGAGACAAATCTGGTGACTTTTTTAAATTTTGTTTCGCCTGCTGTGTGTCAACGTAGACAGTTAGACGTTTTATACTTTGACCTTTCTAAGGCTTTTGATCTAGTAGACCATTCGCTCCTTGTACACAAACTAGAATCCTACGGCGTGAGTACCTCCCTTTGTTCCCTGTTTCTAGATTATTTGTCTAATAGACACAATTTTGTCCGTGTTCTTGGACATCACTCCCGGCCTTATTTTTCCTCTTCAGGTGTGCCGCGGGTTCCATACTTGGGCCGATCTTTTTCAATGTTTTTATTAATGATTTGAGCTCAATTGTTCGCAATTGGGTCATCTTGCAATATGCAGATGATATCAAGTTTTTTAACAGATCATATCCTTGGAAGACTGAAAAACTTATGGAGGATGTTAGGCGTGTATGCAATTGGTATCGTCAGAACATGGCTAACGCTCAATCCGTCTAATACCCCTGTCAGACGGCAGCTAAAATGGCATTTACGCCAAATGACATTCAGTGTAAATGTCATTTAGGCACTGCCACACGGCAACTCAAATGGCATTTAACCTAAATGCCATTTCGGGTAAACAGAGTTCCCCAAACTCATTTACGGCTCGCAAAGCGTACTCTCGATGGCAGCGCTCGACACATATTACGGGATTGTTTAAAAAAAAAGAAGGCATATATTGCGGAAACAATTTTTACATCGTTTTAATTACGAAAATAATTTCTTTAACGCGTAATTCGCACGCACTTTACGTTCCTAATTGTTTAACCTACTCACGACTCCAGTTACCCAGTAGGCCTAATGGTTCTGAAGTCTGAACCGCTGAACTTGTCGTGTGCTCGCCACGGTCGGCTCTCGGTTCGTTGGTTCCACTTGCGATGCGCTCCTCATTTACGCGTTTTTACGATATCGGAAGGAGCGCCTGCCGACAAAAAAAGGCGACCTGTCCCGCGAGACGTCGGTACTCAAACTATGTGAGACGAGCACCTCGAATGGTCTTCGGTAGCAGAAGCGGAACGGCGGGTTCTGCACCGGCCTACGGGCAATTTTAGAAGCCCTCCGTTTTCTCAAGATATACATCGCGCTTCATCACAATACCGAAACCTCAAGGAACATTTTTGGGTAAGATATAACTTTAACGGTGGGCATAACCAACAGGAGCACGCAAAACAATTAGCGGAGCGGACGGCCGCCTAGTATTCGTTTTGTGTGTGGGTCGTCGCAGCACTGCGTACCTCGAACGAGTACTGCGTACCTCGAACGAGTTCATTGCACGACGCTTGGTCGTGGTTCATACTAGCTGACTTCACCTAGCAGCGCTTTAAATTTCGCGTTTGTTGCTCTGGCAACAGCTTGCGAAGTTGGCTGAATCTTTACTTGGCTGCCGCGAAGTAGAGATTCTGGGAAGAATGCAATACGACAAAAAGAGTTTACTTTTCTTTAAGTTGTACAAATCTTGTAAATGCCCTGTTCTAATAAACGTAGTGTAGGTATTCGTCACCCTGACTTTTGACCGGCTTTTACATTCCCATTGACATCCTCCAAAAAGAAATAAAAAGAAATGCTGCGTGAAGTCAGTCTCTCAATGTTTCTATTTCTAGCTTTCTTTGATGTTGGATAATCCCATACTGTTTCAAAGCGAAATATTCTACGTGTGTTTACATGATAGGTGCACAATTTTATTCCAAAACATCCTAAAAATTGTTTAATAAGGCATTGCATATATACATCGAATACAGTTGCTGCACAGTTGCTACTTGAGATATTTACGTGTTCCAGAAAACATCTGCTGCTGGGGGCCACCATAGAAGTAGGCAAAGTAGTGAGCTGGCTACATTACAGAGGAATCTACAACTTCCCGGGATCACTGTCTCTAAATAAGTGGCAGCTTCTTGCAACCGTGGCCATTTTTGTGACATTCTCCTCATTTGTTTTCAGACGTGCAGTGTAAAAGTATCGCAGAAAGCAACCTTTGTGAGGTACCTTCTAGAAAAGCAGCAATAAAATAATTGTGTGAGGCTGACGATGACAGTCCAATAGCCAGCGTCAAGGCTGTCACTGGTGTTGACCCCAAGATACCCGAGACTAGAGGCAATGTCAGTGATGATGCCACGAGTACCAGAACAGGCCGACGAAGCAGTGGTATAAGGGCCGGCACAAGCAGTAATGTGCAGCTGAGCTGACAAGACTGAAAAGGAAAAGGCCACATAGCCATAGAAGCTGCTTCGGCTCGTTGTTGAAGCAGCCCGACATGCCCCACTAGAGCACTCGGAAGATGCGAGTCGCAGTAGCAGTGCCACGAAATGTTGGAGAAGCAACTGCTCGCATTGCGCAGAAGGTCGAGTGGGTAACTACGTTCAGTAAAGAAGGCGGTCATCGTCTTAAAGACGAAAATCGATTTCGTCGCTGCAAATCTTATGGAGGCGAAGGAATTGTGAGAAGGGAATAGAGTTGATTTGGGATCTAGGATGGATCAAGGAGTAAAGAAGGTAGCTATGGCTGTCAGTGGGTTTATAGTGCACAGAGGTGTGGAACCTGTGACGGTCGCTAGTCACTTTTAAGTCTAGGAAGTTGACAGCGCATTTCGATATCGGTGAGGTAAACTTGAGGGAGGGGTAGGCGTTACAGAGTGCAGACCACCACGTTTCCACCCTTATCGGCTGGCTTGGTTACGAGGTTGGTGCGGTTTCGAAGGGAGTTTAGAGCGGTAACTTCTTGTGGGGTTGCGTTGCGGTATTTAGAGATTAGTCTGCTAGAGGAGTTGGCAAGGATGCTACGACATGCTTTGATTGAACTGTCAGTTTCAGGGTGTTTGGCGGGAAGCGGGGTCCGGATAGTAGTCTTTGGGTTAATGGTGTCGAACATGGTGCGATTAAAGTTAAACGGATGCTGGGTGAAGTGGGCATCTAAAAGTAGGCATCAGAAGAATTGTTCGCTGTCCACATGTAAAAACAAAAAAGGCTAAGGTCGGCTTTGAAGTGCAGGGACGAAGGACAGGCCCTTCGATAAGATAACGTGTTCAGGGGCAGTGAGGGGTAAATCGTCTCGTATGGTGACATCATCGATGCGTTGGATGGCAGCCTCATCATTTCGGGGCAAGGGTGTGTATAATTTCCTTGATTTACAGGTGAGACCATCGGCATAGAGATATGAGTTGACTTCCAGAATTTTGTCAACAAGTTTGCATGAGTGTGAATCGAAAGATGAGTCAAGGGACTTGAGGAGTCTTAGCGACAGTGAGCGTTTGGCGTAACTGGGCACAGTGGTCATTATGATATCTCAGATGTGCCTTCACTAGCTGGAGAGCAGCATTATCTAATATTTGTGACACTTTTGAAGGGCCGGAGGAATTCTCAATGGCAGGTTGTAAGGAGGGCCGGTGTGTTTGCACGCAAGACATGTCGGAGAGCCGCACGGCGTGGTACCAGGGAGCAAAGTCTGAGGCTTTGTGGTCTGGTTGCTGCATACTGGAAGGGATCGTAAGTTGGCCTTCGATAGGAAGTTAGGGCGGGTGCTTTAGAAATAACTGTAGAGTCTACGAGGTGGAAAGTGGTTTTCATGATTAGTTTGCCGAGCCTGGGTACGGAGGGACGGAACTTAAAGATGAGGGGGTTTCGGAGTGCTTGCTGCATACTGGAAGGGATCGTAAGTTGGCTTTCGATAGGAGATTAGGGCGGGTGCTTTAGAAATAACTGTAGAGTATACAAGGTAGAAAGTGGTCTCCATGATTAGTTTGCCGAGCCTGGGTATGGAGGGATGGCACGAAAAGGTGAGGGGGTTTCGGAGTGGTTGCTGCATACTGGAAGGGATCGTAAGTTGGCCTTCGATAGGAGATTAGGGCGGGTGCTTTAGAAATAACTGTAGAGTATACAAGGTAGAAAGTGGTCTCCATGATTAGTTTGCCGAGCCTGGGTATGGAGGGATGGAACGAAAAGGTGAGGGGGTTTCGGAGTGGTTGCTGCATACTGGAAGGGATCGTAAGTTGGCCTTCGATAGGAGATTAGGGCGGGTGCTTTAGAAATAACTGTAGAGTCTATGAGGTGGGAAGTGGTCTCCATGATTAGTTTGCCGAGCCTGGGTATGGAGGAATGGAACGTAAAGATGAGGGGGTTTCAGAGTGGTTGCTGCATACTGGAAGGGATCGTAAGTTGGCCTTCGATAGGAGATTAGGGCGGGTGCTTTAGAAATAACTGTAGAGTATACAAGGTAGAAAGTGGTCTCCATGATTAGTTTGCCGAGCCTGGGTATGGAGGGATGGAACGAAAAGGTGAGGGGGTTTCGGAGTGGTCGCTGCATACTGGAAGGGATCGTAAGTTGGCCTTCGATAGGAGATTAGGGCGGGTGCTTTAGAAATAACTGTAGAGTCTATGAGGTGGGAAGTGGTCTCCATGATTAGTTTGCCGAGCCTGGGTATGGAGGAATGGAACGTAAAGATGAGGGGGTTTCAGAGTGGTTGCTGCATACTAGAAGGGATCGTAAGTTGGGTCTGTCGATAGGAAGTTAGGGTGGGTGCTTTAGAAATAACTGTAGAGTATACAAGGTAGAAAGTGGTCTCCATGATTAGTTTGCCGAGCCTGGGCACGGAGGGATGGAACGTAAAGATGAGGGGGTTTCAGAGTGGTTGCTGCATACTGGAAGGGATCGTAAGTTGGCCTTCGATAGGAGATTAGGGCGGGTGCTTTAGAAATAACTGTAGAGTATACAAGGTAGAAAGTGGTCTCCATGATTAGTTTGCCGAGCCTGGGTATGGAGGGATGGAACGAAAAGGTGAGGGGGTTTCGGAGTGGTCGCTGCATACTGGAAGGGATCGTAAGTTGGCCTTCGATAGGAGATTAGGGCGGGTGCTTTAGAAATAACTGTAGAGTATACAAGGTAGAAAGTGGTCTCCATGATTAGTTTGCCGAGCCTGGGTATGGAGGGATGGAACGAAAAGGTGAGGGGGTTTCGGAGTGGTTGCTGCATACTGGAAGGGATCGTAAGTTGGCCTTCGATAGGAGATTAGGGCGGGTGCTTTAGAAATAACTGTAGAGTCTATGAGGTGGGAAGTGGTCTCCATGATTAGTTTGCCGAGCCTGGGTATGGAGGAATGGAACGTAAAGATGAGGGGGTTTCAGAGTGGTTGCTGCATACTAGAAGGGATCGTAAGTTGGGTCTGTCGATAGGAAGTTAGGGTGGGTGCTTTAGAAATAACTGTAGAGTCTACGAGGTGGAAAGTGGTCTCCATGATTAGTTTGCCGAGCCTGGGCACGGAGGGATGGAACGTAAAGATGAGGGGGTTTCGGAGTGGTTGCTGCATACTGGAAGGGATCGTAAGTTGGGCTTCGATAGGAAGTTACGGTGGGTACTTTAGAAATATCTGTAGAGCCTACGGTGTGGGAAGTGGTTTCCATGATTAGTTTGCCGAGCCTGGGTACGGAGGGATGGAACGTAAAGATGAGGGGGTTTCGGAGTGGTTGCTGCATACTGGAAGGGATCGTAAGTTGGGTCTGTCGATAGGAATTTAGGGTGGGTGCTTTAGAAATAACTGTAGAGTCTACCAGGTGGAAAGTGGTATCCATGATTAGTTTGCTGAGCCTGGGTATGGAGGGATGGAACGTGATGATGAGGGTGTTGCATGGTGGTTTAGATCTTGGTTGGGGAAATAGAGCGTCGTGCCGTGAAATGTTAGAGACGCGACTGCTTGCATTGCACAGAACGCTGAGTGGGTAGCTACTTTAGATAAAGAAGGCAGTCATTGTCTTAAAGGGGCACTCAGGTGGATTCTGAGATCGTCTATTTATTGTCATAACTCAATCTATGGACTCCAAGCATTTTACGAAACCCGAAATTACATACAAGGGCGGTCAATCTCGCTATTTAAAATTCTATTAAAAATTGTGGCATGCCCTCCTTTCTGCACCGTGGCGCAGAACGCCAGAGGGTGCCATCGGACGGGAAGGCAGCAGGGGAGGGCACATGACAGCCAATTACGAATAATGGCTTCCTGGCACACTAAATTTTCAATCATGTGCACCTTTGAAAAATCAGTTCGCCGAGAAGCCGTCACTCGTGACTGGCTGTCGCGTGCCCTCCACTGCTGCCTTCCCGTCCGGTGGCACCACCTGGTGTTCTGCACTACGGCACGGAAAGGGTTCCAAAATCTTTAATTGGATTTTTACTATGAAAATCGGCTGCCCTTGAATGCTATCTTGGTTTTTTTAGGATGCTTAAAGCCCATAGATTGAGTTATGCCAATAAATAGACGATCTCAGAATCCACTTGAGTGCCCCTTTAAGCTGTTGACGGAAATCAATGTCGTTGCTGCAAATCCTACAAAGGCGAAGGATCTGCAGCCTCTAACGCCTTTTTGAACTCCAACACTGGTTTGCCCAGGGGACGACGCTGCAGCCTTTTGTCCAGGATACCACACACCAGACGGTCCCATAGCATGGCTGACAAGGCCTCACCAAAGTTGCAGTGTTCGGAGAAGCGGTGCGGGGCGGGGACGAAATTCGAGATGCTTTCTCCAGGCTGTAGGCTGCACTTATGAAACGCAAAGCACTGAACAATCACTGACAGGCACGGTGTGAAGTGGGCAGTGAGCTCCAACACAATGTCCGCATAGGGAGTCGACTGGCACACACGAGCATACGACGGAGTAGATTGTCGGTCCACAAACGCTACACAGGACTGCGTACATTGGGGACTCCTCGACGATGTTGTGCACAATGAAGAAAAAGTTTAGTCGCTCCTGGTACAGGGGCCACACTTCAATCTTTTCGGGTCTCACTCTTCGAGATGTCTCAGCCGCCCCATGATGACAACGTTAGGCTCGTCCTTTTTCGCCATATGCTCTCGTCGTTGCCAAGTTGTCACGAAGCTGTCGTTGCTCAAAAAAGTGTGGTTGCGTGCCTCGGAGTTTGAATTTCTTCATTCTCGTTGTTGCCCAAAGCTTTATTCAGGCGGCCGACATGGCCGTGCAGAAAAGAGGAGTTAGACAAGAGACACGTGGTTTACGACGAGTCCCCAGAATGACAAACGGTTCGGTAAAACCAGCTTGACTCGCCTTGGCTCGACTTCTGCTGACTCGCCGATGTTGCCAGATGCACACACACAACACTCACGACGCAAAATTCCGTTTCATTTTAAGTGCAAGATCCAGGCTTTCAATGTCGCTACCAAGCATGCACGATCAAGCAGTGGTAGCATCGTTCAGGGCAACATGCTCACGCTCATAGCTTCAGCTTAGTAAATGAAACCATAGCCCCTGTATCCACTCTAATTCTCCAAGTCAGTAGTAGGCTGAAGTTTATCCATCACTACAAAAAGTTGGGAGTGATGCTGAGAAGTCTGGGAGGGTCGTCGCATGTACGGAATTGACTGATCGACGTGCAGTTCCCTGCAAGATGATGTCCTGGGTTGGGCAAGGTTCGAGCATGTTGGATGTTATCAGGAACACTTGGTTACACAGGATCCGTGGGGGCATGGCGGTCCCATTGACTGTGGCCATATGTGCCTGGAGCGTCACTGCTTCCCGAGTGCTAGCCAGTGCCAACCTCTTGAACATAGTCACGACACTGCCTCAGCATCCCAACATTGAGACACTGGAACTGGTAGCAGTGGTCTAGGAGAGCAAGAGGAATCGCTGTAGTTGGATAGAAACATTGCAACAGATGCATCAGTCCTCTAGGCATAAAATATCTTACACCTTAGACATATTATTCTCAAAATTGTAGATTCAATGGGGAAGCAGAGCAGTCAAAATTTCACCAAACAGCTAGCTTGGAACATTTCTCGGAAACTTCACAGAATGGCAAACATTCTATAGCTTCTAAACATACTATTTACAGTGCTAGAAGCTGGCACTCTTGTCTCGTATTTAGAAACAGTTATTCAGTCATTTTCACCTCATCGAGGATGCACAATTGGGAAGATGATCAATCCAGTTGTTTTATTCACATCAAAGCGAATTAACGAATAACTTTAGAATGCTGACAGGAGCTATATCAGTTAGTTTTGAGTGACATTCAGTAAAAGGAAGACAAGTGAATTTTTTTTTCTTTTTAATTTTGTGAGTTTGAAACAAGATTGCCTGCATTTTCTAAGAGCTAAAAAAACATGTAGGGATATTATTTCTACTAGTTCAAACATTTTTTCTTGTTTTTTTGCAAAAAAAGGAGGTACTTACTATTTTTATTATGCTTTGGTAGCCGCTGGTGCTGAAACTTGATGTCCTAGGTGGCATTCCTACAGCGATTCTCTATGACCTGAGGGAATCCTGAGGCAGTTCGGCTATCCCGTGTGTGTTTAACCGTTCAGCGGTCGCGGCGGCGCTCACGATCTTGGGCCAGTCGCGTCGGAGGGATGCGATCACTTGGCAGTGGTTTGCCTCACGACGAGCAAGTTGGCGATGGTTCTGTCCTCCGCAGGAGAGTATGGCTTTGCAGCGCCGACTCACTTTGTCACTGGGGTGGTTAGGTGCACGCAAGTCACCTGGCGAACCAAGTACTCTATCTAACACCGACACACATTCACAAGGTGCCTGATCACGTCGCCGGCATCAGCCAAACGCCTGCTTGAAGAGGCAGTACGTTAGTAGGTACGGTAGCCTGTTTTCAAACCGAAGCTCGCGGAATGCGTCTACGACGAAGATGATGGACGGCCTTCTCAACAGCCGGAGACGCTCGAACCAAGATCAATCCATACCGCCGTGATAGTGACGGCGGAAGCGCAATACGGCATCCAGGATCCCTCGCAGACGTAGAAGTGAACACGGCAGCCGAAGATCGAGCTTGAGGGACAACCAGAGCAAGCAAGCACTACCGAAATTAACGAAAGAACTGTGCCACTGTGCGAGCAAGCTGTCAGCTGTAGTGGCACTGGCAAAGCGCGGGAGGCTCGGCTTACGGATCGGCTTATGACGACGTTAGGTTGGCTAATGGATTTCGCCCCACGCTTCGCTTTATTTTTTCGTGAGCGCAACTTTCTATCCCAGTTTTTTGTTATATTTTCTTGTCCCAGCAGACAACACACACAAAAACAAGTGTTTTGCCGTGTTAAAATTGTTTATTGACGAAAACGTGTTCTATGTGCACGAGACGAATTTGCGATCGCAATCGTAATAGACATCACTTAAATGTCATTTTAGTTGTCGTCTGGCAGGTCCCATCTTGAATGTCATTTGAAAACCTGAATGTCATTTGGCGTAAATGCCATTTTAGCTGCCGTCTGACAGGGGTATAAAACTGTCATTATGTATTTGTGTAGAAAGGTACAAAAAATAAAATTTTGTTACCAGATTGGCCATGATCCCCTGCGAAGAGTCGAGTGCACGCGTGATCTTGGTGTATACATAGATTCTTCGTTATACTTTACTGTACATGTTGACAACCTTATAAATGACTCTTTGCGTAAGCTGGGAGTAATTTCTAGAATCCCGCGTGAGTTCTCTACATCAACCTGTATTCTATGGTTATATTTCTCGTTAATCCGGACCAAGTAGGAGTTTTCCTCTGTAGTCTGGAATTGTATTAGTTATACCGAGCCAAGAGATGATTGAAAATGTTCAAAAGCGTTTTTTTTTTCGAATTGTTTACGATCGTTACATTGGTCATATACTGTTTATCATTCTTATGCGAGACTGTTGGAACGATGCAAATGCCCTACTTTGAGTTCCAGACGGCGTGAGCGCGATCTTGTTTTCCTGTACAAATATATTCAGGGATTAATTGATTGCCCAGATCTCACATCTGTTATTAATATTCACGTTCCGAGTCGGGTTCTGCGGGTTTCTCCGACTTTTCATGTTAATCACATCACCCAAACCAGTCCCATGACCCGTATTCAACACTTCTACAATACTTTCAGGGGAGCAGAAATTGATGTTTTTAACCCAAATTTCGTAGCTTTTAGGACTTTTGTAACTAAACTGTGAACATTTTGTTGTGCATCATTACCAAGGTGTCAAGCTGTTCATGAGCACAGAAAATAAACAAATGAATGAATGAATGAATCATCATTAACGCCCACCTTGGTTCAAGCACATACCGAATGTGAAAGACATTCCATTTCTACACATATAGGGGGGGGGGGGGGGGGGGGGGATCGGTGGCCGAGTCGGTTAGCGCACACCAGCTCGGAGCACGTGGAGTGAAAGCTCGAGCTGCAGAGCCCAGGGATCAGGGCCGGTTTGCTCATCTTGCGGCTGCGGACGCGGCCGCGGCCAGGAGGGATTTTTACGTCACGTGACCAGCTCCATGGGGACAAGGAAGTACCTAGCGTCCCTGCCTAATGGCGGAGAGATCCGCATCGCTTCAAGCACAAAAGCCTAATTTCGCTCGCAGAAACTGATTGGAGGGACTTTCAACTGGAATCTAATTGACCGACCCTTTATGCTGTAGGAGCATCAGGTAAAGTTACGGCCAGGGAGGGCAAATAGGAGCCAAAATAAAGAAAAAACCACACGAGATAAAAGCGGTAGCAGTATTTTTATATACCTCCGCCGGCGCTGCGCCTCGCGCCTTCTGTTGTGGTCGAGAGGTTAAAGCGCCGGTACTTGTCGTCACGGCGTGAAAGTTATACTCTTTACATTTTGTTATGGCAATCGTTTTGTAATATTAACACATTACTTGTTGAATTTTAGTTAGACTAGCATAATTAATTCCATTTGTTGATCCAAAGTCAGTTTAGGTGTTTGCATGAGAGGGAGGGTTTGCGATGGTCGATGCCTGATTCATTTTTGCATTTGGTCGTGATCGTCTGCTAGTCTAACTAAAATTCAACAAGTAATGTGTTAATATTACAAAACGATTGCCACAACAAAATGTAAAGAGTATAAATATACTTTTTATCTCATCCTATGCAAGTAAAAGTATGATATTTTTTAGTTCAGTTGTACTACTTTCTCGGACATTTGACCTGCTGCCTTGCCTGTAGGATTCCGCTCAATCAATGTATCCACAGCTGCTAGTCTTTTTTTTTTTTTGCTTGTTTTATTTATTTTTTTTAAATTGCTACAACTGCAGTTTTTATTAGTCCTAAATAGGCGTCTCTTGTTATTGAAAGGAATCGTAGCAAGAGCGTTATTTGAAAACAGATAAAATTGTAAACGCTGGGGAAAGGATGCTTGTTTCGGCTCCGCTTGTGTGAAAGCCATACTGATGCTGTTAGCTTGGTTTCCTTTTAATGAACATTACGAAATGATTGCATTAGCGCGTTAACTTGCGTTGATCTTTTTTTTTCTTCTTCCCGGTGTTTCGATTGAACAGGTGCGACTAGCAGTAAAAGCGTATAAGGCGCAGTAGTGCAAGTGGATGATTTCCAAAAAAGGATCACAGTTCAAAAGTAAGACACGCGCAAAATACAAAAAAAAAAAAAGTCCCTAGCGCGATTTGAACCCGGAACTTTCACGCCGTGACGACAAGTACCGGCGCTTTAACCTCTCGACCACAACAAAAGGCGCGAGGCGCAGCGCCGGTGGAGGTGTATAAAAATACTGCTACCGCTTTTATCTCGTGTGGTTTTTTCTTTATTTTGGCTCTTATTTGCCCTCCCTGGCCGTAACTTTACCTGCCGCTCCTACAGTATAAAGGGGCGGTCAATTAGATTCCAGTTGAAAGTCCCTCCAAACAGTTTCTGCGAGCGAAATTAGGCTTTTGTGCTTGAAGCGATGCGGATCTCTCCGCCATTAGGCAGGGACGCTAGGTACTTCCTTGTCCCCATGGAGCTGGTCACGTGACGTAAAAATCCCTCCTGGCCGCGGCCGCGTCCGCAGCCGCAAGATGAGCAAACCGGCCCTGATCTCCAGCGAGTGACTCGTCACAACTTTGAAATGGCTGACCAACTACACGCTCTCTAAATATCGACACAACCCCAATCTACACACATAGATAATCAAATGAAATATGGCCTGAATTATAACGTTGAGATACGCCACAGGGCATATTGTTGTGCAAATATAACATGTGCCGGAAATTGACCGAGATGGAAAGGGGCCGATAGAAGCCACGAAATCCAAATCACTGTTGTGAGCTAAAGTTCATGAAAAAAAAATACATTGGGGTTGGTGTACGTTTATACAGCCTAGAACTTAGTCTGCCTCAATGGGCGGCTTGTCTCTCAGCTGTAGATGACAAATTTAGCCAGTGCAGTACAAACCGCTAGCCTGAGGTCTCTAATGTGCACCGCGCGATAGTGACACACGACAACACGCCGGTACGACGCTGATCCAGATCGAAACGGGCAGGGGCGGAGATTGCTAAAGTCCCTGGTTAAAATTCACGCTTGGCGTTTCTTGCACGTAGCGACAACCACTGTCGGCGAACGCGATAGACACGCACCAGGAAAACACGAGCGAGAGACGCACCGCAGTTTCCTTTCAGAGGCCTCTCCATAGCCGCGCATTTTAGTGCTGCGCCAAAAAGGTGCTTCCAAGTGTCGTACGAGGCACGGGGTTGTGCATTAGTGTATTTTATGGTTTGATGCCGCTTGCAAGACAAACACAAATCAAGAGCCCTTATTGGGGGCGTGGGACTCTTCGAAGTGACCTATGACCTCGCGGAGCGCGAGATTACGTGGCACGTTTTTTTACCGCTAGCCTAGGCCGTGGCATCGGCTGCCGTCAATATAGACCCTTTTGCTCATTACAACCATCAAGTACTGCTTGCCTCCCAAGCGACTTCCGGTCGATCTGTCTTTGCAGGCCTATCGTGCTTGCTTATGTCACCAGTGCTAGAAGGCATAAAGGCTACGTGGAAACCGAAGCTGGAGATTTAACGAGGGCCTTCAGCCGTACAATTTAACGTCTTGGCAGAGGCAAGTTGATTTCCAAAACTATTCAGAAATGTTAACAGCTCACGCTTTTTCGTTCTTTTGGCGTCCACCTGGAGAATCGGGGGTTAAACGTTTCACCGACAGTTCAAGTAGCGGTGTTAAGGTGAACTTTGTTCAATCTTTTTATGAGCCGGAAATTCTCTGTGACGTGAGAGAATTCAGAGCCACCTTGGGCCATGAAAAGGGTCCATGAAATTGAAAGTGAAAGCTCGTCGCGCGGCAGCGAGACACAGCACATTTTCATGGCACCACTACGTCATAGTTGCGTCGCCTCTGATTGGTTCTTTATCTTGTGTGGTGCAGCAGACGAAAATCTGGCAGAGACCATTCTCCGGCAAAACGGCAAAACTGATCTCGGCGTTGTCATGCAAAAGACTCGAGCCGCCAGTCGCCGTACGTGCAAGCTCTCGAAAAAAAAAACAGCAGAAACAACGACAAATGCTCTGCCTTGGGGCATTTGGTGCTGGTATCGAGATCTCGTTGAACCCATTGGAAACAATCTGGTGAAAACTGCCCCGTCAAATTTATTTCCACAAATACGCAAAAGCCAAGATGTTCAGCTACCCCATAATGGTCCAAAAATTAAGACAGGAGACACCACAAGTACGTACTACCATTCGTATTTTTTGCCTTCTGGCGTCTAAGTAGATTTAATTTCAAAATTGCCTCAAAATGCGCTGAAAACTGTCAAAACTGTCATAATTCCGAATTTTATTAAAACTCTATAGCACTCTTAAGGGAACATTCAGGGGTCGTATGACCTTCATTGCATCTTCATAATGAACCTCAAAAAATGATCAATACTCATGTGCAGTCCCGAAACTCATGTTTGTGTAGGGAACTGGTGCCCATGGAGTGACGAGCGGGTAAATCCACCTTAAGTGTGGTGATTTATATTCTTGATAAAAAATGCCAATGTTGCATCATTGCGCCAGTGGCAATAAATTTTTCCGAATAATTCTAAAAATAAATAAACATCACCGCAAGTCTTCGGGCCCTCTCGATCTTCGCGGTGAGAAACGCTTGATGAGGACTCCGCACTTGTTCAAAGACAGCGGATATTTATGCAGATTCCCAGTACGGCGTAGGCCAACATTAAACAAGCAAATATAACTATGACAAAGCAAACGGCTCCACATTTACTTGTCAACGGCATGGAAGACCCACCTATGCGGCCCACGTCAGCGTCGCCTTCCAAAATGGCCACCGTTCAAAAATCTAATCCACGCCAAAATCGGTGGCAGATTTAGCAGACGAGCGAGCGTCGTATCGCTTTCGTGCGCGGATGCCCGCAGTGTAACACCCGTGCCCGCACGTCCGTATCGTAAAACTCAGCAATGAACTCTTTTCCTGGTCGCCGCAAGACGATGTTTTTCTCCCGTCCCGGGCTAGCGCTGCCCCGGGGCTCGTCTCGCAGACGAGGAAGCGGAGATGGCGGCTCGATCCGCAGCCAGCTTTCGTAACCGACTGTCCGGCTGACACAGTTTGCAGCTCTCCCCCCTTTCTCCCCGATTCGCAGCGCTCAGAACGTCAACAAGCAACGCAACCGGGCGACTTCTTGCCGTTTTTTGTTTCTTTTGTTTTCCAGAAGAAACAAAAAGAACCTCACACGTTGGGTAACTGCAAATGGGTTAGGGACGACGTAGCCGGGATCCTGGTTAGGTTAGGCAAATGGAACTGTGCCACTGCGGAAGGCTGTTCCTGCTGAAGGTTCGGGAGTTCGAAAATTATTCCGGTCGCTCGTTTATTTCGCTTTATGTATTCCTGGTCGAGCTAGAGCGGTGGCACGAGGCAGCCCTACCAAACGTGGTAGCGATCGGACACATGCGTATTTTTGTGGATAACTACGCGATCGAGCAATATCTACCAATCGATAGAGAGAAGGGGACTCATAACTGCCGGAGATAATTGCAATATTTGTCGAACGCCCTCGACCGGGCGGATTGTGAAATCTTTTGGAGCCACGGTGCCGGTCTGCACTTGGACCTATTTTGCTACGCCCGTTATTTTCTTGTTTTTCTCTGTTTCTGACGTTTATCGCATTCTTTTGTGTGCCTGGTTTGTTGTTTCTCTTGCACGTTCTTGACATACTCGACGAGGCATTTCGAAAAACACGCTGAGGGGCGATACTAATCGACGCCGGGCAGAGTTCTCCATAAATCAAAGCGCGATGGCCGTGGTGGCGTACACACACCATCCTCCTGGCTACACTAATCATAGAGCCGTGGCTCACAGAAAGTCAGTTCATACGCAATATATATAATGCATTTCATGGGGGCAAGCGTGTCTTTAAGTGTGCTCGAGCCACATTGGCAGCGAGAGTGATCTTTTATTCACAGATACTCCTCGGTTTCTGGATACGCCTGGCAAGCCTGTCTGCTGAAGACGAATCCAGTCACTTGGTTTTGTTTCAAATCTCGCAGCTTTCTTTTTACCGGTGGCCAGCTTAGTTCACGTCTCAAGCAAAGTGCCTAACTGTTGCAAAAACGATGGGAAGGAGCTGAGATAGTTGGTTGTACATATTTAGATTGTGTAACCAGCTGAACTTGAGCTTGTCCCACAATCTAGAAATGTTGCAAAAACAATGTTTCTTCCAACAGTTAGGCACGTCGCACCCTGCTACCAGGAGAAGCAGTGACGACCCATGCACCATAAAGTAGGTACACCGCTTGGGGCTCCTGTAAGCCTTGTCTTGTGTGCTACTTGGGCTGTTAAATCGCCGGTCTGTGGCGCAAATGCTCATCAGAGTCATGATCCCGGGTCAGGATGGACGAACACGGTTAGTTTGTCGATGCTCATGGGGTGGAATGGACCTACTTACAAAGTCAGGGTGAAGCATCATTCTAAGTCTACTTGCCAACATATATTCGCTTTTGCTCCACGTCCTCTAATCTGTGGTAGGTTACCAAGCTCGACCACGAGAACTTAACACTTCGCGGTTGTCCAACTCCCACCTTAGGTTGCTAGACTTTTGGCTTCATCGAAAGTCTACCGAACACTTCTGATATAAACGGCCACCCACGGAGAAGAAGGCCGTTGCGCCAGCGTACTCTTCCGGTACTATTCAGTGGCAGGTTCTATACTCCGTTCATCTCTTAGCTGACAGAGCAGATGAGGCTACAAGCTCGAGCTTGCTGCTGGAATAAAGGTTTGAGATATGCCTCTCTTTGGTGTCCAAGATAAAAAAAAAAAAACACTGGCTAAAGTCGCCTCTCTTTTTCTCGTTTTACGAATAGTGTATTGCGATGCAATATTCAGCACCTAGTCTAGCTGGGACACAAAGCCGCTGTTTAAAGACATCATGTGGCTAACGATTTTAGTGTGACAACTAAACCCTGCAACGATGTTAGCTGGATTTCTCATTCCTAGTGCCCAGGTTCTCAGATTTGTTTTTCCGCCAAGAGTATGCTAGTCAAGACGTAGCCATAGCCTGAAATAAATGTGCTGAGATTCTTACTTATCGACAAAACTTGCGTTACATGTAGGTTCGCAGAATGCGTCCAACGAAAGCTCGTTCACGCCACAAGACTCACTTCAAATATGTTCCAGTGCTACAACAATAACTAGTCTTTGAGGGTATAGGGTGTATTTTTGGTGCTAACAGAAAGGCGAACTTTAGCAATAATTTTGTAATCAAAAAAGTACAAAGACCGCTTTGGTAGTGTTACATAGGTACTGATTTGACGACTATTCAGATGCACGTGTGAGCGCTTAGAAAATATATACAAACAAGCGCTCGTAACCACTTCAGACATATTATATTACTTCCGCGTTATAATAGCTGCACACGCGGCTCCAGGTAGAAGGCGCCTGCCGCCTTATAAGCACAGGGTGCTTGCGAGTTGACCTAATTTTATGCCACAACAAAACGAACTTTATAAATTTTTTACTATAGTACAATAACAATAAAGCCTTACATTCCTCATTAATGAGACAATCCAAGAGTTGCATCATACTGCTGTATATTAGATATGTGAGTGAGACTTTCAGGATATTAGTCTACTTCACCAAGCTGGAACCTTGTCCCCCACGCTTTCACGGCCACTTCGGGGTTATTTACGGCAACACCCAGAGCCCGTAAACGTAGCAAGTCAAGCAGCCGTATGATAACGGGAACCAATTAACCGAAGCGCCGAACTTTCGCTGCTCCTGACGATGGCGTCCGTCGACGTAATCGCTAGTTCATCGACGAAGTGTAACCTCGCATTCCCGCGTAGATCATGATCGGCGCTCCTCGACAAGCGTTGCGTCACTGCGCGCGCACAGACGCGCTCGGGCAGGTAGGCATGCAGGTAGGCGGCTGGCAGAAGATCACCTCCAGGAAATTCCCGGGCAATCGAAACCCAAGCCTTGTCGACCGCGGAATCGGGGTCATGGCGAGAAAGGCGCCTGCCCAAATTTTTTTCTGAGGCTGCGAGGTTGCAGCCATTTTATCAGCACCTCCCCATGAGCAGAAGCAGCGAGTGAAAAGAAACGACAAACGCCGTTTGTTCTGGTGGCCCCGTTCGCTACGCAGTTCCTGGTTCCTTCTCTTGGCCTATGTGTAAATAAATACCACTACCACCTTACGCGGACGTGGCCGAGGCTGTAGCTGCTACGGCGGCAGCGAAGGCTTCGGTCTGGCCCTCTCCGCGACCCATCTGCGCATGGTCACTGGATCCGAGCGGCCCTGGACTCCGAGGATGTGGGCCGTCCATGTCACGTTCCCTTCCGCCGTCTTGTTTCCCACGCCGCTTACGGGCGCGTCGGGCTGCTAGGACACGCCTTTGGCGCGCGACTTGCACGGACGTAGCATGACAGGGCACAACGACGCCTCATTTATTTTCAGTCGAAGGCTTAGTTTCTTTATTGACTTCACAGCGGCCGCATTTTAGCTTACACTGTCATCACATCGTCATTCTGCAGCTTCACGGCTCTCCTCAGTTAAAAGTAAATAAAACATATAGTATATTTCGATTCACCTAAAAAATACAGCTGAAATGGTTCTTGATTAAAAAAAAAAAAACGCGTTAAGTGTGAATTCTCGCGTATTTTGGTCCACTGAATTCGAATGTCACGAAAATTTGACCCGAACCTATCACTGGATGGAAGGAAATTAAAAAAATGAACCGCCAGGTCCGACGTAATACCCAGAGGTGTCAACTGCCTGGTGCGTGTCGCTCGTGAGGGAACGATTGTAACGCTTTTGACATGTTCGTGTAAGGCTTGCGGAAGGCGCGTGCATGTTGAGAACTCGGTTCAATTTACCGATTCCCCCTTCTCACTGAACGCGCCAAAAAGAAGGCAGAGCTTCAGTGCAATTTTCCAGTGCCGCTGTGGCTTCTTGGCACATCAATATGAAATATATTTTTTGATATTCGCGATCCGGAAGGCCATATGAAGACGATTTAAGTGTTTTTATGTTCTCAAATAGAGAACCGGCTTCGCTTCAGTTTCACTCACTTTAAGTTTGAGGGAAGCCAACACTACAAGCTAATGAAATCAATCAAGCAGTGAGCTGAAGTGCAGCGTCACGGCATTCGTGATCTTTCTGTGTGTGTGTCATCATCGTCTAAAGCAATCCTGCTGGGAATGGAGTTCGTCCCCTGCCGGTCATTTGGCGATTCATTGCGACAGGCGACAGGTGTGGGTGCGCTCCTAAGTATGAAGAGACAACAATAATGATGCGACACAACAACAAAAGGACGAAAAAGATAACGGAGGCATTTTATATATCACGATGTAGGGAGGGCACGTGTGTCAGTGCCCCCTCTGTGGCCCCCTATCAAAAATAGAATATCTCGGCCAATGGGAACGTGGGGGTGTGGGTGTGGTGAATTGTCCGAGTTCTTTCGCGGCCATCGTGTTTTTCTTATTCGTCAGTCTTAACTTCAGTCGTAAGTCAGCGCCTTGTCTGTGTGTATACTCTTCTACTGGTCCGTCGTTTGTTTGCGCTGTAGTCTCGTTCCGGTGCATCACCAACTCGCCCAGATTTCTACGCTTCTACAATGGTCCGTGACCTTGCATTTTAACTTTTAAGTGCGTGTGAATGTGTACTTGTATGTGGTCGAGGAGGCTCGGACGTATTGTGAAACAGAGTATAATACTTATACAAGTATCACACACTATTTCAATGTTTACAAATCTGCAGCCTGTGTGCGATCTCCCCACCTCGCCTCGTGCATGTTTGTCGCTTTCCCAATGCGAGAAAACTGTGCGACATATGATCGAAATAACGCTAAAAATGGCACCGTGCAGAAGCTCGTTCGTTACTGAAGCGGTCTATACACGTTTGGAACAAATACTCCTGGGCACTGCTATTTTGAGTCGCGCCGGCGGCGGCGCCACCTCACGTCTTTGCCATGTCGGGATGCACCACTGTGGTACGCGCTTGTGTATTAGCCAGGAAGGGCGAGAAGTATAGTCGAGACGAGGGAGATGCTCTTGCAGGAGTTGCAGAACTGATTTTTTTAGGAAGGAAAAAAAAAGGGGGAAGGCTGTGTACACGACACGGCATGAAGTTTTAAGCGTGACGACGTTTCCGTGCAGAGTGCAGTGAAATGAAACGCACGTATCGAATGTAACAGATTTATTTCGGTGTAACAGATTGAATGAAATGAAACGAAAGTATGAGGTGGAACAAATTTACTTGCAAGTCACAAAATCATTTTAAAAAATTTAAACACGACTTAAAATTATACTTCTGAACGAGACACAAGAATCCAAGCGAAACAGATGTAAAGAAACAACACAGGCATATTCAAGAAGTCAGACAGGCAATCAAAACAAGTGTAGATCGAAACGCGACCTATATTGTATCTTCGGAGGCTAAACCCATCGACGGGCATACGCGACTGATAAGAGGACGATGGAATGCGAAATACAATATATGTCGTAACGTTTCAGCGGAGCGGCCTCGTGCCTCCTAGAGCGCTGAACAACGTGCATCTCACCGCCTCTAGGATCAACTATACAACTGACAACTGCAAAAAAAAAAAAAAAAAATACGCAACAAAAAAAGATTGAAAATTATATTATTTTTAGATCGCTTCAGATAAAGACTTTTGAGTGGTTGCTTGAATGTACATAGTTAAAGATGTTTACATTAAAGCACGGCTGTTCAGTGCACGACTAGATTTCCCCCGTTTTATTTGTTGGACGACGGCCGTCCATTCGCCACCTCGATCGATGTAGTGCTCCCACATCCACCGGACATTACAACGGACGATACATTTTCGCCAAGTATACTTTCCGCACAAAAACTTGCAGTCATCTCGCCAGAACGCGCACACTGCTCCATCAAAAAGCCTCCAAATGATATCATGATTAGCCGAGACCGTCAATATAGTACCAACGAGTTCGCACTCGTACACTTTCTCACCCGCCCAAATTGGCCGTTCAGAAAAGCTTCTGCCAAAACACCAAGGACCATACAGAGGTTTTTTGGCCAAACTACTTACCTACAAAAGATCGGCCGGCCCACGGTGACCAGGTCATACACGTCAATCGCCTCAAGCCCTTCCCTCCTCGCTATTCCAACTTTTAACTTACTGCACTCAATCCTTCGGCCAGAATGGCCTTCTCTGACGAGGGAGGAGAAGGAGTAGGAGGAGGAGGAATAAACTTTATTGTGCCGGTATATCAGTCTCTGGGTTTTTCCCTTAGTTCAGAGCACCAACGCTGTCAGCTGTCAGCCTCGCCCCCTTGATCAACTTTAGTTCGTCGGCACCCGACGAGCTGAGCGGTTTGCTTTCCCAGTTCTCGGGAGTGGGAGCAGGGTAAGAGCGGGGGATTTTAGGATGTGCTGCGCACACCCACGCGATGTGTAGCACCTGTGGCGACGATGCGGCGCGTTGCGTGCTTAGCCGCGACAGAGCTCGTGTTAAGCTTCAACCCCACCCTTGGTAAGTGCGATTCGGAACCAACAGGTGGCGGTGGGATCGCCTTCCAGGCCTGTACATCAAATCGAGAAATCGTGTGTGGGGGCGCTACGATACAGTGGGGTATTTTTCTATATTCTGAATTTGACATCCCTGGGCCCATTCGCTTGTTCTTCTCTCCAATATATTTTTTGGAACGCGCACAGCTGCGCCAGTTCTTGTGCAAGAGGGCCGGTTGTCTATGCTCCAAGCTCACGTCTCTAGCAAATGTGGTAAGAACAAAACGCGAAAATCGTTCTGAGCCAAATGGCGAGATACCTGCACAACAAAACCACCGACGCATTGAAAAATATAGAATTGCCTGTGCGCTCGGCGCACCCGGCGGGGATTTCGGAGGCCAATTACAGATATTTTAATGTGATCAAATTTATATAACGGGCCGGCCGTTTTGTCGTGCATGTGTCTGGCTCTTTGTGGAACTTCCAGGAAAACGTGATGTCGTGATAGACTTCTGTTCCCAATATTATAGCTTGAGGAATCAGATACCTAAACAATCAAATCAAATTAACTATTTTTGGGGCGGTCAAGTGTCTCATGGTAGCTGGGTGTTTATATCGACCAAAACCACGAGACTTAAAAACACAAAAAATAACACTCAGGTTTACATATTCAGTTTGGTAAACCCAAAAGCACTGGTGCGGTAATCATAATAAAAAAAAAAATGCCAAAGTTAAAAATGAACTCGCAGCAATGAATGATAAGACTGAATTTTAATACGAGTTGAGTAATAAATACAATGACTGGCCAGGCCAAGATTCTGGGTCTGTGGACAGCTTTTGCACCAATTTTAAGCAATGTACCAGTCTTAATTTGGTGATCTATGCGCGCAAAAAGTTATGTGCGAAAAAAATATGCAAACGGGTAGAGTTTAACGTTGTATAAGATATAGTGCAAGCACGCACAAGGTACGCTGTTAAAGGCTGAAACCGCTACATTTTTCACTAGCGTTGAGCGTATCGAAAGTTAAGGGTGCATCGAAAGCTAAAGCTTGTACACATACACTGCTCAGGCCGTTATGTTTAAATGTTCATAATACTTCATTGACCTCAGATTTCAAGTAAGTTGTCTCCTGATTGCTTACAACTGAAAAACGGAAACATTCTAACTCTGGGTTGATAGAAAAGCTCCACCTGCTGACAACTACCAATCATTTCGGCGCCGACTATGAGTATTCACTGCATGCCAACGGCCGCGTGCTTAGAACGACTTTTTCCTACGCGATTTCATACAATCGCAATTGTTCTTGACAAACAACATTGTATACTCACGCAAGCTGCCACAAGTGAAGTTTAGAATATTTTGTATCGATTGTGGCACATGTGGCAAGTAGCATAGGTTTTTTTTACAATCTGCGAAATAGAATGCTCCTGCGTTACCTTGGTCTCTAATGCATGTAGCACACAAAAGAGCACGAGCTGCATCGCAGTCCGAAACCAAAACAATAATGATAAACAAGCGTCTAATCACATGAAAACTGAGGACGTTGCACATATGCAGAAGGTATGCTTTGTTTTACAATGTAGATTACCAGTAAAGTATTTGGTTTTGTCGTGCGGGAGAAACGGAACATACAAGCGCGAGCATGCTGCCCTGAACTACTCTTCCATTGAACAAGCGCACCGTTCAAAGCATGGAGCTCGCTTTTATAGCTTTTGGTTCGCTCAAACTTTTGAAAACAGAATTATAATCATTTATATTGCTTCATTCTTTTTTTCATTAAGTGCGCCTATGTTTTTTTTATTTGTTTCTTTTTTGTGTTTACGTGCCATTTTTTTAGTTATTTAATATTTTTACAGAAGTCCGACAACTATAATCTGTTTCGCTATAAGAGCCACAAAATCAAGGATGAAGACAAAAAAAAGAACGCGAACACGCAAACACAGATTAAACATGCTCTGTAATGGCGCATCCCAAATTCGTCGTTAGGTTTTTAGACAGTAGAATTTTCGTAGCGCGATACTGTTACCCGTTGTAGGTTATAAAAAATGCAGTGCAACTGTTAGCTCGGGACCTTTAACGTGCAGTACGCAGTATATGTGATTCACGATTGCACGACGGTAGGATTCAAATGGGCGACAGAACCCAGGGAGCCTGCTAAAGCCCCTTGATAAACACGTTTTTTACAAGTACCACCAACCATTGTTCTGACAACGCGCAAGACACGTGCCACGACCGGGTGCTCCGCCGCCATTCGCTTTCAATTAAGGGACAGTCATTTTAGTGCTGCGCCGCCATTTGCCTCCAAGGGCCGCTCGAGACACGGGCCTCGTGCACTGGCACATTTGACGTTACTTCAAAGACCAACGAAAACACATCGAGGGGTTCTGCAGCGTGAGCTCAATGCTTTGAATGGAGCTCGCCCTCGCGCATTTCTCCACATGCTCTGATCTGCGGTGCCACAACACACTCGGCCAACGATCCCCCACCGCACTTGTTTCAGCCTGTGAGCGAAACCAAATGAGCTGCGTTTAGAGTATCGGCACTCTTTTCCCCGATATTGTTGTGAGCGCCGCCATCTTGGTGGTCATTACAAATCAAACGCAACTGCCGACAGTCATGTTTCAAAAGTGCGACTTCCTCAGCATTAGTTTCGGTGTTAGGAAGCTCACGTAATACTGCTTTGCTTTGTCGCGAACTGTTTAAACATTTGTGAAGGACGGAAAAGTGTTTCCTGTAATTTCAGATAAAGCTTCAGATAACTGAAAACCATCATTTTAAGCACCAAGATGTGTATGAAGCGTAGCTTATTTAGTGGCTCTCGTTTAGCCCGGCCGCACAGGCACAGAAAAAGAACACACTGCTTGACCTCGCGTTCTTCGCGCTGCTTCAGTGGCTTCATCAGCCCGTAACGTTGGCTTCGCTCCGAGCTAAAGTAAAGCAAAGCAAATATTCAGATCTTAGGATGTTACAAGCCAAACCAACAAAAAACACTTAACACGCCCCAATAATAAAAAAATTGCGGGTTTATTTTGACTAACTAGAGATCTTTTGACGTGCAACCGAAATCTCAGATGGCCTCCATCAGATTGCGGGCACGTCAGCCGGTATTTAAATCCAACAAATATGGATTCATGAGCCAGCGAGTTGGCTCAGAGACACTGAGACGTCTTAATAGCACTGACATTTACGAGCCACCCAGGTGGTAAAGTTGAGGCTTGGGCGAGTTGGTACATACTTCGGAAATTAAAAACAGCGCGGAAAGACGAGGACCAGACAAAGAAGTGACACGGACGTAGCGCTGACTTACAACTGAGTTTATTGAACGCAAACTCGCAATATTTATTTGCGGTGTCACGAACAAAAGAACATAAAAAATTCAGCCCATGTGATGTATCGCCAATAAAAATAAAGCAATGATAAAAAACATTGAAAAAAACATTAAAAAAAAACATTGAAAAAAATAATAATGAAATGCGCCATGACACAGCCGTACAGAGTATGTGCTAAAAATTGAGCAAGTCACGGAACTAAAAAATTCATCTCTTTGCCTGATAGGGCCACAGAAGGACTGCTTACACATGCTGCACCGAGCCTCGCTATCTCAACAGCCTCTAGAATTTCCCGAGTAAGCTGGTCCCTATGACGCTTAACAACCTCACACCGTTGGAAGTCGGGAAGGCAACCACAGTCGCGGCAATGAATGCCCAGGTGACCAGACACGGTTGTGGAGACACTGTAAGCGTGCTCTCTCAACCTGTCGTTGAGACAGCGGCCCGTCTGGCCAACGTAGCGCCTGCCACACGTCAGAGGGAGAGAATAAACAACCCCCTCCGAACACGGGACGAAGCGATCTCGATGCCTCGTACTGCAAGCCGTGGCCGCCCTCGAAGAAGGGTTAACAGCTCTGCACAACCTGGACAGCTTGTCCGGGGCAGAGAATAAAACGTCGACGTCACACCTGCCAGCAATGCGTTTTAGGTTGTGGGACAGGCCGTGTACGTAGGGAATAACCACAAACTTTCTTCTTTCCCTTCCCTTTCTGTTGTTGGCCTCTTCTTCACTTCTCATAGGGCTGCTCTTGATATCTTTCAGCAAAGACTCGGCGACCGTTGTTAACACGTGAGAGGGAAACCCAGCATCTGCGAGGCGTTCAGTTTGCCTGTCAAAGCTATGTTTAATTTTATGATAACAGGACCTACGCAGCGCATGTGTATAGCAAGTCCTTGCAATCGCCCGCTTGACAGTTTTTGAGTGAGCGGACTCGAATGGCAACAATGGCTTTCCAGCACGGGGTTCATAGCTCCAACAAAGATGACCTGGACATATAGTTAATTAACTATATAATTTAACTATATGTCCAGGTCATCTTTGTTGGAGCTATAAACCCCGTGCTGGAAAGCCATTGTTGCCATTCGAGTCCGCTCACTCAAAAACTGTCAAGCGGGCGATTGCAAGGACTTGCTATACACATGCGCTGCGTAGGTCCTGTTATCATAAAATTAAACATAGCTTTGACAGGCAAACTGAACGCCTCGCAGATGCTGGGTTTCCCTCTCACGTGTTAACAACGGTCGCCGAGTCTTTGCTGAAAGATATCAAGAGCAGCCCTATGAGAAGTGAAGAAGAGGCCAACAACAGAAAGGGAAGGGAAAGAAGAAAGTTGGTGGTTATTCCCTACGTACACGGCCTGTCCCACAACCTAAAACGCATTGCTGGCAGGTGTGACGTCGACGTTTTATTCTCTGCCCCGGACAAGCTGTCCAGGTTGTGCAGAGCTGTTAACCCTTCTTCGAGGGCGGCCACGGCTTGCAGTACGAGGCATCGAGATCGCTTCGTCCCGTGTTCGGAGGGGGTTGTTTATTCTCTCCCTCTGACGTGTGGCAGGCGCTACGTTGGCCAGACGGGCCGCTGTCTCAACGACAGGTTGAGAGAGCACGCTTACAGTGTCTCCACAACCGTGTCTGGTCACCTGGGCATTCATTGCCGCGACTGTGGTTGCCTTCCCGACTTCCAACGGTGTGAGGTTGTTAAGCGTCATAGGGACCAGCTTACTCGGGAAATTCTAGAGGCTGTTGAGATAGCGAGGCTCGGTGCAGCATGTGTAAGCAGTCCTTCTGTGGCCCTATCAGGCAAAGAGATGAATTTTTTAGTTCCGTGACTTGCTCAATTTTTAGCACATACTCTGTACGGCTGTGTCATGGCGCATTTCATTATTATTTTTTCAATGTTTTTTTTTATGTTTTTTTTCAATGTTTTTTTATCATTGTTTTATTTTTATTGGCGATACATCACATGGGCTGAATTTTTTATGTTCTTTTGTTCGTGACACCGCAAATAAATATTGCGAGTTTGCGTTCAATAAACTCAGTTGTAAGTCAGCGCTACGTCCGTGTCACTTCTTTGTCTGGTCCTCGTCTTTCCGCGCTGTTTTTAATTTCCGAAGCACCCAGGTGGTTTTTGAAAGGAGATATAGTCGAACTATTCCGACAAGCATAGTTTAATTGCGAAAATAATTTTTCCAAGTGATAAAAACATTCAAATATTTTCGCATTCGTGGCGGCCAATTTCATTTGGATCGCGTCAAGCATGTGTTCCGACGCAAGGTAGAACGCGCGAAAAAGCAGCTGTGGTGCCCGCGCAGCCACGCGCTTGTTCTTCTGACATCTCTGGCTCGCTCACTACGGGCATCCAGGCATCTGACACCTTGACATCTGGCGCTTTTTCTGTCTTTCACGTGGCGTTCCAAGCAGCACACGACGGAAAATGCACATCAAGCTATTCTTGAACGCCTGTCGCCATCTGTATTTTATATTAAGAATCTGTAATTTGCCGTAACTGAATGGGAAAAAACTGAGGTCTACCAACTTTCTTAACATGTAATATATCAATATGGAAGCTCTGGAAAATGTAATATTGAAAGATGCTTCATAATTTAATGTCTCGTAATTTTGATTAGTTTACGTGATTCCTTTTTTATAGCACCATAAAATAACACCTTTTTAAACTTATTTTCTTTTATTTTAAGGTATACATTATCTGTCCAGTTCGGTACTTAGTTTTTTAATTCATAATATCCAACCGAACGCTTACGTAAAATATCGTGGACTATGGGACGTTACAACTCGAGAAATATTTTTTTTTTAAATTTTAGACACTGTGGTCTATTCAAACCTCAATAATTAACTAACAACTAAAATTAATCGTAATATCGAGACATTAAGGTTTTGTTGGAAAATAGCTCTTTAATTTGACATTAACTTTATAATTGTAGGGTACATAGAAAGAAAGTTATAAACGTCAAAAAAGCACCAAAACGTCATGCACGGTGCGGTTGCACCTTAGATTCGGAAACCAGTGACTCCGTTTCGTTATGTTGTAGCTAACACACCCCCACATTATCAAATGGGTTATTCAGTCAAATTCGAAATTTTTGTACGGGTCACTTAGAGTGAACTGAAGTATAGTCAGATGTCGTATTTATTTTATTAAATTTCGCCTCAATATTTGTTAAATCAATCATAAACATCAATACGCCACTGCACGCCAACTTTCGAAAGTATGCATGACTGCTCGTGTCGTGACGTCACATCAGGCATGCTAACGTCGCTGTTATTTCCATATTCCCGGCTTTAATCAGCGTGGTTGGTGGTGCGCACAAAGATCATCGTCGAATACCTGAGCTTCCCTCAATGCTGTAAACCTTGTCTTTTTTCAGAACGAGTTTGTTTTACTGAGACAGCAGTCAAGAGCTGTCGTGGCTCTATTTGCATGATGCTACGTCAGATTTTATGCTGCTGCCAACAAAAACTCCGTGTGTTTTGCGGGTGCAATTTGAGCCATTGGGCTCTGTTTTAAATCGAATTACTTGTGCGGGGGAGGACCAAAAATTTCGAATATAGTGCGGAAGATATTCCTAAATGCAATGACAAAATAATTTAATTGTTTTCTGAAACACAAAAATTTACCGGACAATCCCTTTAACGAGGAACGTTGTCGGTGCGATGGCACGACATCGCGATCTACGGGCAAGATTACTACTTTACCGCAGTTGTGGAACTTCCTCGGAACACCCCCCCCACCCTCACTCACTTCAGTCCGCCTCCCGTCGTTTGAAGCGCCATCTAGATTTTCGTTTCATAACTGCGTGTTCTATAGAGCAGACCGTAAACGCCATCTAGACGCTCTGTTTCGAAACGTATGCATTCATAGAATACACTGCAGTTACCATAGCAGCCGGCCGGCGCTTTGAGCGATGGGAGGCGAGGCATGATGAGTGAGGGGGGATAATTATCGTGCAAGCAGCGTCTATGAGCAGTTCAGTAATTGAGCTTATCTAACAGCGTTGTCTACGGGTGGCTCATTCAGAGGGGACCAGGGTGTAAGATAGACAGGTGGGGAAACGAGAGCCAAATGAGCGACCGGATTGTGTCCCTCTCGGGTTTCTCTTTCCTGTGGCGCCATCTATGTGGAGCACCGCGAACTCTCACTCCGGGTGGGTGACCGGTGGCGACCGGCTAAACTGACGGAGATGGTTTTTCGTGGATTTACAATGGAGGACTGTCGTGCTCTCGGTTTATTTTGGGCACCCTCCCATAAAGTTCCATGCAAATCCAATTCCGATTTTTTTCTTCTCGCCGCAGCGCCATCTGTCGCAAATCGGCGGTACCCGCAATCAGACGAGTACACAATCCGGTCACGGCGCTGCGGTAGGCTTCTATGGGCCGTTTCCCCACCTGTCTATCTTACACCCTGGAGGGGACCCAAAATTCAGAGCCGGAAGTGCTTCACATGCAATCGCCTATGAGGTATATTTCCGTTCCATAAGTTTCCGTACATGCCACCCTTCGTGTGAGACGTTGTCACGTCAAAATCAGAGGTAGTGAGAGATAAAAAGGACGAAGGTATAAAATAAATAGTGGTTATGATGATGGAGTGACAAATCTAAACACACGATCACGTACGTTCACACCACACGCACACACGCTCACATATGCACACATATGCGCTCGTATTGTTCTGGCAGTGATCGGACACATCACTGGGACTGTGAAGAACTGTTAGAGCACTTTCGACAGGCATGTAAAGGTCAGGAAATGCAAATAGGAGCCGCTGAAATTAACAGTGTCGGCGTGTGGAACCAGGAAGAAATAAAGTGCTCATACATTCATTCACTTTTCCGTAGATGTGCTTCTTGGAGGACATTGCATGAGTGGTCATTCTATAAGGGGGCATTACGTTACATAAGTGCGACATTGCACATGGGGACATTTCTTAAAAAATACATTATTGTATAGGGGGCCATAAAAGGTAACTGCAAAGAAGAAAAAAAGTGTGTCTTTAAAGAGCCTAATTAGAACAAGCATGTCTCAAAACAATTTTTCGCAAAAAAAAAAATATTTTACAGCAATATTAATTGCGCGAGGCTGATTTTAGTTTGCGGCTATTTTGTCCGTTTTCAATCGCGCGCCACAAAGTAGGTATTATACGTCACGGACTGGCTGCGACACGTCACGGACAAACGTCTGATAACAACTCTTCGCATTGGCTAAGAGTTTGATTGACAGCTTAGATCTTGGTTGTTAAGCTTTTGTTATATGTTGTAATTTCCATTTCAGCAGCATATTTTTACGTTTAAAAAATAACCCATGTAATTAAAGTCATAATTAATTTTAAAAGTTTTACAAGACGGGCACTTCCGTTTGGATTCATACCATAACAAACAAAAGCTTCCCAATTATTTTCATGGCCGCCAAAGTCTCTGCTCCCACCTGTCTCGCCTACCTCGATAGTCGTTTCGCCGAAGTGATCAGTGTTTCATGTTGACCTAGGTGCTTGAGCAAAACTTCCTGAAGTAAAGTAGTGTGTGTTTAGCAGCTGTAACCACTGTTAGTGATAGGAAGCGACGCGGGGTTTTGGCTTTCATAGCGTGGTTTGTTACTTTCGTTTTCCTCTGCTTTCTTAGCGTTTTCTTTTCTCTTTTTCTTTTTTTGTTTTGCTTGCGCGTAAAAATCCGTTTTTTTTTTTTTTTCTTTGTTCTTTTTTAGAGATGTCAGGTCCTTTAAAGCCGCATTGTTGCTCTGTAAAGTGGTTCCAGATGAGTGATCGCGACAGCGAGTCTTCCAGCCGTCATGTCGTCCCGAAAGGAATGCTATTTGGCTGGAGGCAACCGGGCGTTCGCGTAGCGACAAACGTCCAGGTATGTTCTCGTAATTTCGCTCCGGAAGCCTTCGAGATTCACACCGGGTGCACCGAACGTCCGCGACTGAGACACAGCTGTTACGTAAAAAACCTGGCACAGCCGGGTTTTTTACGCAAGAGCTGTCCGCAGAAGCCTTCGGACGTCCGAATTCTGCGTTAGTCGGCAAATTTTTTTCTCTGCTTCTTACGTAAAGTTGTTTGAATGGAATTTGTACTGTCATCGCAAATCTTGGCTTGTGATAGCGCCTTTGTAGATCATCTTATTCGTTTTGCTGGAGAGACGCAAACTACGGACATTACAAATCGTTTGCACATTCCGCACACCTCGTAAAAGCACTTCCCCAGTCACCTTGCAAAAAGCGCGAAACACGGAGTTCGCACCGTCCCGACTTCCCAGTCTTTTATCTGCTTTATAGCAGTTTGTGCCTGCTAGTAGGTATGCCTACTGAAACTGCAACTTGAAACCAGGAGCAGTGCCAGAGAGAAAAGAGGAAAAGTTGGGAAAGCTTGCCCATCATCCGCAATTTCTGAACTTTCAAGTGATTGTACCATAACAAATGCACCAACGCCTCTTCCAAAAATAAAAAAAGTACTATATTCACTACGTAAAAAATGGTTCTCAGTTCATGCATCTGTGGGCAGTAGAAAATCTTGCCCAAATTTATTCACACCGCATGATGAACGCAAGTAACTCGCACGAGATTTACAGTAAAATATCCTTGGCGACTTGTGTCCCTGAATTTCTGTATAACCGGTCGTTCGCAGGACCGAATCATCTACTCGAGCAGTGAGCGTCGTTGTGGAAACACGTCGCTGTGCAAACGCAGTCCAACAACACGAAGCATAAAAACGGTAGATTTAAGGCAGCAATCCGAAGTCGATTGTTCAATTAAAACGACGTAATTCTGTCGAAAACGCCCGCGGCTTTTTACTCACGGTATCCGTCCACATTTTGGAACGAAACAAAGGAAGATTTACTTTTAAAGACGTTCGCTGCGTCCTTCCGGACCAGCTGGACCGGATCAGCTGACGACGACAGGACTGAACCCGTTGAACCTAAACCCAACAACAACCTATTTGAGCTCCGTGTTAGTGTGAGTTTCTACTTCCAAGCACCGCACCACACCATGAACGCTTCAGTTCTTTGTCGCATTGCTGTGTTGCACCAAACAGAACGAGATCGCCGAAGTCAACGCAGCGCTGTCGTGAACGTTGGCTTGTGGTTGCGTATTCGTGGACCCTGCGATTCCTTTCGCTTTCAAAGCACACGCGACGATTACGGATGATTTTTTTTTTCCTTTTTCCGGGAACATCACAGGGGCTGGCAACAGAAATAATAAAACAAACTCCGAACGGAGCTTCTCGCGTGCCGTCACACCAAAACAATACCGGCGCCATGTTGAACGTGCGTTGTTTCCAGATTTTCTCCGACCAAACAAAAGTAACGAAGGCAAACCGGCTCTAGCTTCCAGCGTACATCGGCGGCACCTTCCAACACCGCCTAGAATAAGGCCGTAGCGCTCGTCCCGTGACGTCGCAAAGAAAGGCCATCGGGGTCGCGCGTCGAAGCGAATGCAACGCGCGTGGATCGACCGTGGTAATGCGCTTTTTGTCAGATACGCGTGTCTTATTAGCGAAAATGAAAGCTGCACATAGCAACGGGTCTACGAAACATTTGATTACTCGGGCAAAACATTGCACCGCTAAATGATCGGTGTGAAATAATACGAGGTAGGCGTATAAGAGAAAACATTGAGTCACGCAATTATTGCTGTAGGAATGCATATTTTATACAGAGATATTTCTACAAAATGGCGAGACACGCAGTGATTCGGCACAGCAATACAGATCAGTTAAAAATCAGGTAGACGTAGCCAACGCGGACACGGCTCGACAAGTGTCACTTACGATCATGTAAGCGATGTTATCGCGTGCAGTCACTGAATTAAAATTAATTGAATTTCGATCGAATGACAATATGGGGTCGACAAATCAGCTTGCGACGCTCGTATAATCACTCAAAACAGCGAGTTGATTAAATCCTGTATTAATTAACCAAAATATATTAACTGTTTCGTGTGGCAGGGTTTCTAAACTTACTATTTACAGTCAACTAGTTTACAGTCAACTAATTAATTTCTTTTTAGGCAGCTCGAGCCCCTGTGGGCTCGAGTTGCCTAAGAAGAAAATATAACCTATATTGTATACAGTAATACTATACCTTAATACAGTTAGGATTCTAGTATAAACGCGGTAAAGGCAACAAAATAACATTAGTATAAATAAACACATAAGCACAAATAACACACTTACAATAATCACACAAACTTGTTACTTACCTTCCAGTGAAAACTACAATATTACCGCGCATATTTACAAATTTCGACGCAATATCAAACGAATAACGACGAACAAAATTACATTCTATCACGAGATTTAAAAAAAAATCGAGTGCAGCACTTTACTTGCGTCTCACATGACCAAGAAAGTCCGTAAATAAGTTGTTTCTCACCTGTCGATCGTATTCATACGTCCCACAAGATCCACCACGAAAACATTTGAACACGAACTTCAAGAAGTCTCTCTCTGTCGAGAGAGAGGCCATCGACCAGTGTCATCGTTGACTAGTTGCCGCACACGTCACACAAACTGTAGCAGGACTTGTTTCGCGAATCCATGTAAATGCCGTAGTATCAAGCGAACACAAAAAAAAAAAATGAAAGCCGTTTACAAATCCCTGTAACGCCGAATTGGAGCGCAGCTCTTGAGGAGGAGTAGGGAAGGGTACTGAGGGGGGTCACGTCACCTGCGGGTAGCCACGTGACCCCGGGGAGTCACGTGACCTCGGGTGGGGTGGGGGGAGGGTCACGTGACCTCGGGGGTGTCTCGAGCGCAAGCAGTGATCACACCAGTCGCGAGATACATTCTGTTTAATCTGCCATCGTGCAGGCCCTTTTATAGCCGAACCCAGGTGGCAGGTCCAGCCAGCAGTGACGTCATGTGATGTCATAACCGATACATCTTCCCTCTTGAGACGGAGTTCACGAGTTCTTGATGGAAGTTTTCGTCGTAACTCAGTCTTGTCGGGGGGTGACGCCGTCTTGCTGACCTGCGGAATTGTCCATGGACGTGCCCATGGTCTGGGTTGGGATAGCTCGAGGCAGTTGTTTGGCTGGTTGGGGTTGGCAGTGGCGGTGATGTAAGTGTTGTTGACTCGGGTGCCTGGTACAAAGGGTGTCCGTCATCTTCGTCGTCGTCACTGTCGCCGTGTAGGCAGAAGGATTCTTGAGTTTGTTTCAGATGCTGCCTGTTTCAACGAAATACGCGGTTGTCTTCTGAGATAACGTCATAGGACCTCGGCGCAACTTGACGGAGTACTTTCGCTTTAACGATCCAGCCAGTTGGAGATGACACTCTGACAATATCACCTGGCCGGAGAGCACGCAGACAATGCCCACCATCATTTTGTTTGTGCTTCCTCACTTGCGCTCCTGGCGTCCGAGAGAAGTCTGGCACGCGGGATCGCAGCCTTCGACCCATGAGGAGCTCCCCCGGAGTCCGGCCATCTTCTAGTGGAGTTGTTCGATAATTAAGGACACCCAGCCAGAAGTCTTCTTCCCCTTCGGTGGTTTTCTTCAGAATACGCTTTGCTATTTGGACGCCTTTTTCGACCAGCCCGTTTGAACGTGGGAACCGAGGACTTGATGTTGTATGCTGGAAATCATAGAGAGCAGAAAACATCAAATTCTTTTGACGAGAATTGTGGACCATTATCTGAGCACACTTCGGTGGGTAGTCCGTGCCTCGCAAATGTGGCACTTAATTTCTGAACCACAGTTCGGGCTGTAGTGTCATCAAGTGGCTCAACTTCGAGGAAGTTTGAGTGTGCGTCATACGTAACCAAATATGGCTTGCCTGCATATTCAAATAGGTCTACGCCAACCCGCGTCCAGGGATTAGAAGGAGTCTCACGCATTAGCAGTGGCTCACTAGGTTGAGAATAAGCGTGTCGCTGACAGATGCTACATCTACCGACCATAGACTCTATGTCCGCATTTAGGCCGGGCCAAAAAACAAGGCGACGAGCTTTGGCTTTGCATTTCAAATTCCTTGGTGACCATCATGAATGCGCTTTAACATTTCAGATCACATCGACCGAGGAACGACTACTCGTTCTCCTTTAGACACAATGCCTTTAAGAACAGACAGCTCTGGTGTCATGTGTCGAAAAACGCCATCGATCGTTTTGTTGTTAGTGATTGCTGTAACCACCTTCTGCAGTACAGGATCTTGTGCAGTCGCTTCCTGCAGCCTCCTGACGGTCGTTAGCGACACTCTGTCGAAGAGTATATTGGTGGCATGTATCTCCACATCGTCCGAAGCATGCTCGTTGCTTGTTGTTTTTGGGGCTCTGGACAGCGTATCGGCCAATATCAGCTCCTTTCCTTGAACAAACTGGAGATTGAAGTCGTATCTTAGCATCGGAAATTAAAAACAGCGCGGAAAGACGAGGACCAGACAAAGAAGTGACACGGACGTAGCGCTGACTTACAACTGAGTTTAATGAACGCAAACTCGCAATATATATTTGCGGTGTCACGAACAAAAGAAAAAAAGAAAAAATTCAGCCCATGTGATGTATCACCAATAAAAATAAAACAATGATAAAAAAACATTGAAAAAACATTGAAAATAATAATGAAATGCGCCATGACACAGCCGTACAAAGTATGTGCTAAAAATCGAGCAAGTCACGGAACCAGAAAATTCAACTCTTTGCCTGATAGGGCCACAGAAGGACTGCTTACACATGCTGCACCCAACCTCGCTATCTCAACAGCCTCTAGAATTTCCCGAGTAAGCTGGTCCCTATGACGCTTAACAACCTCACACCGTTGGAAGTCGGGAAGGCAACCACAGTCGCGGCAATGAATGCCCAGGTGACCAGACACGGTTGTGGAGACACTGTAAGCGTGCTCTCTCAACCTGTCGTTGAGACAGCGGCCCGTCTGGCCAACGTAGCGCCTGCCACACGTCAGAGGGAGAGAATACACAACCCCCTCCAAACACGGGACGAAGCGATCTCGATGCCTCGTACTGCATCCCGTGGCCGCCCTCGAAGAAGGATTAACAGCTCTGCACAACCTGGACAGCTTGTCCGGGGCAGAGAATAAAACATCGACGTCACACCTGCCAGCAATGCGTTTTAGGTTGTGGGACAGGCCGTGTACGTAGGGAATAACCACAAACTTTCTTCTTTCCCTTCCCTTTCTGTTGTTGGCCTCTTCTTCACTTCTCATAGGGCTGCTCTTGATATCTTTCAGCAAAGACTCGGCGACCGTTGTTAACACGTGAGAGGGAAACCGTTTCCCTTTCACGTGTTAACAACGGTCGCCGAGTCTTTGCTGAAAGATATTAAGAGCAGCCCTATGAGAAGTGAAGAAGAGCCCAACAACAGAAAGGGAAGGGAAAGAAGAAAGTTTGTGGTTATTCCCTACGTACACGGCCTGTCCCACAACCTAAAACGCATTGCTGGCAGGTGTGACGTCGATGTTTTATTCTCTGCCCCGGACAAGCTGTCCAGGTTGTGCAGAGCTGTTAATCCTTCTTCGAGGGCGGCCACGGGATGCAGTACGAGGCATCGAGATCGCTTCGTCCCGTGTTCGGAGGGGGTTGTGTATTCTCTCCCTCTGACGTGTGGCAGGCGCTACGTTGGCCAGACGGGCCGCTGTCTCAACGACAGGTTGAGAGAGCACGCTTACAGTGTCTCCACAACCGTGTCTGGTCACCTGGGCATTCATTGCCGCGACTGTGGTTGCCTTCCCGACTTCCAACGGTGTGAGGTTGTTAAGCGTGATAGGGACCAGCTTACTCGGGAAATTCTAGAGGCTGTTGAGATAGCGAGGTTGGGTGCAGCATGTGTAAGCAGTCCTTCCGTGGCCCTGTCAGGCAAAGAGTTGAATTTTCTGGTTCCGTGACTTGCTCGATTTTTAGCACATACTTTGTACGGCTGTGTCATGGCGCATTTCATTATTATTTTCAATGTTTTTTCAATGTTTTTTATTATTGTTTTATTTTTATTGGTGATACATCACATGGGCTGATTTTTTTCTTTTTTTTCTTTTGTTCGTGACACCGCAAATATATATTGCAAGTTTGCGTTCATTAAACTCAGTTGTAAGTCAGCGCTACGTCCGTGTCACTTCTTTGTCTGGTCCTCGTCTTTCCGCGCTGTTTTTAATTTCCGAAGTATGTACCAACTCGCCCAAGCCTCAACTTTAGTATCTTAGCAGGCGAAGAAAAAAACGCTGAAGTCTGGGTGGCATCTCCCCTAACGCCTTGCTGGCGATCTGAATGAGCGGCTTATGATCAGTTTCAGCTGTAAACTTGATGTCATAAACAAACGGGTGAAATTTCTCGCAACCAAAGGTTAGGGCAAGGGTCTCTTTTTCAATCTGTGAATATCGGGACTCGGCATCTGTCAGAACTCGGGAAGCGTAGGCAATTGGTCGCCACTCTTTACCATGACACTGAAGCAGTACCGAACCTATTCCAAATCTGGATGCATCCGAAGACACCTTGGTGGGCTTTATTGGGTCAAAAATGGCCAATTGGGGATGTTGTGATAGGGATTCTTTTAGTTCTTCAAATTGTTTTTGGGGACTTGGAAGCCATTCAAATATAACGTCCTGTCTTGTCAGCTCTCTGAGTACTTTTGTATTTTCTGCTACGTGTGATAAGTATTTGCTCAAGTAATTAATCATGCCTAAGAGACGCTGGACCGCTTTCTTGTCTTCAGGCGCCGGCATGTCCAACAAACTGCTGGTTAACACAGGGCTGGGCTTGATGCCCTCGGAGCTGATCACGTCGCCCAGATAAGTGACTTCTGTTTTGGAAATTTTGCATTTTTCTGCGTTGAACGTTAGCCCGGCAAGCTGGGCTACTTCCAATGTCGTCCTTAATCGAATGTCGTGCTCCTCTTGGGTGCGGCCCCAAATCAAAAGATCATCAATATACACATGCACTCCTTGGAGTCCCTCGAAAATTTCGCTTAGTGTTTTTTGAAATACTTCGGGTGCCGATGAGATACCAAAAGGAAGGCGCAAGTAGCGGTATCTGCCGAATGGTGTAGCGAACGTGCAAATTTTTTATGTTTCTTCGTCCAGGGGGATCTGATGAAAACCTGCTTTGGCATCTAATGTTGTAAAGAACTTCGCTCCTGCTAGTTCTGCCTCTGTGTCTTCTCTGCGAGGCAGCTGATAGTGCTCGCGTTTAATGCTTTCATTTACCCTTCTGGGGTCCATGCATACACGTAGACTTCCATCTTTTTTCTTAACAATTACGAGAGGACTCACCCAATCAGTTGGTTCGTCGACTCGCTGGATGATTCCTGCTTTTTCCATCCGTCGGAGTTCAGTGCGGAAGGGCTCCCGTAGCGCCAGGGGCACTCGTCGAGCAGGCTGCACGGATGGCTGGGCATCTTCCCGAAGAACCATATGGTAATGGCGCTTCACACATCCGGTTCTTACAAAAACTCTGGAAAACTTGTCTGCAATAGATGGTCTTGCGTGGACGGTGCATACGCGCGACACCAGTCCAAACACCTCACTTGCCTCTAGTCCTAGAAGTGGCTGGCGACCATTCTTCACAACGAAGAAATCGACATACGCTTCTTTTCCGTTGAACTTGAGCCGAAGTCTCGTCATGCCGAAGTGCTTTATCAGTCCGCCATCGTAACTACGAAGTGCAGCTCGATTGGGCTTTAACTCTGGTGCTTTGTGCTGCTTAGCGTACAGTGCATAAGGCAGCAAGTTTGCCTGAGACCCCGTATCCACTTTGAGCATGATTTTCCCTCCTCCCGCGATTGAAGCGCGTACGATCCAGTCCGCCTGACCTTGTGAACTCTTGACGCCAACATTCAGAATATCAAAGTCATCATTCTCAGACAGCTGTCTGCTGTATTCACCGTTGCTGTTCTTGCTTATACAGCAGTTCTGCGTCTCTGCCACTTGCCGACCCGCCAGACAGCACGCAGCAAAATGATTGCTTTTTCCGCAGTTCTGGCAGGTTTTCCCTGAGGCGGGACACCGTTGAAAGTCGTGAACGAAGTTGCAACGACCACAGCGGTTCCTCGACTTGTTTCGCATCTGTCCCGCATTTGTTCTTCTGACTGCATCGGCCTGCTTCTCGTCTGTTTCCCATGGCTTGATTCTGTTTTTCTGAAACTTCTGCAGCTTGGCATATTCGTATCGCTTTATCAAGCGTGAGGTCAGCTTCCCGTAGGAGCTTTGTTCGTAATTTTTTTTCAGAAATTCCAAAAACGATTTGGTCCCGCAGCATCGAATCTGTAATGCTTCCGAAATTGCATGACTGGACTTTGGTCCTTAAGCCTCGAAGGAACTGTTCAAAAGGCTCACCTTCTTGTTGCTGCGTGACTCTGAAGACATACCGCTCGTAGGTCTCATTCTTCCGTGGAATGCAGTAGGCTTCAAACTTCTGCACCAGGGTCGTGTACGATTCTTTGTCCTCTCCGTCGAGAAATACGAAGTTGTTGTAGACCTCGATCGCTTCTTCTCCGGCAACATGGAGTAGCAAGGCCGCCTTTTCGTCTTCCTTCTCCTTCGCAAAACCCGTGGCTTTCAGGTACCACTCCAGCCTTTGCTTGAACTTGATCCAGTTCTGCGAGAGTCGCAGTGGCTCGGGAGGTTTCAGCGTATCCATTTCGGTCGTCGGAAGCGCTAAGCCTAATTGTTCCAAGATAATGTCGGCTGCGCCATGTCTCGAGAGCAATCAGTGATCACACCAGTCGCGAGATACATTTTGTTTAATCTGCCATCGTGCAGGCCCTTTTATAGCCGAACCCAGGTGGCAGGTCCAGCCAGCAGTGACGTCATGTGATGTCATAACCGATACAGGGGGTCACGTGACCTCGGGGGGGGGGGGGGGTGTCACGTGACCTCGGGGGTCACGTGACCCCCCCCCCCCCCCCCCCCGGTTACGCCAACGCCGACGCCGACGCCTACGCCGACGCCGCTCAGGCTGGAAACGGACCCCTAAGAGCTGCGCTCTAAAACTACCCGAGACTGCGGTGACGACGAAGAAACGGTGGGTAGGAGGATCAAAAGAACCACACACACACACACACACACACGCACACACACACACACACGCACACGCACACGCACGCGCACACGCACGTGCACGCGCCCGCACGCACATGCACACGCACACGCACACGCACACACACAGACACTCACACACACACACGCGCGCGCGAGAGAGAAAGAGAGAGCAGCAGCAGTGTGGGACGAGAGGCTTAACATTGTCGACTCATCTCTTGCTCGTGTGCGCTCCCTGCGGCGATGACTGGATTTTTTTTTTTTGGTTCCTTTCCCTTCTGAAATCAGCGTTCCTTTTCAGACAGTCAGCAGCTCACACACAACGTAAATTTACTAGAATCGGTGCCCGTACGAGGGAAATAAATATAAATTTGATACTTTCAACCTTGGTAACGCGTTGTATATTATGCTTATATTATATATATAATAAATTGTACAAGATTGCGCTTTTAAAACGTATATTAATGTCGGATAAACGCGCACGAGCACCACCGCGCCGCTTGCGAAGAAACATTTTTTTCACGTCGATAGGCGTCCCCCCCCCCCCCCCCTAATAGTAGAAATTTCCTCACGTAGTTCCGTCATGGCCCTCCTTCCTCCGACATTGTGACGTAACCACTCGGAGCGCTACGGCCTTATTGCTAGGAGGTGTTGCACCTTCCCCCCATCTTGTCCTCCCTTCCTCCCCCCCCCCCCCCTCCCTTGCGGAAGTTGCTACGCTGCGTACTACTCCGCAGCCAAGTCCATCCAAGAGAAAAATCCAAGGGTGAGGGGCGGGCGTACTACTCCTCCGCGCTGGTCGAAAGAGCGGGAGTTTCGGATGTGGAGAGGTTCTGACTCTGACTAAATTACGGCCTGTGGCGCAAGTATTTCTAACAAAAATTTTCTTTTTCGCGGAAGATTTGTTTTGCGACAAGCTTGTCCCAGTTAGGCTGTTTAAAAAAACACTTTTTTTTTTTCTTTCCAGTTACCCTTTCAGTAAGGTCGGAAGCAGACATTATGTATTAAAGCTAAGACATTACCATAAGGTATGTTTCCGGTGCTGTTACGCCAAATATTGGGTGCTTCTATAGGAATTCCTATCGCAGACAAGGTGCCAAACCGAAGCTGAACCCGAACCGATAACCAGAGCAAAACCGTTATTTTCGAGCGAACTGAAAAAAAAAGTGAAACCGAAATCAAGCATTGAATATTGAACCCGTACCGAAATGAAATTGTAATCTCATAGGGCGGTCACCTGTTCATTGGAAACGGTTCGGCGTAATGTAATCTGAGGCGCGCGTTCTTGCGGGTGGCGACCCGAAGTCAATTAAGTATTCAATTAAATGTCTTTTCCGGAGTAGTTCAGAAGTGTTGTACCCGAACATTCCAACTTATAAGAGTGGAAGTGTCTTCGGTAGGACGTCTTCCGGCAGGATTGAAACGGATGAACCCGTGTTGACTAAAAGTTTGGTAGGAACATGTGCCAGATGTATCTCGCACGTAACCGATTGGTTGGTAAAGCTGGTAGTTAGCACCTGGACCTGGTCCTGCGCTTGTTCCACGCTTCGTACATAAGATTTTGCTTGTAAAACTCCCTGCTTGCAAACGGAGGCGAAGTGTCCCTTATTGTTGCATTTTCTGCAAGCTTCGTTCTTTGCCGGGCACTTAGGATGGTCCGACATGTGGTGCGGTGACCCACATCTGTAACAAGTGGCGGACGACTTGCTGGGACTTGCCGTCGAATTCTTGGCTTTTATTTTTGCCACTTGTGAACTGGATCCCTCTTCTGTGAAGAGCTTGGCCTACCGCCATCGCTTGCTCAACTTGAGAGGCAATGGCAATAGCGGATTCCAGGGAAAGCTCGGACTCTAGGAGGAGGCGGTTCCTAACTTCGGAATGGACCGTTTTTTCAACGAGCTGATCACAGATCATTTTATCTGTCATTACTCCGAATTAGCAAATGGTGGCAAGGCCAATGAGGACTGTAACGTGCTCTTGTGCTGTCTCGCCGAGCATCTGAGCACGGGACCGAAAAACAAATCTCTCGGCCGTTTTGTTGATGGCCGACAGGAAGAATATTCGCAACTTCCTGACCGCTGCTTCGTAGGCTGTGGTAACGGGCGTTGCAGAAATGCCCGATTCCAAAGGAGTAGCTGAGGTACTTGGTGATGTACCGCGTGTTGTATTCTTTGAATTAAAAGAGGTGGCGCTACCGGTCTCACGCCGACCGGTACAGCGTATGACGCAATAAACACGAGCGAACGGCCCGCGCCTTGCGCGGGGCGAAAGAAAGAACCGATGCTCGCTGACCCTTGACTTGGCTGGTCTGCTTCTCTACGCCTCCGGGCGTCTGCTTCGGTCACCGGACGGTAACCACCTTTTCTTATCACGTAGTTTTGGTCCCCTTTTTAACTTAGAATATTATAATGGCGACGAGGATGAGATAATTCTTTAGAGGTTTTTGCACGATGTCCAGCTGAGTCAGGTATAGGGGTCGGCGGCTCTCCGCGTCCCGGTTCGGTGTTTGGAATACCGGCGCGTAACCGCTCTTTAGTTTTCACGGTTGCTTGCTTTGCCGCAGTAGACCCCGGCAAGCGTCCCAGTATGCAGTTTTCCTTTTTGCTCCGATGTCTTCGTTTCGGCGCCTCGCCATGTTCTTGTAAAGGCTTAGTATAGTTCTCCTTGTCTTTAGGGGTTGAGGGTCCGTTTCTGTCTGCACACAACCTCGCTCAGTACTTCCACTTGTGCGTTTCATATAACCCATAAAACAAATGACTTCATCTGCTTCTTCCACTGCAACGTCGTCAGTTGCGTCGGTCGGGCCGACAGTCTTCCCTCCGCCGGCCGTGTTCTTAGCTGTACCCGGTTCTCCAGCCGTGGCTTGGCCTACCTGGAAGCGTTCCTTCCTCTCGTTCCTTGACGCGTCGGGGTTACACGCCGTCGAACCTCGTCGTAAGAAAGCCATGCTTTTTTCTTTGTTGGGTACAGAAGGGCAGCGCATCGTGGATGCCTTTCAACTCGATGAGACGCCCGTCGCTGAAGGAACCGACCCGTTCCAAGCATTTCTAGAAGCCGTCGGTAATCACTTCAAGTTTTCCGGCTGTGTTTCTCTAGAATGCAGGAAGTTTCGAGAGATGATTCAGCGTCCCGGAGAGACGGTTATCGAGTTCCTCGCCCAGCTGCGCCGGCAAGGCTCGTTTTGTGCTTTCGGGGACCACCTAGATGAACGGTTGTGTGAGGCTTTCCTGAAAGGGTTGGACTCGACACGCGTTCAGGATCGAATTCTTCGAGAATGTACCGGCAGTGAGGTGCCTACGCTATCTAGGTCTATCCAGTTAGCATTTCAATATGAGCAGTCTGCGAAGAAGGCGGAATCCTTTCATCGTCACGAACGACCCCGGGCATCGTCACCGGCTGAAGTCCAGCGCGTCCAGGAGCGCGCGCCCATTCGAACGCCGAGTCGGCCGAGCTTTCAAGATGGCGGTCCATGGCCGTCTTCCTCCACCGGTGCTGTTTAAGATCGCCAACCCGGCTACCCCCCGTGGCCCTACTATGAATACACCCCGTCGCAGCCTGGACCCAGGATGTCTTGGGCCCCGGCCGTCCCTGGTCACGTGCCCTGGTTTACGGTGCGGTTTTTTCCGCAGCAGCGAGGTCGTGATCCTGCTCCGCCACGGATTGGATGGGGAGACGCCGACGGCGCCTGCTACTTCTGCGGCCGACGTAATCATGAACGCGCACTGTGACCGGCGGCTCAGGAGACCTGCTTCCTGTGCGGGAAGTTGGGCCACTTCGCGGCAGTCTGTCGGAGCCGTCGTCCGCCGTCCTCTGCCTTCATGTATGACCGGCGTCAGTCTTCGTTCCCGGTGCAAGGCCGTGACTCGCGGCGAACCTTCGCCGACCAGCAGTTCAGAGGAGCCAGGTCTAACCTGGTGGGCCTGGTGGATCCCCCTCCTGCTCAGGATCAGCTGTCAAGTGTGACGTTCGTCGAAGACAACCCGCTTCCTGTCGAGATGGCGGAGCGAGGCGACAGCGGCACCGTGTATCGAGACGCTTTCATGGCCGAGATCACGGTAAATGGAATTTCTCTCCGCCTCCGTGTTGATACGGGTTCCTTTGTATCAATCTTGAGTGAACGTGCATTTATTGAAATCAACAGGGATAACAGCATAAAGTTACATCCACCACCGAAGACTCTCGTACACTACATGCAGGATGCGATCCCTGTCCTGGGATGCTTTGTTGGACAAGTAATCTTTAATGATCGATGGGCGGCTTTGGAATTTTACGTCACTAAGACTGGACGCTCACTACTTGGCATCGATGCTGTCCGCGACTTGAAGCTTGTTTTGAATGGTGCTAAATACCAATGTTTATATACCAACGCAGCTGAAAGGAGAGGAGCACCACGACCTGATGTGAGATCAGCGACCCAGCCGCAGCAACGACCGGCCACCGTGTCGTCCCATCAAGCCACGCTCCCTCCTGGTTTCCAACGAGCTGCAAGTTCCGGACTGGCATCAGTTCCGGATATCAACAGTCCTTCATCTTCTGGGTTGCAACGAGCTGCAAATTCCGAACTGGCTTCAGCTCTGGATGTAAACAGTCAATCTTCACCTTAATTTCCGGTTTCTGAAGAAACCACACCTAAAGTCCTGGACGATTCAAGTCCGCAACACCATCCTGAGAGTCAAGGATTTCAACGTCCACACCATCATCCTGCGAAGGCGAGTCCATCAAGTTCTGCATATATAGACCCAACAAGTCATCATAGAAATACAAGCAATGCTCCTGTTACATCAAATGCATCCACACGAGATACATCCAAGTTGCCAGCAGGTTTCGAAGAATTCGAACATCTTTTCAGTCCTGGATTGGGTCTGGTAAAAAACCACGCACATAAGGTTAAGGTGTGACATACTGTTCCACCTGTACAATCGAAGCTCTGACGCCTCCCGATGAGTCTAAGGGATCGTGTCTCTGAAGAGATTTTCAAGTTAGAACGACAGGGTCTCATTGAACGTGTCGATGCTTCTGAATGGGTGTCACCCATCGTCATCGTACAGAAACCAGACGGTAACATCCGAATGTGTGTTGATCTTAGGGAGCCGAACAAAGCTGTCGTCATAGATTCATTTCCGCTTCCTCATATTGATGAACTTTTGAATTCCTTGCGTGGAGCAGCAGTCTTCTCAAGACTGGATCTGGCATCTGCATATCATCAAATACGTCTCGACCCGGTGAGTAGGGACCTCACGTCTTTCATCACACCTGAGGGCTTATTTATATTTAAGAGAGTTTGCTTCGGGTTGGCATCTGCACCCGCAGCATTTCAACAAATCATGTCTAAACTTCTCAAGGACTGTCCTGGTGTCCGGTTCTACTTGGACGATATCGTCGTCTATGGATCCTCTTTGAAGGAACACGATGAGAACCTCCGTCGTGTGTTGTGTCGTATTTCCCAAGCGGGAATGAAATTAAATCGTAAAGGTGTCTTTCGAGTTCAAGAACTTTCATTTTTGGGACACCTTCTTTCCATGAAAGGGCTAGCACTCCTTTCATCTAATGTAGACACAGTCCTAAATTTTCAAACACCTTCACATCCAGTAAAGTTGAAAGCGTTATTGGGTCTTGTTGAATACTATAGTAAAATCATCTCACATTGCTCCACCATGGTTGAGCCAATGCGTAGAGTTCTTCGTAAGGGTGTTCATTTCAACTGGGCTCCGGAAGTCGAGGCTAGTTTCCAGAATGTAAAGGCTTCCATCCAGAAAGCTCCTATTTTGTCCATGTTTGACCCGACATTACCTATAGTCGTGGCAACAGATGCTTTACAGTATGGTCTTGGTGCTGTTTTCGAACAACAGTATGGTAATCAACTTCGTCCTGTGGCTTTCGCATCCCGCTCACTGACTGATACTGAGCACAGATATTGAACTGGCGAAAAGGAAGCACTCGCATATCTTTGGGCCTCTGAGAAGTGGCATGTTTACTTGTGGGGAAGATCGTTCGTCATTCGAACTGACCATCAAGCTTTGGTTACTTAACTTTCAAACAAAGGTTCCGGAATTCGTCCTTTACGAATCACCCGCTGGTCGGCAAGACTGTTGAATTACAATTTCAAGATGGAATTTCAGAAAGGAGCGGCCAATGTCGTCGCTGACGCATTTTCAAGATTACCAGTGCGCGACACTGAAGAAGTTTTTCCCGGGAAGGACTTCCATGTGAGATTGTCTCTGACAATGGTGTCCAATTTGTATCTCGTGAGTTCCAAGATTTCTCGCGTCAACATGGTATTGAACATAGGACAACAGCTCTGTATCATCCTCAATGTAATGGGCAGGTCGAAAGATTTAATCGTGTTTTGAAGTCTTGCCTACAACTCACTGTAGTACAAGGTCGTTCGCTTCCTGATGCTGTTCGTGATCATCTAGAAGCATATCGTCAAACTGTGCATCCTGCAACTGGGTTTGCACCATCACTTCTTCTCCACGGGCGGATTCATCGCTCAAGACTTGATCTACAGGGTATGCTTACGAAGGAAGTTCCAGATAACTTCTCCGACAAACTAAATCAGCTTCCCGAAAGAGTCCACGTATATCAACAGAAAATCAAGTCCTACTTTGATCATCGACGTGCGGTACGACCGCCACAGTTTCGTCCTGGACAAACAGTTCGTGTATTCAAGCCCAATCATCATGATAAACTGCATAGTACATACTCTGAACCTCATAGGATACATACACAACTGGGACGTGGGACCTGCCACATATCAACTGGACGACGGTAGACGCTGGAATGCTATGAAGTTAACAAAGACATCTCGTCTGCCTCCTGTTCTTGTGGACCTTCCTGATCCGTCTTGAGATAGCGATGAAAATGAAAATACAATGCATGTTCCCACTTATAGGCATATACATACACATCCTTTGGTCCATGCATCTACCCGTGCTCCTGAACATAATATCCAAGCATCTGTCGGTGGTTCTCCGCCACCTGAAGGGTCCAGAGGGCAGCCGGTACTCCGCTCTCCTAAAGAACCAGATGCTGCGCTTTCTGAACCGGGCTTCCCTGTGGAGTCTGATCCGTCATTTACAGCTGCTGGCGTGGGTTCCTTGGGAAACCTCGGGCATGCTGTGCAGCCTGAGCACTCTGCTGTGCCAGGGCCTAGTGGGTCTCCTCCTGCTGTGTCGCCTGGTCCTGCTGGTCCAGAACCTGGGTCCGCCGTGGATCCTTGCCTACCTGCTGTGGCCCAGGGTCATTTTATTCCTTCAAAGTCTGCCTGGGCACAGCCTTCCCAGCCATTCGACGCAGTCTTCCATCCGCCGAGGGCGAGCACATCGTTCGGATCTCGGCCCAGCTCAACAATAAGTACTGAACCGGAGTACCACACTCCGCCTACTCTTTCACCGCCACCACCGGTACCAGCCCGACCGCCCCGCAAGAAGAGAGTTCCGGCACAGTTCGAGGACTACGTCATGGCGGTGTCAGTTAACAGTGGGCAGGCCGAGTCCAGTGATGTACTTTAAATATTATTTTGATTATCATGCATAGTTTTGAACAGTCTCATTGTCATAGGAAAACCTTGGCAAAGGGAAAACAAAAAATGTCCTTGGCAAACACTGAATACAAACTACACTGCATGCTTATCACACTACTAACCTACTAAGCACACTCACAAAGGTGCCCTGGACATTTGATTTGTTGTAACATGTATCATCATATTGAAATATCCTAAAATAGTCATTCACCTACAAGTACAAATTTCTTTTTCATGGAAGGGAGAAGTCGGAGTTACTACATTTACGTGAAATATTTTGAGAAAGCTGTGCTCTTAAAGACAATCGTGTGAACAATTTTTCTTTTCTGTGGCGTGTGACTTTCGTGTACTGCAGGTATTAAGACTTTCTGCCAGTGGTAAGACTTTGTGCAGTGTCAGGTATCACTATAGTTTTTTTTTTTTTTGCATAGTACTTCTGGACGTTTCCGTGAAATGCAATAATGATACTTGTTCGATTTTTTTAGTGCATTATTTTTTTAATGTTTAAGTGTCCTAACGTAATTCTCCCCTCCCGGGTTTTCTTTTTCTGTTAAGGTAGGGAGAATCTTGTACTCTTTGAATTAAAAGAGATGGCGCTACCAATCTCACGCCGACCGGTACAGCCTGTGACGAAGTAAACACGAGTGAACGGCACGCGCCTTGCGCGGGGCGAAAAAAAGAACAGACGCTCGCTGACCCTTGACTCGGCTGGTCTGCTTCTCTACGCCTCCGGGCGTCTGCTTCGGTCACCGGACGGTAACCACCTTTTCTTATCATGTAGTTTTGGCCCCCTTTTTAACTTAGAATATTACACCGCGGTTCGTTGCGGACATGTCTGGAAGGTCAGGTAGCTTGCGATAGGTCCGTTGACCCTAAACTCCAAGTGAGCTGAGTAGGATGGCCGTTTTTCTGGCGTCTGCTATCGTCGACCCGCGGAAGCGGTCTTGTACGTCTCGAAAATGTCGTACCGTTTGTTCCATGGAATTGAAGGCTTGCTTGGGGCCGGTAGGAAAGGCGGTGGTGGATTGACCTTCATGCTGGAGTAGAGGCTTTGTCGACTCGACAATTGTTGTGTTTTTAATACGAGCGCCTATGTAAGACAGGACGGAAAAACCAACTGCTCCATCTCGTGCTCCGTTCGTATCCCCTTCCTCTTCGTCTTCGTCTACTAGCAGCTAGGATCAGCTTGTAGACACAACACACGGAAATTTCATATTCCCGCCCTTTTGAATTGTAAAAACTGGGGCGGTGACGGCACGTCAGCGGCGCATTTTTTTTTTTTTTAGAGCGCAGCTTTTAGGGGCTCGTTTTCGGCTTGTGCGGCGTCGGCGTCGCCGTCGGCGTAACCGCGAGGTCACGTGACCCACCCGAGGTCACGTGACCCACCCAGGTCACGTGACACCCCTAGGTCACGTGACCCACCCAGGTCACGTGGCCCCCAGAAGTCACGTGACCCCCTGAGGTCACGTGACCCCCTAATGTCACGTGGCCCCCTGACGTCACGTGACTTCTGGGTGTCACGTGGCCTTAGGGGGGTCACGTGACCCACCCAGGTCACGTGACCCTCGGGGTCACGTGACCCCCAGAAGTCACGTGACCCCCTGAGGTCACGTGACCCCCTGAGGTCACGTGACCCCCTAAGGTCACGTGACCCCCTGAAGTCACGTGACCCCCTGAAATCACGTGACCCCGTCGAGGTCACGTGACCTCAAGGAGTCACCTATCCCTCAGTACGCTTCCATCTTCCTCCTCAAGAGCTGCGCTCTAACCCGCGTGTGATGATGTGACTCAATGTGGAAAAGAAGATGGAAAAGAAGAAGGGCAAGTCAACCCATGGATCGGCCCAGAGGGAGAAAGGAAGATGACGAAGAAGAAGGATTTTGGAGTGCGTGCAGAAAGGGCGTGGAAGAAGATGGGCCGGAGAGAACGTGCAGAGAGCGGAACGACACCATCGGCCAGGGCAATCGGCGGCCTCCTACTGCAGCCTGTTCCAGCGAGGGCAGCGGATAGGAACCTACGCTGCCCGGCTTCCTACTACGCGAGCACTGGTTGCGGTGACTCTTGGGGCCGCCGACGGAAGCCAACCGCTCCCGCTCCTGACTTCCAGCCACAACCGTGGGCCGACAACGACAGCACAAGACACACTGCTGCACAGGAATTCAAAGACATGGTGACTGATGCGTTTTCCTTTCTTTCATTTCTTTAACTAAGTTTTCCTTTTTTTTGTATAAGCATATGAACTCTTTGATTTTTTTGTAAATACAAGCTTTTATAAAAAACGAAGGACATTGTATCTTGTCGATTATTAACCACAAAGAACCTCGCAACAATTAACTGGCGTCCGCGACAGGACAAGATATTCTGTTCCTTCGTTTTTCTACGTAACAATAATTAATCAGAATGGAGGTTAAAGAGTTAATGTCTTTGGGCGCTGAGTTGGGACTGGCAGGAGCGGAGTTGAGGTCTTGGGTGGGCGAGGAGCGAGCACGCCAACGAGAAGAGAGGGCTGCTGAGAGGGAAGCACAGCGCCTCAAGGCAGAAAGTGAGCAACGCATTATCGAACTAAAGATTCGTCTTGCAGAGGCTAGCGCAACCGAGATAGGCCGAGCAGATGGCAGTGAAGGGTCACGTCGCGCATCTATATCGCTATCTCCTAGTCCTCACAAGCTTATGCCTCCCTTCGATGACAAAAGGGAGGATCTCGACTCGTATTTGAGGAGATTTGAGCGGGTAGCTCAGGGGCAAGATTGGCCGCAAGAGAAGTGGGCGACTGCTCTAAGCATGTGCCTTGTTGGCCCAGCTCTGGAGGTCATAGGTAGGATGTCACCTGAAGACTCTCTGAATTATGATAAGGTGAAGAGGGCTTTGCTCCAGCGGTTTCGGTACACGGCAGAAGGGTACCGCGAGAAATTTAGAGAGAGCAAGCCGTTGGACGGAGAGACAGGGAGCCAGTTTGCTGCGAGACTAGAGGGGTTCTTCGACCGCTGGGTCAGTATGAACGAATGCCCAAAAACGTATGAAGGGGTTCGTGACCAGATGATTGGGGAGCAATTTCTTCGGAATTGTCATCCGAGGCTCGCGGTCTTCTTAAAGGAAAGAAGCTGTAAGACCGTCTCGGCGTTGGCTGAAATGGCGGACCACTTCCTCGAGGCGCAGAGCCAGCCTAATCTGGCCGATTTCAGGAGGGAGGCAAAAGTAGCCTTAGATGCCCTGAAGGAAGATGCGCAGGGCAGCAAACCCGCTCCAAAGATAAAATGTTTCTTGTGTGGTAAGTTGGGCCACAAGGCAACAGATTGTCGATCAAAGCCAAAAACACACGGGTTCTGTCAAGTGTGTCAGAGGTCAGGCCACGAGTCCAGATTATGTCCGCAAGAAAAAAACGGAAAGACAGAAGTTTCATGTTTCGTAAAACCCGATGAGTATCCTCTTGGTAAGACGGACGCGTTCTCACGGGGAAGGAAGAAAATCACAAGAAACGCCTTCAGAACGGCCACCATGAATATGACTGAAAAGGCGAGACCAATTCTGTCGGACGTTAGGCCAATCACAGGTGGGATTTTGAACGGCAAAGCAGTAAAAGTGTTGAGAGACACCGGGAGTAACACCGTGATAGTGCGCCGGGAACTGGTCGCATCTGAAGATTTTACTGGCAAAGTCAGTCCCGTATTTTTAGTGGACGGGACGTGTCTGATGTTGCCAGAGGCAAACATTCGCCTTGCGTCGCCGTTCCTAACGGGACAGGTAACTGTCAAGTGTATGGACCATCCTCTGTATGACGTCATTGTGGGAAATATTCATAGAGCGAAGGACTCGACCGAACAAACCCTGAAGGAGGTGCCTGACGCGGAAAGTGAATACGTCGCTGCCGTCGACGGTAGTATGCCGAGTAGGCTAAACCAACTTAGTAACGGTGGGAGTGCCAGGGAACGCGGGGACCTGCGGCTCTCGCAGTGGGGTGACACCGATGCCAAGGAGCGCTTGAAAAGCAGGTCAACCACTCACGAGCAGTACCTGGAGAAGGAGAAGCTGCTGCAGCAGGTCTTCGACATGAAGAAGCCGGTGTACCCCAAGCCCCGCAGAGTGCTCTACCCGAGGCCGCGCCTCAAAAAGAGGGACCCTGAGGCCCAAACGGTGGTTTCGCCACTGGGCCCGACCGATAACTACCCCGTGCCGGAGGTAGATCCTCACGAGAGCGTCCCGACCGAGTTCATCAAGGGCTACAGCCTGGCAGGAGCCGACCCTTCCGTCTCGCCCGGAGAGGACACCATAGAGCACGGAAATGGAAAGGCCAAGAGGAAGTGTCAGGATGGACGGCAGGAGTTCCTTGAAAGGCAAGTGGACCGGGAACAAATGATCCAGGAAAAAGAACTGCAGCTTGAGGAGCGAAGGCTCAAGCTCGACGAAGAGCGGCTGGCCTTTGAGAGGACCAAGTTTGAAGCAGAGGTGGCGGTCAAGGTCAGAAGGCTAGACATGGAGGAGAAGGAGCGCCGAATACGCGACGGCACAGACAAGATGCACCTGGAGCTCATGAAGAAGATGTTCGACGAACTGGTCCGGAAGGCACTGTGATCGAGAACTGCCAGGAAATTCTTCGTCGCGTATGAAGTGCTTTGGTACGATGGTGGGCATTATCACCGAGCGTTAGAAGAAGCGTAGTGGATTCAAATGATTCTTCATTACGATTCATTCATTACGATTGAGAGGAGTGCAAAGTAGAATGAACTGTAATAATTTATCGCTAGAATTTGTTTCTAGTAATATACCTCGGGTTACGCATTTTTGGGGAGCGTATTTGCAAGGAAATTTGAGAACGTGTGGAGGCGTTAAAGCAGTTTTTGTGAGAGAATGCGACAAGCCGGTATTAGAGTAAACTTATGAAGTGCGAAGTCGGTATAAGGACAATAACATTCCTGGGTCATGGTCTGGGTAATAGAGAAGGTTCGTGTGCATTTATATAAAACGCATTTTGTTGTTTAGACGACCCACCATCCTTTACAATATCGAAACAAGGCGAAACAACTTAACAGCCGAGTGGTACGCTGGGGTCTGATGCCTCAAGAGTACTCGTTTCGCGTGGAGTACATTTAAAGAAGAAAGGATGTGGGTGTGGGTTATCTTATTGGGCTGCAATGAACTTGCGCACATCATCATGGTCTTGGTTTTTTTGTGTATGTAATTTCATTTAATACTTTAAAAAAAAACTTAAAGGGGGGCTCCTTGTGATGATGTGACTCAATGTGGAAAAGAAGATGGAAAAGAAGAAGGGCAACTCAACCCATGGATCGGCCCAGAGGGAGAAAGGAAGATGACGAAGAAGAAGGATTTTGGAGTTCGTGCAGAAAGGGCGTGGAAGAAGATGGGCCGGAGAGAACGTGCAGAGAGCGGAACGACACCATCGGCCAGGGCAATCGGCGGCCTCCTACTGCCTGACCAGCAGCCTGTTCCAGCGAGGGCAGCGGATAGGAACCTACGCTGCCCGGCTTCCTACTACGCGAGCACTGGTTGCGGTGACTCTTGGGGCCGCCGACGGAAGCCAACCGCTCCCGCTCCTGACTTCCAGCCACAACCGTGGGCCGACAACGACAGCACAAGACACACTGCTGCACACGAATTCAAAGACATGGTGACTGATGCGTTTTCCTTTCTTTCATTTCTTTAACTAAGTTTTCCTTTTTTTTTGTATAAGCATATGAACTCTTTGATTTTTTTGTAAATACAAGCTTTTATAAAAAACGAAGGACATTGTATCTTGTCTATTATTAACCACAAAGAACCTCGCAACAGGGAATTGTAAACGGCTTTCATTTTTTTGGTAAACAAACGGCTGCGACGTGAAGGGATCTGAACAATAATGAAACGAACAAAAATATTTCACGTCTATGCGCCGCACGACTTAGAGTCGGCGAGTCGGCGCAGTGGCGTACGCTTCTATGGTTTGTTTCGCCTTACAATGAACCGAAACGGACGCTATGAACCACCGGAGGTAATCCATAGATTGGAGGGTGTCACGTGCCCTTCCGGTTGGGCGGTGCAACGCGGGGAGCGCAAAGTCACGTGACAAGCTACGAACAATGGATTAGCGCGGGTAGGTTGTAGCGTCCACTGTGGAGCATCGTAAGATAGAATGAAGTATATCTGACTATGCCAAGAGGCTAAAGAGTTACTTTTCTCTGTGTCTGTATTTGTGCCAAGTGTTTGTGTATGTTTATTTTCTTGTTGCTGAGCCATATTCTTCGAAGATAAGGAACGTAAACATAAACGCCAAAATAAAAACGAAAAGTCGACGGCTGTCGGCGTGTTTCTTCCGCGGTGGGAAAATCTGGAGGAGACAAGAAGCGAAGCCGCGACGAGCGCGACCGACACTGTGGCGTCGCTCGCCGGGACGCTAATCACCCAGAACAGCCCAGAGACCTGGACTCTGCTTGAATAAAGTTTAGTGCGTGTTTACAAAGAAGCATGTCGTCCGTTTGCTTTCATGTATTTTTTTTAAATTAATCTTTAGGCCGTTCTTGATTATCTTTCTCTTCAACTCAGTCGCTCGAGGAAGGCGTTCGGAGGTCAGTGTTGCCACTGCTACTGATTAATCAGTATATATACTAATTTTATAAACATTCTACTGATTTAGTGATAAAACTTAAAATACACTGGTTTTTGCTTGTTTAGGGCTAAAAGCTAGTTAAAGCTACAGTCATGTCTCGTTAATATGGACGCCTCCGCTCCCCAAAAACCTTCGTCCATAGTAACGGATCAAGGTCAAAAACACAGACATTTAAGCAATAATTGAGGAAAAAAATACACTTTATTTGGCCAATATTTAGCAAAAAACGAGACGATGCGAGTTTGCACTGACGTCTTTGATCCTATCTTAGTGTCCAGAAAAAACAACACGTCGGCCACTTGAACTGCACGTTCTCCGTCGCCCTCCTGCTCAAGGTAGGCGATTGCTGTCTCCAAGCCACAACGAACTTCACGTCTAGTAACGGTTGGTCTCTCTTCTTCCTCCGCTGCTTCTGTCGGCGTGAAGTTTCTTTTTTTCGCACCTCAATGAAGCACCTCATTAGAAGTTTCTCAAGGAAAAAAAAAAACCTTTTTTGACCGAGTGAGTCGCTCCAATATCAATCTACGGGGTGTCACAAATGAAAATTTACACGGTCTTTTTTACCTCAAAAATAAACTAGGCATCCCCGAACGCTCATTTTCTGCCCAAAGGTAGAGCTAGAGGTCACAACCAGATGCCAAAGTTTCAGCCCGATCCGATACTTTAATCAAAAGTTATAAATAATTTTCTGAAAATTTCAATGGGAAAATGGAGCCCACTTTCGCCCGTTTTCGGTTTCTGGTGCCATAGAGCCCCATGTGTTTGAAAACTCCGTCGGCCGCCATTTTCCCATTGAAATTTTCAGAAAATTATTTATAACTTTTGATTAAGTTATCGGATCGGGTTGAAACTTTGGCGTCTGGTTGTGACCTCTAGCTCTACCTTTGGGCGGAGAATGAGCGTTCGGCGATGCCTAGTTTCTTTTTGCGGTAAAAAAGACCGTGTAAATTTTCTTTTGTGACACCCTGTACATGTGGGCACGAGGGTCTTTGAATATGTGGGGAAAAAATAAGCGTTTTGCTTACCGCAGTTTTGAGTTCGATCGTAGCTTGGCACAATTGAACAGAGGTCATGACCGGCTGTAATATTCTACGAAGCACATCGCGTCTCAAGTAGGTGGCCCATAAGCAGCCGTTGTCCGCGTAGGTGAAAACGTTGATCGCCAGCGGTCCACATGGTGTTTTTGGTATGTCAACCATGGCGATATTGAATTTTGTCGGTTCTCGTATAGAACCTTGGGGAAGGCTTCTATGTTTGGATGGAAGCTGCTCATTTCATTTCTAAGAACCTGTAACTTTCAGTCATTTAAAGTGTTGACCTGACCTTTCTGAACGCAGCCCTTGAGGTTCCTATGAGAGAAAACTGCTGAAGAATACTTGAAATGTTTACATAGCTGAAAGCTTTCTCCGCGCCAAAAAAAGATTGCAAGTGTGCTTTGCCGCCGAGCTCTTGCATGTGCTACACCGGTGATTAGGTCAAGGCTAGCACAGTTGGGCTAGTTTGTGTAGCATTGCAAAATGAAAAAAAACAGCATGAAAAACGACACGTATAGAAAATGTGTACACATACAGAGCGCTAACTTTGCACTGTTTATTTTGGAGAAAAAAAAACCCCATTGGCGTGGTTGTATACAACCAAAATACGTCACATCCCATCACCTGACCATCACGTCGAAAACTGCTGATAAACGCAAGTTCGCAGTTATATAAACTTACCGGGGGGAAGGGCGCGGGGGGGGGGGGGGGGGGGAGCACTTGCACCCTTATCTCTTTCCATTGAAAAAAAAAAAAAGAAAAGCGTTTACAAATCTCTGTAAGGCCGAATTAGAGCGCAGCTCTTTCGGAGGAGGATGGAAGGGTACGGAGGGGAGGGTATGCCTCTCCTCCCCGTGCTCTCCCCCTCCCTCTCCTGTTCCCCTCCCGTTTAGCGGGAAATTTTCGCTAAATTTCCCGCTAAATTTAGAGGAAAAATTTCCCGCTAGATTTAGCGGGATATTGTTCTGCTAAATTTAACGGGGAAATTTGTCCACTAATTTTAGTGAGAACTCATTCTGCTAAATGTAGCAGAAAAATTTTTCCGCTAAATTTAGCGGGGAAATTTACCCATAACTACACCCGCAGTTACGACGACGCCAACGGCGACGCCGACGACGTCGACGGCGACGACCCTGAAGCCGGAAACTGGCTATAAAGTGCCTCCCTAATCTCTCTACCCGTCTGTTGACGATGCTTTCCAAGAATCGTGGTCTCGATTAAAACTGGAGCACACCCACACCTATCGCAGTGCGCCACCAAGTTTCCTGACAGCGAAGCCCTCATCGAGCACGCATGTTCACGCAATCTCTCGTTTATACAACGGCCTGTTTTGCCAATGTATAGCTTCTTACACATCAGCGGTTTATTGCATTTAGCTGACGTGTAAGAAGGTGTACAATCGGCCAAACAGGCCGTTGTATAAGCGAAAAATTGCGTGAACATGCGTGCTCGATGAGGGCTTCGCTGTCAGGAAACTTGGCGGTGCGCTACGATCACTACGATCGGTGTGGGTGTACTCCTGTTTTAATCGAGACCAAGATTCTTGGAAAGCGTCGTCAACAGACGACTAGAAATATTACGGAAGCATTTTTGGTTTCAATGAGAAATATAAGTGTGTCCGTGCTCCCTCAATAAGCTTTTATGACTGCGAACTTTCGTTTATCGGTAGTTTTCGACGTGAAGGTCAGGTGATGTGATGTGACGTATTTGATTGTATGTGACCACGCCGGTGGGCGTCTTTTTTCAAAATAAACAGTTGAAAGACAGCGCTCTTTGTGTATACACCACACCTTCTCTCTCCGCGTCGTTTTTCGCACTGTTCTTTTTCACCCTTTTACAATGACTCAAGACTATTTTACCCGTCGGAGAGGGAGCATATACTGAAAGAACGGTGAAAGTACAGGCGAGCTGGTGGATATTTACCATGATGGAACTCAACCCGAGACTGGGGTAGAAACACAAACTTAAAAGTAGAAGGGGATACCGTGGAGGTTCAAGAAGAAGGTAATCAAGGCTTACAGAGATGGTGCATCTCAAAGGATCCAGGATATCCGCAGCGCGTGTGAAAGACTGTGGTCCCTCCTGGTTGGAAGTGAGTTCAAGCACCACCCGGACTACCAGCACTGGAACAGAATGAAGAAGGCCCGTTTCGACCGTCTTTGGTATGTGAAACGTAGGATTGTTTTGGACAGTATCAAGTGTGGTTCTAGGCGTGAGGAGAGCGGGAAGTCTTGAATCTACAATAATGGTGGTTGTATGCCTCAGACGTCGTTTGTTAACCCGTACAGTGAACTTATTTCGTCAAAATCGGAAGAAATTTTGGGGAGAGGACCGAAATGCTGTCTAAACATAAAGCCATCAAAGCTGGATGTTTTTTCGTGCATGCAGACGATTGCCAGGAAGGTTAACCCTGATGAGCGAGTAGCGTTTAAAATGGTGCTGTTAGTAATATGGAGAAAGTGATGGGAAACGGGTATCCAAATGACAAGCGAAATTTTCGTGAAATCAGTGGGGTCAAAAAAGACTTAAAAGCGAGGTCAGTGAAGTTACTGCAAACGGACAAATCTGGGAAATTCGCCATCCTTCCCGGGTCTGTCTTTCGAATGAAAACGGACGAAACGATGAATTCACTTTTCTATGAATGGACACCTTGCTAAGCTAAGGGCAAAGATCGGTTCGGTTCTTAAGAAGGACGATTTGGAAGGGGTGGCAAAGAGTCTGTTAGGTCCAATGCGGTCAACGCTAAGTCTAAAAGTTTTCTTAAAGGATCATAAACCCGAAATGCCTCTTCGGGCGGTGATTAACGAATGTGGCACGTGGCAGAAATCCGTTTCAAAGTTTCTACAGAACGGTCTAAACTTTACTCATGTAGAGAAGTCATTGTCCCTCAGGAATTCGAACGATTTAATCAATATTGGAGGTCAACCACGGGAGAGAATGTTCAGTTTTATCGATGGACATTAAGGACCTCTATTATTCTCTGGAGAAAAATAAATTGATGACAAGGGTGAAGGATGCGCTAGAATCAAATCTCGTTCAGTTTCAATCCCAAACAGGCATTTCGCTAGACAGTTTTCTTGTCATTCTTGATTATTATCTTCAGTCTACGGTTGTGGAGTATGAAGGAAAAAAGTTTGTACAGAAGGAAGGCGTGTGCATTGGGTCCTCGGTTGCACCGGCTTTATCGGAGGTGTATCTGAACTCGTTGGACTCTGTTTTGTTTGATCGAATTCAAGGTTTTGGAGAGGACATGTGTTTTGTGAGGCGTTATGTGTATGATATTTTTGTGTGCACCTTCCGGGATGACCTGTTGAACGGTCTCGAGCATTTGATAAGATCAGCAGCCATTGAACTACGCTTCACCGTAGAGAAACCGGAGAATGGAATATTACAATTCTTGGATCTGCGGATTCACACTGATAAAGGTCTCTGCTGGGAGTACGGCAAAGAAAACCGGAAACCTGTTCTGTCAAAAAGTAGCTGCCATTCGAAAACGGTGAAAGCGGGAGTGGTAAAGTCTTTGATCAGAAATGCTCTAGACCGATCATGCATACATTTTATCACAAATTTGGTGGAAGGTCAATGGAAGAGACAAAGAGGGGCAGGGTATGAAGAAGAGTTCATCAGAAGGAATTTAGATGTACACACCAAGGAGAAAAAGGAAAGAGAAGACACGTCGAAAAGACGGATGGCTGTGATCCCGTATTTTCATGGAATTTCACATTACCTGAAGGCGTGTGCCAAGCAGTTTGGAGTTGAAACAGTTTTTAGTTCTGATTTCAGGTTAGATAGATTAACTCCTTTTGAAACTGAAATTCAAGAGTGCAGGAAAGGTCACCGTGAAAAATCGATCTCGTGCAGAAACAGTGTAGTGTATGAAATTCCGATGGCGTGTGGCTTTGCTTATGTAGGGCAAACTTCGAGGTGTGTTAATGACAGACTAACAGAACATAAGAGAAATGTAAGGATTAACGCTACTAATTCTGAAATAGCTAAGCACATAAATGAATGTAACAATTGCACTGCTTTGTGGTCAAAGACGGAAATAATACATAAAGAAGTGAATAATAATAATAATATAATAATAATATTCTTTATTCAGACAAGTGTCTAGGAGGATGGGGCAAAAGGCGATTTAAATCGCCTGACAGGGCTCCATCCCCCTGTACAGTCAGCAGCACAACGTACAGAAACATAGGAACAAAAACAATCAAATACTAATAGTGGTATTACACTAAGATACATTGATATAACAAAAGAAATGCGGCCGGAAACTTTAATAAATCATGTTATACCTGAAAGGTACGTTTTCAGTGTTCGTTTAAATGTGTATATTGTATTGGAATTATTTATCATGGACAGTATTTCAGGGTGGTTGCTTAATAGCTGTGCGATCTGATTAAGTATTCTTTGTTTACCGTAGTTTGTGCGTACTCTGGACTGAGTGTAGTGGGTACGGCGAAATGAGTATATTGATGCATTGTTGATGTAATTTTCATGTCCAAACTGAGGGTGTGCTTTTATTTTGTAAAACATGTAAATTGCCAGTTTTTGAATGAGTGATTGTTCTACCGTAGGAAGAGAATACTTGATAAAATATGGGCTAGAGTGTTCCTTATATGAGATATGGCAATTGACCGTACTGCTCTTTTCTGTAGAATGAGCAGCTTGGATATACAGGTCTGTGAGCACGTACCCCATACCAAACTGCAGTAATTTAAACGAGAATGAACAAGAGTAAAGTATAACTGTCGTTTTAACCAAACCGGAATGATATATTTGAGCCTATTTATAATGCCTATTGACCGGGAGATGTTTGGCCGGATCTGATCAATATAATAAGACCAAATAAAGTTTTCTTGAAAGTATACACCTAAAAACTTGTGAGCTTTTACATATTGAATTTCACTATTTCTAAATCATAGGTTAAGTTCTTGATTAATACTTTTATTTTTTGCTCGAAATATCCTATACTTTGTTTTCTCGGTGTTTAGCTCTAATTCATTACATGTCAACCATGCACTTAACTCTAACATCCAATCATTCGCAAGTGATTCAAGTTCATCTATGTTGGCACCAGAAAAAAATACGTTTGTATCATCGGCGTATAGCACAATGTCAGGTGTGTGGGGAATGTTGACAATATCATTGATATACGCCAAAAATAAGAGTGGTCCAAGGATGGACCCCTGGGGAACACCATATTGTATTTTACCGATTTCTGATTTCTCGCAACTTAAAGTCGTATATTGCACACGATCTGATAAGTAATTTTGAATAAGTTCTAGGGCTACTCCTCTAATACCATAGTTATACAACTTCTTCAGAATTATTTCATGCTTAATAGAATCAAACGCTTTCCTGAAATCAAAAAATATTCCTAATGTGTAAAGCTTGGTCTCAAAATTGGTTAAAATTTTGTCCTTGATTTTCAGTAAAGCTTCCTCGGTTGATTTCCCTTTTTGAAATCCATATTGTTGTTCAACAATTAGGTTATTTTTAATAAAATGGTCCGAAATCCTGGAGTTTATTATCTTCTCTATTACTTTTGAAAATACTGGCAATACAGATATAGGTCTGTAGTTGTTTAAATTATTAAGTGGCCCACCTTTGTGTATTACTGATACTCGAGCGATTTTTAATTGAGCAGGAAATATCCCGGTGCTTAATATTTTATCACAGATTGCTGATAGTGGTTGACATATTACCCCAGCAATTGCTTTTATAGGTTTAACATTCAACTCATCATCGCCGCATGCGCCGCTGTTTCTTAATGAATTTATTACGTTAAGCACTTCAGTCTCTGCAGTTGGTGACAAAAATATAGACTGTTGTAAACATACGCGGGTATGAAATTCAAAGTTTCTTTCCTGTTGTAAGGAGAAGGTCGGAGCGCCCGAAAGCAAAAAATGAGCATTAAATAGATTTGCAAGTTCTCTACCAGGATAATCCACGTCATCTATTCTAAGGACATTGGGGATGGTACTGCTTGACTTGGACATCAGTTCTTTTGCCGTCTTCCATACTTTCACTGGATTATGTTGAATTGTAATGAATTTATTTTTATAATAGTTTACTTTCGCCTTTTTCATGTCGGAGTTTAACTTGTTCCGTCTCTTTTTGTATTCAGCCAGTATATCGTGGTCTTTTGTTTTTATGAATCTGTCGTAAAGTTTATTTCGCTCATTAATTCGTTTGAGAAGTGTTATGGTAATCCAGGGTTTCCGTGATTTCTTGTGTCTTTTGGCTTTCCTAAATAGGAACGCATCTTCATAGGCTTCTTTTATCTTTTCTATAAACTTATCGTAGGACTTACTAGGGTTTGGCTCATTGTATATATCATTCCAGTGTATGGCCGATACAAGCGTAACGAAGCGTTCGATACTATAATCGTTTATGTCTCGATAATAAGGGTTAGTTATATTCGTTTTATTGTAGCCGACGTTTGCGCATGGAAGAAAGCAAAAGAGAGGTAAGTGATCACTTAAATCCACCGTCAGTACACCAGATACTACGTCATTTCTCATTACATTGGTCAAACATAAATATATTAAAGTTTCCGTCTAAGATGTAACGCGGGTAGGACAATCAATGACATTTTCCTAACCATGTGATTGCACGAGATCAAAAAATTCTAATTGCCATGAGTCAGACAACATCAGATTAATATTAAAATCACCAACTAGTATCATAGGAAGTTTACTCTCAGATGCATACTGAAAAATTTCTTGTAAGAAGTCTAGAAAAACACTAGGTGATCCGGATGGCGGTCTGTACACAACACCTATAATGTAATCACGACACCCTACAAGAAGACACTCATAATTCGCAGAGACACGAGTATATTCAGAGATAACACTGCAATGAGAGTAAGGGACTGGTAAGGGAAACCATTCGGAATAAATCAATCGGTAATTGTATAAGTCAGGCTTCATTGCAGTTGGGGAACAATGCTGAAACATTTTTAAAACTGTAAACAAGTTTTTTTTTTTTTTTTTTTTTTTTTATGGGTGAAGTGGTTTTGCGCTTTTTAGAGTGAGTCCTTCTGTATCTGTCTGTTGTGGTTGTTGTTCCCGTTTGGAGATATTCTTCCCAGTTTTCTTTGTGTTCGCGGAGATCGTTGGTCTTTGTACTCAAGTTTTGGGTCTTGTTGGTTCGTGGGTGTAGTGTCAGTGACACACAGAGAGAAAAGAGAAGGAAAGGAAAAATGAAAAGTTTTTCTTTCCGGACAAGTGGACGGTTTGCCCCTGTTCGTAGTACTGCTTAAGGGGGCGTCCCTTTGCATTGTTGTCTTTGGGGTTTTTTTTTTTCTTTTCTTTTTCCTGGTGTGTTGTGTCTTTGAAAGGGGCATGTTGAGTGTTTGGGTGACCTTGTGGTTGTGAGTATATAAGGATGTGGGACTAAATAAATCTTTTAGCTGCGTTTGAGACGTTCTCTTCTTCACTTGTCTCTGTCCCTTCTACTTTTAAGTTTCCGTTTCTACCCCAGTCTCGGGTTAAGTTCCATCATGGAGCATATACCTTGGAGAGAGCCCGACAGAAACCCGTCATTTCGTTAGCTAGCAAAATATGCTTGCCGAGAAACCATGTGAAGCGGTTCTGGATCATGCGCTTCATTCATTTTGCAGCACATGATGTCGAGAGCACGGGTATATATGAGAATAGGTCCCATAATGACCTTCTGGGTTTCAGGATTGGAACAATAACGGACTATTTTGACTCTGATAATCTCTCTAGATTTCCAGATAGAGTTAGAGTTGTAACAATCAAATTAAACCATTAATGGGAAGATTTTAAAGAGCCTGGTAAGATACACCACCTCGTCCTCTAGCACTGTGTTTTTTTTTGTTTTTTTTTATGAGTCTTACTTGACTGCTGACCTGCGCCCCGCGTTGACCTGTTTAGGTGACGCCGAACGGGCAGCACTAATGGTGCGGCCTGTTCACTTCCACATTCGCGGGCGGATTTGCGCTAGCGGCAAGCGGATTTTGGAGCCGGGTAGCGAAATCGACTTGTCGCTGGGGGAAGACGTGGATATGGGTATCGGACCGATCCAGATTTTCCGCCAGCGACGAGCGGATTTCGCCACCCTGCTCCAGAATCCGCTCGCGGCAAGCGCGGATCTGCCCGCGAATTCGCAAGTGTAAACTTGCGATTTCATAGGCGTGAAACACACGTGAGGATAAATCGAGCCCGTTTCGCGCTTCCGACTGTCGTAAGCATAACAACCGACGCTGTGACGTGACCAAAATGCCGCACCTTCACGTCTGAGCGTCAGCGACAGTTGCTATGGTTACGTCGCTCGGCGGCACGACACGACGTGGCGTTTGTTCTCATGTGTTTCATGCGTATGTTTTCTGTTTTTTATAATCGGTGACAGGTTAAGGACCCAGCAGACGCTCCACCTCGAGCGCCTTCGATAACGTCATCCAAGCAGCCAAAGTCCTGCGGAAGTCAACGAGCGTCAGCTGGATGCGGAACACCTGTTACCAACTAAAGGAGGTGTTGAATAACTTCACAATTCCTCACGCCACGTTATGCAGTGTGAGATTACCTCGAGGGGTCTAGGCCAACTCGCTTAAAGCCTACTCGTCGCGTCGACGGCCAACTCGTCGGCGGCCCGTTCGTCGAATAGGCCAATTCGTCATAGGGCAACTATTGGAAGGAAAACCCGTCGAAGAGGCCAGCTGGACGCCGCTATTTCAAGGTTAAACTATATTATTTTTTCCTGAAACTTTAAAGCAAGAACTGCCCTATAGTAATCCGTAAAATCGCCACACGGTAATTGACCTCCAGTGTGCTCTTCTTGAAGGTAAGAACTTGCCGCTTTCGCCACTACGTCACTATGTCAAGCGTGTATTCCGGGGGCGCATGTTAACCTACACGGCCCACCCGGTCACGGCGCTTCGCTGCGACAGTCGGCGGCAACTTATTGCAAAAATGTCAACCGACCTGTCTGCCCGTTTAAGCCACTTCGCAGCGACAGTCTGCGGTGGCGCATTACAGAAAGCAATAAAGGAAAGTAACAAAAGGACGTTCCTGAGATGACACATTTTTCAACTTCCCTCGAGGTTCTGACCCGTCTTCGCACTTTATTTTTCTTTCAGTCTTGTAACCTAACAAAGGCGCTGTCGCTAGTCCAAACACAAATACACATTCAGGTAAAAATTGTTATTTAGAACAGAAACCACGAATTTTTACCTCGGACCGTTATTCAACCTATTCGTCTAATCACCCTTAGACAGATTGCCCCTTTCGACAAGTTGGCCTTCAATGAATTGCCCTATTACGAATTGGCCCGTTCGACGAATGGGCCGTCGACATGTTTGCAGTCGACGATTTGGCTTTCGACGAGTTGGCCGGATCCCAACCTCGAGGTATCCTGAGATTTTTCAAATGTATATTGTCTGCGCAACATTGTTTTTGTAAACTTTCGCGAAATAATTTTTAAAAGAAGCTGGCAGCTACCGTTATTTTCAAAGTCCTACAGTGCATATAATGTTGTATGTCCAGAGCAAACCTTTGCATTTGTTGAAAAGACTTGAGACTGCCGTTCAGAAGACTGCAGGACTCCTTGTATATAAATTTCTTAGCTAAATTTTGTAGGTAACTTGATGTCATGTGACTTGATGTCATGTAACGTCAGGTCACGGGGTATCATGACATCATGTCGCTGACCACGTCATATGCCCTGACCACGAACGTGGCGTCGTGGTGCGACGTAATGTTACGGCGTCACGTAGCCAGACGTCACATAACGTCATTCCCGTGACATCAATTTAACCGGAAACGTTTGCGGGGGAATCGACGTCACGATGTCAAGTCGCTGTGTCACGTGAACTGAGGTCACGTGAGCTAGTCACGTGCGTCACGTGACATTAATTTCGCCGCTAACTTTAGGGCGAAATCGATGTCACACTTACAAGCCGTCACGTGGTTCGACGTCACACTTTTAAGCCGTCACGTCAAGCCGTCACAAGACGTCACGTGATTTGACGTCACGCGGCATGGTCACGTGACGTGACATAACGATATCAAGTCGTGGTCTCCCATGATAACCCGACGCGCTCTGTGATTTAGAAAGGAAAGGCGCAGACGGACGGACGGAAGGTCCGACAAATTTCTGGTATTATAGGCGTTCCGGTCACAGAAACACGCTTTAAAAACATCTTGAGCTCGGTCAGCCTCTGTGAAACCGCCGATTTTGTGTCCAACAAAGCTATAAATATCTCCAGCGTGCATTTTGGAATAGTACGTACTGAAAGTCAATCGTGGTTTTATCTTGCGATACTACGTATATATTTTACTAAAGATAGTTTTATTAGATCGGTCTGATGACTTAGATAACACAATACTCCTCCGGCGCGTTTCGGCGTCGGCGGAGTACTCTCTTACATCCACGCCGGATTCCAAAAGGTAATATCAACTAAATCTAGTTTGCGAAGAATCTTCGTCGGACTCGGCCCGCAATATTTTTTTAATAATAGTAATAAGTTTATTCACAAAGAAAGCATACATACAATTAACTCAGTTTCACAAAAGCACTTGCGTGCTTGTGCGTGAGTACTTACAGTCCAGCATGGGATTAAATTTAACAAATCGGAAGTATGTAAAACTAAATTGATACAACTGATTGGAGTCCTATTTATGCAGAACTAAACATAAAAGTAGAGGACAAAATGGTTTATCGCATTTACAGTAGACAAGCACAAACTTTTATGCCAGTAAACATAAAACAAGATTACCTATTTTTTTTACAAAATAACAATGATTTACATAGACTTTGTAATACCACAAATGGCACAGAATAATACACTCTAGCTCTTAAAATTATGGCAATACAGACAAGCGCGAAGGGAACAACGGTAAATGCACGCGTGCAAGAGGAGTGCGGCAATACAGTGGGAGACGTAAAAAGGCGTGGATCTGGGAGCTGTCTATGGTTCACCTGGCGTTCTACACCATTTACGCATTTCTTTTTTCATCTGTGCTAAGGATAGTAGACTACGTAAACTATCAGGAAGATTATTAAAATATGTTGGTACATAATACCTCATCATTCTTTTCCCATAATTAGTGTATATGATCGGTATGTGAAATCTTTCTGTGTGCCTTAGTTGTTTTTCTTTAGCGGATGGTATTTTGAAATCCTGCATGAGATCATATTTTCTGGGGACCATGAATGTATCCAGGTCTTCCAATGTTAACAATTGGAGTTCCGAGAGCTTTTCCTGGAAGGAAAGACTTTCTAAGTGTGTACCATACGTCATGTTCTGTATCATTTTTAATTAGGTTATTTATTTTCTGTATGTTGCATTTGGATGAAAGTGGTTATACCATATCTTAGTTTTGATTCACCTAAATCTGTTAAATCAATCGCCTTAGATTAATACTTGCACAACTTCGGAGTTTATAGAGGTATGAAGAAATTATTCGCAGGTGTTTAAGTAGGTAATCAATATGATGATTGAAGGATAAATACTCGTCGAAGTGTATACCCAGGTACCTAGTTTCACTGGCGTAGAATAGTGGTGAGCAAGAGCATTGTCTCCAGTCCCATGAATGCAAAAAGATGCGTTGATTAAAAGTAATGTGTTTCTGGTGAGTTGCAAAGCACATGAAGTTCAATTTATCATTGTTCACAAAAATATAGCTTTTTGAAAACCAACTCATAATTTGTTTGATGTCCTCCTGTAAAATTGAAACGGCAGTAGTATAATATTCGTGTTTAATAACCAAGGCTGTGTCATCAGCGTATTGATACATTTTTTTTTAAGGAAGCAAAGATAGGTCGTTCGCATAGATGTTAAATAGCATGGGACCCAATACCGAGCCCTTAGGCACACCAGAGTTCAGATGCGCAGCAGAACTTGTACTATTTCCTATACGAACTCTTTGTGTTCTTTCGGTGAAGTAACCTTTAAAAAATGTACGGAAATGTCCTCTGAAAACAATTTTATCTAGTTTCTCAACTAAAAGTGAGTGATCTATTGTATCAAAGGCTTTTGTCAGGTCTAAAAAGAGCGTAAGTGCTATTTTGTTGTTTTCAATTTGTTCATTAATGAAGTCTGTTATCTCCTCCAGTAGAAGTACCGTGCCTCTTTGTTGCCGGAATCAGTACTGACAATTGCTTATAGTGAGAATTTGTCACAAAACGAGGTCATGACTTGTAAAACAAATTTTTCCATTATATCAGAAATTGCCGGTAACAGCGCGATGGCTCTGTAATTAGCAATATATTTCTTGTTTCCTTTCATATTAATTGGCCGTACTATTGAAACTTTTTAACTTACTGGGTGTATTTCCTGTAGACAACATACAATTTATTACAGCAAGCAGAACGCGTTTTAAACAGCCTATGTTATGTTTTATATGTCTAAATTTTATTTCATCAAATCCTGCTGGCTTTGTCATAGGCATAGTGTTAACTATGTATTCTAGATCTGATTCTCTCATTTGGGGCAAGTACGCAGAATTAGTTGAATATCCTAATAGCTTAGCTGTTCCTACTGTGTTGTTTACTTGATTACGCAAGTTTTGTATCCTTGTTAATGAAGGTGTCATTAAACTCATTGTTTAGCTTATCAAAGTCAGTTGCACCGAACGTTTCCTGTATACATGCATCTATATTGTCTTTAGCGGGTCTGCCAATTATTTGATTTACGATGTTCCATGCTTCTCTTAAGTTCTTCCCGCACTGCTGGAGTTGCTTCATATGAAATCTTTTTTTAGCAAGTCTAATTTTCGCAGTGAGGTTGTTTAGTAGTTGTAAAAATTCTTCTGATTTTCTGTCATGTGAATTTTGCTTACATCTCATAACCTGTTCTTTTCAACACTCATTTCTAGTTTTTCTTTGTCGATCCAATTATTTCCAGGTTTTCTCGGCTTTAGCTTTGTTGTTCTAGTAGAGTAGAGTGTTTGTATATATTTTTTAATGTTTCAACTAACGTATCATAGAGAGTGATCTGATCTAGATGAGGCAAAGCATTACAATTATATCTTTGAATAGTGCCATCTACTTTCTTATTGTCAAGGATTTGTTTATGTTCATTTTTCCGTATCACGGCCGTATTCTCTTCGTTTATTACCCTCAGCGCAACGAAATAATTATCTGATACCTTTCATTTAATAGTCCCCTTGAAAATTTTAAGTTGTTCATCCTTACTATCAGTTGATCAATGCACGATCTGGTAACTGTATGCCCTAGGTACTCTTCCCTTGTGTAGTCGTTAATTAAATTATATGAACCGTAGTTAGACAATATGTCAAGATATCCCGTGACTCCTGTTTTCTTGTGGGACATGGTATCTATATTAAAGTCACCTGCTAATACTACTTGATCATTGTTATTAAACCTATTTAGTAATTTTGAGGATTCTTGATAGAACAATTCTAAATTATTGCTAGGCGGTCTATACACAGCACAAATTGTAAATGACAGTTCTGGTTTATGAACAGTAATCACAAGAACTTCCGCGTGATTCCAAGACAGCTCAATACGGTCACTTAACCAGGTATTGTTTTGTGTCTACAAGAACTCCTCCTCATTTTCTGCCTTGGCGGCGCGCTGAAACTGCGTGAAATTCATCAAAATGAAAAAAAAATGCTCTGTCGCCTCGATATTTATATCGCTTAGTATTAGAGTATCTGTATCTATCAGTGGGCATCCCTCGGGTATACATTTAGTTCGCCCCAGTGTTTTTAAGGCTTCTAACATTAGTTTGAATGAGATGGAGAAATTTCCATCTGTTTTCTATTCCGTCTTCAACTAGTATTGTCTTGGTGTATCTGTCGTAATCTGTCGTAATCTGTAGATGAGCTGCACGAGGTCATATCAGCGGATGTGGTTCAAGTCACTCGCATCATCGATACGTATCACAGCACCGCCGTATCTCCGCCTTTCTAGAATTTTCCCATTGCTCATCCAGACATATTTATTGCCTTTTTTCCTTTGCAAATTCTTTCGCATTCCAAAACAACCATCGCTGGAGCTTAGTCAGATTCTCGTTGATGAAACTATGGTCAGAGTTTAATGCGGTACCATTATTGACCCACCTATCTCTCTCCGACCTGTCCCTGAACCGCACGACGATTGAAGGGATTTTTCCTTCCCTCGCTTTCAATCTATGCACAGATTCAATCTTATCAGGCTGAGGTATAGGAAGGTCCAGCCTTGCTGCTAGATTACCGAGAACCGCTGTCAGGTCTTCTTGATTATTTTGGACGATACCATGAATCTCTATGTTCTTCCGCCGCGAATAATGCTCAGCGTTTTCAACCACCCATTCAAGCTTTTTAATTCTCGCGTCCCTCTCTCTAACAAGTTTTTCGAGTTTTTTTTCTCTTTTTTATTCAACTCGTTTGTGAGATGTGAGAGTGAGTCTACTTTTTTTTATCACGTCATGGTACTGTTTCGAAAGCATGTCAGTGTTTTTTTCGATCGCTTCGATGGTCTTTTCCTGCTTATCCAGTTTCTGAATAACTGTGTCATGTTTTGTTTACTGAAGATTTCGTTCTTGTTTTTTTTCAATGGTCTCGATTCTAGTCAAGACTTCCATCAGTGTTTGGTTAGTTTTTAAGATCTTCCTCATCAGGTCTTTCTGAGTGCCTTCTTCAGTTTCGGAGGCTAATGCTCCTGTCTGAATCTCAGTTAGCAGCGATTGCCGTTGAGAGTGTAGAGTACATGTTGTACACCACCAAGATAACAAATCAGGAGGAATCATAACACTGAACTTAGTATACTTAATTACTCCACATTTTCCAACATGATAGAAGTTGTTGCATTCTGCACATTTTAGCCCTTGGCTGTCAGATGTTAGTTGTTTCAAACAAGCGTCGCAATCATTGCACTCTTCTGGCAGAGACATGATTTTCAATGTTCAACAGCATTGTACGACAGCAGGCAGACCAGCGGAGTGACGAATGCTGTCAAAGGTCAAACTAAGACCTGCACCCACCTGAGGGTCAAAGCGAAGATGTTAGAAATCAGAATCGCCTCGTACACTCCGCTGGACTGCGCTGCTTCCACGCTTGTCGGTCGCTTATATGCCGCGGTGTCGGTGGGCGTTGCTCCGTATCTTCGACATTCGTAGCCTGCCAGCGGTCCTTGCGTGGTGGCGTTGCAGCTGCAATGGTAATGCAGTTGCAGATGACCGGCGATGTTAGCCTGAGGGTCGAATCGGAGATGTTAGAATCGCCTCGTACACTCCGCTGGACTGCCAAGCTATAATTAGGGTTCCGTGTTTTCGGTATATACCCAATGAACATTGAAAATTAACCACCGAGGCGGTTTTCTTTCAATTGGTGAAAAGCGAAAAACGCCTAATTTAAACTGTCCTTGAGGTAAAAAAAACGCCAGTTTTACAGGAAGAAATCTTCTACCCTACTTTTTTTTTTCCTCTTCCGGAACACAGCTGCACTGAAACGTCCTTGGGGTGTTTCCTTTTTATTGAAACCATATTCGGAACCCGTTTTTTTATAGCTTCCGCAGGCCTGGAATAGTTAATGTGTACGGAATCGTCTGGATCAACTAGAAAGACATCCAGTGCATCGGCGACGGGAGGGTTGCGAGGGAAAGGAAAAACCGCACAGTAGTCTCTACGGGCGGGAGAGAGAAAAGAAGCACCCTTCGTGGGGTTTTCGAGTGGCTTCGAGGGATAGAATACAGCAAAAGCAAGTGCTTCTTAAGCCTACCATTGCACTTGTCTAGGGTTCCCCTTGTACGTAGAATACGTTCCTGGATGGCGAGTCGGTAAATCACAGAGTAAACGTTCTTGTCAAATCCAAGGAACCAAATATTGTATTACAAAAGGTATATACATATATATATATATATATATACGGTCCTTCATTTTCGGCTACAGCCCAATATTTACTTATATTTACACCTCAAACATGTTTGTTCTTTATTAAGGGAAAAATTTTGTTTTTGCTTTAATTCTAAACAAAACTTTTACCTTTCGAACTTTGTTTTTGTTATTTACAAACGTGGAACTCATTAACGGAACGATTTGAAAGCGCGAATGACAGAAAGAGCGCAAAAGATATTCGAGTGATACGTACTGGATTTTTCATGTTTTTTTTCGCGAATGCAAATTTGATAAAAGACCGCTACCCCAGACTACCGAATGCCTCGCTGACATTGCTGCGCGTTACGAACGGAAGCTTTGGTGTTGAGAAAGCATTATCTCAGTTAAATACGTCCGAAGACAGTATCGGTCTACTATCGGGACTGAAATACTGTTCGCAAGTTTGTCTGCTTCTGCTGCAGGGGTTGTGGTGACGTCAGAAAGCCGAATTCTGATTGGCTCTGATTGAAGAATAGGGGGTAGACTTCAAAGCAAGCTGCCTTGAGGCGTTCCCACTATCCTTCAATCGGAGCCAATCGGAACTCGGCGTTCTGACGTCACAACAGCCCCTGCAGCAGAAGCAGACAAACTTGCGCTCCGCATTGTCGCTTCGTATACGATGATATTTCGGCCTCTGCCGAGAAGGACGCCCAAGATCCAATCAGGAAGAAAGGAGCGCGATAGCACTAATAGGCCACGCCCCGCGTTTCTTAAACTATCAGTGACTGACTAAATAGACCGTCGGCCTTGGAGTGAGACGGGCTATACACCCACAGACTCTCGTTTACAAACAAGCCCGCGTTTGCCCACACCCGGTGTGGGCACTGCGCATGCGCAGTCCCGACGGCAGCGCCGCCACAGTGGCCCGACGTCGGAGAGTCGAGTTGGTCTGTACGGGAAAAAATGTCGTTCCGGTCGCAACGGCACTGGTAGTTCCTGCAACCACACGATCGCTTTTACGCCAGGCCAACGGGAATGAGGCGTCACCCGTAAGGGAACCCTGTTCCGGCGGTGCAAAGCCCGACTGGGAAAGTGTATACATATTAGCTGTTTCCTCGAACGCGAAGCTTTTGCGTCGCGTTTCGTTCGACTTCTACGCTCTTCCACGATTTTACCCTCGTCAAAGGACTATTCTACGTCAAAAAGGTAAATTACAAAACACAGATTACGGGCGTCACGTGCCCCGGTAAGTCCAGATTTGTCGACGTTATTGCCGCCACAGTTCTAGCTGCACTCCACAATACATCGTCGGTGGTTTGGTCGAACCACTTTCTTTCTTATTACATCCTAGATATCCCGAGCTACCGATATGCGAATTCTGCGAGCCAAAATAGATCGATCCCGCTGTGAAGGCCTGAAAATGCGATCCGAAAAGGTGGTGAATTTAAAACACATCAATTTACCGGAGAAAATGCACGACTGCTGGCCACAAGCCAACTGATACGAGCCCAACGTAAGCAACTTTCGGCGTGCATCCTTGGCACGAAATTGTGTTGTTCACTCAAAAATGCGCGTTGCGAAAAGCGGGGCATTGCCGGAATGCTAAAGAGACACTAAAATGAATATTCAGTGCTAAACTTGGAATAGATACGTGAGAGTTATTCGTCGCTGAACTGCTGACAATGCTTTGTGTTCGGACTTTACTGCCAACATCAGTGGTGCAAGCCCGATAAGCATAGTACCGGTACAGTATGCTTATGCATCGCGCAAAAGACAACCTAGGGACAGTGTCTGGGGCGTTCCTTGTATATGAAGGCCCTCTCACGTTGATCGTGCAAAAACAGTCTGCAGACATCTTCGAAGCATACAAAACGCATGAATCAAACGCGGGCTTCGTGCATGCTTGTGACGAGTCCGCTGATGATTTGCTCATCACGTCTGAAGCGAACGCCGTCTCCTTGGTAAGGATTGCAACGTAACAATGCCTCCAATCAAAAAGTCTTACGACGAGTCAATAAATCAGTGAAGACAAACAGTTGTACTTCGGGCACAATTCCTACGAGCGCAGAGGTAAACACTTGTGTAACTATCGGATGCCTCGACTGAATATGTGGGTGATCACTTATTTTATCCCTCTCTCTCTCTCTCTCTCTCTGGTCACTGTCATTATATGAACAAACTTGCGCTCGTTGCTGTTGCACACTTTCATAAAACCACTAGTACCTTCTACGTCACGGTGCAAGTTTTTTTGTGCGTGTGGCAAAGTGTGTCTCTATCCGTGCGCTTATGCGTACGTGCGTGGGTGCGTGTGTATGTGTCTTATTTTCAGGCGAAATAGCTGCAATATATTTTGCACTTTTTATGTCATTTTTAAAGTTTTTAGAATACTTAGAAATAAAAATGGCATTCGTCTAAACTAAACACTTTGAATAACTATGTTGGAAGTTATCTACCTTTGCCTACACTTTACTTTATGAGCTTCGCGGGAGAGTAGGCTAGTATGGCGACGAAGACATATTCCCCAACTTGGTGGCGCAACGTAAGAGTCACGTTTATTTCGCGCAAGCGTTTTAGAAGAAATTATTAATGTTTCTTCAAAGGAGGCAAGGACTCGTGATATCCTCTTCACTTGCAAGGCGCGATGCCAAGACAATTGTTTTGATTTTGCGGATTAAGACGCTATACTATTTTGCTTGATCCGCCTAAGATTTGTGTCATGATGTGGGCGGTTGATTTTGTTTGGCACCGGCACTGATGTAGGCGTTACCTAAAAAAAGTAAAGAAATACGTTACTCGTTGCTTGCAAATAAAAGAAACGCGTTGCCGTTACTGGTACTGTTAAAAAGTGACACATAATACTTTTGCGTTACTCTGCTTAATAATGAATTAACACGTTTTACGGTTTTGACGTTACAGATATGCATAAGCGCCATATTTGAAAAAACCTTAGGTCCACGCAGAAATGAAACATAATGACCTTATTTTGTCTTACGGTGTCACCGAAATACTAAAAAAATGCAAAGAAATACGCAAAAAACGAAGTTCACGCAGCGTGCCGCCTGAAAGTACAGAAAAAAAAATTGAAGTGCATTTTGTTTTAAGTCTTGGGAAGAAAATGTAACGAGTAACGTAGCAACGTTACCCGTTACAGTTTTGAAAACGCAACAAGTACGTTACTACGTTACCGGAAAAAGTAACGAGTTACTGGTAACGCCGTTCCTTGTAACGCGTTACCGCTAACACTGGCCGTACCGGTCTTTCTCGTAGCTACCATGACGTGATACTGAGCATGTCATGCCTTTCACTGTTTTTTTTTTATATCTATACATGACGTGAAATCGCCTGATATGGTCATATGATACACAACGCTGTCTCCCATAGGTTTTTCCACTCGGCCGCAGATTATTTGAACATTTTCCTTGATTCCCAATCACATGACAAGTTCACATGATGTGGTGATGAGGTGACTCACAGTAGAAGCTCCTCCCCTTTCCGACGCTCGTTGCCTTGCGTCATAGTTTGGCTTCGCGAGCTCACGAGACGCTGAAGTGGCTTTCCCCGGGTAACTACTGGAATCATTACTGCCATTTTTATGATTACATAAATGTGCAAGCTTTGGTATATTAGCAGAGCGTACTGATCAAGACCATCTAAAATTGACTATTCCGCGGGTTCACAATAATACACAAACTATGCACAACTCCATATCAATCCTGTTGGCCAGGTAATCGGAATACGTGGCCGGAATAAGCGGAGTGCAGCTTCCGGTGTTAGAACATATTCCTCGAAGTCCTACGAGTGTGTTTGGATTTCACTTTCAAATCTATACTCTAAGTATACTCCACACAAATTTTTACTGCCCTCTTTATATGTGCGTTGAATTGCAAATTGGTAATAAAGTTTTGCAATCCCAAAATGTGTTTCTTTTGCTGTAAATAAGAATTATCGGTGATTTGGCGTAAAATAAAACAGCCTTCTGAATTACCTTTCCTCGACGATTACTAAATATTCCCAACGAAAGTGTCATTCGGGAAACTGCGCGGACTGCCCGGCTTGGGCCTGACCAGGCTTTGCTTGCGTGGAGCCCACATATCTGCTAACGCCCCCCCCCCCCCCTCCCATAGCAGAGTTGAGACCCATGCTAGCATTACATGAACAGCCCAAGGTGGACACGCCCGCGATTTGTCTCGGCGTAGCCCACCTATTCGACCACTGGGCCCCTGCGGAGCAGAGGTTGGACCCAAGAAGCTCATGTGCCCGCTATACTCTACCACAGATAGTCGAGGTAGGACACACGGGAAAACCTTCCCTACACCAAGGAGGCTATGTGCGAATCCAACCCACAGGAAAACGCACATGGGACAAAGGAGTAATTCTGCTGGGGGCAAAGAACAGATCGTATGATGTTGAAACGAATGGAAATGTGCTTCGGCGAAATAGAGTATTCCTGCGGAAGGTGCCAGTCTCAACATGCAATGGTTACAAAGAAACCGAGGTGGACAACGATAAGACCGAAAGCCACCCCCGGGACGAAGGCCCAGCAGGAGACAGCTGTGTCGCCGAGCCACAGACCAATCCTGTGAAAGCAACATCAAAGGGTCCAGGCAGCCCAAGTATCCGACCAGTTCGCGAACGCCGAGTACCGAACTATCTGAAGGACTATGTACCTTAAGAAACTGATAATCCTACAATCCCAAAAGAAACGGGATGTTACAATATTTTATTGTAGGTGTTTCAGCTGGCCCCCGCTAGGTGGCCAGTGGCGGCAGCGCGGTTAAGCAGAACCCGCAATAAACATGCTGACCAGCATGTGTGTGGTTCCTTGGCAGAGTAGACAAACAATGAACAGCTACTTTCTATGCCAGTGGGAATCTGCCCTCTTGCCAGACGGGATTGAAAAGGTCAAGAATAGGGAGTAGTGCAAAAGGATGAAGGTGTGTAAGCATCCGGTAGTGTATACCATCAGGTTCAGGAGCTGAAGGCTTAGTTGAGCGAAGGATCATTTCGATTTCATGCTGCGTGAGGGGTTGATTGTAATCCTCTCAAACACCACCTGAAGTCTTCACGTTTGTACTTCCACTCGCTCTTTGTGTGTAAGAAATGCGGAGGAAGAGTGTTGGGAACTTGATGTACGAACAAAATGCTGAACAAGAATATTGGCGTGCCCCTCTAGGATGGTCCTCAAGAAGAACTGCACATCGTCAAAGTTCCTCAAAAGACCACGACAGTTTCCTTAAATGATTGCGGTTATTTTTTATGGAAATGCCCCTATTAAGAAGAGGACTGAAGGAAAAAAAAAGGGTAGGGGTGGCATAATCATTTCGGAGGAACTACTGGTTTTTTTCTCCTTCTGTTTTCAATTTTCTGTCTGCCACTCCATCTCCTTTATGTCAGTTACTGGAGGAGAAAGGGTGCCAGAATCAGCTGTCACCTCTGCGACCAAAGCCTTCTTGCCCGATCGTGCCGTCCACTGCACGCTTCCTCGACGAAGACCTTTCCAGAAATGAGGAGCGAGGGGCTCGCTCACCTGCCTGGAAGGACGGCGCAGGACGAAGGGGCGATGGAGTCGTCACCATCTCCTCAATGGAACCTGTGTCCTTGGTACCACAGGAATTGTCAGTGATTTTGCAGCTGAGAGTGAATGCCCAGGCAGAGAAATCTTCAGCCTGGACGTGGGGGACGGCAGCGGCTTCCCATGGTCTGGAAAAGACACCTGGGTCGACACTGACGCCTTGGACGGTGCATGTCCCCTGCTGAACAGCGACTCGGCAAAAAAGCCTTTCTGAAAAGCAGAGAGAGGACGCTTCGCATCCTGATAACTAATGTTCTCCTTTACGTTCTAATGATCCATCCGTAGGTCGCCTCTTCCCAAAGAAGGTAGCTGGCCTGCTGTCTGGTCGCCTTTTCCATCCTCTCGACCTCACATTGTTGAACTAGGAGGTCCACAGGCATAGTGTCCTTCGTCGAGCCGGACTTCACTGCATTTCTGAAAAAAAATATTAAAAGAAGTAACTTGTTAGTGCAATGACACTTATCTTTTACGAACCAATTCATGTCAATTTGTTTAAAATATCTTGATTTGAATTGGATTTGATGATTGTACAGTTCCCTAGGGCTGTGCTAGATATCTCGACATATGGATATGACAGGACTGACTCTGAAGGGGCCTAAATTAAGCCATATTTTAAATTTCCCGAGACAATGGCAAAAAAGCAGGAATATTCACAGTCGAAACAAAGACACAGGAAGAGAAACGTCTAATTTTAAGCAGTGTCTCGTAGTCTCCGTAACTAAAAATATTTCTAACATTTTACCGAGACCTGGAGTAATTTACATTATGATCAACGTCCACCAGACCGCCTGCACACTCATTGTCTTTTCGCTAAACTAGAACCAGCTACAGAGACGACTAATATTGGAAGCCCTTGCTTGTCTAATTATGTTATAATTATATCGCTTCCAATCTTGTTGCTTCTGGTTCATTTCGTTTTCCATGTTCACATCAAGCCTGCCCACAAAGTGCAGTTATGCCAATATTAATGCAGTGGAGTTATGTTACTATACCTGGCACGTCGCTTCATGAGATGAGGATTTTTACATTTTCCCAGGTTGTTCCCTAGTAAATGCAGGTTACTCACGCCATCTTGACGTCCATCGGGTGTATATACGTCTCATGTACTTGGAGGCAGAGATACATGTTAGACCGGGTACGTAGAATGCAAATGTTGTCTCGTTCCTTTTTGTGCAAAAGTTTAAGTAGTCAAGTGACAATAACGCGTAAAAATGTGGCTGTTGTTGCCAGCATGTGCTGCAAGTGTGGTCTTGACAAGATTATGAGACACTGATTAAAAGAGAAGGGGCAGAACACGAATAGAATATCCCATCTCAAGCAGCTAAATAAGAGCAGGCAGCGAAACTTCTTGCTGGCGATTCCAACGAGATGACAATGCAAGGCCCAGCTAAGCGTGTCTTCGCGCACACGACGTTCTTCTTCGAAGTGAACTCTTCCGCATAAATAGCTGATCTAGATTTTAAAATTAAATGGCCAAACCAGGACGCCGTCGTTTTACGGTAATTTTTAGAGTGGTGGGGGGGGGGGGGGGGGCGTGGTCCTGTAAAATGCGAGTTTGATGTAAGCCGGTCGTTGTTTTGAGGCAAGGCTGCGGACATGTTTTCGTCACAAAATTATACCCTGCCTCGTCGATTGGATCTGCTTTTTTATTTGTCACAAAGCTAAAATAAACAAGGTGTAAATTACCTTTGCATTACGTGATATGCACACACAATATGAGAGTCTACCCAGGAGTGAAGATGGTGGAAATGTCAACACAGTTGAATCTCAAACGGCCATCTTGAGAGAAGCACCCACGACGTGATCATGTTTGCGACGTCTACTAACTTTGTATTAGTAATGTACGATGCAGTTTGCATTCTCTAGATTATGCGACGGTCGAGGAGGATGGATATGTCTTCGCTTCGGACGATCAGAGACTGGATCCCGGTTCTATGGACGAAGGCAGCCCAGCGATTGTCTTAATGCCTGAAGCAACGAGCTAGTTAGCGGATCCCCCCTAACTACAGAAAAGCGTAGTCAATTGGCAATATATTTCAGTTATTTCCGCTTCGGACTGAAGTGATGGACGTGAGCATCACGCTACTTTGGTGATTTCTTTGCTGCAACCTAGTTCTGCGATTATGGTTCATTCCCGCAGTCCAGCTGTTGACAACCCTCGCGTTTTGGGACAGAACATTCTCACTATGGGCAATGCTCGACAGAAGCACACATTAGACTTTTTCTAAGCTGCCACTGCATCCGAAAGCAGCGCAGTTCTCTCGCCTCATAGCGCAGTAAACCGGCATGAACGGACCCCTTCTGGCCTTGAAGATGGCGCCACGGAATGCACTGACGTCACTCACGAGACATGCACGTCCACCATGTGACGTAAGTGCCAGCCATGTATTAGTCCTGAACCAATTGCCTTCAGGCAATTCGGGTTGACATAAATAAATTAGGTGAAATTACTGCACTTGCACATACAAATGTCGCACAACGCCCACACCTGCTATGGCATAAGGAATTAACCGGCCCTCAAAACCGCCATCAGCGCTTTCAGCAATCAAATTCGAGTTGCCCCTGAGTGATCGCGAAAAAATGAATAAGTAGAGTGATCGTTGTATCACTTATTTTACCACAATTAAGTGTTTCTTAGATCGTACCTGTTTACCAAGAAACATGGCGCGTGCCTCTGCCTACTATCTTCTTATCAAATCAATAATCAGCAACTTTGTTACGCGCAATATCTGCAGAACATTTTGTAGTGATGTGTGCTCGTAAGTTCAGCCACTGCAGATAACCTCAGCAGTGACATGTATGTTCCCATTTTTGGTCAAATAGCATAATTTTACCCTTTAATAATGAAAACAAAAATGAAAGCAAAATGTTATACCTCAACAGGCTGCACCTTTCTTCGTCCTCGGAGGCAGAATCTGTGTCCTCGGCATTCAATTGTGGAATAGAACGAAGTATGGCAGATTGAGGATTGATTTTCTGGAGCCTCTCTAAGAGTGCCTCCTTTCCAGGTAGATAAGATGCAGCAACATGGTGTGGTTTCTTGCAAATATGTCTGGCCTGCTTCCCAGATTTGCTCCCGTTGATCTCGTCCAGTAATACATTTGTGCCTAAAATGTGCAAAATGACTTGCTGTGTCAGAATAATATTTTAGCTTTAAAAGGATCAATAAACCTGACCTTGCCTACTTTCGCGATTAAGGGACAGGGATTTGATATGTACGAAGCCGGAAGCCCCATCCATGCTTACTCGAACTGCAGACTCTACGGCATACAAGACTTCGGCAATAAGACTGCAGACCTCAGTCAGCCTACATAGAATGTAAAACAAAACCTTTTAATAAGTGTTAGATTCTATTTTCACTTATTGTCCACGACACACTACCTGCCCCACATCATTCAAACTGTAGTAAAAGCTATTCCTTTAGCGTCATCCGCACGAAGGGAATTGGCTGAGCTAATAGACTAACATAAGCCCACAATAAAACGCAGATGTTTTATCGTGTAAGCGATCCTCGACCAACACGTAAGGGTGACCGTGGATGTGATCGGCACGTCATGGTCGAAGGTGGCATGATCTGAGTTGTGGGGCAGCGGAAGCGCTTTTTTTTTCAAGCAGGGCACCGGAGAGGCATTCTGTTGAACAAGAGTAGGTCATACCCAGCTTTGCACGTGTAGTGCGCAGCGCGCACTCCGCCAGACTTGTTGGTCGGCACGCCCAGACGTCGTGAGGTGCAGTCGTCCGCTGCGAAGGTATCACCTTGGCTCTCACGAAGCAGAGTGCGTCTCTTTGGGGCTTTCACAGGTTGCAGTCTCGTATAAAGCCTGTGGTACAACGAAGTTTAGGCAAATTCGAGACACGAAACGCCCTCCCCCCCCCCCCCCCCACCCCCAGATATGTTCGCAGGCGTATCACTGAATCGATCATAAAACTCACCAGACTCGAAGTAATTGTAGGCCTCAAGAGATTTCCTTTACTGCACTGTGTCGGCCGTGAAATGACTTGGCGAAAAAACTAAATAAAGGACGACGTGAGCCATTGACGTCGGTGTCAGCAACTTCACGTCGGAACTCCTGCAGTCCTTGTTTACGGCGTACGGATAGTCCAAGGCAACGCCGTCCACGCACAGTTTGTCTCGATACCGCTGCCTTTCAGGCTCGGGTAACGAACTCAAATAGTCGGGCATAAAATGCGACATACGCTGGCAGGAAATTCGACGCACAAATAAAGCTAGGAGCGTTTCTACAACGTCAACAACGAGCGCATGCCATACAACGCAATGGCGAAAACACGGAGAGCCTTGCCGTTTCTGCCCACACAGCTTCTGCGCATGCGCGGCCTTGCGGCCATGTTGGTAAAAAGAGCAGCGCCGCGTGTCGGTCTATAAGGGGTTCTTTTGAGCTCCTTTTTTAAGTGAAAGGTTTGTTGTAAAAATCATTATAATGTTCGTTTGAGCTCTTTTTAATACAACAGTTCTTTACGGACAACCATTCAAGAGTTTTTTTATGCACTTTTTTATGAAACGGTTCTTCATCAAGAACCATTGAAACGTTCTTATCAGCTCGTTTTCGACGAATCAGTCCACCATAAAAAACTTATTGAATTCTTCTAAGATATTTTACTAAAAACTGTTTTTCATAAAAAAAAACCTTTGAATAGCTTTTTTAACCTCTTTGTGAAATTAGTCAGTGCTTTATGAGGCACATTGGAAGATACATTGGATTCAGGAGACGACAGATAGAAAGGGGTCAATATTTAACACGTCACATTTTGGTGTATTACGGGTTATCCAATTTTTATATTTTGTCTTTCGTTTTAAATCTCTGCAAAGGCTCCTTACAAAAATTCGCTTAATACAAAAATAAACATAAAAAGAACTCTTTCACAAAGGACAGGAACAACACCGTCTCAGATCTGAGACGGTGTTGTTCCTGTCCTTTTTAGCTCCTTGTCTCTGGGTTTTTTACTGTAATCTCCAACCTATTACTGGCCATAGGTGAAATCAACAGACAAGATACCGTTGCTGAGCAGTAAAGTGACGTTTATCGGATATTATTGGAATAAAACTGGAAACACAACTAAAACCTTTGTCTGCCTAAAGTATAAATATTCTGGTTTTCAGAAATGACACACTTCGAAGGCCCATAAACGTTGATCTTTGTCCATGCAACTTTGACCTATTTCCATGCAACACCAAGGACGTTCAAAAACTGCAACTAATTTATAGTGTCCCTCAAAGTGAAACGTCGACAAAAAATGTTCATGAAGAAACGAGTAACTTGTGCACTGAGGTTTAGAACATTCATAAAAATTCAATGCCACTATGGAACGCTGGAAATTGATATTTAATCTTTGCAAGAAGCTGAAAACGAAATGCGCATGCGTAGCTTTACCAAGCTAATATTTTATCTGTTTGTATTCCAGTCAAAATATGATAGTCTTAACATGTCACATGGTAGTTGCGAGGGGGGTTAAAGGCTGCTTAAAGTGAAACTTCTCACAAATCTTCGACAGAAGCATCGTAAGTGTTCGGGCAGTAGAAGGATTTTCCTCCAATTCCCCCAAATCGTTTGCTAGGAATCTATGAAATGCTTCTATATTTTCTTGGCCAATTGTTATAAATAGAAGACAAGTTGATTCAATATACTTCGATATGACTAAAGCGTTTCACAAAGTCAGTCATTCGTTACTAATACGTAAGCGGTTTCTATATGCAGTGTGTCACGAGCTGTGTGAATGGTTTGAGAGCTATCTGTCGTTGCGCCCTAACACTGTTCGCGTTGATAACAGCCTCTCCGGACTATTTTTTACAACTTCCGGTTTTCCTCCGGGATCAGTCCTGGGCCTTTTGTTGTTCCTGATTTTTGTAAATGATATTGTTCCTTGTGTAGATACTTCCGAGCTATTAATTTTTGCTGATGGCATTAAGTTTTTCAAAAGCATTCATACACTTCAAGATTGCAATATCATTCAAAATGATTTGTCAAGCATTGTTTAATATTGTAAAAGAAAAATCAATTGACACTAAACACGGCATAAAGAAAAAAAAAAGCTTTCCTTGTGCCGACGGTATGATGTTGTACACTTTAATTATTATCTTAAGGGATCGCCAATGCAGCGCGTACCTCTCCTAAAGGATCTAGCCGCGTGTGTTGACTGTGCTTTAAATTTCAAAAATCATGTGTCGTTACTCGTCGGAAATGCTAATAAAGTACTAGGAATAATATCTCGCTTGACGCGTAATGTTAAACAACCCCTTTAATTGATCCACCGTTCTAATTCCCTAGTGAGATCACGACTCGAGTTTGCATCTGTCATATAAAACTCGAGGTCTAAGATACAGCAAAAACAATCGCAAAATGTTCAGAGAGAGGGTACCTGAATTGTTTATGATAGATACTTTGAGAGGCTCTTTTATTATAATTATGAACCTATACTTTAAATTTTTCCCTTTCACTTCTCTCTGCCAGATCTGTTCCAGACTGTTATTCTGCACAAGGTTGCTGCTGGTGCATTTGGTTCTCCGCAAGTCCTTGAAAGGGTGAACTTTCATGGTCCTTCACGTTTAACCAGACATTTTGTATGCTTCTATGTTCACTCACTGTGCAATACGTCACCTTTTTCTCGGATTCAGTCATTAAATTACGCCATCGCTCCAACCCATTTTGATATATCTACATCTGTTGCAATGTACCGTCGCCATCTGGTTCATCTTACATTTGTCTCCTAACTCTATGTGTGTTTAGGTTTTTTTGTTGTTTTTTTTTTTTGCTGATTTCATTTACAACCAGATCGGTTTTAAAAACAACCGATCTGGTTGTTTTTAGGCAACCAAAGTGATGGTGATGAATATTATAAATGGGAACACTTATGAATCATGAATCAACATTACCTTAGATGGGTTCCATTACTCTAAGGTTTCCTTACTTGTTTCCTTAAGAAACAAGAGAAGTGGAGTAGCTACAATTAATGCTTCCTTTCCTTTCCTCGTTCAATCTAGCGAAGTTTCGGGGGGTGAACAATTCTTCCGACGTCGTCAGTTGCTATTGTAGGGTAGCTGAATTTGTTCGACAGGCCAGATATGTCCAGTTCCGCCATTCATTCGCACTCCTCCGAGGGATCGCCAGAATCTAATGGAAATCTACAGTGACTGGAAGTTTTCTGCACTCTACCGCTTTTCTAAATCAACAGTGCGCGAGTTGTTATTCCTCCTGTCACTTCAACCGAGCACCGACGATCGTGGAAAGCCGCTGTCACCTCTGCTCTAGCTGTTGGTGGCACTGCGATTCTAGGGTGCTGGCACCTTTCAAACCGCCACCGGCGATTTGGTGAATGTGTCCCAGCCCACGGTATGTCGCGTCGTCGGCAAAGTGTCCGACCTCGTCACAGACAAACGTTCCCCGAGGCTTGCGAAGTTCCCAGACGCCGCCGACCGCAGCAACGTAATCACGAAGTTAAATACCACTGGAAACTTCCGCGGAATCACAGGATACATCGACTGCACCCACGTTCGGATTAAAAGCCCCGGCGGAGATTACGCAGATGTGTCCCGCAACTGGAAAGGCTACTTCTCAATAAACGTTCAGGTAGAACCATATAACGGATGGTGAATGAATTTATAATCCTTGATATTGCTCAAGACTTTTTTAAAGCTCACATCACCTGCGTCATAAACTATTCATTTCCTGAAGTTTAAGTTTCTCTGTAATGTTTTTTACACTAATAAACAAGGTTAGTTGTGCAGACTGGTGCCATCACATGTATGCACCCTTGTCCTTGTGCTAACAATGTTCTATCCCAAAAGCTGGCTTCACTTAACTAAATCTGCCTCTTTACCCAGATTAAAGCTTCTCTGCTGTGTTTCTAAGAGAATTAATGTGCAAAAACCATGTAGATTTGCATTGAACCCAACCATGTTTCGCAATAGAAATTCTAGCGGGGCAAACTGTGACTACTATTGCTTATTTACTTATTGCATAGACATTTACGAGAATTGTGCATGTGCATCTCCTGGCCATATCAGAGGGCTCGAGCTGCAGTTCTACGGCATGGTAGCAAGCCGGCCTGGCTCTGTCCACAACAGCAGGATTTTCGATAACTGCCGTGCCCATGTGCTGTACCAGGAATCAGTTATGCTCGAACTCGTGTTGAATGACTTGGGTTACGCCTACCTTTTCGAATGACATCACTGGCAGATCCAGGCGGAGTTGGTGGCACAGGGGACCAGCAAGTTTTCTTCGCAATGACCCCTGGCAGCAAGATTGATGTCAGGATTGGATTATATAATTTGGTAGGCGCTTCGCTGTTGCACCGCTGGTGCAGAATGTATTAGAGGCCGATAGCTCGTCAAGTCGTCCAATGCAACATAATACACTTGTGAGTGTGTGGATGAAAATTTCAACGGCATGATTATTTCTATATGCCCTTATCAACCACTCACGAACAGCATGAGGCATATTCCTGTATCGTGTCTTGTACAGTAAAATGCTACTGCTCTACATCCTTGTTCAGAACATGACCTTGCACAAGAGCCATTATTGCTCAGAAAGAAGTTGAAAACATAAACATACAACCCCTAGACACAAAATCTATGCAGAGAGATCAATGGTAAATGATATTGGAAACTGCACTCACATATAACTGTATGGATGTAAACCTGTTGTCTTAAGGGATGTGGATTCTAGCGAAATTGAACATGATGCTTTGCTGTCAACTTCAAACTCAAAAGCAACTTGGATGACGTAGTGCATGCACGTCTCCAGCCTTGCAAGAGCAACGTGTAATCTAACCGAATCACTTTGTCAACAACCCGAAACCCCCAGATGGTTTGCAAATGATTCGACGGGATTTTGGCGACGCGATACCTGCAGCGTCGCTAAATTTTTATACTGAACTGTTACAAATAATAGTGATTCTCAAATGTCTTCAGATACCAACACGACTGTGACAAACCACATGACCTTGACTGAGAACACAGTCTGCCTGACTTTAAAACTTTTATATACGTAGAAGTTGAGAAATCCTACATAAATTGCTTCAACCTAAAACTAGTGGAAAGAATGTTGAACATGAAGTCACATCTTGAAAAATTTTTAGACACAATGTAGCACATAGGGGAGATATTTAGCTGTTTGCCCTACATTTTTTCTATGGCTTCAAAGCCAACCATTGCTTTAGATGAGCCAACATAAACGTTAATATATAAGCAGCAGTCAGGGGTTACTCAATAAATCTTGAATATGTTCAGTCCATTTGCGCCCACAAATGACAAGGTAAAAAATTGTCTTGACCTCAGGTTATGGAACTTGGCAATTTACAATAAGAATTTTGCTATTCAGATGCAACGAAGCCCATTATCAAACCCGGAACAGCATTAAGAGTGCCTTTGGTGTGTGGAAGCGACGGTTTTCTTGCCTCGACATGAGGCTTCAGCACAAACTAGAGCGGTCGGCGACCATCATCGCGGCCTGGGCGGCACTGCACAATTTAGGGCGGCAGCTGTTAGAGCCTTCTCCGCCGGTTGTGCCCCTGCTACCTCTTCCAAAGCCCTTTGTCGGAGACCTGGCCAAGCAGCGATTCCGCCACCCCTCGACACTAGGAAGAATGTGAGCAACCTGCTCATCGCAAGTCCCTTCACCTAATCATGGGAATGTCCTGGCGGTCATGTGGCATCCACTGCTGTTATGTTGTCCTTTTTATTAAGCTGTAATAAAATGTTTCACGTCTCTCACATTGTTTTCCTGGGTTGGAGGTCTTCAAGGTGCTTTTTCAAATATTTTGTGGGACGAAGTATGTTTGGTTCTAATAATAGCTTTGATAAAGTGGAGTGTAGAAAAATTCAAGCCCTGTTTAGACAACACTTTTTATTACCAGCTGTTGTTGCTTATTCGTGCATCATTATTTTAATACGCGATTTAAAGTTTCTTTCCCAACGCTTCCAGTGATGCGTCCCATACTTACCATGTCTTACTTATATGAATTTTTATATATATATATATATATATATATAAGTATGCACCTTTACCGCACAAATTTGCTTCGGGGTTTATGTTTCTCGTTTTATTCGTTGGCGAGAATACTGGAATTGTCTCCCGCTTACGCACACGCATATTGCCGCGCGCGCAGTTGGCGATGTAGGCAGCGCGCGCATGGCCTAACGGTTATCGCGCTTGCCTCTCACGCAGAAGGCCAGGGTTCGATTCCTGGCCGCGACTACACATTTTTGTTGACAGTGTGATTTGATGTTCTAGTGAATTCGAGAACCGTCTTGCTGATTCGAGGTTAGAATGTTCTACACACCGAACCTTCTACGCCGAACGATCCAGAGACCCACGAGGGTACATAAGGGATTCGCAAGGCGAGCGGAGTCAGTTTCGCCCCAGCGCTCGACTCTACTGTCTCGCCGACTTCGACGCCCGCGACGCTCTGTTATTATCTTTTGTACCCTTTAATTTTTGGCACAAGTTCGCCACATTAAACGTTTATTTCTTCCTCTTTATTTCCTGTTTCTTTGGTCACCACCCGTGACATTTTGGTGGAGGTGCGGGGTAACGCATGCCCCTGCCGCGTACCCCTCCGAGGGACCGCAGTTCAAGTCCGACGCCAAGCCCACGAAGAACCAACGAAGGCACTACCGAGATCCGGTTCAGTCGTCGCACCCAAGGCCTACACCCGGAATTCGGACTTCTGCCGCCCAGGACCAAGCAGCCAACGAAGCCGACGATGGCCAACCAGTCGCCGACCCCCGCCGCTCCTGCCGTCGTCTACCTGCCCGCCGCTCCCCGTACGCCGACTCCCTTCCACGGCGAGATCCACAAGGATGTCAAAGACTGGATCAACCACTACGAGCGTGTGGCGCGCCACAACGGATGGACTGCGGAGCAGTGCCTCCAGAACCTCTACTTTTCGCTGGAGGGTACTGCAAGGCATTAGTTCGAGAATCACCAGGCTTCGCTTACGTCGTGGGACATCTGTGTGGCCGAGTTGCAGCGGACGTTCGCCACCATACACCGACGGGAGAAGGCAGAAGATCTCCTCCGAATTCGAACACAGGGCCCCGACGAAAGCGTCACAAGCTTCGTAGAAGATGTCCTCCGCCTGAGCGCCCGTGCCGACCCACGAGCCGCAGACGACAAGAAGCTGCGGGTCCTCATGCGCGGGGTGAGAGACGACATCTTTGGAGGCCTCATGCGCAACCCGCCGAGCACCGTCGAAGCCTTCGTCACCGAGGCGACAAACATCGAGCGCGCCCTCCAAGCGCGCGCTTCCCACTACCAGCGACATCCAAGTGTCGCTGCAACCGCGCTGCTTGGCGGCGAGAACGCTCCTGGTACGGACATCCGCGAAATTATCCGGGAGGTCGTCCGGGAGGAACTCCGCCAGTTGCTGCCAGCCGCAAGTCGTCCAGCGACACTCTCCATTGCCGAGGCTGTGCGCGAGGAAGTACAACGGGCGCTCCAACCAGAGGTTCCCGTCACCACGGTGGCACCGGAGGAACCGACGTTGAGCTACGCTGCCATAGCCCGACGACCGCCGCAAGCTCCCCGCCAAGCCACGGCGCCACCCCGAAGAAACGCCCCAACGCCGCAGTATCCCCGACGACAGGAAGATCAGGCGCACGTTCACCCAGACCGATCTGCGCCAAGGAAGACAGACGTCTAAAGGACGGCCGACCGACGCCCGCTGTGTTATCACTGCGGGGAAGCTGACCATGTGTACCGCCGATGCCCATACCGACGACTCGGGCTGCGTGGATTCCACCCAAACGACCCACGCCCCCGGTATGGTGAACGCCCTCGGGAGATCGACGAGTATCTGCAACGACCTCAGTACCCCGAGCCTGCGTCCCGCCAAGAGTTCCGGTCGCCTTCACCACGACGTCCAGCTTCGCCGATGCACCGACCCAATCGTGAAAGCCTGTCGCCCCTCGCTCCACGCCAGGGAAACTAGGCGCGGCAACCCCTGGAGATGGAGTTGCCGAAGACGACCGACGCCAAGATCCTCCACGAACGTCGGAGGGCCCCCACTCGAACGCTACCGGAGACCGAAACGACGCTCCTGAAACGGTGTCCAACAACCTAAACGTCATCATCGACGGCCACGACGCATCGGCACTCGTGGACACCGGAGCAGACTACTCAGTCTTGAGTAGGAGGCTCTCCCGCCGCCTTCGAAAAGTCACGACGCCGTGGGATGGACCTCAAATACGAACCGCCGGAAGGCATCTCATCACACCAGTCGGAAGATGCACCGCTCGCGTCAAGATCCATGGGGAGACGTGCCCTGTGAAATTTGTCATTCTACAAGACTGTGCCAGGGACGTCATTCTCGGCATGGACTTTCTGTCTGAATACGGCGCCGTCATCGACCTTCGTGAAAACAGATTGACGCTGCGAACCCCTGTGCCACCTTCAGAGAAACCCCAAACAGCGTCAGCCGCCATCCGAGTCGCTGCCGACCACGTGAACCTGCCACCGCGATCAAGTGTTGTCATACCCGTCGTGGCCGATACAGCTACCTGCGGCGAAGTTGTCCTGGAAGGCAACCTTCAATTGCTCCTGGGAAGAGGAATAGGCGTCGCAAGAGGAGTAGCTGAACTTCAGGATGGGCGGACTGTGGTCCTCGTGACGAACTTCCGAAATGAAACGCAACATCTCACAAAAGGTACCGCTGTGGGCCACGTCGAGAAACTTCGGAACTCCACCGAAATCGCCGCGATTGCTGAAGAATCATCACCGCCTCAGCAAGGCAGTAAGTCGCCAGCGCAGCTTGACATTGACCCTAAGCTTCCGGGCCCAAAACGACGGCAGCTGATTAACCTCCTCACCGAGTACCGCGACTGCTTTGCGACGTCGTCGAGGGTGCGCCAAACTGCCGTTGCGAAGCACCGAATCGTTACCGAGGACGACGCGCGCCCTGTGCATCGATCGCCGTACAGAGTCTCCGTCAAAGAAAGGGAGGTGATCCAGGAGCAAGTCCAAGAGATGCTGAACGACGACATAATCCAGCCATCAAGCAGTCCTTGGGCTTCTCCAGTCGTACTGGTTAAGAAGAAGGACGGAACGCTTAGGTTCTGCGTGGACTACCGGCAGCTGAACGCGGTGACGAAGAAAGAAAGACGTCTACCCACTTCCCCGCATCGACGACACGTTAGACCGGCTGCGCCACTCTCGATACTTCTCATCGATGGACCTGAAGAGCGGCTACTGGCAGATCGAAGTCGACGAACGGGACCGAGAGAAGACAGCTTTCGTCACGCCGGATGGGCTGTACGAGTTCAAGGTGATGCCCATCGGACTATGCACGGCGCCAGCAACGTTCCAGCGTGTCATGGACACCGTACTGGCAGGACTGAAGTGGCAGAGCTGTCTCGTCTACCTCGATGACGTCGTAGTGTTTTTCAGCGACTTCGACAAGCACTTGCGACGACTCCGTGCTGTTCTTCAAGCCATACGGACCGCCGGACTCACCCTCAAGCCGTCAAAGTGTCGGTTCGCCTATGACGAACTGAAGTTTCTAGGTCACGTGGTTAGTAACGAAGGCGTTCGCCCCGACCCAGAGAAGACTCGCGCCGTCGCGTCATTTCCAGCGCCGACAGACAAGAAGGCCGTGCGAAGATTCCTTGGACTTTGTGCCTACTATCGTCGCTTTGTTCTGGATTTCGCAAGGATTTCCGCACCACTCACAAACCTCACGAAGGACGCCGAGAGGTTCGAATGGGCCGAGGAACAGCAGCAAGCATTCGACGAGCTGAAGCGACGACTCCAGACGCCTCCGGTTCTTGGACATTTCGATCAGGATGCGGACACCGAGATTCACACTGACGCAAGTAACGCAGGACTTGGCGCGGTACTAGTTCAAGTACAAGAAGGCACCGAGCGGGTCATCGCCTACGCAAGTCGGACACTGTCCAAGGCAGAGAGAAACTACTCCACGACTGAGAAAGAGTGCCTTGCGGTCGTCTGGGCAATTACGAAGTTTCGTCCGTACTTGTACGGAAGTCCGTTCCACGTAGTCACGGACCATTACTCGCTCTGCTGGCTTGCGAACCTCAAGGACCCGTCAGGACGCCTCGCTCGATGGAGCCTCCGGCTATAAAAGTTCAACATGACTGTAGTTTACAAGTCGGGACGCAAGCACAGCGACGCTGATTGCCTGTCCAGGGCCCCTGTCGAAACACCTCCCGGCAGCAGCGACGACGACGACGAGTGCTTCCTAGGGGCAGTGAACACCGATGACATGGCACGACGTCAACGAGACGATCCGGAGCTGCGCGCCTTAATGGAGCACCTGGAAGGGCGCGTGAGTACCGTGCCCCGTGTGTTCTCACGAGCCCTGCCAACCTTCGCCATTCGACAAGGTGTACTCTACAAAGAGAACTTCGGGGACAACAGCTCGCAGTGGCTGCTGGTAATCCCGACCGACCTTCGAGAAGAGATCTTTCAAGCATGTCACGACGACCCGACGTCCGGACACCTTGGATACAGCAGGACATTGGCCCGTATTCGTGAAAAGTATTACTGGCCCAAGCTCCCCAAAACCGTCCACCACTACACCCGATCCAGCCACGAGTGTCAGCGACGCAAGAAACCGCCGACGAAGCCGGCAGGTCTCCTGCAGCCAATTCCTCCGCCAACTGCACCGTTCCAGCAGATCGGAATGGATCTACTTGGTCCTTTTCCCCGTCGACCCTGGGAAACCGTTGGATAATCGTCGCCACAGATTATCTCACGCGGTACGCAGAAACGAAAGCCCTTCCTTCGGGGACTGCGGTTGAAGTCGCCAAGTTTTTCCTCGATTTCATTGTCCTCCGGCACGGCGCTCCCGAAGTTCTGATTACAGATTGCGGATCGTCGTTCATGGCACAGCTGACCCAAGAAATTCTCCGGCTCAGTCACACCTGCCACCGTCGTACCACCGCATACCACCCGCAGACCAACGGGCTGACGGAGCGACTCAACAAGACAATCGCCGACATGATCTCTATGTACGTCGACGTTGAGCACAAGACGTGGGACGAGGTGTTGCCCTACGTCACGTTTGCCTACAATACGGCGGTTCAGGAGACCACTGGATTGACCCTTTTCCAGCTGGTACATGGTCGGAAGGTAACGACCATGCTGGACGCAATGCTGCCCCATGAGCCATCTGACAATGAGAGTGACGACGCCCAGGCGGTTGCTCAACGCGCCGAAGAAGTCCGCCAGCTCGCCCGACTCATGATTCAAGACCAGCAACGCGTCGACGCGGGCCGCTACAACCTTCGTCGCAGGGACGTTCACTTCCAGCCCGGAGACAGGGTGTGGGTGTGGACGCCCATCCGTCGCCGCGGCCTCAGTGAGAAACTGCTGAAACGGTACTTTGGACCATACAAGGTACTTCGTCGCCTCGGCGAGCTGAACTATGAGGTGATGCCCGACGGAACACGAACATTGTCACGCCGCCCACCACGACCTGAGGTCGTCCACGTCGTGCAACTGAAGCCTTATTACGCTCGATAGGACTGTGGATCTTATGTGTTCCAAATGACCCTTTAGTTTAACGTTCTGTTTTATTTCCTTCGTTTTGTTTTTGGGTTGCATCGGGACGATGCACTTTTTAAAGGGGGGAGTAATGCCGCGCGCGCAGCTGGCCAAGTAGGCAGCGCGCGCGTGGCCTAACGGTTATCGCGCTTGCCGCCCACGCAGAAGGCCAGGGTTCGATTCCCGGCCGCGACTGCACATTTTTGTTGACAGTGTAATTTGATGTTCTAGTGAATTCGAGAACCGTCTTGCTGATTCGAGGTTAGAATGTTCTACACACCGAACCTTCTACGCCGAACGATCCAGAGACCCACGAGGGTACATAAGGGATTCCGCAAGGCGAGCGGAGTCAGTTTCGCCCCAGCGCTCGACTCTACTGTCTCGCCGACTTCGACGCCCGCGACGCTCTGTTATTATCTTTTGTACCCTTTTATTTTTGGCACAAGTTCGCCACATTAAACGTTTATTTCTTCCTCTTTATTTCCTGTTTCTTTGGTCACCACCTGTGACAATATCTCAATGCGCGTATGCGGGCTAATCAACTTAGTTTTTACGCGCCAATCGTACGATATATAAGAGCGGCATAGCAACAAATCTTTTCGAGGAAATAGCGGTTTATAGGGGGCAGGTGCGACTTATAAGCAAATGTGATACATCATAACTGAATGTGGTACAAAAAAACAAAAAAATGGCAAATGTGGTACATTTTTTTTATTCCTGTGCTCCATAAACACATTCAGCGCAGTGTATGCCACTAGTGGGCCGCGACTATATTCCGATTCCATCTTATATGAACTAAAAAAGAGCGGGAGGAAGCATCTCTCTGCATGAGCAATCATGCAGCCAAGGCCCCATTAAAAACTTGATGCCATGCACAAAGCTTTCTTGTTTCAACTAAAGGATTGTGAACAAATTACGGTCGCCTTGGCTTTCCAGTAACTCCCACCAAAGCAGATATATTATTGACACATGTATCAAAAAGTCGTGAGTTTTTAATTTTATGTAAGTACGGAAGAAACGTCAATAGAGGGTACCTCCCGCTGTTTATTTTTCGTTCTCGGCAGCCTTCCGGAGGGCGAGCCTATGCTTGACTCGCAGCGTTTTCATTATAATTTGGTGCTGCAGCCTCTTCATTTTGTGCTCGTTTTACATATGCTTCATGCGTAGGGCGTGCTTAACGTCCTTCCGTTCACGGTCTCGATTGGAGTGGTTAATGCGAACGTCCTGTTCCCCACTCAGCGCCCATTCTAAAAAGCCCAAACACCCTCGGGCGTGGGCAGGCAACTGCTGGGCCACAGCTGTAGCTGAGGCCGAAGTTCTTGTAGCAGAGGCCACAGCTGTAGCTGCTGACGTACAGGCCATAGCAGGTATGTCACGCGCTGAGGCACCAGGCGCCTCGTGCTTCAGATCTTCTATCCGGAGGTCTGCACACAATATAAAACATAAATATCCTAGTAAATATGGTCCGTAATGCCAAACCAACTCAAATGACAGCTTTTACAGGCTTATTTTTTAAAGCTTACATGGTACATAGCTTGCAAGGTTAATGGTTTGGATGGCTCATACCATTTCACGCAGCTTCAAACCAGCCGCATATTAGTCATAAGCGAGTTTTTATACTAGCTTTTCTCTTAACCAATCCTTGCAGTTTGATCATCCACGTATTGGTTATAGGTTCAAGTTCTTTCCATCTCTTAAAGGCCGACGTACAGCCTCGGTTTTCTGCAGGGAAGATAATCCTTTTAACACTTCCCTCTCCTTAAATATGAGGGGAGCCAAGCTGAGGCAAGGTAAAAAGTAGAGGATATAGAAAAGTAGGACGAGGGCAAAAGTGGAAAGCGCGAAGTGTACATCGGCCTTTAAAGCAGCTCTCTTGCACTGTCACCATTTTCTTTTTTCTTAAAGTAGCGAGTGATTATGAATTACTCCACTTCGATTCATGAAGTTTTGAGGTTAGGGGTGAAGTTAAAATATCTTGGTTGACTCAGGCAGGCAAATCATATCCATTGTCTCACTTATGGAATGTACCAACTGATGTCCCTTCTGTCAAGCCAACTGGTAACGTTGATAGAGTTTCTAAATTTTCCACACGCTTTCCTGGCAGCTCATTGCACATGGCGATTTACGAGCGTGTTCAAAAAGAATCATATCTAGTTTTTGTGCTAGGGTAACTATAAGAGCTCAGAAGCATGACTTTTATCACTAAGCAGTAGTAGACCTTCATGCGTAAACTTTGATTTGCTGAAGATTTCATTTCATTTCATTTATTTACTCTCAAGGCCGAAGCATTACAAAGAGGAGGGGTGAAGCAAAAAAAAATACAACATGAACATAAACGCAGCAGAGGGATTACAAAAAATGGTTGCAAACGGCACTTTTGAAACGGTCGGTGTCAGTGATTGAAGCGATGGAGGCGGGGAGGTGGTTCCAGTCTGTGCAGGTTTTGGAAATGAACGAGTGGAAGTGCAAATTGGTGCGGCTGCTTGGGACGCCAACCTTGAACTGATGGTCGCTGCGGGAAGAAATGTACGATGGTAGCAGAAAGAGAAAGTCACTGAGTAGAGAATTGAAATGATAAACCTTATGAAAGAGACAAATGCGAGATAGTTTACGACGCAATGAAAGATCGGGTAAGTTAAGATTAGATTTCATAGAAGTGACACTGGCAGTCCGAAAGTAATTTGAGAAGATGAAACGCGCGGAACGGTTTTGAATGGCTTCTATTTGAAGAGTAATAGAGTTAATATGAGAGTCCCAGATTGATGATGCATATTCAAGCTTTGACCTCACTAAAGTTTTATAAAGTATGAGTTTCAAGTTAGTTGGGGCTAAAGAAAAATTACGCCGTAGATAACCGAGTGCGCGATTAGCATTACTAGTGATGTAGTCGACGTGATCTTGCCATGAAAGGTTAGCAGAAATGATAATGCCAAGATATTTGTAGGACGAAACTTGCGTTAGGCGAACACCGTTAAGTAAGTAGTCACACGGTAGGATGTGATTTGAATGACGTGCAATTCTCATTACTTACATTTGGCAGGGTTAAGTTTCATTAGCCAGGTGTCACACCAAGATGAAATGTTATCGAGGTCAGGCTGAAGAGCTTGATGATCAGCAGGTTCCAGAATTTTGCGATAAACAACACAGTCGTCAGCAAAAAGTTTTAAAGATGAAGAAATGCAGCTAGGTAAGTCGTTAATATAAATAAGAAAAAGCAAGGGCCCTAGCACTGACCCCTGCGGGACACCAGACGTTACAGGACAGTGAGGGGAGTTATGGTCATTGGCGGTTACATATTGCGTGCGATTAGGCAAGAAGCATTCTATCCATTTAAAAATATTAGGGTCCATGTTAAGTTTATTTAATTTATAGAGGAGCAGACTATGACAGACACTATCGAATGCTTTAGAAAAGTCGATGAAAATGCAGTCAACAGTGATTAAGTGATCTGCAGCAGGGTCTCAAAAATAATAACTGGGCGATTATGCGGGTTAACAATGATCTAGCTGTTGTAAACATTATTCATGCGTAAAACTTTCCTGAGGTAATCGTTGTGGTGTATTCCTAATGGGATGATTGATGCCAGGAGTCGCAGGGTGGCCATGTCTCGTCTGGTGGTAAGGCTTGTCCATCCTGTTTCTCTGAGGATTGCCTCTTCGAAATGTCCTCGGGCCTAAGGCAAGGGACTGGCCAGATTCGAACATGTACGAGTGCAGCTTTTCCTTGAATCCGCTCCAAACTATTCTGAATTGATCTGGATCGAGGAGACCATATCAGAGAACAGTATTCTAAGATGGGTAGAACAATGGCGGTGTGGAGTGTCTTCATCGCGATGGCCTAGACCTTTGCTGGCGTTTTGTATGAACCCCAGAAAGCTTTTTGACCATGATTCAATTGAATTCTCATGTTTTGAAAATGTTACTCGGTTGTCCATGGTCACTTGGAGTATCTTTATGTTGCCACTGCGGTTGATAGCTGGGCCTTTGGTCCTCAAGAGTGGAAGTTGGTATGGCACCTTCCTTTGGGTTGTGAAGTATGTTGAGCTGGATTTAAAAACACTAAAAGCTCATTCACAATGGCGGTGGAGCTGCGTTTGCGAAGCGGTTGCGGATGCAGTTCGCGGGCGACCCCGTTCAGACATCAAAACGCGGCTGGCGCTTTCTCGGCGATCACGCGTGATCTTTTGAGACTTGCGTTCGGCAACGCTTTTTACAATCCAAAATCCTGATTAATCCGCTATTCAAAGACCGAAGTTAGCTATCTCGGTACTGAAGCTTTTTCTTCAGTCTGTTCCTACGCATCACGAGTCCAGGCAGCGAAAAAAAAAATACTTGGGCCAGCAAAACCCACTTGCGATTTCGCACACAAGCAAAGCCCAGTTAGGCGCGCCTTGCTGACTCATAAGATGATGCCCCATATCCTTTCTTCGAAGGGGATCCTTCCCGCCTAAACAACTGACTTTGTTTTTGGGATAGAGAGCCAGTTTTTCTTATCTTTCGCTTTTTATCATTAACGGAGTAACGCGCGGCACTGGCGGCACGGGAATTGTGTTCGGCACTATAGTCGGTAATAGGTTAAGAGTAAAGTAGAAGCTCACCCACCTTTTTTAACATTATCAGAGCGAACGCTGGAGATGCGACCTTCTCTACAGTGTTCGCTTTGCTAAAGTGGAAAGAGGTGAGACGAACTTCCAATTTACTCTTAACCTCACATGCACCATAGCCGGTCGGGCTTCGTTGGTGGCGGAATCTCCTCTCGTCACTCACACGTCGTCGAGTCTCCTGTTTGTTTGATATTAACCCTAATTAAGGCCCTAATAAATACCCTGCATCGTCCGGTACGTGCACTTTATTTCTTGTGTAGGTTCCCTTCATTGCTTGAGGTAGTAAAAACGTTACAGGCCGAGCTAGCGCAGGTACACTGCCAGCTCCGCGGTTGTGGGTTGGTTACGCAATTAGGCTTATGACGTTTCTATCGGCCTTCATGGTGGCTATACACGGTGTCGAAAGCTTTCAGTAGTTTGCATGACTACGTTAATGGGTACAAAAGGCTGTCGTTCCAATCCATCGAGCACGGGCTCTGATGTTCTACGCGCAAAGACTAACAAGGCAGAGCAGCGACGGGCTTTGACACCCTGAATAACAAACAAACTAGCCCACCCCAACCAAACCACTGGAGCAAAGCCCGTTAAGATCACGTGCAAATTCGTTTCGCAGCGCAGTCAAGTGACGGACGGGAACATCACCTTTCTTCGTTGATTTGTCTTCTGCAACGTTAAGAGTACAGCTCTTTGGACACCTTACCAGTGACATATGCTATATTGTTTCGAAAGCCACTGACGTCACGTCAGCGTCGCATTGCAATTGGTTGCCGGTTCATGGTTCTCGAAACCGGTTGGGAGAAATCGGTCCCAAAGCGGTTGGCAGAAATGCGCCCCAACCACTCGATCCAAGCCCCTTTACGGTTGAAAACGCGCAAATACGCTTCGTGGTTGCGGATCAGCTTCGAGTGCAGACGCGCCAAAAGAGGTAATCTGCTGAAGGTGGTCCAGATGTGTACTCTGTCAAAATTATGCTGGAGGTATTCATAGTTTTTGAGCAATTTGATAGGTAGGATAAGAGTGAGGTCGTCTGCATATAGCACAGGAGTTGAGCTGAGGTTTGGGATGAGGTCACTGATAAAGATTGAGAGGGATGTGCGGCCAAGAGGAATCTGTGGTCAAAACCCCAATATGTTAGACCGGGATACGTTGTGGTATTCCCGACCTAGCAAATTGGGTTTTGACAAAGAACCGTTCGAGTCTACACATTGCTGTCTGCCGAAGATTAAGTGGGTTAGCCAGACTAAGATTCGGTCCTGGAAACCCGCAACCTCAAGTTTCCTCTATAAAATTGTGCGGTCGACCTTGTCAAAGGCCGTCGTGCAGTCTAGCTCTATAAGTTCGTATGCCACAGCGCCGTCGAAGCTGTCAGTGATCTTGTGCACTACGGGAAGAATAGAAGTTTCGCAATTTCTGTCAGGACGGAAGCCATATAGTGCTGGCGAGAGCAGGGCATGGGTGTTAAGCGTTTGTGCATCTCCCTGTTCATTACAGGTTCTACTGTTCGGCAAGCCACTGAGATGTTGCAGAAGGGCCGATATGATTCTAATTTTCGAACTGGTGCTCCATTTCTCTTGTAGACTGGAGTCATATACGCCATTTTCTACGTGCTTAGAACTTTTTAGGTGTCCAGACGTTTCTGAAATAGGCGTGCCAGATAGGTGAGATGAGCTGGCCGCTCGCGTTTGGAAGAGTGGGATGGATGCTGTCCGGACCAGGCGACTGCGACGGGATTCCCGTAGTTAAATTGTTGACGGCTGTTGCGATGATATTGATGCTGGATAAATAGGACGTGATTGCCTGGGTTCAGTCATGTGAGGTTTGTCAAAGTTTGAGCTGGCGATCTGAAAGAGGTGTTGTCCGAACCGAGGCAAAATGGCCGGTGAAGTGTGCAGCAGCATCACTGCCTATGCGAGCTTTGCCATTTTGACATGTCTAGTGCGCATATGTTTCTTTTGTATCGTCTAATGCAAGCCCAGGACACCTTTGGCTTTTTCATGGCACTTATTGCGACATTGGGGGCATAATCCTGGTGGTACTTTCGTATTATCTTCTTGAGAATTTTTGTGCTGTGTGCACAACAAAGCACAGTTGTTCCGCGTATTGAAGAATCGTCTATGGGGCCCACCAGGATTTCTTAAATGTTTCTACCTACTTATCATGATATGTTAGAGGTTATAGATGTTCGTCCAACTTTTCTAAGGGGCCTGACGTACACTTTAAGGAATCCTAAAGAATGAAGACACCTCAAAATATTTAAAGGCCTCTGCGGTTTGTCCCATTCCTTTCCGTGAAACCACGACACCCATAGAAATCGTTTTAAGGTCTCTGTATTAGAGATCGCGTGACCCTTCGGAATATATGCGTCGGGGAAACCGCTTCGCCATTTTGTATCGGGTGGATGCAGTGAGTGGTGGGAACTGAGGAAACGTTTCCCTGTCCCTATACTGTAGTGGCCTTCGTTAACGCGTCACCATTGCTGTGTCTGTGTTCTGTGTATGGGTTTTACAGGGTGGGCTAGGGACGTCCGAGGACGCCCAGTCCTCACTAACAAGGGATAGATGGTCGATATACAGCATTCGTCAGATGCTGGTGGCCCTGTTTTCTTGTTTGTTTTTGCCTTCAACGAGCGCAAACTAAATGCGTAATAATAACGAGCGGACGCTTTTAGTGTCGGCTTCCCGTACCAGGCGTGGGAGCTATCTTCTAGAGCAGCTTCGTGTTTGAAATAAATTTGCAATAACGTTTCAAACTGCAATTTCTGGTCTATGGTTCTTAAATTCTTCATTTAGTGTCATCTGGGCGTCTAAAGGGTAGAAGAGCTGAGGGGTCTGAAAGGCTAAAGGGTTTTAAAGGGCTGGAGAGATTTGAAGGGCTGAAGGAGTTTGAAAGGCTGAAGGAGTTTGAAGGGCTGGGGCTTGATGGGGGGGGGGTGCTGAAGGAATTTGAAACGCTGAGAGGTTCCCCTAACACATCAGGGCTGAAGTTTTTTTTTTCCATTGGGATTTTTGGCTCTCACAAGCAGTTGACGTTTTTGGCGAACTAAGTGTAAGATCTTTTGGGTGATCCAAGGCGCATGGCTTTCGTTCCTGCCTCGGGGTCTCAGAACGCACTGCGCTTTTATGGCGTGCATAAAGTCAGGAAAAAGGTTGTAGGCGTCTTCAGTTTTGTCCTGAAACACCATTCCCTGCTGGGCGTTGTGAAGCAGGGAGCATAGGTGCTGAGAACCGAGTTACTCGAAACGCTTCAGCTGTCTACTATGGGCGTTCGACTTTGGAAAATTTATATAGGTCTCTCTCATAATGGTCCTATGATGAGATCCGGCTAGGTTGGTTCCTGTAAAGCATTTTGCTATGAGTGTTGGATTTGATGCAAAAAAAAACAGGTCAAGGAATGAGTCATTTCCTATTTGATGTGTACCTTGTTTTGTAACACATCTGTTTTAACTCCAGTAATTATCGTTTGCTCAGAAGGTCGCCATCTCGCAAGTCAGTAGCGGCCCTTTTGAAAATACGTCAATGGCATTCACCAGGGTTTCTTAGTCACCGACGACACATATGTTTGAGTACCGTTTGTTAAAGTGCGGAAGGGTAGAAAGTGGGGTATAGTGGAGATTGTAGGACTCTTTTTTTTGCCATGTGGACAATAGACTGCACACAAGTGTGGCGGGCCACCCTTTCAATGAATAACTAGGAATAATGCCACCAGGTCAAGATGCCCCAGATCAAGACCCTTTGTACATTTTATATGTGAAGTAACGGCAAGAAGTACGCCCCTCCAGTTTTGTTTCGGTATTTCCCGTAGACCTTAAAATAGGAGAGGTCAACTAGCTGGCTTCCGTGGACCGAGATGTCTATCCACGTTTCCCATGACACGTATATAGTGTCCGGTTGTGATTTGTAAGGTACGTAAAAGTCGGGCAGTATTTTTCATTGATCTTAGGTTTCCGGCTTCAGAGGTGACGCCGTCGGCGTAACTGCGCGTTGCATTATGGGACGTTTCCCATAATCACATCGCACGTCACGTCACGTGTGACGTCACGAGGGTTATTCTCGTGTAGGTTACGAGGGTTACCCTCACGAGGGTCATGAAGGTCACAAGGGTCACCTTCACAAGGGTTACCCTCACGAGAATCATGATGGCTACCATCACGAGGGTCACGACGGTTACCGTTACGAGGGTCACGAGGGTTACCCTCACGAGGGTCACTATGGGTTGCCCTCACGAGGGTTACGAGGGCTGCTCTCATGAGGGTCAAGAGGGTTACCCTCACGAAGGTTACCGTCGTGACGTCACGTGCGATGTCATTCCAGGAAACACGTAATTATAACGTTACTTGTACGTCCCGTGACGTCACCCGCATCTAACGCTGCCAATATTCCCACTAAATTTAGCGGTGAAATTTTTCCGATAACTTGGTGGAAAAATATTTCCGCTAAAGCTACCTTCGTGACGTCACATATGACGTCACAAGGGTAAAATTTTTCCGCAAAATTTAGCGGAAAATTTTCCCCGCTAAATTTAGAAGGAAATGAAGAGGGTAGCATACCCTCCCCTTCGTATATTCCCCTTCTCCTCCTCAAAAGCTGCACTCTAATTCGGCGTCACAGATAGTTTTAAACGTCTTTAATTGTTTACGTGCTTCAGCACACGTTGAAAAACCATTGAGCATTGGTCCTGCTGGCACTCGTTTTTCGAAGGTGACCAATGATGACTGCGTTCCATATGACATGCTTTATTTTTCTTCTTTTGGGAGTCTGCAGCATATGGCGTTCACGCAAGGCAGTTAGGCATGTAGGTGTCAGTGCGAAATTGTGTTTTTAATATTTGAGTCTAATTAAGCAAATCGAAAAGGGTTTTTCCACGCGAAAGTCCAAGACCGAGTGGCTCGGCATGTGTAAGGTGCTTCTTGAGATCCCCACATTGTAACGCTCCCTGCGAAAATCCCGCAGTGCATTTTTAATGTTAAGTGGCTCGTGTAATGTGCCCCATGCAATAAAGATAATAAAAAATATCTGTGCGAAGTTTGGTGGCAACGCACCCGTTTTACGCCCAGCAGACCCAGGACCGAGTCCCGAGAGCGACTGTCGATCTTTTTAGAGCAGTTGGCAATATCAACGGCGGAGGCCCTACGCCATGCTACGCCAGCTATAACTACAACGAACATCATTTCCAGTGGTGGGAAGGACCCATAACAGCTACCTCTGTAAAACAGTGCGAAGGCGGGCAAAGGACGGGACTCAAACAGAGTGCACTCTCTCCGTGCACCTCTCGTCTTTCCTCCGTCTTCGCGCGTCTTGTGGTTTCTTTGTTTTTTGTATAAATTATAGTTATGTTCAAACTGAATTCGACGGTTCCAGCCTCGAGGTTTGTTTAAGCATAAAACTTTCAGGCACAAAGACTTTCAAATTTTTTAGTGTAAAAAACCTCAAATTTCTCGACGTAAAATATTTAATAATTTTAAAAAGAATGTTAACCTTTCAAACGGATGGCAAGATTTTTACGCTATGAAAAAAAGTTAGTGGTATCACTACTAATGATCGTGTCGTTGTCAATAGGCCTATACTCACTTCTATTTATTTGTGAGGTTGAAGGCGCATACATAGTAGAGCATACACAACTTGTGAAGTTCTCCGTTATGATGGTGCAGTTCCCGTGATTAGCAAATTGCACTTGCACCATCATGATGGTATACGGACCTCACGGTGTCAACCCTTCAGGCAACAACATGCCCCATATCAAGTAGCAACAGAACCTGTTCGTAGTAGAGCACACAAAACATGTTGTGGCAATAAGCATGCATGTGTCCAATACTTTGACGGAATATTTTCTAACACTGTGGAGGTGGCGCTGAGCCAAAGTCCATACAGGAACTCGGGAACGGCTAATGTTACAAAGCGTGCTTGATGGTCGGAAATGTACTGTGGGACCGGCGGAAGAGGCAGTATCTCGCAGCGTGATACAGGACATGAAAAATGTGGGGGAAATGTACCCTATCTAAACGGTTGTAAGAGCCACGGCGTGAACCCCTTGTAGCTAAATGTATTCGGATTCTTGATTTGCCAAGCGTCGTAACTAAATATAACGAATGAGACACCCTACCTCCCTGGCGTTCAACGTGGACCACCCGCTCCCTCGTCCTTGGGACCTCCGATGGGACGTTCCACATTAAGAAAACGTCTTAACACCCCACAACAGTGCAAAAGTGTTGCAAATTCTGGACGATGAAATTTACGCCTTTTCACATTGACCGAAACATGCAATACATGTGCCTGGTGTAACACCTTCCTCTGGAGTTACTGGTTAAGAAATTAGAAGAGCAGGCTCTGTCCTAACCTCAATTCCCTCCCCCAGGGACCTTTGGCAATTAATGGGAGAAATCACTGTACCCGTGTGCTTTTTATTTTTTTAAAGCACAGCTCTTAGGCGCCCGTCTCCGAGTTGAACGGCGTCTGCGTCGGCGTAACCACGCGTTGCATTATGGGACGTTTCCCCTGATGACGTCACACGTGACGTCACGTGTGACGTCAAGAGGGTAAAATTTTCCCGCTAAATTTTCCAGGAAAACATTTCGTTAAACTTAGCGGGAAATGTTTCCGCTAAATTTAGGTGGGAAATTAACGTCACGCGACCCCACACCGATTCAGTTTCCCCGCTAAATGTAGCGAGAAAACTTTCGCTAAATTTACATCTAAATTTGGCAGGAAAATTTCCCTGCTAATTTTAGCGGAAAATTGTCGGTAAATTTCTCGCTAAATTTGGCAGGAATATTTCCCAGATAAATTTAGCGGGGAAATTTTCGCTTAATTTAGCGGAAAATTTAGCAAACATTTCCCGCTAAATGAGAGGGGAGCAGAAGAGGAAGGGAGGGTACAGAGAAGGAACAGGGACATGCGTTCCCCTCCGTACCCTTCCCTCCTCCTCCTTAAGAGCTGCGCTCTAATTCGGCCTTACAGAGAACTGTAAAGTCTTCCATTTTTTACTGCACTATAGTCGGTGAAATGTTGAAAACGCAGGGGTTGATCTGCCTCAAGCGCGAGCTTTTTTTGCCATTAATATCATTTCGTCGTACGCTGAGCCAAAGCTCGACAGGAGGCAACGAGCGAATGGTGTAGAAGGAGCATCAACTTGTATTTTAGCCTGTCACTGCGGCTTCTCTGAGCTAGCTTCAGAGAAGCCGCAACGGCTTTTCTGAAGCTAGCTCGCTCCTTATTTCACTCAATTTTAGGTGGGATATCTCTTAGGACACTACGGTATAAGCAGTGACGAGCTGTTTTCCATAAATATAAACGTTAAGAAGTAAAAACCAAAGAAGCAGTAATCAAGATCTATTGGTTATTAATAAAACCCCATTTATGAAAAATTTTCCAAAAAAGTGTAACAAGAGATTTGTGTTTGGTGTCGCAGTGAAACTCAAGTTCCTTCAGGTAACAATGCTATCTTTCGGCTGCCAACGTCAATGCTTGCCTGCCCTTTTCTATTTCCACATAGTGCTGTTGGACCTGTGTTATCGGGCACACAAAAAGTAACTGGAGTTTTTACCCTTTGTGCTGCGCCTACATAAAAGCCGCACCAATGCTGTACAAAATATCGGATTTATTTTCGCTACACAGAGGCAAGCTCTTCAACGGATTCGACCGAGCTTTGTTGTGAAAAGTCCCAGGACCAACGATTATTCTTCATCAGGAACCCATCTAGGCGCACGGCTATTTTTGCGAGATAAAACACGGACCTTGCCAATAAATCAATAAAAAAAAATTAATACGTTGTTTATCACCTTCTTAAAGGATTCACACGCCTTAGACTGCTAACAATGTAAGCATTTCTTTACCTGTGCCTTTTCTAAGTCAGCCTGATACCCAGAGCACTAGCAATGTAGCCCAGGAATGTCACTTTGCAAACAGTGAAGAAATATTTTTCCCCATTTAAGTGTGACAGTGGCAAAATGGCAGTTCCAAGTAGGCTCATTTCGCCTTCCGCAGCAAGTGCTTGAATGTCCTCACAATGCGTTCCACCTCAATGTTTGACTGTGGGAAGTGTCGGCTGCTGGTAACGTGATGGAAGCCATAGTAATCAGCGAAGGAATATAAGTCATTGGCATCAAACGGACGCCGATTATCATTGAGGTCCAGTCTTGGGATGCCGTAGCGTACTTTGACCCTCTTGATGGCTGTAGTGGTCACTGGGATTGTTCGAGAACGCAGGCTAATGAGCTTTGGAAACCAAAGACCTGTAGTTGACCAGGAGCGCCTAGTCTTGGACGTTCAGGTGAATGAAGTTCACTCCAACCTCCTCCAGAGGATCACCTGGAGCAACAGAAGAAAATGAAATGACGATGCAAACACACCTCTAGAGCAGTCCCTCCGAAGTGCTTAGGTTCATCTGGTGTCGCCAGCAGTTTTTGACATGAGCAGCAAACCGGGACACTCTGAGCCAGCCATTTGTGCAGTAGTGAAGCAGAAGGTTACATTTGCCACTGTAGGCTTGAGTTCGGAAAAGTTCGTCAAGTTGTGAAAGGACGAAGTCTGGAAGGGAACAAACAATCTCCTCTACGAAGAATTTGACTTAACATGTCTGGCTGGGAGGCAGGTTATCCAAACAGTCCACGCAAAAACGTGTCGTCAGTGTGGCCCGGTACAAAGAACCTGGTACTTGATGCCCATCAACTATACCTAAACCACCATATCCGCAATGACAGCTGGTTGAGGTCTACCATTTACAACAATTCCATTGGAGACCACGGACATATTCATGGATCCGTTGTACAACCCAGCTGGCGGCCAAACCTTCTTTCTCAATTTGGCTCTAGCAGCGTTCGGCTGACGTAGGCTACGGGCTCACTGGAATGCTGCTCTTGAAAAATTACCACCCGAGGCCACAGAGGTCGAAACAAAGCAGCTTCTTCAGCTTGTAAAATGCTGACTTCTGGATATGACCCATGCAGAGTCTTTCAACAATCATCTTCTGATCGGTGCGGTTACGTGCTCGATTTGGTAACAAGGCCCAGAGGACGCCGGACGCCTGCGACGTCCACAAGCACAGATATGGATTATATTGCCGTGACCTTGTCAACGTATGAAGAGATGCCTTTAGTGTTGACAACAACGCCAAGGAACTTGATGTTTTTGGTGGCGAACAAGCACTTTTCTCTGAAAGGATGACGCCTACCTTTGCCAAGTGACCAAGGACTTCTCGGAGGCGATATTCATGTTTCAAGCGTGCCTTGATAGAGATCAAGATGTCATTTATCATGTCGGAAGCCTGCGTCTGGCCTACAAGGACCTTTGGAGTGGACATGGTTTCGACCTGTGGTCGACTTGCGCAGCTAAGAACTTTTTTTTCTTTATATTTTGTGTGTTTAGAGCGTACATGGTGTAATATCGGTAGATTTAAATTGCAGCAGGTTAGAAAATTAGGTTAGCGTAGGCGGCCTGGCGGGCCATGGGAAGGTGGAGTATAGTCGGTTTCTGTGTAGTTTATTGGCGGGATTTTTCTTTGTTATAGACACGCGGGTTTTTAAGTAGCTAGGCGATGAGTCGAAAAGGCAGAAAGGTCAAGGGGGACTTGAACATGATTGAATGCGGAAAGTGCAGGTGGTGGTGCTATTTAGAAGAAACCGATTTCGAGAGCGTAGCAGACGCAGAGAAAACTAGCTTTGCTTGCCAACTTTGTGAGAAGATCGAGCATGGCCTTAAGCCTTAAAAGGCTAGAAGGAGAGTGGAAGGCTAGATTTGAAGAAATGAGGGGGCTCTTAAGGAAGAGTGGGAGAAGCGGGTCCTGCTCGAGACGCAGGTCGGGGAGCTGACGAAGGGGGGAGCCTGGAGTGAGGTGGCAAGAGCTTACTAAGGACTGTGAAGGCAAGCTAGAGCACATGGAGGTTGAGCGTAATGAAGAACAGGAGAAGCGGGCCGAACTTGAGAACCAGGTTGAGGAGCTCAGGCAGGGGTAAGCGTGGGAGGCAGGGCTAGGAGAGATGTATGTTGAAGAGAAAACCGGAAGAACCGTTCCGCTCGAGCCTTTTTATTTGTCTGCCTTCATGATCCCGTGTCACGCGCACTTCTTCTTCCTCTTCTTTCTCCTACACATTCCCACCCCGACGGCGAGTAATTGGCGATGCAAGGTCCGTCTAAAGGGGTATTCACACGAGGGAGAAATCGCGGGGATTTCTCCCCGACAGGCGCGCATCACCAGACGAAAACGCGAGGCTTTTGCACATCGCAAAGCCCGACGCTTTCGTCGCGGTAAGCGCGTGCTGTGGAGAAATCCCTGGGATTTCTCCCTCGTGTGAATACCCCTTAACTTTCAAGCGAATGCAGACGTTAAAGGGGCCTGCGAATGACCTGCTTGCTTGCCAGACGGATGTCGCACGCTCCTATTTTATCGTCTCTACGTGGAGACATCTAGCTGACTGCCGAATTTACACACTTGGGGCGGTGTCTGGTTGTCTTTTACAATGACGACGTCTCCTCCTTGTATTCTTGATACTTCATTGCAAGGGATTTGATGAGCCGATGTAAGGAGAAGATATTCACGTTTCCACCGCTTTCATAGCTGCGGTATGAGTCGCTGACAGTACAGTACTCTTCGTCTATTTTGTGAGGCTGCTAGTAATGGTACCGACCCTATCAACTTTGGTGAGAGGCTAACTGCTCCTTTGCCTATTATGAGGTGAGATTATGTTAGTGCTTGCAACTCATCGGGGTCTGTGCTAACGTGCGGGAGAGGTCTAAGTTTACGGCCGCCTCGACTTCAAAGAGGGTAGTCGTGAGTTCTTTAAATGTAAGGCTGGTGCGTCCGAGTGTTTGATTCAGAGTGTCCTTGATTGTTCTCATGATTCGTTCCCACCATCCTCCTCACCAGGGGGCGTTTTCTGCGTTGAATTTCTATTGAATCCAAATTTCGCTTGAGTAGTCTTGAACTTCTGAACTGGAGAGCATGCAGAAGGCGCTCGTCGTAGTAGTGGAAGGCCCGGGCGTTGTCTGGAACATACTATTGACGGTATTCCTCCCCTCGAAACAAATCGTCGGAATTCCGTAAGCAAGTTTGTGGTCGACATGCTGGGGACTAGTTCTAAATGAATCGCGCGTGTTACTGCGCAGGAAAAAAAGAGCAACGTAGGCTTTTGTGTGTGATGCCACTTGTATGTACATGGCGCCACAAAACTCCACTCCGATAGCGTCAGATTGGCCTGGCCAGTTTCTATTATGCGCTGCCGTGGGAGCGGCGGCATTGGTGCAGTAGCACTCATTCTTCGACGACAAAGAAGGCAGGTGTGGAAGGCCCGCTTGACATCCTGGCGTCCCTTGATGATCCAAAATCGTTCGCGTGATTCGGTAAGCGTACTCTGAACACCCGCCCGCAGAAGCCTAGTGTGCGTATACAAAATAAGCCGGTCAGTGTATCTATGGCGTCCTGGAAGCAGAATCGGAAGTTAAAGCGGCACTGACACATCAATTTTTTTTTTTTTTCATTATCCGAAACGATTGAAAACGATGCCGGGACTTTACCCTCAAAATTTGAAACTTGGGAATTCAGTACTTGTAAAGTAAAAAAACAATTTGGAAATGTCGAATTTAAACTTCCCACGTGATCTGCGCCAGTGCAGTGACGTCAAATTTTGCGGTCTCTTGCGAGTCGACTTTCTTTCGCACCTCCGCTCCACGCTACAAAGCAAAGCGCCGTTGCCACCGCGACCCGAAGCGAGGAGTGGGAGAGAAGGGCGCCGGCGGAGCGGGAAACCGATTTCTTCGTCCGGTTCCGCGACTCACCAATCATCCACTGTTCGAGCGCCACCAAGTTTTCCGAGGGAGGGTAAAAATCCAGGAGGCGACATCCCAACGCACTCTAATTTTTGGTATTTTAAAAAGAAGTGCCGTAGTGCGTTCGCAATTGCGATAACAAAAAACGCGTTTTACGATTGCCGTTATTAAATGTTATAAAAATTTCGCCTACAAAGCTTCTAAATTTCATGATTTTTGACGTCACCAATCAAAAGAAGCGAGAAGGCAAAGAGCGGGAGAGGAAAACGCCAAAAATAAAAAAGGCGCGCGCGCGCAAGGAAAATGTTTTTTCGCGATGCGTATTTTTTTTAATTTTTTTGTGTGTCTATGCTATGGTCTATGACTACAACTTGCATCGTTTTAGACAATAAAAAAATACGACCTTCGGGGTGTCAGTTCCCCTTTAAGACTGTAGGATTCACGAAGTTCTTGCAATCGACCACCGACTCCTATAACAACGTCAGGCGCAAGAAATGGGTGAAATCGGCGTACATTTGACGTGCTAGAAACTTGCTTTCCTTCAATGAGAGCCGCGACTTTGACTTAAAATCTCTCATCTTGCACTCTTCGGATCCAGTGTGTTTCTGCTTAAGAAATGTCATCAGCTGTTAGTGGTCCAGCCTTAGAACCCTGATGCGATTATGAATTTGTTAGAAACCGTTGAATCCACGCAGTTATTCGAATAACCTTGTTGATGTTGCTGTAGTTGTCCAAATTCATCAATGACAAATTTGTCTGCGCGCCTTTGGCGTGTGGTACTGAAAGAAGATTTAATAGGCGGGACTTGTTTAGTTCAGGCATGTCTTCTCCGTGTGCAACATCGGCAACGGAGAGTCGGGTTGGCCAGTTTACAATAGGCAGCGCGAGCCATTTTAAACCAGTCTACCACGTGCCCTTGTGCAATAGAAAAGGGACCGAGACACCTCTTGTCAATACATCTGCAGGATAGTCTTCGCTTCTGCAGTGGTTCATTACACATTCCTTCGTGCGTTGCTGAATTTCGGTAACTCTGTTTCTAACGAAGGGTTGTCATCTAGTTGCGTCACTACAGATCCAACTCAGTGCAACCTTGGAATCTGTGCAGAAATATTATTGTAGATTATCAAAACCTGGACTGTTTTGAATATAGCTGTGAAGTCTTGCAGCAATCAGACACGCGAGTAATTTTGCTCTAGGAAAAGTTATTGAATTTACCGGCACCACTCTATATTTGGCGATTAGAACGCGCTTCGAATGAATCCACTGACGAAGAAACTCCAAGGTATACTGCTGCTCCATATGCTTGGGGACGTGCATCGGTGAATACGTGTAGCTCCCCGCTGTGGCTACCCTGGGATTGCGTGAGCCGCACGCATCGAGGAATTCTGAGTGATGAGAGATGGGTTAACTATGTGTACCAGTAAGTTCATACTCTTTTCTCCTTTTTATGGAGGTTTTCATCCCAGCTAGAGTCGTTGTTGTGTCCACAAAGTTTGAAAACACAGTCTTGCGCGAATTGTGAATGGTGCCAAGTACCCGAGGGGATCATAGGACCGCGAAAATGTATCAAGTGCCAAACGCTTCGTAGTCAGTGCTGTTTCCAGGAAATTATAAACGTTCTGCGTACTCAGAACTAAATCATCTATTTTTGTGTCCCATGAGAGACTTAATACGTTCACCGTGCAGCTTTTTAATGCGAAAGCACTAACTGGGTCCCATGGAGCAAGCCGACGTCCTCAGCCGTGCCAAACGGCAGATAAATTCCCGAAGCCGCAATCTGAGACATCCCACCTCTGAAACCACACAGAAAGCCACGCAAAACGGCAGTGATATGAAGCCGCCGTGCGTCAGTTTCAATCAGCGCCACCCCATGGCGCTGCCTGCCCGCGCCGGAGCAGAAACGGCCAAGGCACCTGTGGTGTACAGAGGGCGCTACGAGCGCAGGGGCGGTGGCCGGGCAAAACCTGGTGCGTACGGCACTTTTCAGTTGTACTCGGCACGAGCGGTGCTGAAGAGCGACAGTCGAATAAAGGTCTTCGAAAACGCAACAACTGACGACGAGCGTTCAGCCACGCGAGCCTCGTCAAAGAATCGCCCGCCGCACTACTCCCCAGTGACATCGCGACGCCATGGCGAACCTCGGTCGAATTGAACCGTTCGACGAAGCGGGCACGGACTGGCCAACCTACATCGAGCGACTCGACCAGTTTTTCTTCGCAAACGACATTAAACCAGAAAGGCAAGTGGCAGCGTTCCTAAGCCTCATTGGCGCGAAGACGTACGCTCTGTTAAAGAGTTCGGTGGCTCCGGACATCCCAGCTAGCAAGTAGTACATCGAGCTGGTAGCTGTATTGCGAGAGCACCTGTCGCCGAAGCCTCTCGTCATCGCGGAACGCTTCCGTTTTCACAAAAGGAATCAAAATGAGAATGAAAGTATCCTCGAGTTCGTAGCCGAACTGAAAAAGTTGGCGCAGACATGCGAATTCGGCGGCACCTTGACCGAAGCCTTACGCGACCGCATGGTATGCGGTATCATCAGTGACTCTATTCAAAAGCTTCTGTAGTCGGAAGCTGGCCTGACTTTTAAGAAGGCGCTAAAATCGCAGTGGGAATGGAAGCCGCCTCAGCGAACGCACAGATTTTCTATGGCCGGAGCGCGGACGCCGAAATGCTCAAGGTGGAGCGGGACAAGCCCGAATGCAAGCACTGCGGACTTACGAATCCCACAGCAACTAACTGCAGGTGGAAAGGCTTGGACTGTCGCAGGTGCGGAAGACGCGGACACCTTGAACGAGTGTGCAAGAGCCAGCAGTCCGGGCCAGCAGCTTCTCAACACCACGGAGCACCTACACTAGGCCGGAGAAATAAAGGGGAAAAGGTCAAAGCGCTAAACGTCGACACGGAAAACGAGGTCGAGGTGTTCGAACTTCGGGGGACCCGTCCGAGGCATCTGCAAGTAACAGTGAAAGTGAACACGATTCCCCTGACGATGGAAGTAGACACCGGGGCGGCGGTGTCTGTACTCCCGCTAGAACTGTACAAAAAAAGGTTTCCTAATCTGGTCAAGGGAAGAAGTGGATTTGTTCTTCGAGCATTTACGGGTAACAAGGTGAAGCCGGTAGGGGAGGCGCAGGTAGAGGTGGAGTACCAAGACCAAGTTCACAAGTTGCCGCTGCAGATTGTGGACTTTAAGAGTCCCCCGGTTTTGGGACGTGACTGACTACAAGTGCTGAGGCTCGACTGGACTAGCATCAAGGCTGTCTAGTGTTTGGAGAAGGGGAGCAAGGAACAAGTCAACAAGCTTTTGAAGGACTTTGCTCAGGTGTTCTCAGACGATCTGGGCCGTCTTCAGGGGTTTGAAGCTCAGGGTTTGAAGCGCACCTCAAGCTGAAGAGTGAGTACACTCCAAAGATCCTCAAGCCAAGACCAGTGCCCCACGCCCTGAAGGCAGCAGTCTCTAAAGAACTGATGGCGGTGAAGGAGACAGGGATCCTGACCCAGGTGGATAGCAGCAAGTTTGTATCGCCCATCGTGCCAGTTGTCAAAAAGTATGGAGACATAAGAATCTGCGGCGACTACAAGTCAACAATCAACCCGTGCTTGGAGGTCGACAATTGTCTACTCCCCAGGATAGAAGAGATGATTGCAACGTTGGCAGGAGGGAAGTTTTTCTCAAAGTTGGACCTCTCAAAAGCCTACCTACAGCTGGAGATGCATCCTGCAGCGCGGAAGTACCTCACCATCAACACCCAGTTGGGGCTGTTTCAAGTTAACCGTCTTCCTTTCGGCATAGCGTCTGCAGCCTCCATTTTTAAAAGAACTAGGGATCAAGTGCTCCAAGGGTTGCCGCAGACCACCTGCTACCTGGACGACATCCTGGTGACCGGCAGAACACAAGGTGAGCATCTTGAAAACTTGAAAGCTGTCTTTACGCTATTACAAGAAATAGGAATGCGTCTTCAGAAAGAAAAGTGCAAATTCTTCCAAACGGAACTTACATACCTCGGTCATGTAATCGGTCAGGATGGTCTACGAACCATGGAGGATGAAGTAGCGGCACATCGAGATGCACTTACTTCAAAGAACAAGTCAGAGTTGCGTTCATCCCTTGGGCTTCCTAACTACTATGGCAAATTTCTACCGAATTAGGCAACTACCCTGTATCCTCTGAATTGTCTACTGCAGAAGAATGCAGCACGGGACAGCACAGACTGTCAGAACTCCTTTGACTCGCTAAAGAAGCTTGTGACGTCAGCACCGGTCCTGACGTATTTTGACCTGCGTCGACCCATTATACTGGCATGCGATGCATCGGCGTATGGAGTAGGGGCAGTCCTGTCCCATATGTTTGAATATGGAACAAAGCAGGCCAGTAGCTTTTGCTTCTAGGACCCTGACCGAGCACGAGAATTATTCTGTTAGAAAAAGAAGGCCTAGCTATCATATTTGGAATAAGAAGTTTCCACTACTATTTGTACGGCTGTCAGTTCACGCTGATCACTGACCACGCTCCCTTACAGAAATTCCTAGGCCCAACGACCGGGATCCCTACGATGACAGCAGCGAGGCTTCAGAGGTGGGCCTGTCAGCTAGCCTACCGCTACACAATCGTCCACCGGTCTTCCGAGGAAAATGCCAACGCAGAGTGCTTGTCAAGACTGCCAAAAGCAACGGACGACCCCAACACCGATTCTGTCGACGAAATGTAAGCCTTCTGCTGTGAGTACTTCGACAATGCACCTCTTAAATGTAAAGAAATTCCACGGGCGACGTCAAGAGACCCTCTCCTAAGTCAGATCGTGGAAAGAGTAAAGCATGTTTGGGGCGCAGAACGCAAGGCAATTCATCCAGGGTATGCGCCCTTTCACGTACGCCGCAATGAACTTTCACTCCACCAAGGATGCCTCATGTGGGGTTTACGGGTGGTGATTCCGAAGACTCTGCAGAAAAAGGCCCTAGAAGAACTCCATGGGGACCATTATGGCATTGTGCGCACTAAAGAATTGGCCAGGAGCTATGTTTGGTGGGCATCGATTGATATGGACATTGAAAGGGAAATCGGAACGTGTACCATGTGTCAGCTGCACCGAAACAACCCATCCGCTGCTCCCCTACACACTTGGGCATGGCCGACACATCCATGGGAGCGACTGCATGTGGATCAAGCGGGACCTCTCATGGGAAAAATGTTCCTCGTCCTAGTGGATGCTCACTCGAAACGGCTGGAGGTGTTTGTTTTAGAGTCTACGACGTCAAAGGTCATCATCCAGTGTGTACAAGAGTGCTTCGCACGGTGTGGCTTGCCCACAACCATGGTTTCTGACAATGGGCCTCAGTTCGTGTCTGAGGAATTTCAACCTTTCTTAAAGAACAATGGTATAGCCCAGGTCACGTCTGCACCATATCATCCCGCCACAAATGGATTAGCTGAGCGGTTTATTCAGACCATGAAAAACTACCTCCGAAAACAACTTCGAGCCAACCCCTCCGTACAAGGCTTTCACGTTTTCTTCTGTCGTACAGGAACACCCGGCACCCGACAACAATGGATTCTCCGGCCCAGTTGATGCTACAGCGGAGTCTCCGCACCAGACTGGACCTCCTGAAACCATCCGTTGCAGACTGTGTGGCCGACGCACACTACCGCCAACAGCGGCAACACCCAGGGCAAGAGCGGGCTTTCACTGCAGGAGACCAAGTCCACGTCAGAGATTATCGAAGTGGTCACAAGTGGCAGCCAGGAACAGTCATTGCCCAGACTGGTCCAGTGTTTTTTCTAAGTGCAAGTTTCCCCGGGACAAGTGTGGCGAAGACATCAGGACCAGTTGCTCCGAGCACCGTCGCAAGACTCCGGACCGTCCGAGCAGCGTCCAGACGAGGCAGCAGTGGTGTCTGCCACGGCTTTGACAGACAGCGCACCTGAAGGCAGTGCAGGGGACTGATACCTTCCACAGGCATCTTTGTCTGCACCATCCGAAGTCCCAAGGCCAAGAAGCAGCGGTACAACCCAAGATGCTGAGACGCTCATTGATGCAGATAATAGTGACAGAGAGCGACGGTATCCCGTGCGAGATCGGCGCAAGTCTCGGAGACTGAGAGAAGTGTGAAAAAAAAAAAGAAAAGAAAGCGACAGACTTTTCTAAACAATTACTTACTGTTAATGGCTGGACGTCACTTGCTGGGTATGTTTGTTTAAAAAGGGGGGGGGGGGGGAAAGATGTGGTGTCCAGAGGGCGCTACGAGCGCGGGGGCGGAGGCCGGGCAAAACCTGGTGCGCACGGCACGAGCGGTGCTGAAGAGCGTCAGTCAAATGAAGGTCTTCGAAAACGCAACAGCACCGACTGGTCCTTTCGGTGCCTCGGCCGTTTCTGCTCTTGCGAGGGGCACGCAGCGCCGAGAAGATCAGATGCGGCCGCGGTGCCGAGAGGATCAGAAGTGGCCTCGGTGCCAAGAGGGTCAGAAGCGGCCGCGGCACGTAGAACGACATTCATGCTTTCGCATCCACAACTCATAAGTGCTTAGGTGTATTTCGAGCCGTTTTCGGGGCTGCATGCCTGCCGCTGGCAAGACTGCGTTTGCCCAGCAATACGTAGTAAAAGCATCGGGTACAGTCGGGCTCCCAAGACTGAGATTGTCGGCGTAGAATGAAGTTCGGAGGCGAACTGCCACTTCCGGGTAATCTTCCAGGGATTTAAAGTGATGCTTCAGCATCAATGCTAGCACAAATAGGCTTGAAGATGCTCCGAAGGGTACTCGGGTCATTCGCCAATCAACAAAGGTTGGAATTGGTTGATTGTCTGTTAGAAGGTGCTCTAGCCCCAGGAAACAAAGCGCGTCCCGGTTTTGTTGACGCATGCTGATTTGGAGGTACGCCTTTTCCATGTCTGCTGTTGTGATGTTCGGAGCACTGCTGAACGATCGAATCATACGAATAATATCTGTATCAACCTTGGGGCCCTTGTAGAGAACACTGTTTAACGAGATCTTCCCGGCGGCATTCAAAGATGCATCGAATACGACGCAGACCATTGTGCTAACTGCTTCTCGTCGAACTATGGCATGATGTTTTAGATAATATTCATTTTCTGACATCGGTGTGATGGGTTAACACGTTCTGCGTGACCGTCCTGAAAATACTGCCCGATTGCGTTGTCGTATTCTAGAAGTGTTTCTGGGTGCTGGCTGAATTGTCGTAACTGTGCTCGAAGGCGTGATTCTGCCACGGTGCGGTTATTGTTGTCGAGTGACAAGCCAGGTGACTTTATCATGAGTGGAACTTTGTAGCGGTTGCTTAACTTGACGATGTTATTCTCAAATTTCAAAACCGTCGAAAATTCTTCAGCATTTACAGTTGGTATGTCGGCGATTTTAATGGAACCGAGGCGCCACATCTCGGACTGACAAAATGGTTCTGGCAGTCTGTAAGCGGTTCACGTGCCAGAAAGAGGGTCTCTATCGTCCTTGGAGATTTAGAAATTGACGGTGTGTTTGTGCCTTGTAGCATCTATCCAAAAATAGTGTTCACGCCTGTAAGTTCATCGTCGAGGCGGAGACTTTCACCGGTTACAATCCTCCTATATTTATCCGAGCCAAAGAGAACGCCGATCTCGCCTGGCTCATTGGCCTTTGTTGGAGGAAGATCGGCAGCTACGAGCCCGTGTATCCGCAGCTTGCCTAGAAGCTCACCATTGATAGGAAGCAAGCTCATGGTAAATAGCTGCGAAACTTCCAAAGCTTCAAGTGTGATCCGTGTGTCGTTATACTGGCATAACATGGTTACCAGGACTCGTCGGCAGTAGTGTCGCTTTGGAATGCGAGTGTTCCAAATGTGAATATGGCGACCCCTTCGTTGCCGAGTACTTGGCATCCTAAATTTTTGGACACGTCATGTCGTATGAATGTTTTTTGGCTGCCACTGTCCACTAGGATCCTGACCAGGATGTTATTCGAGTGTCCAATGGCCCAGGCTTTAGCACGTTGTCGAAGTACCGTTGTGGAATTGAACGTGCGCGTGGGTGCGTTTGGCACGGGTGGTTGTTCTTTGACGGAGTCATTTGGCATGGATTGAGACGTGAATCTTCCTCTGGTTGTCTGAGCAGAAGATCGATTGCCCTGTCGGACATCGCAGCAAAAAATAGTAAGGTGGTGGCCATTGCAGCAAGCGCAGTTGATATCTCTTGGCGTGTGGCATTCCCTGGCGAGATGGTTGATCTTGCCACAGCGAAAACAGCGCCTTGCGATCCTCAGACGGTTGCGCTTGATTTCAGCAGGCAGTGTTGCTTGACAATCCTGCAGATCGTGTTCCGACGTGTTTCAGAATGGACAGGACGAATTAAATGTTACCGATGACCCCGCTGGTAACATGTACGCTGATGGAAATCTTTGTTGCTCATTTCTCTGGTAGTCCCCCTGTCCTAGTGGTGCGTTGTTCCTCAGGCTTGTTGTTATGTGAGATGCGTGAGATTCCTCTCGACTTTCCACCTGGATACGCAGAAACGTAATCATGGTCTTTACTTGCTCTGGTAGTCGATATCAGGATTTTTCGATTTCCCCTGCCTCGATTCCTTCATCTTTTGCCTATATGAAATGGCAATATTTTGTGGGAGGGCCCGCATTAGCGCTCTGTTGAGTACAGTCGCGTACTGAGCGGGGGGATTCCTAAATTTTCAAGGGAGCTTACTAGGACGATCACGTTGTCGTACATTTGTCGCAATTGGGAAATGTCGGAATTCTTGATAGTCGGTAAGGCCAGAAGCTGGTCAAAATGGTCATCTACCAGAACATCGTGTCGTCTGAAGCGCTCGGTTAGTACCTTGACTACAACGTCGTATTCTTCTTTGGGAGCCGAATCCATTCAACTGCGGGCTTGGCTTGGCCGGTGAGGTATGACAGAAGATACTTGCATTTTTGGATTGAAATGTATTAAATGAAATCTTTATTTCCAGAAAGTTACTCTAGCGGACCTCCAGACAAAAAGCTACGATATGGTAACTTGACTGGGTCTGGGGCCATAAAGCAAAACAAGCATAGCAATCTGGCAGAAAAGTGGGATACATTGAAAAGCCTCGTTATAAAGCCTATAGAGTTTCTCTTACCAACTAAACATGTACTTCAGTATCAATAAACAGAGTAAACAAGCGAGAGCGCAGAAACGTTCGGCAGCAAGCATATTATGCGAAAGCGAGAATAAGAAAACGAAAAATGTCATACAGAGACATCCTGAAACACATATACAATACAGATCTAGTCGAGAGTGTATATATCTATATTTTCAAGGTGGTACCTGTTGAGTAGAGAAGTCAACATATGGCGAAGGGATTGCAAAGCATGATTCGTGCGGAAATGAGGAACATGCCATACCTCAGAGCAGCGGACACTGATCGAGCGAAGGCCTCGTGCAGCTCCCTCGATATCCGATCGGCGTATCTGGCCAAAAACCTCGTGTCACTAAATGACGGTGTGCAGGAGCAACGGCTGCAGTGCGTGGCGAGGTGTCCCGACGGGGTGGCCCGTGTAGCCGCAGCATGTTCGCGGGCGCGATCATTAAAGCATCTGCCCGTTTGACCAATGTACGATGCTCCGCATGACATGGGGATTTCGTATATGACGCCCGTAGCACATTCCGTGTACCTGTTGCGGTGCTTCGTATTGCAAGGATCTGCTGACTCACGGGGATTGTTGATTCTGCATTAGTGACACGTCTGTGTCACTATCGGCAAAAGAGCACACTTTTCTACGAAGGGGGCTACACCGGACGTAGTATGACTGTGTAGTATGACTGTGTAGTATGACTGTGTAGTATGACTGTGTAGTATGACTGTGTAGTATGACTGTGTAGTATGACTGTGTAGTATGACTGTGTAGTATGACTGTGTTGTTTTCCATGAGTATATAAGAGAGTGGTTTTTTCATAAACGCTAGTTGCGAGTGCGCCTTGTTCACGTCTCCTTTCTTGTATCTTGTCCTTGTGTATTTTCGGCGCCCTGAAAGTTATCATGAACCAACTAGCCCAGATTGCCATTCTAATACATTGAAAAGCCTCGTTATAAAGCACATTGAGTTTCTCTTACCAACTAGTCATGTACTTCAGTATCAATAAACAGAGTAAACAAGCAAGAGCGCGTTCGGCAGTAACCATATTATGCGAAAGCGAGAATAAAAAAAAAGAAAAATGTCATACAGAGACATCCTGAAACACATATACAATTCAGCTCTAGTCAGAGAGTATATATATATCTATATTTTCTAGGTGGTACCTATTGAGTAGAGAAGTCAACATATGGCGAAGGGATTGCAAAGCATGATTTGTGGGGAAATGAGGAACATGCCATATCTCAGAGCAGCGGACACTGATCGAGATTTCCTTTTTATTTAAAGGTGCGCCAAACAAACTCAATGAATTTATTTGTTCCGAAAACGAAACCATACAAAAGACGATACACGTGCATATATTTAATGGCAATAATCCTGAATTTTTCGAACACCGGTTTAGTGGGATATAGGTAGTGTACATCAGCGATGATACGTAGTATCTTTCTTTGAAGTAACAGTATTTTGTTTAAATTCGAACTTGTTGTTGTGCCCCACACGAGGTGACAATAATTTATATGAGACCGGAAAATGGCATGATAAATCATAAGTTTAATGTTAACAGGCAACATTGAGCGGCATCGTCTAACAACGCCAATGACTTTGCACAACCTGCTGACCAAATATCAATATTGTGACCCCACGACAGATGTTCAGAGAAAATTTGTGGTGCTTAACTATGTCGATTACTGTACCACTTAAGGTGAGGGATTTAGTGAAGGAGACGTGCTTATTCAATGACCGAGATATGAGTGCCTAGGTATTGTTTACATTAATTGTAAGGCAATTAACCTCAGACCATCTGCCGAATTGTGCGAGAATATCGTTCCCCTTAATAATTAGACTTTCTGCGTCTACGCCCGACACAAAAAGGCTTGTGTCGTCGGCATATATTACAGACTGCGCAAAGTACTAACCTTTACCACGTCGTTCATAAAAATGTTAAAGAGCTGAGGGCCCAGTATCCTACCTTGAGGCACGCCGCAGGTTACAGCTTTGAGGGAAGAAGATCGCCCGTCGATGCTGACACACTGCTGGCGATTGGAGAGATAGGAAGCTCCTAATTGCCACGTGGAAGTGATTCCAGAAACCCTGCCCATCTCTGAGGTTTCCATCGAAACTTAGTATTTGGAGTTTTAATAGGGCTACGGTTCGAGGATGCTGCCGTGGAATAGACGTCGCAGTCGATGCTTGAGTGGCAGGTTCCGCATTCAGAAGGCGAGGGGTTGTTGCCATAATGAAGCTGACGTTATTTTCGCGCTCCATCTGGCTGGCGATTTCGTTTTCGAGTTCCCCCTCGTCGATTAATGCTGCGATTCCCCTAACTAGAACTTTCAAATGTGCTTGCCTTTGTTGAAGATAATCTGCGTGGTTCTGCAATTCGTCCTTGGCTGGATCGGGGCTGACCAGAATCTCCTCCATTTGCGAGATCGTGCGGGTGACTGCTGCTCGAGCGGCGGCGCGGGTTCTTTTAGCTATTTACATCGTAAAAATTTATGGAGTCAGGTCTTCTCCTGGAACCGTTCCGTTCAAGCTTTTTTATTTGTCTGCCCTCATCGTTCCTTTCCCGGGCGCCTTCTTCTTCCCCTTCTTTCTCCAACAAAAGGAAGTGTGAGGGTAGAGTGAGGAAGGACAAACAATGATGGCAGAATTGAGGGGCATTCTCAAAGTAAAGGTCGAGAAGAGGGTCGACCTAGAAGCACAGTGACAAGAGATGAAAAGGGAGCCGACAGCGGGGGTAGTGCCAGAGGTGCAAAGGGCTAGAGAGTGGGGAGCGAGCAGTGCGGACACGATCCGGTTTCTAGGGCATATAGTGAAGACGCGCAAAAAGAGAAGGAAACAGCTGGATCGATAGAGCTTAACCTACTATCGGTGGTATATGGAGGGTGTAGCAGTGTAGTGCCAGGAGAGGGAGGGCAGCAGTCGGCAGCTAGGAGAGTCCTAGTAGTGGGAGACTCCAACGTGGCAAGGATCGTAGAGGGAGTGCTAGGCAAGTTGAAAGAGGACAAAATAGTGTGAGTAGAGGCCGAGCCAGGAAATTACATGGTAGATGTCATTGCCAAGGAGGAGGAGGAGGTACTGTGGGACAACATGGAGAGGGAAAACTTAGTGTTATTCCACGCAGGACTCAACGATGTGTTGAACGGGAGGAGCCAGAACCTGGCAAAACAGATAGAGGTAAGACTGGGTAATAAACTAAGAGCGGTCTGTGAGAGGGTGCATGTAGAAATATGCACTATCCTACGTGTGCAGGGGCAGTCTCTTGACATCGAGAGGTGGGTCATTAAGGCTAACCGAGTGATTAAGGGGATGAGCGGACGGCTTGATTACAGCGTAAAAGAGATAAACCGGGAGGTTTATGCGGCTGGCTCCAGCCCTTTTACACGGGGTGGAATTCACTGCAGTTCAGACACAGGTAGAAGAGTAGGAGAGAGGCTGGTCGGCATGTTGCAGCTTTATTGGGGGCCCACAGAACCCGAACGACACCGGTGTAGCTGTGCCAGTACCATATGTACCAGTACTGGAGTCGGGGGAAGCTCCTGAGTGTGAGTACCGCAAAAACAGCAGGGAAAGCAGGAGGAAGCCTGTAGATATAAGAGAGTCACAGAGTATGGGGCAGGAGAGCCACACCTTAGAGATGAAGGGGAACCATCGTACATACATACCAGGCTACTTCTGGGTAAAATGCAACCAGAGGGGAGGAGGTGAACGCAAAGGCGGAGGTCTAACCATGTTAGTTAATGGGGTATCCACACGAAGGAGAAATCCGCCCTTTTCCTCCGCGGAGCGCGCATCACGTGAGACATATGTCATTCCTTTTTGACTCCTGGCGGCGCCGTTCTCCGTGGCGGAGGCGCGGAGACTTCGTACTGTTAGCACGAGAGCTCCGCAGGTGGGCGGCGGAGCCGAGGACGGAGTTTCCCCGATTGCTGACGTCACGATATCCGTCAGCGGAGTTCTCCTTCGTGTGGATACCCCTTAAAGGAAAAGACTAAAGCTGCAGCGAACATTTATAGCTGAAAGATAGGGTAACACGTCTGAATACTCTTCTGGGGTTCGCTTACCTGAAAACAGGAAAACACTCAAGGGATAAAGACACAGAACACTTTACATGTATATCGAGGGACATCAAAGAAATTGATCTTAATCATGAAATAATTATTATAGGAGACATTAATATTAATATCCAGTTAGGAGAGTTTGACGGATTCACGGATACTAGCGGAAACTTATTAGGAGATTTCTGTGCTGCCCTGGACCTATAGTGTTAGTTAAAGGAGAAGTAAATTGCGACGGGAAAACAACATGGGAACGAAACAACTCACACTCAACAATATACTACTGCTTCATGTCCCACAAACTGTAGAACAAATTAGGAAGTATGGAAACAGATGAGGAAGGTTCAAAAACCTTAAAGGGGTTATGACACGAAAATTAAACGTGTAGATTATGCTTGAAATGGAATGCTCATAGGCCATTTAGTATATACAGCAAGTTATGCGATTTTTAGAGCTCTGGTAATTGCAATATTCAATTTACGAAGTTTTATCATTTTCATCTGGTGACCAGGCAACACTGCTCACGTTAGTCACACCATGGTGTCCATAAACCACGTGACCATGAACGCTCTCCCATTCTAGGCGCCCCATGATCGCCCAAGCTCTCCCCTCGTCGCGGCACGTTCAAAACCGCTCACACAACTCGGTAACCCGAAAGCTATTCTAGCTCTCGCCCCCGGCCCGTTGACCTTCCACCCTGCATGCGCCTGCGAGATATTCCCGGACGACGGTGACCACGGCGAGCTCGTTCGTAACTCGTCGTCGCTGTAGCTGGTCGCCAGCTGGCCGCAGTCAAAATGAACAGCTTCCAACATCTCTTGGTAGCAATCACTCTCATCGCTGCTGCGATCAATGTCGAACACTTCGACAAGGCGAGCGATGCCGTAGACATAATCGTCACGGACCGCATGCTCGAAACGTGGAAGGTAAACGAGCAAGCTGAGGCTCGAGAGGCCAAGAGAGCCAAGTCTGTAAGTGCGTGCAAGGAGACACCGCGCTGGAGGCTGGCTGCGTAGCCAACCTCCAGCTCCGCCCGGATCTGCCCTTCCGAGGGGTCCGCATATAAATCGACTTATCCACGAAACTATCGCGCCATTTTCAAAACAAATTTAGCAGGATTATAGGAACATACAATGGGTCCTAGCAGTATAGTTATGTCATCTTTTATTTTTGGCGTGTCATAACCCCTTTAAAGGGTGACGACAGAAAAATTAAGAGTAAGTTTAGCGCTTCCGAACTAGAACAACAAGCTAAGGAAAGAGCGGGTAATCAGAAACTAAGTGAAGGTCAAATACAAAAAGTATGTAAAAGTATTGAAAACATAGTATCAAAATAACCAGAAAGAAAATGGACGTATGAGAATTTGATAGGATTATTTAAAAGAGAATTAGAGAAGCATCGAATTAATCTAAAAGGAAAGAAAAAACGAGGACACAAACCAAAAAGCTTGTGGGATAAGGAGATCAAATCTCCAAAAATCACGTAGCCAGAAGCATATACACCTTTCCAAAAAACGTTCCTAGGCCGCCGCCATGTTGCTGATGCTGATGCGGCTGGTGCGAATCTTGCGCCTTCTATCAGCTAGAAATTTTCTCCCACTTTCTTGGACTGTAAAAACCCGCTCAGCGCGATTCTCTACCTATGTTTTGAGGTTTTGCATTCGATGTTACCTAGCCCCTCTTGAGAGTTTCCACTTAATTTTTCTGATGCATGCTGCATACCCTTTCTCTGCTATCTTCCACTGTGAGAAATAGGGCTGGAAAGTGGCAGCCATTCAAGCGTTTTTGCTCGACATTAACTCGAAACGAAGGATGGGAAGGAAGTCGAACAGCCCTCGACGCGATTTGGCGAACAATGACAACTGTTCTCCCCACTCCCAGAGATAATCTGCGTACAGTCCTCCTCAGTCATCTCCAAAAATAGTTGTTCGGGCTGGGGTGGGAAACGGGTCAGTCGCTTTCGCTCCTTTGCCTTGGTGCAGGTGTGAAAAAAGAAGCTCTCCCCCAAAACGTGCCCCCAACGAAGTCATCTTAGATTCCGTTCGATATTCATGAGGTGACTGTGTTATTTGATATCTTTCTCAAATAATTCTTTTGAAGATAACGCTGCATCGTGTGCTACGTGCAATATATTGTTCAAATGTTAACACTTGCTAAATTGTATGTCTGTGTCCTGTCCATCGGTAAACACGTAATTTGTGAGCGTGAAAAATGGGTGCCTTTCGTTTTCAATTATTTTCGAGAGCTAAGCTCTTTGTCATTTGACACGCGGCTAATCGGGTGGCGCCGTCAAAACTTGTCGTAAAAAGAAAACGACCACTAACATTTCAGTTGCATTCGTTCTGTCGAACGCGTACCCAACAAAAGTAGTTTACAGTTTCTTTTTTGCTTTTTTTCAATGTGATACAATGCTTTCTCAATGTCCTCAGTAAAATACATGTACCATGAAACACAAAATAGAGCGGGAAAAGACGAGAATTTAGCCGCCATCAGTGTTTGAAACTGCGCCTAAGCTGGCTGCGCCTATCGAAATCACAGTCCACTCGGTTAGGGTTAGCAGGGACGTCGGTGAGAGTTTACCCTCTCACCCTGGCAAAGAAAAGGGAAGCCTTGCCAGTTGAAGAAGCATCAAAATGGGAGAACTTCCAAGAGCGGAAAATGCAAACATCAGCTTTAATACACGCCAAAACTGGGAGTGCACGACGGCATTGGATGATGGAAATAAGTAACAAAAATAGGAATGCACCAAAAGAGTTTTGGGAGCACGTTAAAGCGCAGGGGAGAAAGAGATGGTTTTCCAACACTTACTGACCACACAGGGGGGAGAAGAGTAGAGGGGAAAAGGCACGGAAATATATTAAGCAGACAATCAAAGAGGCTTTCTCCCAGCTTGAGCAGAGGAGGACAATAGATACCAATGACAGCAGCAGTGTAGAGGAGGATCAAAATTGTGTGACAATGGAGACGACCACAAGAGAATGGAATAAGGCAGAAAGTAAGGTTCGTGCAGGTACAGCGACAGGCTCAGACGACATAACCGTGTAACTCATAAAGACGCTAGAAAAAAACAAGCAAATTGAACTTACGGCAAGTTATTAATCAAATAATTATGGGAGAAGAGGTACCCAATGATTGGAAACTAAGTGAAAGGAGAGTAATATATGAAGGCAGAGGGAAACAAAGGCAACATTAAGTAATATCGCCCAATAAAGGTAACTTCATTTCTATAGAGATTAGCTATGCAGATTAGAGCACTGCACGGGCGGGAATTTCCCGGCCCGGCCCGACCCGACCCGACCCGGCCCGGAAGAGACACTGCCTGGGCCCGGCCCGTTCCCGGCACACTTTTGTGACAGAAGCTTCAGCCCGGCCCGACCTCGATAAAAAATGTTTAAATATAAGCCTGAGCCCGATCCGAGCCCCACAGATTATATACATGAGCCCAAAAAAGTATGCAGGCCTTAACCTAAAAACTGTTTAAGCATAAAGCTAGCATATTTTATTTCAATTTCTTTTACACTTGGACCGAGGTTTTTGACACGATAAATATCCCGACTTAGACGATGTATTTTTGACAATATGGGCAAAATATGCAGTTTATAAGTGATTTTGAGAAAGCAAAAAGTGGTCAATATTTATTTATGCATTTCTTAAAGAAATATTAGACTTTTCGTTGTTCAGTTCGCTTAGAACTTTCTTCTCTATGTATTTTTGGGAAGAAACAATCACAATCACGCTAGTGCATTTTCGAATGGCTGTATAAGTATAAAATTATCTATAATCAGATTACCTTTGGTGGCATAGTACGGCTCCCTGCACAAAGTGCAAAATCAAGCTCACAATTTTTTTCTGTTTTTTTTTTTTTTTGAAAAGCAGGGGAAAACACTTATGTTGTACCCTGCGACTGGAGTGCCCTAGTTTTCTTGACCGCACTTTTCCACTATGCTGGTGGAATACATACGTTTCCTTTTATCCACGTGAATACTTCCCAAATGCAAGACGTCCTTTTTTTCTTTAACTGCGCCATAGTGATTTTGCATTTCGCTTTTTTGTTTTCATTGAACCTTGTGGGCACCCTGGTGGCTCCCCAGCCAAGTTGCCCGACTGCGAGGCAAAGGTGCCGAAGTTTTCCCGCGTGGCGGCGACGTCACGCCAGCCACGCGCACATCGGATGCGCCGCCTTGATAAGGCAGATCAGAGGCGGCGCACAGGGAGTCGCTGCCTGGACTCCGGCACCGCCGGTAGCAATGTTAATCGTCTTGTCCACGTCCCATTAAATGTAGTTTCTTGTTGTTGAAACCGTAGGCTCCGTGTTATTCCTCCGGGTCGGGTATGCAGCAAGGCAAACCGACCACAACCTAAAAGATCAATTATCGCAATTTTTGTTATCAACAATATAGAATTTGCGGCATGCGAATGCCCAGCCACGGCCCGGGCCGACACAGGCCGAAAAATGTTTTGTTCAGGCCCGAGTCCGGCCCGGGCCCGAGAAAATGCGTGCTACCCGGTCCGAGCTCGGCCCGCGGGCCGGGCCGGGATCGGGCCTTCGGGCTTGCCCGGGGCCCGTGCAGTGCTCTAGTGCAGATAGTAAAGCGGTGTATGAAGGAATGGACAGAAGATATGCAAATACTGGGTGAGCTCCGTAACAGATTTCGAAAAGACAGAAGACTGGAAGAGAACCTAATCGTCACCCCACAATGTATAGAAATAGCAATGAAGAGACAAACTCCTTTGTGGTTTTCTTATTGGGAAATCAAGGGAGTGTACGATAATGTGAGCCAAAAAAAAAACTCTGGTGTAAGCTGAAGGAGTATAATTTAGATGTAAATTCGGTTAGGTTATTTTAGCAGGTGTACACAGACGATAAGGTAGTTATAACATGGGAAGCAGAAACTACAGAAGCCGCAGCAATAAAAAGAGGGTTCAGGCAGGGCTGTCCACTGTCACCTCTTCTCTTCAAAATATATCTTAGTAAAATGAAAAAAAAAATTAGAGCAGAGCAACTTTGGTTTTGATGTGATTTACATGGTCGAAGAAAAATTATATCTAGAGCGTTATTTGACAAACCCGCATTTGCTAACACGAATGCCACCGATTGTTAAAAAAAAAAAAAAAAAAAAAAAAAAAAGCGGGCACGGAAAGCCGTATTTTTGTCACATGTGTGGACACCTAAAACGAGTAGTAAACAGTACCGCTCCAGCGTCTCGCAGGAAGAAAAAAATACAGGAGCATGGCCCGTCTCCCAGGGGGGCGGGTGTAACGGAGGAAAGGAAGAAAAATAGGATGGATTATATTATTATTATGATAATTACCGTATTTTTCATGCAGTTCACATGTGAAAATTTCGGATGATAAGAATAAAGTTTTACCTTCAAAGTCCGCACCCGGTGCATAGTCCGCCCTTAACAAATTATCATACAGAACATACCTTAAAAATGCCTGCTTCATTATCTCACATCGAAACTTGTATACATATCGTAGCAGAAGTCGGATTCAGTGATGGGGGTTATTGTTTACACGGGTATTGGAGATAGAACTCAAGGTTACCTTCCGGTATATATTGCCGCTCGCTCAGTCTGTCCTTCCTCTTCCTCTTCTCCCAGGACGGCGCGTCCCGGAAGACTCGTGCCGCCTCTCTTCGTCACAATATATCCCCTTCGCAGAGGTAGCCATCCTGGCGAGGATGAAGTTAGGGCTGGGAGATTGGCGGACTGTAGAGTTTAAGGCGGTTCACATGAGCTATTTCACGACCACGTCGGCGGGGATCAGTAGGTGGCGAAAGGGGCTCGATTTCATAGTTGACTTTTGAAGTCTGGCGAAGCACACGGTAGGGGCCGTGGTAGTTTGAAAGCAATTTCTCACAGAGACCGGGATGCCGTTGCATAGGCCGAAAGGCATGACGTTTAACTCGTACAGTCCTTCCGATGTAATGAAGGCTGTTTTGTCTCGGTCGTTGGAGGCCATGGGGATTTGCCAGTAGCCTGAACGGAGGTCTAGAGAAGAAAAATACTCGAAAAGCTGTCTTTGCGCGTGATCTTGTTCAGCCGCCGGTAGTACGTCTTTGCGCGTGATCTTGTTCAGCCGCCGGTAGTCAACGCAGAACCTTATGCTACCATCTTTCTTCTTGACGAGGAACACTGGGGAAGCCCACGGACTCGTAGATGGTGTGATGACGCCATGTCTAGCATGTCGCTCACTTCTTCATCTATTATGCTTGGTTCAGACGCTGAGACACGGTATGAACGTTGACGTAAGGGTTTCTCGTTGCCTGTATCAATGTGGTTGACTACAGACGTGGTATGTCCCAAAGTAGACTGTGGACTATTAAATATGGTGTTAAATCTACGCAGAAAAGACAGAATTGAGTCTTTTTGAGACTAATCGAGGTGGCCATCTACAGTGGATAACAAGAACTCGTCTTCGTCATGTCGCTGCTGAACTAATGTACAACAATATGCAGGAGAGGGAGTATCGAATGCGAAAACCTCGATGGCTTGAGATGGTTCAGCGTAGGCTACAACTTCACCGGCAGGGAGCATTATTGGGAGAGAAGACATATTGAGAGCCATAATAAATTTGTGGCCGTTGTCAAGGTTGAGCAAGGAAAAAGGAACAAGGATACCTGTCTTGCGAAAAAAAACTGCAGATGGAGATGCCATTAAGACTAGCACTTCGAGTTTAGATGACTGAATCGGCAGAAACACAGAAGCAAACGCAGAAATTATTGTGTCATCAGTTAGAAATAATTTGATCGTGTCGACGGCGTCATTTGCTTCAGGAAGCCGAATTTCAGCGAAGTCTACCTCTGCACGTTCACAGTCAATAAGGGCATTCGTTGCTTCCAAAAAGTCCCAGCCAAGAATCACGTCGTGAGAGCAGGAAGGAAGCACCACAAATTCGACGCAGTAACATATATCTTGAATCACAATGCGTGCTGTGCAGACCCCGGTAGGGACAATGTTTTGCTCACCAACAGCTCTAAATGGACGTCCAACAAAAGGGGTCGTGACTTTCCTCAATCGATTACAAAGGTCAGCCCGAATGACTGATACTGCAGCGCCTGTGTCAACCTATGCTTGAACATGCAAACCATTAATTACAATAACAATCATATTTCGTGCAATAGGGCGAGGACTTAATAAGGATGTAGAAGGATTCGCAGTTCTCGCCTCTGGAACTGCTCCTAGCAGTTTCCCTCTGGAGCGGGAGATGTCGTACGTGGGCGGAGAGGAGACAGCGAGCGTCGTCTGGGAGACGGAGATCTGCTTGGTCGTTGCTGCCGTTGGTAGTCAGAGTAATCTTGGAAAGCATCACTTCGACGACTACCAGCGAAGCCTGGTCGATAGTGAGCTTGTGGTGGGGGACCATGACTTTCAGTGTACCGACGTCGACAAAACCGAGCGACATGTCCAACCAGACCACATGAAAAGCAAATTTGGTCGATTCTCCGGGGTCCTCCATATGTCGGCTCTACGTCCTTGCCAGCGAGGGGGAGGAAATGGTTGCTGGGGTTGGACGACAGGCATTGGGGGCGGACGGGCTACCATTTTGGTGTACGTAGGCGCGTGCGGCATTGGCATGGTGGGCGGTATCACAGGGCAAGGGATAGCGGCTGTGACTTGCTCTTGAATAAGCGCTCTGATGGAAGGTGAGACGTAGGGCTCTGGGGAAGTGGCAAGCGCTCTGATGGAAGGTGAGACGTAGGGCTCTGGGGAAGTGGCAGGCTTTCCTAGTTGGCGAGCCACTTCGTCGCGGACGATTTTCTGAATGAGATATCGAAGGTCACCCCATTTATCGGGAGGACTGTCCGCAGCGTTATTCAAGCTAGCTTGCTCCATGGGAGGCTGCGGCTTGCGGCTGAGTGGCAAACGCTGGGTGCGCAGCTCAGAAAAGTTTTGGCAAATATCGATGGCTTCAATGACGGTCGCGGGGGCTCTGACGACAAGAATTTGAAATGCGTCTTCAGCAATTCCATTCATGATGTTTTTCAGTTTTTCGTCTTCCAGCATCTGTGTGTCAATTCGCTTGCACAATTTGAGCACATCTTCAATGTAGCTGACGAAGCTTTCATCATTTTGTTGAACCCGTGGTGCAAGGGTTGTTTTCGCTATCAGCTTTCGCTGCGCTGGCTTCCCAAATACTTCCTGAATTTTCGATTTGAACAGACTCCAGGTCGCCAGCTCTGACTCGTGATTGGTGTACCATAATTTAGCGACGTCAGTCAAATAAAAAATAACGTTATTGAGTTTCAGCACATCATCCCATTTGTTATGAAGGCTTACTCTTTCCACGGGCTTCAACCAGTCATCAATGTCATCGTCGCCGATCCCGCTGAAGAGCTTCGGGTCACGTTGGCGAAGGGCTCCGGCACACAGAATAGTCGTGGATCCTTGGTTGAAGGTAGCCGATCTTGAAGCATCGGAGGTTCCTTCACCTGTCATTGCTGATGGTAGCCGCCGATTGCGGAGTTCGAGGGTTGGGAATTATACTTGCGAGTGAGGTCTGAGTTGGGGAAGTTCGCACTCTCCACCAATTGTAGCAGAACTCGGACTCAGTGATGGGGTTTATTATTTACACGTGTATTGGAGATAGAACTCAAGATGACCTTCCGGTATATATTGCCGCTCGCTCAGTCTGTCCTTCCTCTTCCTCTTCTCCCAAAACGGCGCGTCCCCGAAGACTCGTGCCGCTTCTCTTCGTCAAAATATATATATATATATAACCAGCATGGTGGCGGGAGGCCGAAGGCATGGGTATATAACTGAGAAAAAATATATATATATATATATATATATATATATATATATATATATATATATATATATATATATATATATATATATATATTGTTACGAAGACGACGACGACGGACACTCGCGAAAGACGAAAAGGAGCCCGCGCAGTTGTGTTGCACGAGCTGGGGGTTTTTCTTCAGGCATATTTGTAGCAGCCATCGCTGTTGTTCTTCAACAGATCACCCTCAGATATATATATCATATTCACCCTCACAAGTGGTGGAGGTTAGGACCATCCCCATCCTCTCTTGTCCTGGAGCTCCGCAGCGGGCGATCAACGCAGGGCACCATGCCCGACGAGACCGGCAACGCCACTCAACAACGCGCACCCGCCCCTCCAACCGTCAAAAATCGACAACGAGACCCACCAGTTTTCAGCGGGGCGCCAGAAGCTGACGTGAACGACTGGCTCAAAAGTTATGATCGGGCAAGTCAACATAACAGGTGGGACGACAGCTTCAAGCTAGTAAATGTCGTATTTTTTTTAAAAGATACCGCTCTACAGTGGTTCGATAACCACGAAGACGAGATCGATTCGTGGGAGGGATTCCAGACGGCTTTCGCGGAAGTCTTCGGAAAGCCAGAAAGTCGCAAGCAACAGGCCAAAGATAAACTTGCCAGGAGGTACCAATCCTCAACAGAGTCATCTACTGCCTACATTGAGGACGTCCTTCGCCTGTGCCGACGTGTCGACAATGACATGACAGAAGAGGACAAAATCCGGCACCTATTTAAAGGACTGTCACATGACCTCTTCTCGGTCGTCGCTCCGAAGTCGCCTCCGACTGTCCAACAGCTCATTACGGAGTGCAAAAGATACGAAGAGCTACAAAGTGCACGCATAATGAAACGTCCATTCGAGCGTCTCCCTGAGGTGTGCACAAACAACGCAATGCCATCGGAGCTTCCTGAGCTAATTCGTCAGATCATCCGCCAGGAGCTACAGGCATACTTAGCCCCACTGCACGCCCCGGACGTTGCAGTACACCAACGAATGGACACTGCAAGTGTTCAGAAGGTAGTACAGGACGAACTTCGCACGGCTCTGAACCAAATCCAGGTAGTTCCCCCTATCTACGCGCCGACAACGCAAGCATCAACACCACTTTGCCCTATGGTACACGACATCCAATCACGTTACACGACTCCATTTCTGAATCGCGCTCAACCACCATATCGACCTTACGGACAACGACGACGGACTGACATATGGCGCACCGACGATCAACGTCCAGTATGCTTCTATTGCCACGCAGCTGGTCACATCGCCCGTTACTGCCACAGAGGAATGACCGACGATGCTTCCTATCGTGTACCTGCTAGTTTTTCTCGCTATTCAAGAAATCTCGATGCAAACCCCACCTCTGACGCCCTCCTCTCCGACGCTCGCCATTCTACCGATGCTCCAGAAGCATCAGACACCCGCCGCCGCCGGTCGCCCTCTCCATACCCAACACGCCGCCGCTCCGTTTCTCCGTTCAACCGCGCTGGAGTTGCGTCGACGCCGTCGTCAAACTAAAGAGGGCAGCCTGCGTTGCCACCGGAGGTCAGGCTGCGCTGCCCCAATTTGACGCAAATCCTCCTCTTATTGGGCCGACTACCGTCAATGTTTGTATAGGAGGGCACGAATTCGTCGCCTTGGTCGACACGGGAGCTGCAAAGTCATGCATCTCAGAAGACGTCTGTCGCCGTTTACGTAGGGTGCTCACTCCAGCCAGTGGACACTTATTGCGCGTGGGCAATGGTGAATTAGACCAACCCCTAGGATGTGCCACCATACCTCTGTCCCTTGCAGGCATGTCCTACATCATTGAATTCCTTGTGCTTTCAAACTGCGTCGCTGATGTTATTTTAGGATGTGATTTCCTAACGTCGACTGACGCCCTCATAAACTGTGCAGCCGGTGAGCTAGAATTGAACAGTTACGATTCTGTGGATGATCCTGCTAGTTCATCACCCCAGACCATTCGTACAGATGATGACCTCCTTGTACCACCCCTATCCGCCATCATCGTCGAGCTGAGGCCCGAGCCACCCATCACAGGAACTTACGCACTAGTCGAACCTTCCGAAAGGCTATTTCTGAAGAAAAATGTTGCCGTTCCCTATTCCCTTGTGTCCATAGTGGAAGGCCACGTTCCTGTTTGCCTTGCTAACACCTCTCCCGAGCCCTTCCACGAAGCACTCAAGTAGGAACTATAAACCGATATGAAGAAGACATCGTTGCCCCTCTTCGCACAGACGTATCGTCAACTGGTTGTCTCCAGACATCTGCACGCCGCACTAGCGACATGATAAAAACAATGGTGGATTCCGCCTTACCTGCCGAGAAGCACTACTCTTTGGTCACCCTTCTGTCAGCATATTCCGATTTATTCGACTTCGACAGCCGAGTTCTCGCTCAAACGTCTGTGGTGCACCATCGTATCGATACCGGGGATGCATCCCCAGTGAAAAGCAGACCTTATCGAATCTCACCCATGGAGCGTAAAACCATCCAACAGCATGTCACCGAAATGTTGGAGAACAACATAATTGAGCCCTCCTTCAGCCCTTGGTCATCTCCCGTTGTTCTCGTTAAAAAGAAGGATGGCTCGTGGCGCTTCTGCGTGGACTACCGCCGTCTAAACAAGGTGACCAAGAAAGATGTTTACCCGCTGCCAAGGATCGACGACGTCTTACACGCACTGCAAGGTTCATCATTTTTTTCATCAATGGATTTCCGAAGCGGCTACTGGCAGATACCTGTCGCTCAAGCTGACAAAGCGAAAACAGCCTTCATTACACCTGACGGCCTTTATCAGTTTAACGTAATGCCGTTTGGTCTCTGCAACGCCCCCGCAACCTTTGAAAGGATGATGGACACGTTGCTTCGCGGCCTCACTTGGAATGTATGCCTGTGCTACCTTGACGATGTCGTCGTCTTCTCAGGGACGTTTAATGAACATTTGCACCGCCTCAAACAAGTGTTTGATTGCTTCCGGTCCGCCCGCCTACAGTTAAACTTCAAGAAATGCACATTTGGAACTCGTCAACTAAAAGTACTTGGGCATCTAGTGAGCGCTGATGGCATTCGCCCGGATCCTGACAAACTTCGAGCCGTTTCAGAATTTCCTACCCCGAAAGTTCAAAAGGACGTCCGTGCTTTTCTTGGATTGTGCACTTATTTCCGTAAGTTCATTCCTGGCTTTGCTCACGTTGCGGAACCTCTTAATAAGCTCCTTCGCACCAACACCAAATTCGAATGGGGACCATCGCAAAACCAGGCATTCGGATCCCTGAAATTGACTTTGACAAGCAATCCCATCCTCGGTCACTTTACCCAAGGAGCCGAAACCGAGATACGCACCGACGCAAGTGGACACGGCATCGGAGCAGTCTTGGCCCAGAATTCTAGAGGCACCCAACAGGTTATCGCATACGCAAGTCGCACCCTCACACCAGCTGAGCGAAATTATACTATCACTGAACGGGAATGTCTGGCTGTTATATGGGCCATATCAAAGTTCCGTCCCTATCTCTATGGCATTCATTTTCGCATAGTGACCGACCACCATGCCCTCTGCTGGCTCGCCAGTCTTAAAGATCCGTCAGGCCGCCTCGGAAGATGGTCTCTCAAACTTCAAGATTACAACTTCACCGTCCTCTACAAATCAGGAAAAAGACACCTGGATGCCGACGGCTTGTCCCGGTGCCCCCTTCCAGCAGCCTCTCCTCTCCAAGACTCACGCATTTCCCTCGCAACGGCTCCTCTGACCCATGTTGACATTGCCGCAGCCCAGATGGCTGATCCTTTCCTTAAGCCAATAATTGAATATCTTCGTGGCACAAACCCACATCCCCCTCCACGCACAGCACGCATAGCGCGTCTATTTGCGCTTCACAACGGGACGACGCTCTTCAGGCAAAATTATGAACCGCAAGGACGCCCCTGGCTTCTTGTCATTCCCCGTTCTCTTCAAAACGACATTATTCGCGCTAATCATGACGACCCAACTTCCGGGCACCTCGGCTTCTCCAAGACCTATTTCCGAGTTCGAGCCAGTTACTTCTGGAACGGAATGTACCGCGCTATCAACAAATACGTCCGATCATGTCACGACTGCCAAACAAGAAAACACCCAACGACAAAACCACCCGGAACACTTCACTCGCTTTCACCACCTAGCCACCCCTTCCAAAGAATTGGAATTGACTTCTTGGGCCCATTTCCCATGTCTGCAAACAACAATCGATGGGTCATTGTAGCCATTGACTACAATACCCGCTATGCTGAAACTAAGGCAGTTCCTGATGCTACCGCAAGAGAGGTTGCAAACTTCTTTCTGAACTCCATTCTGCTACGCCATGGCGCTCCACAGTCAGTCACAAGTGACCGAGGCACGCCCTTTATTGCCAAACTTCTCAATGAAGTCCTGCAGCTCGCAAGTACAGTCCATCATGTAACAACTGCTTACCACCCGCAGGCGAATGGGCTCACCGAGCGACTGAACCATACACTAGCAAGCATGATGTCAATGTATGTTGAAGAAAACCACACCAACTGGGACGCAATCCTTCCTTTTGTTACTTACGCGTACAATACCGCCCGACAAACAACTACAGGATTTTCGCCGTATTATCTTTTATACGCTCGTGATCCACTCACGACTCTTGACACTGTTTTGCCATACGTGGAAAATTGTTCGGATCCCTACACATCTGACGTCGTGTCCCGAGCCCAAGATGCCCGCCAACTTGCCCGACTGCAAACTCTGCAGTCCCAACAACAACAACACCTTCGCCATGCGGACACTCACATACCAGTCTCTTATAATGTTGGTGATCTCGTCTTGCTCAAGACACCATTTCGCCAAACCGGCAAATGCGAAAAGCTCCTAAAAAAATTCGTTGGGCCGTATCGCATTGTTCGTTGCCTTTCCGACATCAATTACGAGATAGTGCCCGTGACCCAGCCCCGCGACCATCGCTCGAAATGCCAGGACATCGTTCACGTGGATCGTATGAAACCGTACTTCTGCTCAACCTAACCAACACACCAGTGCCGGATGACCGGCCCTACCACCACGGGGGGGGGGGGGGGGGGGGGGGGGGGGGCAAATGTTACGAAGACGACGACGACGGACACTCGCGAAAGACGAAAAGGAGCCCGCGCAGTTGTGTTGCACGAGCTGGGGGTTTTTCTTCAGGCATAGTTGTAGCAGCCATCGCTGTTGTTCTTCAACAGATCACCCTCAAATATATATATCATATTCACCCTCACAATATATATATATATATATATATATATATATATATATAGGGAGAGAGAGAGAGAGAAAAAAAAATACTGTTGCATAGGACGACGAAAAGTGCATAGGAAAGTAAACGTACCTCGAAGCTTTTCGTGGAGTTTTATTACATATAGTTCGACGTTTCGGCCTGAGCCAGACCTTTTTCGAGGTACGTTTACTTTCCTATATATGAATATATGTATATAGCTGATTTTCTCTAGCTCACTTGGCCACCGATCCCATGTATATATATATATATATATATATATATATATATATATATATATATATATATATATATATATATATATATATATATATATATATATAGACGGTTGTTTGGAGTTTTATAACAGATTATCCGTAAAGTTTGTCGATGTCTCGGCCTGAGAGAGACCGAAAAGGTCTGTCTCAGGTCGAAACGTCGACGAACTTTTCGGATAATATGTTATAAAACACCAAACAACCGTTTCAAGTACGTTTTTCTGCCATATATACATTTCGACAGCCTGCGCTAAATTTTCTCTCTCTTTCTTTCTCTTTGTATATATATATAGAGAGAGAGGAATCGGTGGCCAAGTGAGCTAGAGAAAACCAGCTCAAAGCACGTGGAAAGAAAGTTCTTGCTGAAGAAACCAGGCATCCTGTGATCAATCCACACCCCAGCCCATTTCGATCCGGATGAGCATCGACTGGCGTGCGGTCGTGTCTCACTATTGCGTGGTGCACGTTCAAGACCCTATAGGCCAGCGGTTGTATTGCACTAGCTAAATTTCTCATCCACAGCTGAGAAACCAGACGCCCATTGAGGCCGATTAACTTCCGGTTGTAAAAACATACACACAACATATGAAAAGTAATCGAAAATAAGCAGTTAATAAACTGTACAGGAAGCCGACGAAAGACAAACCTCAGAACCGGCAAAAATTTTGTCTTTCGGTGGCTCGTTAAACCTTGATTCATTTGATTAAGTACAGTTCGTTCATCTGCATACTTTCAATTATGTCCTCTTCCGAGACCACGTACGATGATGAAAATGCTCGTGATATAAAAATTATACGTATTGTAAGAGGTGTAAAAGTTTATTTGTCTCCCCCCACACACCACAAAAAGCTTTTTTTTTTCTTTTTTTTTCTTGGGGCGAATATAAATTAAGCATTGCTGAACCGCCCAACTGTAGCGCAAGAGGTCCAAACCAGATGCCAAGTTTTTAGCACTAGCCGTCATTTTCTTCAAACGTTAAGTGATTTTCTGAAAGTTTCAATAGGAAAATGGCAGCCCACAGAGCACTCGAATACATGGAACAGCCATCTATACTAAATAAATGTTTCGTTTTTTTTTTTTTTTTTTTTTTTTTTTTTGAGGATGCCGGCAGTTAAGCATTTGCGACCAGGCAAGGTGGCTTTTAAGAACATTCGAAAACATTTAACGGATCTCCCGCTTGTTCGTTCTTTCCGCGTTCACAAACATTTCAACCTAATTAAAGATTAAAACAGCGCAAGGACACGGACAAGAACAAGAAGGTCTACCTTCTTGTTCTTGTCCGTGTCCTTGCACTGTTTTAATCTTTAATCATGAAATACCAACTAGCCCAAACTTCTACTTTAATCAACTACATTTCAACCATCGATGTCAAGTTGGGTTTTGTACATTATTTTTTTATGAATCGGAAGTTCTTTGGAACCTCAAATGCTTTTGCTCTAAATTGCTTGACCCTTTTTGATTAAGAAACCATGCTTCTGTTTGAAAACATACAGAAAAAAAGTTTTTTTTTTTGTAAGTTTTGTTATTGGAGATTGATAACAAGCCTGCGGTTTTTTTTATGTAGCGCCGAATTACAGGCGTAATAGAGTACCGATAAAAGATAGATGTTTCCATAACGCTACTTGTAATCGCCAATTGAAGTGGGCTCGCTCAGAGTAAAGTGACGAAACGCAAACGAATCTCCATTCTGTTATAGGAAGGTCGGCTTATTCTAGATAGCCGTCCGCAAGCTCCCCCCATCTGCCGAATTTTCTTTGCATATATGGCTCTGGTACATAGAACTCTACGGCGCAAGTTACCGATAATGTGCAAAAATGGGTTCCATCTTCCCATTCAAAATTTCAGAAAGTTTCTTAAAACTTTTGAAGAAGATAACGGTTAGTACTGAAACATTGGCATGTGGTTCAGACCTCTAGCGCTACATTTGAACGTAGAACGAGCGTTCGGTTCGGAAATGACGAATTTATTTTTGCAACAAAGGAGGTGTATCTTTTTTGGTTCTGTTTTATAGGAAGGGGGGAGGGCTCCGTTGTGGGGGGGTGTGTATATATACATATATATATATATATAAACGAACCTGCAGATAGTCCGCCCCGTGCAAAATTTCAGCTTGTATAATTCGCGGTGTGCAGTCCGGAAAAGGCGTTCGAAGGTGGAAGCAACATAGCGTACACAACAGTTTCGGATTTTGAGACCGCAGCGCTGAAACTACGTTTGCTGCAGCACACGCTCCCTGCCTGGCCCGGAACGGTTTTCCACGTGGTGTGGGAGGCCGGGGACAACAGGATGTTGTCGCCCCGAATCGTCTGGTTTACCTTGGGAAAGCGGGTGCCGCACCAGTGTAATTGTGGGAGAAAAAAAATACTGGGTGGTGAACTCTTTTTTTCTTGTATTAGCTTTTTTTATTATTATTATTCTCAGTAGCGCTGTGGTGCCTTCGTCGCGTGGATGTCTCCGGTTCAGTGTTAAACACTAAAGAGCATCAAAGAAAAAACTAGGAACAAGGCAAACAAAAACAAACGAACAAAATAAAAGCCGCTGGGCTGGCTTAGCTCTAGCGACGAATTCCCGCGATGATGGAACGCGAAACCGTGATGATGGGCGGCTGAGTGCCCATGATATGAGTGGCTGGTCGTGAATGGGACCTCCTACGAGTGTTAGTAACCATGATGGGGGCGACTCTGAAAGGCCGTGATGTGAGTGACTGGCCGTGAGCGGGACCTTCTCCTCATGAGTGTGAGTAGCCGTGATGGGGCGACTTTAGGGGTCGTGATGTGAGTGACTGTCCGTGAGTTGAACCCCCTCCTCATTAGTATAAGTAGCCGTGATGTGAGTGACTGGCCGTGAGTGGGACCTTCTCCTCATGAGTGCGAGTAGCCGTGATGGGGCGACTTTGAGGGGTCGTGATGTGAGTGACTGGCCGTGAGTGGGATGTCCTTTTGATGAGTGGGAATAGCCGTGATGGCGTGACTCTGAGGGGTTGTGAAGTGAGTGGCCTTGAGTGGGACCTCCTCCTCATGAGTGTGAGTAGCGCTGATGGGGGCGACTGTGAGGAACCGTGATGTGAGTGACTGGCCGTGGGTGGGACCTCCCCTCATGACTGTGAGTAAACATGATGGGGCGAATTCGAGGGGACGTGATGTGATTGACTATGAGTGCGGTGGATATCGAGAGGTCCGCAGAGTGCTGTCTCGGTCATGAGGTACTCGGCGTGTCCGCCGTTCAGGTGGACAGCCGGAGGCCGTTTGCAACCCCGGATTCTCACGGTTGTGAGAGCCTCGATGCGTCCCCTGCTGTGGTGGATCTCGGGAGCCCCGCTGAGATTGTCTCGCTCATGACATACTCGGCGCGTTTACCGCTCGGGCGAACGGCGGATGGCTTGCTGAGGCCTACATCAGTCATGAGATGTTGGGTGCGTCTGCTTCCCTGCTGAATCCTAACGCAGTTCCCTTCAAGTGAATGGGCGAGAGGACCGGCCCAAGTGGGACTGCAGGGACCAAAGATAATCCGGAATTTGTAACACCAAAGACGACTGCCGTGGATGGCCGATCGCCCAAAGGGCCTTGCCAGCTCGCCCCAGATGCAACAACATCCGAGCCAGGAAAACCGGTAATAGTCGTGCTTTCGGTACACACAACTGATCCCCAACTAAGTCGACCGAGCCGCGTATGACAGTTACTGTGTTCGGCCCTCCAATCGCCGCACTCCTAGATACCGGTGCAGCCGTATCACTTATTAAAAGTGCGTTATTCGAGGTTTGCAAAGGACAAAAGGATAAGTTCCAAACAGCAGGTGTGAACTTGCAGGTAGCATCGGGATCTGTACTACCTGCTGCGGGCGCCATGAGACTGCGGATTTTTTTTTCCACTGCAAGAAACGAAGGCAACGGTTTGTGTATCTGCCTGGAATACTAGTAACTATGATCCTCGGTCAAGATTTCGTCGTAGCAAAGGCTGCCGTGGATGGCCGATCGCCCAAAGGCCCTTGCCAGCTCGCCCCAGCTGCAACAACATCCGAGCCAGGAAAACCGGTAATAGTCGTGCTTTCGGTACGCAGAACTGATCCCCCAACTAAGTCGACCGAGCCGCGTATGACAGCTTGAACTGCTTGAACTGCTTATCGGCTGAAATACGAGTGTGCTAACGCCATTTACCACATGAGAAAGCTGCATTCCTGGGGACGCGATTCCGTTGAACTTTGCGCAACAGGATTTTTTGCTCCCAGACAGTGCCAACAAGTCGGTAGAAAAGTATCCCGGCAGAAGTCCCCAGAAGCAGCAGCTCCAGTATCTGCTGGAACCCTTCTCGAACTTGTTCACGGAAAGCCCTCGGAAAACCGTTCTACTACGGCACCAAATCCAAACCAAGGATGCACCCTCCAACTGATGGGAGGGTGCATCCTCGCACTGATGCATAAGACTATGCTAACGATACCTGGCATCGTGATTCTCAACTACAAAGAATTCATGCACAGGGTTGTAGTTCCGTTACTTTTGAGTACCCCATTGTATGATGGCTGTGGGTGGCACCTAACAGCTTGCTGTAGTCTCTTGTAGCTTGACAGAAAAAGCTGTTTTTGTGGTTTTCCTCTCAGTTGCTTTCAGACATGAAAGGGAAAAGCATGGTGGACCCCGACTACTTTTAAGAGCCCCTGGTAGAACCAGGAGAGGGGCTGCGCGGCGTGGAGAGTCAAGTTGGTAGCACCCCCGCCACTACAAGTGTCAACCCTCACAGGCCGGGACCCAGCAGCATCAGTGGTGCAAGCAATGTGCTGTCGAGGCCGCAGAAGAGGAAGAGGCCGCAACCTCTGAACGCCGCCCTCATCAAAACGGTGATCGACGAGCACAGGCTGCTCAGGCAGAGCTTTGAGGCCTCTCCAGAGGGAGAAAGTTAATCACCCTACAAGAAACTGCCATCAAGATGCAACAGGAGCTTGCGACTGCCTTGATGGACTTCATGAGCAAAAATTCCCCATGAACTGCCACGTAAGCTCTTCCGGTGTACATTTATGTTACTGCCAAGAGTGACTGCCTCGGTGGCTCCAGAACAAAACGCAGGCTTACGGATCCCCAGTTGCCGGGATTCATTCCTGCCCGAGGTACCTGCAATCTGACGGAGGCCTATTGCAAAGAGGGCACCGTGTAACCGAGATTTCGATTGTACCTCAAGGTCCCTAGGTGACGTACACTAATCACCAGTTTTTCATTAAGTTGTGCCAGATGCCCTTCATTGGTTCGGCATGTGAAGCCCTCAAATTTGTATTTAGGAGCAATAAATTAGTGCGATGTAGATAGCATTCAAGCTCTTCCACCCATATAAAAATTGGTTGGCCGAGTGCATTGGTGCATCACAGCTCAGAGCAGAGTGAAGAAAATGCTTGTGCTACAGTGCACAGTGAACCTGGACTAGATCCCTGTCCTCTTACATTTCAATTTGAACGAGTATTGTGCAGCTGTATGTTGGTGTTATTATTAATGCGTTACCAGAAAGGGAAAACAGCTGGCCAGCGGTTGCACTGCACTGGCTAAATTTTCATCTACAGCTTGAACCACTGGTGCCATACAAGTCGACCCGATCTCACGCCATCGGGATATTCATTTCTTACTAAACATTTTTAGGAATGTGCGAATATTTGAGTCCAAACTCGAATTGAGAAGTGACTTCCTGACTAATTTGAATCGCCCTTTGAATTCCTAGTATTTGAGGTTTCAAATAATTGATACATTGAATCCTGCTGGACAAAATCTGCGTTTAGTAACCTCTGAGACTTTGGCTGGATATAAATCTAGCCTAACTAAGATGTATGGACCCTAATCATTCCGATAAAAAGTAGTATGTTGTATTCCTCAAACGAAACAGAAGCACTGCAGCTCCTTCAACTCGGTCGACGAAAACTCACAAACCACACGTTGCCATTTTGAATACATGTACCTCGCGCCATCTACCACCAGCTCTTTGCATTGCAAACCATTTCTTACGTACTATTAATTATAAAATATAAATAACAAATAGAACTAAAACCAGCCTTTTGACACGTCTGTTAATCCGTTCATTTCCCGGGTGCCGAGCAAGGTGCCGTAGCGAGGTAACGCAAGAAGTCTCTTCGATTCAGAAATTTAGCCATACCTATCTAACACGCTGCCGAGGGTGTGTGTCTTTACCTACACGTGAACGGTTTCATACATTCAACTGCTTTACAAGCTTACAGTTGGTTAGGGATCGATCATTACTGTTGTTTTTATTTGGGCTAGCTGATCTCCATTTCGAGTGCTTGCATTACAATGATCAGATGAACCTTTTCTTAGTCTAAGCGGTTTAGGTTCTGTGCATTAAAAATATAATTTGTGGTATTTAATATCTGATTCTACATTTGACTTTGTGCCAACTATTTAGGAATATTCAATTTCATTCAAGATGAAATTCCACTATTCGCACACCTATACTGTTTTCTTGCAACTGTCAAGGAAAGCAACAGTTGCCGGACTCCCCCAAACAGGCGCTGGTATTTCTTGTTCTCCAGCAGTGACCCATTCTTATGATCTTATAGCGACCCTTACGGTCAGCACAGGGCGGTCTACAAAAGAAAATGAAGAAGAGGCGGGGCTCGCGCGTCGCGGGCACATAAAAAGCAGTTCGAATCCTACCGCTGTCTGTACTGGTTGCTCTCAATCCAGCTCCTACAGATTTGGTGACCCGGTATCGGACTCACGCCTTCCACCCTGCTGCTGTTTCCATGGCTCACGCCGGCCCATCAAACGTTCCTCACAGCGACGCCCTCCTCACGGCAACGATCCAGAACATTCGGCTTCCGCCTTTTTGGTCCAAAAATCCCCGAGTATGGCTCATGCAAGTAGAGGCACAATTCCGTCTCCGGCACATCACCAGCCAAGAGACGAGATACCTTCACACCGACTCCTCCTTGCCAGCCGAAGTAGCCGAGGAACTGGCCGACATTCTCTCCACACCGGATCCGGTCAACCCCTTCGATCATTTGAAGGCAGTCATCCTTGACCGGAAGTCCGAATCGGAGCGCAGCAGGCTGCAACAACTTCTCACAACAGAGGAACTTGGTGACAGACGCCCATCGCAACTCCTTCACCGAATGCGCCAGCTGCTGGGAGACCAAAACCAGGACCCCAACAACCATCTCCTGCGTGAGTTGTTTCTCCAACGTCTTCCGCAGAACATGGTTCTGGTGCTAGCGGCCGCGGAAGACATATCACTAGACAAGCTTGCCGAGCTTGCTGACCGAGTCGCAGACTATTCGAGGTCCCCTAGCATCAGCACCGTTACTCCTCTGTCACCAACAACAACGGAAGACTCAAGATTTTCTCGTATCGAAGACCGGATTGATGCTCTAAGCTGTCAACTTGCTACCCTTGCACCTTTGACGCGGCATCGCCAACCACGGTTCCGCTCCCGTCGACGCTCGGGCTCTCGCTCCCGTTCCCTGGAGCGCACTTCCTCCAACACAGGTGAGGACGACACTACATCGGGCGTGTGCTGGTACCATCGTACCTTCGGAAACGCTGCCCGCAACTGCACCCCACCTTGCTCTAGGGCGGGAAACTAGATGACCGGGCACAGGCGGCGGCAAGCGGCACCGGTCAACAGGAAAGCCGCCTCTTTTACGTCGTAGACAGGGTAGCTGGCCATCGCTTCCTTATCGACACTGGAGCCGAGGTCAGCGTACTACCGGCCTCTTCTTTGGACCGACAACGCAAGCAAAAGACCTCACCGCCCTAAGCGATCAACAACTCACCTATTGCCACCTACGGTCAGCGGTCCGTCACACTCAACATCGGACTGCGCCGCACATTTCGGGGGCTATTCATTGTCGGCGATATCAAGCAAGCTGTCCTGGGCGCTGACTTTCTCAGCTTTTACAACCTTGCCGTAGACATTCATTCAAGGCGCATCGTTGACTTGACCACACACCTCTCTATGAATGGCGTGCTCTCAACCACCACGACGACAGCCATTCGCGCGTTTTCGCCGTCGTCAGACTACGAGAAAATTCTTGCGAATTTCCCAAACATCACGAGGCCGCACACAAGAGAGTCGCCGGTGAAACACACCATCACTCACCACATCGCTACCTCTGGCCCTCCCGTTTTTGCTCGTCCTCGTCGACTGTCTGGAGAACGCCTGGCCATCGCTCGTCGCGAGTTCGAGCACATGCTCGAACTTGGAATCGTTCGTCCATCGTCAAGTAACTGGGCATCACCTCTTCACATGGTCGTCAAGAAAGATGCAGGCGACTGGAGACCACGTGGTGATTATCACGCCTTGAACGCCAATACTCAACCTGACAGATACCCACTGCCTCACATACAAGACTTCACCGGGAATCTGGCTGGATGCCAGATCTTCTCCAAGATCGACTTGGTGAAGGCATACCACCAGATTCCGGTGGAGCCTGCTGACATCCCAAAGACCGCCATCGTTACACCTTTTGGCCTCTTTGAATATGTGAGAATGCCATTTGGCTTGCGGAATGCCGCCCAGACTTTTCAACGCACCATCAACGAGGTGACGCGCGGCCTAGATTTCGTATTTGCTTACCTAGACGATATTTTGGTCGCCAGCGCCTCAAAGACAGAACATGAGGAACATCTGAGCGCCCTTTTCACCCGGCTTGACGACTACGGTTTGGTCATCAACCCCAACAAATGTCTTTTCGGCGTAGCCAACATCGAATTCCTGGGCCACCTCGTCACCCCACAAGGCATCAAGCCTTTAGAAACCAAAGTCACCGCCATTCGTGACTTTCCTCAACCAACATCTTTAAAAAAGTTGCGTGAATTCTTGGGCCTAGTAAACTTCCATCGTCGGTTCCTGCCGAAGTGTGCTGAGTTACTAAAACCTCTAACTGACCTGCTCGCCACCAAAAAGGATGCCTCGGCGTCTCTGAATTGGAGCGAAAGTGCAGCGTCTGCCTTTTCGTTAGCGAAACAGGCACTTGTTGACGCCGCAATGCTCACCCATCCTGCCGCAGACGCGCCACTCCGACTCCTCACAGACGCATCAAGCGTAGCTGTCGGCGCGGTTCTTCAACAGAACGTTTCTGGATGGCAGCCGCTCGGATTTTTTTCACAGAAACTCAACGACGCTGGACAGAGGTATAGTACCTTTGCACGGGAACTTCTAGCAGTGTATCTATCCATCAAACACTTTCGACACTTCATCGAGGGCCGGGACTTTTACGTTCTGACCGATCATAAGCCCCTGACATTTGTGTTCCATCGAAACCACACCGACTACACCGCGCGTGAGATCCGGCACCTCTGCTTTATCTCAGAGTTTACCGTCGATCTCCGACATGTCAGCGGCCAGGAAAACACTGCTGCTGACGCACTCTCTCGCGTAGCAAACATTACTTCAGTTCAACATCCAGTGGATTTTGAAGAGCTAGCAGCCGCTCAAGACGACGACCCCGAGCTACAACGCCTTCGTGACTCTTCTGCATCTCTCAAGTTCGCTGACATTCCACTACCTCTCTCTCCAACAACCGTCACTTGCGAGACGTCAACCGGCGTTTCACGCCCGTTTGTACCACCAACGTTTCGTCGGACTCTGTTCGACCACTTGCACAACAAAAGCCACCCGGGAATCCGTGCTTCACAAAAATTTATCACCGCTCGCTTCTTTTGGCCGAACATGAATGCGGATGTCCGCCGCTGGTCTCGAAATTGCCTTAAATGCCAGCGCGTCAAGATCATCCGACACACCGTCACCCCGATCTCACCATATCGCCTACCAGACTCGAGGTTCGCTCATGTCCACCTCGACTTGGTTGGACCTCTTCCTTCATCCCGAGGTGTTTGTTATCTGCTGACTTGCGTGGACCGGTTCACTCGGTGGCCCGAGGCAATCCCTGTCCCCGACATGACAACAGAGACAGTCGCGAAAGCCTTCCTCGACGGCTGGGTGTCCCGTTTCGGCTGTCCTACAGTCATAACTACCGACAGAGGACGACAGTCCCAGTCCGCCCTTTTCGCGGCTTTTGTCTCCATCCTGGGCGTCCGACACATTCACACCACCGCTTATCATCCATCAGCTAATGGCATGGTGGAACGACTCCGCTGTCTGTACTGGTTGCTCTCAATCCAGCTCCTAGACATTTTTTTGTAGACCGCCTTGTGCTGACCGTGAGGGTCGCTATAATCTCTTTTATTTTCGTTTTATAAGCTTCGTTTCATTCGAATAGTAGCTATGAGAGATGCTTGAGTTGATATTTGGGGACTCAATGGCCTAAAATTTATTAAAAGTGTGTAATAAAACCTATGTGAAAGTATACCAAATGCTAAGCATATACAACGAAACATGAGACTTGACTTAAAACACGGGAGTTGACAGCAAGTCTTACGCTCTAAAGCCAGATTTCTTTGGCCCTTAAAAAAGCCTTTTGTTCTTTAGGCACTGAAAAGGGCCCTCATATCTGTCCGGGTCTGTGGTTTTGAGCTGTCTGTTGCTGGAAACAATAGCAGCCACTCTAGTTCTTCATCAGAGCATCTGCCTTGATCGTTGGTGAGGATACCCCCCAATGGCGTCCCGGACGTTCTGCCCGTTGTCTACCTCGGCATTTGTAGTGCACACCGGTTGCAGAGAGGTCTTGTCCTCCGTTGTCACGTCACTGAGCCACTGGGGCTCGACACCGTCTTGAAATATTCGCAGATGTTGCTCAAAACACAGCAAGCTCGCAAAACAAACCGGGCATTGTCCACCTCGCACTCCATCCTCTTTGTAATGAAGCGGAATCGTGCCCTGATTCTTCCGAAGCCGTTCTCCACGACTCGGCGAGCAGACGACAGCTGTCGGTTAAAGCCTTCCTGTGGAGGCCTTTCATTAACGTCCTTGCGAGTGTACGGCCTGAGCATGTTGAACTAGTGGAAATGGCAGGTCACACGGGATCAGGGGCGGCACGGTGATCCCGTTGACGGTGACTATGGGCGACTGCAGCTTCTATCCTTGCAGAACAACGGCCAAAGCCGACCTGAGGTACACGCGTGCGTCGTGGCACCGCCCTGGAGTCCCAACGTTCACTTACCGGAACCGGTAACGGTGCTCTACGAGGGCCAGCAGGATAATGCTGTACCTGGATGCAAACATTACAAGGCATGCATCAGCTCCATGGGTGTCGAATATATCCATGCTGTGGTTTTACAGTCCTCAAAACTGGAGATTCAGAAGGGAAGTAGATAGCACGGCGCAATTCGTAAAAATCTCCGCTGAACGGAGATGTACATAGCTTCTAAACATAACATTAAAAGTGTGAAAAGCGGGTTATCAGTTACTGGCATCGCATATTCAGGAATATCTCTTTTATAACTTCCATCTCACCAAACAAATGTGTAGCTTATATCGCCATATTTAATTTGATTGAGCAAAATGTTTGGTCCAGGTACATTATATTCAAATCGAAACCTTTCAAATATTACGGCGTGCAAGTTCGTCTGCTCCTTGCGCACCCCGTGCGTTTGTTTGCTCCCCAAATCTTCCCCCGTGGGTTTGTTTCCCCCCGACCTCAACCAATGACGGCACGAGTTTGGCTGCCTCGTCATCGGGAACTTTTTAGGCATTTTCTCCGTTGTCCTTTGCTTGGCGTGACCCTCTTTACGTTTTGATGCGTAAAAGACGCATTTTAGAACACTTGGTAGCAGTAATGATGACTTTGCATGATTTAGTTTGACCAGCTTCATTGAACTTGTTTACTAACAGGAATTTATAATCAGTATTTAATAAACAAATTGTTTTTGCTGTTTTTAAAATTACCAGTTTGAAAATAAATGCCCGACTTTTTAAAGGGCCAGGAAGTTCAACCTACATGGACTCGGTTATACAAGTCCATAGATGATCATACACGTTGTCCTTGAAGTAAAGGTTACCTACCAGCCCTTGTAGTTCTGGTAGTCGCTCACGCTGACCTTCTGTGGTGAGATGGGAAAATGGCAGCCGTCCAATGTCCTTGTGCCCTGGGGAAACTCCAGAGCAGCTTGGAACTCCCGGATATGGTTCAGAAGCTCGGCGGCGCTCACCATCGCCAGTCTTTCTCGAGCACGGAGACAACTACCATAGAAAGCTCCCTTTAGTTTACGTAGACGGTGGACCGTCCTAGGCCAAACACGTTGGCGATGGTGCGGTCTTCTGCGCACAAGCACAACTTGCACAGTGCAGCACCAACTCTCTTCTATACCGAAACGGTGGAACCCATGGAGGTAACCTCGCGCTCTATGTGGGGCCGGCACACATCCACGAGGTACCTGAACGTAACCAGCTTCACGCGGAAGGACTGCTTTAAAAAGTACTCTGGCAAGTGGGGTACGGTGTCCTCAAACCAGCGTTTTCTTTCTTCCTGAACGATTGGATGCTCCGTGGAATGGTGACACTTGACGCTTCAACAGCAGCGAACATCAGATCGTTGGTGAGGCGCCTTTCTTGGAGGAGGACGCTTTCTTGCCATGGCAGATCGGGTGTCGGCCCTCAGCAGCGTCAAGGCACTCTGCTGCTTTACATATAGACATTTCATGAACGCGATCCGACATTTCGGATCCATCGCACTACGACCATTGTCATCAGCAGGCTCCGTCGCTACAGGGTCACGGTCTTCGCTTGAATCGATCGCAGACGTAAACGTCAACAGGGGATTCGAATCCGGCAAAGAACGAAAGAGCGCGAGGAACAACGGCGAGCAAGAAGCATGAAGTTTCCAAAGCAGACGAGCCAAGCGGCGGGACGGATAGGAATACAGATTACTTGGGATTACGGCTGACGTCGTTGCATAGTTGCCACAAAACATCTCTTCGTCAAAAAAATGTAGTTAGTTTTCATCGCCGTGTTGCATTCTATGTTCTGGGAGGTCATTACATTTTATTGACTTAGTAAACAACAAAACAAACACTGCTTTGCCAGGTTAACAACAAAACAAACACTACATTGCCGGGTTGACAATACACCACTATCGTGATAGACATCACCCAAATGATGACATTACCCGTCTGACACGACACGGCTTGAATATCATCCGAAAATCCTAAATGCCTTTAGCGTAAATGACATCCAAGGTGCCCGACTGACACGGGTATAAGAAGTCTCCTATTTGTCTTTTGGAAGGGGGGAGATGTGCGGGAAACGTGGGGATCCAGAACGTTGGTGCATGTTACCCGCCTGCCACATCGGCAGGGGTCGTTACCACCGCGAAGGGGCCAAGGGCAATTAGCCAGGCGAGCGGCGCTCAGCCGCTGATCAAACGCCGTCGCAGCGTATGCGCGTGGGCTCTTGGGGTCGCGGCGCGGGCGATCATGGTCATTAAATGTCTACGTGTTGTTGAGCCAGTGCGTTGTGTTATTCTCCGAGACCGGTAGCGTTGTGTTATTCTCCGAGACGGGTAGAAGCGAGGGAATTCCTACAAAGTAAACGAATTAAAATATAGGTTTCTTTTTCCACTGCCGCATGAGTCTGGCGGCTATTGAAAATTAAACAAAGAGGAACACGAATGGTCACAAGTCAATTTTTATTGTCTCGAATCTTGACTACACAACGGCAAAAGTAGAACGTCAACACTGTCCTCGTAGCGGCGTCTCATGCACCGACACGCGGCCCTAACGTCATGTCGCTGCGGTAGAGCTGCTATTGGCAGGGCGCATGCGCACCTACGCTCCACGCGAATCTGGTTCCTGCGCACGCGCACTGACTGCGTGTTTGGAAATAGCTCGTTTGTTTGGAAACAGCGCGGTGGCATATAAGGCGGCCAAAGGTAGTGTTGTGGTCGAGTTTATTAATGTTAACGGCAGGAATGCACAGCCCGCTGAAAAGAAGTGGTGCAAGTGAAAAAGAAAAGGGTAGCAGACTGGGGCGATTGCTGACTTAGAACATAGAATTATTTAAAAAGAAATGGCGATTGTGTCGATCTGTTTTAAAACGGATCGACACAATCGCCACAGACGTTTCCATAAACTCAAATCTCGTCCGTCGACGCCAGACGGCAAAGTCACTTTATAATTATTTTCTTTTCTTCTGTCTGGTTTATTTTATTCTTTTTTTTTTCTCTTTAAAACAGCGCAATGCCACAAACATACGTTCCCAATTCCCTTCTCCATCGGCTTGTTTTGAGGCCCAAAGTCGGCCGCCGCCGTAGGCGTTTCCGCGTGCCCCCGTGCACGTACCGGGGTCTCAAGTTCACCAGGGCGAACGGCGGCTATCTGCCCACACGTTGGCTGCCCGTTGGCACACTTCGACGCCGCCCCGCGCCGCCGCCGCCGCTGAGGACAAACACGGCGGCGGACGACTACCGGCGAGAAGAGAGGAGGGCCCGGTCGCCCGACGGCTCTTCTTCCGGAAACATGTTGACGGAAAAGGAAAGCGGCGCACCCGCCAAGTGTTCGGAGAAAGCCGCCGAAGAGCGCGCGCGCTTTCTTCCGCCGATGACCCCGTTCGTCGTGCTACTGGCCCACGGCTGGAGCCGGTCGAGAGCCAAGTTCGATCGCCCGCTTCGCTCGCGTCGAGAAAGTCGCCCCGCCTCGCCTCGCACGCCCGTCTTATTGCGGGGTTTCAGCGAATCGTTCCCATACCTCCAATAACGACATCCGATGACGATTCGCTGCCCGCGCAATGGCATCGGTAAGCGAGGTATCGGGTATCGTTATCGCTGGTATCAGAACGATATACTAAAACTCTCTATTGCCTGTTACTTTTTTTTAATGAACACCTTAGTCAGTTTTTTTTTTTTTTTTAAGACAAGGAACGAGTAACAAATTTTTCTAGATTTTTGACAGAGTAACAAGTAACTCTACTAAGTTTCTTTTGGAGGGGAACGTCTATAACACGTTACCCAATCTGCTTTTCACCCCAGCTTCCGCCGCCGACTTTATGACAAAAAAGCGCCAGTTACATGAGAAAAAAACAAAAGGTGTCCACAATGTATTCCGTTATAGACACAGTTATCAAGGAACATACCTATTTAACTATATCCAAGTAGGTAGCTCCTTTTGGTTATGGGTATATCTTCAACAAACAAACCTAAGGAGGTTTGTTCGGTTAACCCACTGGGACATCCTGTGTATCTGCCCGGTCTGTTTCCCTTCAGTGAAAGAATTCTACGCATGACTGCGGTCCAAGCTGCGTCAAAAACGGGGTGCTGTACCCGAAGTCGTGTAAGGTCAACAGTTGAATCCAAAAACTCGAAGATTGAGACAATCACAGACACAAACACGAAGTTTTCTTCTTGTTACTCTCTCCTTTGTCCCCGCGCATCAAGGGTCCAGCTCCTATCTTGAGCTAGGTTGCTCCCAACTCTTTTTACTGTCCGCCAGGCATTGTAGAACTTTATTTCCGCACTCCGGTATCGTGCGGAACAAAACAGATTTTTCGCCGATCAGTGTGCTCCGAATTCGGGTCCTTCCCGATCTTGTCAATAAAGGACTCTTTCCATTTCATTACAAAAAAAAAAAAAAAAAAAAATTCCGAGGACACTTTTTATGAGTAGTGAATGCGAAAGCATCGATGTCGTTATTCCGCCCCCTTATGTCGTCTGCGGCGTATCGGCGTGGTCGGCCACGTTTTGCTAATGCCGAGGTTGCGGCCGACGGCCGAGCGCGCACTCTCGTGAAGTGGCCTCGCCGCGCTGAGCTCGGCATGCAGCCACTCCGGAGTCTGGCCGTACGGGCTGTGCGGGCTCGGCGGCCAGCCGCTCCCTCTTGCCGGTGGCCGCTTCTCTGGTGGCGTTCCTTGGAACTACGCCGCGCGGGAGGCAATGGGAGCGTCGTTCCTTGAAACTATGACGCGCGCCAGCCAATAGGGGGTATTCACTGGACGCCATATTTGAGGGCGATGTTTAGAGCGCATGCTCAAAACGAGCTCACATTAATAGCCTGCTAAGACCGGCAACCTTGATGGTGCTAAATGCACGCTCCAAAAGGACTGCGGAAGCTCGCCATCAGCACGCGCTCAGCAGCAGCGCACACGGATATGGCCGCCAGTGAATACTCCCTATAGGAGTTCATTGGGACAGGGAAGTTTAGGTGCCGTTTGGCGCGGCTTCAGAAGCTGATTACTTCGGTACGCTCTATGGAACAGTTAATGATTTCGCATTAAAAACTATTCAAAACACAGTGGGCATCGCCTTCTGACACTAGTGACACTTGTCCTGACGTCTCCCTCACCTCAGCAGGACCCGTGATATCCGAGTATGGAGAAGAACGTACGATTTAAGGACCATGCAGTGTTAAAACTCAAAGGAATCATTGCGTCAGCAACAGCTCGTACATTAGTGTGAATACACACCTTTCTTGTCCCGTGTACGTTTCTACGCACATAGATAACAGATGCATGCAATCACAGAAACTCTAACCCCCATGGTGATTTTTCCGATAAACCTATTGCGAGGTGTGGGAATTCAGAACGTCCATGAATTCAATAAAGAAAAAGCAACGAATTATTAGGGGGTTTTCGTAGATCGTTTTCACCGCCCCGCAACGCTCTCCGCAACTCGCTACGAAACCCCGAGCTCTACAGTCAAGGGCCTCGGCGCGCACGCGCAGTAGCGGCTTTTTCGTGGCGGAGAGCTTAGTGGAGGGGGACAAGCGGATCGCGCCAGAGGCGTCGCCTCCATCGCTTATTGTTTGCTGCCATTTTGCGGTTGTCGCCGCCGACTTTTCGGGAAGCAATGGCGACGAATTGCACAGAGGCCAGTGTGTCCGTTGTTACTACGACGGGATTTAAGGCTGTTGAAAATTCTGATTGCTTTTTCCGTGGCGCAAATTTGTCGAAAGGAAAGCTGCTGTACGAGTCCGGCCACGTTTATAAAGTGAAAGAGATTTCGTTCGACGGAAAAGTAGACATAACGGCGCGCTGTGCGCAGCATACGAAGCTCGACAGAACTGGAAAGGACATCGAACTGCGCGTAAGTCCACACAATGAAAGTCGGTTCTAGTGGTAGCCTATTTGGGTGACTCTTCTAACATAAGGTCAATTATTGTGTTTTTAGCCAGCTTGACAGCGACAGGACGATTGCTCTCGCCAAATGCGACCGCCGTGCTGGCGTCGCCAGCAAGCGTAAACTCGCCGCCGCAGTCGCTTTTTACTTGGAGAATGATGCCACAGCATCGAAAAGAGGCAGCGCAAGGAGCTCGGTCTTCGAAAAAAAATACCCCAAGTGTTGCAGAGTGGCCTTTGGCGCGTGGAAAGGTACGTGCTCGTGAAGCTCTCTACAAACCATATTTTGGAATGGATTTGTGTGAGCAAACTTCTGTCGCTACGCTGCTAATCCAGTTCATGTAAGTGGTCTAACTCAAATATACTTGCTAGCGCATCAGTTTTTGTGCCGAAGATGAACGTGAACCACATTAGGAAGTATTTCGCCGACATGAATTGCTCCCTAAATGGCATGCTGCAGGGCCGAAGAGTTGTGCTCCGACGGCGAGAAACCCTGCAAGGCGTCTGAACGGCCACTCTCACCAGATGTTCTGCAACTTTTTGATTGGCCACTTGAGGGATTTCGTTATCGCAACTTTGCGATCAAATTTATGGCTGGAAAGCTCATTCAGAAAGTGAAATACTTTTTTTGGATAGGTAAGCCGGGATGCGCGATTGAGCGTCAACCTTATAATATGTGCGAATTATTGCCTTGCAGCCTAACGAGTGCCAAGAAGGCTGCTTATGACGGTAGCGTTTTTCCTTTATTGGGCACAGTCTTCCAGATCTGTAGATGCTCACCTTTCAAGGGGCTTCTGTAGAAAAGAGAGGAAACCTCGCATAACAGCAACGAAGGTATGCATTTATTTTTACTAGAATTGTGCCATTCGTATCTACAGATGTAGTGAAACACGGTGCTCATAAGTTGAAGTACAAGTGATGTGGTTCGATTCATGTTTGTTACAAAAGTAGATGAAAACACCCGCTAGAAGCCTGGAAAAGTGACTTCAGCCGTGGAATCAACGAGTAGTTTTGCTGCAAATGTTTTACTTTATTTTTTTTTGTCCCGGAGGCACACAAAGTGGTACGCAGTTCAGCCAACAATACTTAGAGGGTCTTGCCAAAGCAATGGTGCTCGAAGCACCATTTTGGTCTCAAGCGACAGCACATGGGCAGCGTTGCGAGCTTGAAACCCGAGCCAAGTTTGAACTGAAACACGGCCTCAAGATGTACCAGTTTGGGCTTCTGGTGATTCCAGAGGAACCCTGGCTGGGATGCTTTCCCAATGGACTATTTCGGTCCTTAAGCTGGAACTTCCTGGAAAACACCTGAATGGCATTCGACGTTCTACTAGATTTCGCTTCTCCGGGAACTGAAGAAGCTGAGTATCTTAGTAAAATGTTGACTTCCATTCTGATGCTTCCAAGCAGTTCTTTTCAAGGTTATTCCTGGTAGCTTTTGTTGCCTTTATGGTTTGTTTAAATAGATGCTTAGTATTCATAACAGGACCGCAACCGAGTGTTAGTGTGCTGCAGCTTGAAAGTTGAGGAGCGAAGAAACCTCACACTGTGAAACATAGGATGCACCATTCTTGCCCATTTCAATCTGAATGAACATCATACTGGTGTGCTATGTTGTCGCTACAGCGTAATGCATGTTTATCTCAAGTCAGCAGTTCATTGGCAAGATTGTATATCTACGCACCATATGTCAATGCCACCATTACCAAAAGGCAGGCCAATCTTATACTGCATAAACACTGCAAGTCTTTGATGTTCAGCAAGGACGGGTGCAGATCCGTGTTGTGTAAATAGTTTCTTCAGCAAAATATACAGTAATATTGTTTAGTGCCATAAATAAGGCTTCGAATAAAAAAAAATGCATGCTCGCAAATTATTGTTAGGCACGTTTAGCATATGCGTGCAAGATGCTGTCCCGAAACGTTTTTGTTGACAGTTAGTTTCAAAGCCGCAATCTTTATTCACATACCGTAACCTGCCTCCTTATCGCTATGTATGTGTTCAGGAACGAGGAAGGCAAGGCCACGCTGCTTGAAATCAAGTGCCCCCTCCAGCCGATGGAAGAAGCTGCTCTCGGAAAAACCGCTCCTGGCACACTTGATTCAAAATAAGTATAGCAAAGAAATCGAGTTGAGGAACTCTCACATATACTACACGCAGTTACAAATCTGCTTGCAGGTTCTGCGTCTGGAAAAATGTTAATTCTATGTCTACTGCTTTGTAGATAGTAAGGTTTTTCATGTCAAACGTGATGAGGAATTCCTCACAGTTGCAGTGCCAAAACTTAGGTGTTCTTATTTCACGCATTAAATCAAACCACTTACTGCACTTCATTGGACACTCCTCCACACTACTTTCAATGATATACCTCATCACTAAAAGAGGCTAAAAAACCGGTGATCACTTGTGCACATCCCGGCACTGTTAGTGCGAACATGACATTCACGCTTTTCCGCATCTTGCTGGGGCAGTGAATTGAACGACGCAAATTTTTACCCCTAGGTGGGAGCTCCAAATGAGCCCCTTTTACTGCCGATGTAATTTTAGTGATACTGTTTTATTTGTCAAAAAAATAACTAGAAAAAATGGCGATGACTTGTTCATGTTAACTGTGTAGCGATCTGTGAATGTGAACAGTTTTACCGTAGTCTAAGAAAAAGGAAGATAGGATAATGTAACCTAAATCAAACAGCACAAGGTGACAAAATGCGTCCCCTCAGAAAACAAACAAAAATTTTCGAAAATGTTAAAAACACCCTTGCCAGCTGCAGTTCCAGGGTCACACTGCAAGTGAGTTTTATATATTGCTATACTCCGTTTCACGATAACTTGGCGAACTGCGGAGGCTACGCAACCCACCCCCCCCCCCCCCCCCGCCCCCTCAACCAATAGGAACGTCGGAGTGAAAGATTTGACACCACATCACGTAAGCGTTGGTGTCATTGCACCAAATGCAAGTCCCGGAGGAACCGGCTTTCGTCTGCTGGCCAAGAGTCGTCTGCTGCGAAACCATCCAACTTTAGATGAGCGTCCACCGCCACAACATTGCCGTCCGCTAGAGCAGCGAGTGCTTCGGGAACAGTTTATGAGACAACGAGACGCACAATTTACCTGCGAATCGGTGGTCGGTGCCAACGACAGTACGATGCTTTGAATGGAAGCAGTGAAATACGCGTCTGCGATCGTTCAATCATCGTTCAAAAGTCGTGTTTTTCTAAGAAAGGGGTTTACCCAAATACGGTATCCTTGAAAAGTAACATGTCTTCGTCGTTCTTCGGTGTCCTTAGTGTTGTGGTCAGAAGAGTTCATGCTAAACGTGCGAACCGTTTGAATAAAATATAAAGAACGACGCCAAAAAGAGAAAGAAAAAAAATCGGGATTGAATAGACGTGTGGTGTCACTTTTCTGGTTTAAAGATAAGTAAAACTCGTAAGCTCCTATGTATTTATTGTTTACTTTTCATATATTGCTGATAAAGATTGAATTGCGTGAGTTCGAATGACGTTTTATTATAAAGAAACCTAGAGCTACATTTTGTCACAGACAGCAGTATTGCCGCGGCGGTAACGAGGCCTCCGTGGCCTCGACCATGGAGTGTTGTCACGTGCATGCTCCGACGCTCTTATTGGATCGCAGGGACCGCAGCCCCCGCGACCCAGTAACTGTTCTTACTGTTGCCTAAATATTCCTGGCCTCAGGTTTGTAAGGATGCATAAAATGTATATGACGTTATCCAACTGAGAGATAAGGTGAGGAGACACGATGATTGTGTAAATTTCGACACTTCTGATTACGCGTTCAACGCGTTTCCTCACAAAGTCAGTCTCGTATGTTGAATGTACCTCGTGTTCGGTGAACTGTACACCAGATGCGAACCGTGGCATCGCCAGTGCAGCATTTTGAAGCATTAACACAAGTTACTACGCCTGGGAATCTTTTGTCTGCCAGAACAACATCCTTAGTTCACCAGATTCCACCGTGATCGCAGTGTCGTTTGTTCGCCCGCCGAATCCGTCCGAAAGGAATGTCACCAGTTCATTGGGTGCAATCCAAACCAGGTGCTTAACAGTGAAGTACCTCTTATAGCGTGATTACCAGAGGTTTTGCATTTCCACGCTCATCTCCGTACAGTCGATGATAACCCTACAGGGTAAATAATGAGCCTTGAAGCTCGGTAGCATGGTGGCCTGGATGGCTGCTCTTCGTGGCCACCGAATCCAGTCTTTTGTTTTGGCACAGTGTTTTAAGTGTGGTTCTAAACACAACAGCGTGGTCCTGTTGTTGTGCGGTGAACATTAAACAGTATTCCCGATCAGGAAAATGGCACAACGTGCCTCAACTTGATAAAAAATAATAAAAATCGGCTCTCATCCGAAAATTGATCTTGCCGTCTCGATGTATGTGGAAGCAAGCTCAGCAACAAAGCGAACAACAAAAATGATGCCGAGCTTATGCTTACCAGCTTCGTCTTATCATCACAAACAGAGCCGTACCCCATGAAGCAGGGTTCTTTGTGCACCGGCCCCACTCCTCGGTCAAAAAGCGACATTTCGTCCAGCCCACATCCTTCATCTTGCTTCATTTTATGGCAAACGAGAGTTGCTGTCTCTCCCTTCAAGTTCCAACAGAAGAGGATCAACCGATGAAAAGTATATGTTTGTCGCTAGGGACGCCCTGGTCGGGGCTTGAGCTACTCGCGCTCCTTTCCCATTAACGTCGCAAAACTTTTCAAAATGGCTGCAATACTTAAGAAAAACGATACGATCTGAGTAACGAGAAAGTAACGCTTTACTTTTGAGCTGAAGCAGCGGGTTTCTTTTTTGAATCTCATTCAAAAGTAACGTACTTAGTTACTTTTCGAGCGAGTAGCGAGTGGTGGTATTCGGTTACCTCTTCTTTAAGTAACGTGCACGTGGCTGGTCTTTATTTTGGTGTGCGACTGGTGGGTGGAGCTGGAAGCGACGCCGTTCGATACCTTAATTGAGCCATAAAACGATATTTCTACTTCCGCGAAATACTATTCAGAAACACTTTCTAACGTTGATACCTGATAATTGTACCTTTGTTTTTTTGTGTATTTTTTTTTTTGTAGGCAACGTAATTTGCCAACAAAATTCGAAAAATATGAGCATCGTTCATCCCCTTAACTCGGAGCCAGAGAAGCGGCCACGTGGCCTGGTGCGATTCTATGCCACCGACATTAATCATACCCACGCGCTGGGGCTGGCAAACTAGAAAATGCGTTCTGAGCTCCAGGCATTGTTACACTTCGGCTATTCTCATCGCAGCAGTGGTTGGACACGAGCCACTACCCGAGTGTCCACCGTGGCATTGATTGATACGAGCCGACGTCGAGTGCTCACGCAGTTCACGTGTCTAATCCATGAGCCGCGCTCGACTATGGTCGGGCAAGTGTTTCGATCCCACAATTACGTCGTCAAGCATTGCGAAGGCAAAAATGAAAGAAATAGTACCCTTTTATCCTCGCTATTTTACTGCGTCAAAGAAGCTTCTGAATCAGTGCCGCTCTCTGCAAGTATACCTGGGCCAGAGTTGGACCAGTACACCTCTGCAAGGTCACGAATATTCCAACCCAATATCGTATCATGACCCTTTTAAGGGAGGCAGAGGCGAGCAGCTAGTTGTGGCATCAAGATCGAGGTGGTCCGGGAGCTGCTGAAAAACGCCCTGGTGATAACAAAATAAGATTGGAGAGAACGAGGAGTGTGTCTCAATGCCCGCCTCGAGGAAGAGGGGGCAGCGACGGCAGCGAAAGAACAGAGAAGTGAAATGCTTGAAAGGCGGGTCATAGAACTCGGGAATGCACTGGAGGAAATGCGGGGGAACAAGGGAAGAAATGCGGGGAAGCGGCGTCTGGAAGAAGCAGAGGGAGGGAAGCGGCAAACGGGTAGAGATGAATATAAAGAGCAGGCAAACGTGGCATCTCCAGTGGGCCGAGGGAGACACGGGGACGAGAACGAAGACCCTGGAGGGAAGTAGGACCACTGGTGAGCAAGGGGAAGAGAACATCAGTGGAGATGAGATGAAAAGCCCCGAGGCAAGGGATAAGAGGCACAGACCAGAAGTAAGATTGAAGAGGGCTTTCTTGTTAGGCGACACCAATACGAAGCCACTGAGAGCGATGGAGGAAATGAGTGTGAGAGGCCACAGGCTGGATACCTGTGCCCGTCAGAAGCAACATTGACTTAAGCACTGTAAAAAAGTAGGGGACCTAACTAAGCAAGAGGTTGAAGCCGGGACCCTTGTGATCATTCATGCTGGATTACAAGGCCTTGTAAACGGTCAAGAGGAGACCAGTGCCTTCAGAAAAGCCAGAGAACGCCTGGGGAAATCGCTCAAAAAATCACAAGAGTACTGGTACCTCATCTGCGCAGTTCCAATCATCCACAACCAGGGGCAGGAAATACAAGCGCGATAGACCTCAGCGACGCTTTGAGAATCCTCTGCAAAGGGATTTGTCCAAAGGTAGACGTGACCAGAGAGACTAGAAGGGACAAAGTACTCGAAAGACGCGGCAGAACGGGTGGCAGCAAAAATGGGGCCAGGCTTCGGTATTTTTTAGGAACTCCAATGAAGCAGAGACAGGCAGGAAGGAAAAAAGTCAAGGCAGACCAACTAGAAAACATGGTATCGCCTTCATGAATCAGTTGAGGAACTGGTAGAAGCTAAAGGCAGACCATCAGAAACAAGATGCAGTACTGATGAAAAATGTGGGAAGACAGACAAGAGGCATAGACGAGGACGTAAACGGAGAGAAAGTCTCAGTACCGCTTTCCTGAAATGCAAATATGACGGTCAGCGAGAAAGTGGGTGGACCTGTATACACAGGTGCGAGACTACAAAATATATATATATTTCTTTTTGTCCTGGCGGAGACAAACTTAAAGGGATGGTGAATCGAAATTTGTATTTCAAAAAAACAATCCAGAAGATGTAGGCGGGACGCTACAATCCCTACAGCACTACTCGTACGGCGATATCTCGAATGGACGGCCGTGTTTTTAAAAAAAGAGGTCGAGATTGAACCAGGACGACGAGGCGTGTGACGTGAAAATATCTCGTTTCCTCCTCCCTTCGCTTCGCTCCCTCAAGGCAGGGAGGCGGAGAAGACGTGAGGCCGTTCCCTCTTTTTCTCGGAAAAACAAGACGTAAACATTTCTGTCAAATGCGCCTCCTTTTTTTAAAAATATGGTCATCCGTTCGAGATATCACTGAATGAGTGATGTTTTGGTGTTTGTAGCATCCCGTTGCATGCTTTTTGCCGCGTGTTTTGTAGAATCCAGATCTCGGTTCAGCATCCCTTTAAGGGACAAAGAAGTGCCACCCCATGAAGAGGATTTTGTGTAAGAAAGGGTAAAGTTTTTAAGCAGCTTCACAAAAAAAAAACAGATGAAACCTGTTACGTAAGGGACACAAGTGGATGCGGGGCAAACTTCTCGGTAATACTTGGCAGTGGCAGTAGCTTACCTTTGGTCAGACAGTCGCTAGGAAACAAATCACCGGATTCATAAATGTCTCAGTAAGAACACTCAGGAGCTACAGGGTGTTCGTTGCCTCCTTAACCCCGGCGAGGCCGTGCTCCAACTACGGCACACTTAGAGAAACGGTCCGCAACACCATCGCTCGACCGAGACCCTCTGGAAGACTCAAAACCAAGGCTTTTGAACATCTGCCGAAGAAACAAACGTCAATGGGTCTTTTAGAGCGCAGCTCTCAGGGGCCCGTTTCCAGCCTGAGCGGCGTCGGCGTCGCCGTCGGCGTCGGCGTAACCGCGCCCCTCCCTCTCCTCCTCCTCCCCCTCCTCCTCCCCTCTCCTCCTCCTTCTCCTCCTCCTCCTTCTCCTCCTCCTCCCCTCATTTAGTATGGTCCGGGTGGGTCACGTGACCTCGGGGGGAGGGGGTCACATGACCCGTTTCCAGCCTGTGCGGCGTCGGCGTCGGCGTCGCCCCTCCCCCTCCTTCTCCTCCCTCTCCGCTCTCCTCCTCCCCCCTCCTCCCCCGCCAAGGTCACGTGACCCCCGGGGGTGACTCCCCTCTCCCCGCCGGTCACGTGACGGCCCGCCCAAGGTCATGTGATCCCGTCCCCTCGAGGTCACGTGACCCCCCGGACCTCTGCCCTCCTCCTCCTCCCCTCATTGTCTAGTATGGTCCGGGGAAGTCATGTGACCCCCCGCTGAAGTCATGTGACTTATTTTCAGGAAACAAGCTACACAAGTACTCGGAAGAGAGGGAGGGGGAGCAGGAGGGGAGAAGGACTAGCAGGCATGATCACGAGGGAGGAGGAGGAATATACCCTCCACTCCTCCTCCTCAAGAGCTGCGCTCCAATTCGGCGTTACAGGAAGTTGTAAACGGCTTTCACTTTTTTGTTCCTTTTCCTCTAACATCGAAAGAAACTGATTCTGCCAAATGTTAGGACAGGAAGCTATCGCCACCTGGGTGCGAGAGAGAGAAGAGGCGGTCGACAGAGAGTGGGCAAGAGTAGGGATTCTCGGCCGGGGGGCCGTCGTTATGGCTGCGAAAATAAATTGTAGCATACTTTTTGTAATCTGCTCCAATCGTTATTAAGAGTTCTGTTTTAAACGAAAATACTGCGTCATCCAGGAAGCGGAAGCCTAACAGACGCCATAAACCTCCGATCTATTAACAGGAGCTGTTGAACCTCATTTTCACCCATGCCGACAGTCCCCTCCAATCACACAAGGATCACGTCGGTGACGCAATATCGTCACGTCACCGCGGCCCTGATGTCACACCGCTGTGGTGGCGTTGCTATTGGCAGGGCACATGAATAGACGCTTCACTTCACGCGAATCTGGTTCCGGAACACGCGCAGTGCCCACACCTCGGACCGTGTACCACGTGGCCACACGTCACCGATTCCTGTGATCCGTGCCTCGTCCGCGTCCCTGCGGACTGGTAAAGTCAAGCGCCTTTTCACTCGCGAATTTTCGGCGGGAGATTGACTTGAAAAGAGTTTAGTCCAACAACGGTACAATGTTTTTCCTTTTTTTTTCTTTTTTTTTTTTTTCACGATTGAAATAAACATGTTGCATCGTTGTGTTTTGTGCGTCCGCTGGTTCATTTTGTCGCGCGATTCTTGGTTCCAGAAAGTTTGCCCGGCTGACTCGACGCAAATTCCTGTACTCCTACGGGTCCGTGTCAAGAAGGGCCCATCAAAGCTCATCTAGCAGGCCGCGATAATCCTTACACATCCAATCAGCATTTCACCAAGCAAGACCTTTTTTTTTTTTTTGTGGCTGTAGTGCAAGCATTGTGCACGAGCGCGGAGTGCATGAAGGCATCTCCAAAAGCCCCTCCCGGCGCGAACCCAGAACTTCGTCGCTTGAACGTCGAACTCTTCTCAAGCAGGACTATGCCTCTGGCACTGTCGTGCCTTTGGTTAGTAAAGCTAGTGGCGCTTCGCGCGAAGCCTATCACGGTGTTGTGTCTCCATCTGAACGTAACAGCGACGCCTGATTCTTTATCGCGGTAGCAAACGTTAATTTTCCTCTTGGACAACACCGTCATAGTACCTAAACGTACTGCAATGTACGCTTGGAACAAGCAACGACTGAAAAGGTACAACGAAGAAAAGTCAGACCCCGCAGACGACATGGACAAAAGTCTCTGCCGACACTGCAAGGTCGTGGCTTCAGAAAATAACGTTTTCTGGGACTGCATAAACATTTTTGAGAAAAAAGAAGAAATTTTACAGACCATTCCCGAGGATCAAAGACCCAACAGCTTCGCGGAATGGACCAGACCATCCGGCTCACCAAAGCATCAAAAACAACTATTGGACTCCCTCCTTCGGTTCATTAAGGAGGCTCACCTGACTCACTTCATTTAATCCCCATCTCCCACCCCAGGACAGCACCGACGGCTTAAGCCCAGCTGACCTGGCCCTGATGTTTCTTTCATCTTATTATTATTAAAGGAGCGATGCAACAATTTTTGTGCTGTGCACAAATACCGCTTAAAACGGATCCCTAACGTTAATGACCTATGAAACACGCGTTCGTTTTTCACCCCACGCAATAGAAGTCCCAGAAAAAAATTTAAGAAAAACGAGCAGCGTTCACCCCCTCAACTCGCAGCCAGAACAAGCGGCCACGTGACCTGGAGCCGATTATATGCCGCCAGTGTTGATCATAGCCACGCGCTGGGGTTGGCAAAGCGCAGGACACGCGCTGAGTTCCAGACATTGTTATGGCTCGGCTGTTGTCGTCGTTGCAGCGATTGGACACGGGTCACTATCCGAATGCTTTTCGAGCTAGCAATTGTCACGAGCCCAAGTCGAGTGCCCACGCAATGCTCGGGTCCAATCTATGAACCGCATTCAAATATCGTCACTTGGGTGTACTGCGATCCCCGAGTTACGTCATCAAATTTTGCGAAGGAGAGATTGAATGAAAATGATCGCTTTTGTCCTTGAAATTACACCGCAACAAAGGAGTTTCTTGGCCAATGGCGTTGCGTGTGAGTATCCTTGAGTCCCAGGTGTGCCAGTAAGCTCGTGTAGAGAGAAAAACATTCCAACTGAATATCGTTGCACCGCTCCTTTAAAGACATTTTCAAACAAACAAGCGGTGCCACTGTGCGATGTTGGAGTTTCGCGGCACTGTGGGTTGGCGAACAAGTTCGGTCCGTCCTCGCAGACGTCTGCTTGTCGTCTTCCTAATACGGATACGCTTGGGAGACGGACGAACTGCGGACGTGTCGTCACGTGATCAATCCGTCCGCGGATTAGTTTGTCATGTGAATCAGCCATAAACAGTGCGTTAGCCTATAAGGGGGACCCGCGGACAAGCGCTGCAGTTAAAGAATGGGACTTACCATGGAACGCTACCATCAAATCATGAATCATTAAAACATCATCATCTTACAGCCGAAACCCGGTCTTCAACCTGCCCGTCCCCCAGGTCTTTACAAGGGACTATAGGAAGCGATTGTCCTGGGAGATTTCAATGGTCGCCTGGAAGAACTTTATAGAAGGACAGATGCTAATGGGAAGAGAGTGCTGACACTCGCCGGTGGCAATGGCCTCATGATAGGAAACGTAGAGCGGAAGTGTGACGTTTCCGTCACATGGACAGCGAGAGACCAGTACTTCAGTATCTACTACAGCCTGATGTCGCCGGAGCCTCTACGAGAGACTGGCAACCATGATGTTGAGCGAAGATGGCTCGGGTAGCCTTGAAAGTGGTTAGAACCATCTGCGACTGATCTTCAAGATACAAGGAGACCAAGGGGTGAAGCAGAATCAGGAGCAGCAAACCAGTTTCCCAACAGAGAGAAGAGAGGATGGCAGCGAGATTGGAGCACTCGTGCGAACTTTTCAAAGGATACGAGGACATGACTAAAGAACTGAAAGGGGCACGGAAAGGACAGATCTACACTCGAACCCACCAGAGGCGAAAACGAAAGACATAATGGAATCGGGAGGCGGACAGGGCAAAGAAAAGAAGAAGCAAGTAGAAAAAACAAAGAAGTACTCAAGAGGTCCGAGCACATGATAATTATAATTATAATATTTATTTGCACTCAAGTATGGACGCTGGTGAAAGCAGAAAGGCCGAAGTAAGACGTTGACCGAAGGTCAATGCTTCAGCACCAAACAAAATAAAAATGTGAATGATGATGATAATAATGTGTGGCATTGATTGATTGATTGGAGTCCTTTAATGACAAGGAAGCTCAAGGCTGCAGTGGGGGAAAAAAAAGGGGGGGGGGGAAGGGTAGTGAAGGGTGTTTGATCATTTCAACATGTCGGGCAAGGTACTAGGGCAGTGTACTCGCGCTACACCGCTCTGTATAAGTCACTGATTTTTCCATGATCTGCGACCGCCTTTTGGGCGTCATCATCTGTTTGTATAATAGCAGTAAGGGCTGCAAGAGAGGTCACTTGTAGGTCGTCGATGCGGTCTCGGCCCCGTGCGAAGGCAGGACAGTACTTTATGAGATGGCACAGATCTGCGCGACACTGTTGGAGACAGTGGGTATATCTTGGTTGGTGGTACGGCTGATACAGGTGGCGGCTGCCACTTACTGACTATGTTTGGTGTGTAGGCCGCGTTCGCGATGTCTTTGTTTATAAAAACTTCTTGCTGCCTAGAAAGTCCTTTGATGACAGGCGTCTGTGGTGTAGCCTCCATGATACGCTGTTTGCTAGCGGTCTTGATAGAGGTACGAATAAAGTGCATGTAGGCTATATGCCTGTTCAAGGGCGTTTCGTTCGGGTCACGGTGATAGGGTGTTTGGAGTGTGGGATTGTCGGGGTGCGAAGTGACGTAAGTGTGGTCCGTCCCGTGTGCCTGTACGGCTGCTGCATGCGCCGCAGCATTACCCCCGTCATGCGCTGCATGTCCTGGTGTCCAGAGTATGTTTACCTTGATTCCAAATTCTTGAAGCATCTGCAGTCTTTTTCTAATTTGATTGGGATAATGATGGCAATGCGATGGTGTAGAGGGTGAAGAGCGTTAGGCCTAGCAGCGGTCTTCGCAAAGGTGGTCTTTTCAGGGCTGCCATGGGCTGCTGACTTCTATGAGGTCTCGAGTGCCTGGAGAGTGCTCCCTGCGTGCCCAGCTAGCAGACGAGCCGGCCAAATTGCCGATTTCCGGCGACGCAGGCAGTCCAGCACCCCCGTGTTGGAGCTCCAGGGCCGGTTTGCTGATCTTGCGGCCGCGGCTGCGGCTGCGGCCAAGAGGGATTTTTCTGACACGTGACCAGCTCCACGGGGACAAGGAAGTACCTAGCGTCCCTGCCTAATTGCGGAGAAATCCGTATCGGTTTAAGCACAAAAGCCTAATTTCGCTCGCAGAAACTGACTGCAGGGATTCCAACTGGAGTCCAATTGACCGCCTCCTTATACTGTAGGAGCGGCAGATAAAGTTACGGCCAGGAAGGGTGAAAATGAGCCAAAACAAAAGAAAAACCACTCGAGATGAAAGCGGTGGCAGAATATTTATATAGGTCCGCCAGCGCAGGCATCTCGCGCCTTCTACTGTGGTCGAGAGGTTACAGTGCCGGTACTTATCGTCACGGCTTGAAAGTTGTGGGTTCAAATCGCGCTAGGAACCTTTTTTTTTGTATTTTGCGCGTGTCTTACTTTTTAACTGTGATCCTTTTTAGGAATCATCCACTTGCACTACTGCGCCTTACACGGTGTTTACTATTAGTCCCACCTGTTCAATCGAAACATCGGTAAGAAAAGAAAAAAAGATCGAGGCAAGTTACCGCGCTAATACAATCATTTCATAATGTTCATTAAAAGGAAACCAAGGTAACAGCATCGGTATGGCTTTCACACAAACGGAGCCGACACAAGCATCCTTTCCCAAGCAACTACAATTTTATGTGTTTTAAATATACAACGCTCTTGCTAACGACTCCTTTCAATAACAGGAGACGCCCGTTTAGTACTAAAAAAAACTGCAGTTGTGACAATTAAAAAAAAAGACTTTCACAAAATAAGCAAAAAGAAAAAAAAAAGAATAGCAGCTATGGATGCATTGATTGAGCGAAATCCTACAGGCAAGGCAGCAAGCAAGTCAAACGTCTGAAAAAGTAGTAAAACCGAAATAAAAGAGATCATACTTTTACTTGCATGGAATCTGATAAAAGGTATAATTTTACTAGACATGATTAAAATAGCGCAAATTTGACAAGGACAAAATGAAGGCACACGTAGAACAGGACTGGTGCTTACTTCCAACTAAGTTTATTTGATCATCAACCAAGCGATATATACCATCGCCAGCGAGCATAAAAACCCAAAAACACACAAAAAATATACTTTAAGATTATATGCCTACAACGCGCCGTTCTTTAGATAAAACCATCAAGAAAAAAAATAGTTTTTTCTTGATGGTTTTATCTAAAGAACGGCGCGTTGTAGGCCTATAATCTTAAAGTATATTTTTTGTGTGTTTTGGGAATTTTATGCTCGCTGGCGATGGTATATATTGCTTGGTTGATGATCAAATAAACTTAGTTGGAAGTAAGCGCCAGTCCTGTTCTACGTGTGCCTTCATTTTGTCCTTGTCAAATTTGCGCTATTTTAATCATGTCTAGTAAGAACCAACTAGCCCAAACAAAAGTCGTTTTACAGCATATTTTTACACTTTACATTTTGTTGTTGCAATTGCTTTGTAATATTAGCACATTACTTGTTGAATTTTAGTTAGAATAGCAGACGATCGCAACCGAATGCAAAAATGAATCAGGCGTCGAAATCGCAAACCCTCTCTCTAACGCCAACACCTAAAATGACTTTGGATCAAGAAATGAAAATAAGTAGAGCAGTTGGAAAACGAAAAAAAAATTCTAGAGAAATTCAGCAGCACAGTTACCTGGCGAACGAAGAGACGGGCATGGGAAGATATTGTGAACTTTCCGCGGAGTGTACGGCAGATGCAGGAGGCGTGGCGGAAGTTGGTGAAGGAAGCCAGGGACATGTATGCGCTCTTCCGAGGTCATGAAAAACGAACTGGTGAGTCAGAATTACCCGCCCAATGATTTTATAGAGCTCATATGGCCTTGTCTACATTCTTAGTGGGAGCTCAGTCAAATAGAAAAAAAAAGAGAGTTACTGACGCGATCTGAACCCGGGACTTTCACGCCGTGACGATAAGTACCGGCGCTCTAACCTCTCGACCACAGCAGAAGGCGCGAGACGCCGGCGCTGGCGGAGGTATAAAAATATTTTGCCACCGCTTTCATCTCGAGTGGTTTTTTCTTTGTTTTGGCTCATTTTCACCCTTCCTGGCGGTAACTATCTGCCGCTTCTACAGTATAAGGAGGCGGTCAATTGGACTCCAGTTGAAAGTCCCTGCAGTCAGTTTCTGCGAGCGAAATTAGGCTTTTGTGCTTGAAGCGATACGGATTTCTCCGCCATTAGGCAGGGACGCTAGGTACTTCCTTGTCCCCATGGAGCTGGTCACGTGACAGAAAAATCCCTCTTGGCCGAAGCCGCAGCCGCGGCCGTAAGATCAGCAAACCGGCCCTGCAGGGGTTAGCGCCGGTGTGTGTCAGGCGGCGGTTTTCGCGAAAGCGGGCCTTGAAGTCTCCCAGCTTGCGATCGAGCTTGTAACCGAGCAGCGTGGGCACCTAGTTGATCGAAGACATGATGTGTGCCACTGCTCCGGCTGGCTCTCGGACGGTTGAAAAGACACTTTTTAGGCCCATCTGGCTTCCTTTTCCTGAAGACCTCCCATACTTCTTAAAGAGAGTATGAGAGGTCTCCAGAAAGCGCAAGCAAGAGACGGCGGCCTGCATTTAAGCCAGCATTTACAGATGTGACAAGCGATTCTCAGAGGAGCTCTGAATAGCCAGAAAAAGTGCCCCACGATGCTTTTGGAGAAGACAACGCAGTAAGGGCAAGAAAACGATCTGCATCCAGACACTGATCATGCAAAAAATGCAGGTGATCGAAGCTGATGGGAGCAGAGTGCATCCTGTTTATTGAATGATGGCTTGAAAACTTGCTTCAGCTCAATGGGCCAAAGACATAGGAGCAAAAGCAGTCACAGAGAAGGAAGAGGAAAAAGATCCCGAAAGGGAAAACAAGGAACAAATCCCGGTTGACCTTCGAGCAAGTCCGACAGAAGGAGAACTTACAAGAGAAGCCCACAAGGCACGCGTTAAACTACTCTATAAGGGGAAGCGAGATTTTCAGAGCAAGACTGAAATGATGGGTGGAGGGGTATGGGGTGCTCGGTGAAATGCAGAACGGCTTCCACACGGTAAGGTGCATAGAGGATAATATATATTCGTAATAACGCAGTGCAATGACGTGGCGACCCCGCAAGGGAGAAAGCTCTATGCAGCATTTCTAGAGATTTCAAAGGCGTAAAACAGAGTGAATCATGGTGCGCTGAAGAAAAGACTGCAGCAGCTGAGTTTGAACGAAACAGATTTCGAACTCCTGCAAGCACTAAACGCCGGGATGTATGTGCAGGCTAAATGGAAGGAACGAAATTCAAACTGAATTAAAAGGTTAAAAACGCGAGCAAAACGAGGACAATAAAGACACAAAGACGGCAAGACAGGCGTGGAGAAGCGCCTGTCCTGTCGTCTATGTGTCTTACTTTCCTAATTTTGTTCGCGCTTTATCCTTTAAAATTAGTATGAAGCAATTCGCCCAAACCCAATTTTAATTCATAAGCCAAAGCAGATGTCAGAGTCAAGACGCCTGAGGTGGGGTACCCTCTGTCTCTCCTGCTTTTTATTTTGCATATAACTCCATTTGAAAAAGCTCTGGAGCAGACGGATAGAGGCTTCGACTTCTCATACAGATCGAGGGGGCATGGAAGACACAGAAAGTGCCAACTCTCATGTTCGGCGATGACCTGGTACTATTTGCCGACTCCACCGAGGACCTGCAGTAGCTCGTGGAGATACGTGGAGAGCTGTGCACGACCCTCAAGCTACCGTTTAACCAAAACAAGTGTGCGGTCTTTGAGCGAGGATGTTGAAACCAGTAAAATGGGGAGCAAGGGGACCAACTATGGGCCTTACAGGAGGGAGAGTTGGGAGGTGCAACGCAACTAAATACCTGGGGGCGACCCTTAATGCGAGCCCAAACTAACTAGCAGGCCATGAGCAGGTCAAAAAGACAGCTGCACTCAGGGGAATGGGTGTCCTGGCAAAAAGGACTATCTAGGCGCTCGACATGTACCAAGTGTCCGAGACTTGTGGAAGATTGTCATCGTTCAAGGGATCGCTTTCGCAAATAGTGTGCTGGTGCTGTCGTCACCAACAAGGATGTTTCTAGAAAGGCATACAAATGGGAGAAGGATGACCCTGGCAATCACAAGGGCATCCAGGGGACCTAGGCTGGTTCATATTTTAGGCCAGAGATTCCAGAGCCAATGCAAGCTACGAAAGCCGTCTCTATAGACTATCGGAGGTGAACTGGGCACATGGTACATTGTGCTGCCGCGTCAGCAGAGAGAGGCACAACGAAAACCCATCGAGCGTGAAGACCAGGGCAGCGCTACGATATGCCGACTACCTGACCTAAGGGAGTAGACGTGTGCAGAGTCAAGCAAGCAGAGCTCCGCGAAGGTTACAGGCGAAGGACACCAGAAGGTGGAGAACAAGAATGGAGAACAAACCTCCTCTTGGACTGTACCACACATACAGAGTGTCACAAAAGAAAATTTACAGGTTTTTTTTTTTTTTTTTACCGCAAAATTGAACTAGGCATTGCCGAACGCTCATTCTCCGCCCGATGGTAACGATAGAGGTCACAACCAGATGCCGAAGTTTCAGCCCGATCCGATACCTTATTCAAAAGTTATAAGTAATTTTCTGAAAAGTTCAATGGAAAATTGGAGCCCATTTTTGCCCGTTTTCGGTTTCTGATGCCCATAGAGCTCCATGTATTCGAAAACTCCGTCGGCCGCCATATCCCCATTGAAATTTTCAGAAAATCACTTATAACTTTTGATTAAGGCGTCGGATCGGGCTGAAACTTTGGCATCTCAATGCGACATCTAGCGCTATCTTTGGGCGGAGAATGATCGTTTGGCGATGCCTAGTGTATTTTTGCGGTAAAAAAAAAGCCCTGTAAATTTTCTTTTGTGACACCCTGTAGACGAAAACTATAAAAAAGAGGCCTGCTATGACATATCGAGAGGTAGGGGGCTTCTCGCAGAGTCTCACAAGGAGACATTGCCAACTCGTGCCCGGGGAGACAAACCGCCGAATTCAGAAACCTCACTCAAACTACACTCAAACTGAAGGGCCCCTCCACTTCCTCGGGGAAGGCGCGAGTGCCGTCGCTGGCCAATCGCGAGGACGGATCCGCCGTCGCGATTGGCCAGCGCCGGCCTTCACGCCTTCCTCGAGGAAGTGGAGGGTGCCCTTCAGTTTGAGTGTAGTGTGAGTGAGGTTTCTGAATTCGGCGGAAAGTCACGGAGGGACACCAAAGGGTCTACTCTTTTTGTAGACTGACGGAGGGTACGACGGAGTATTTAGTGCTACACTTAAACATTTGGCAGAGACACTTAAAGGGGCGGTGCAACAATATTCAATTGCAATGTTTTTCAATTTACACGAGCTTACTGGCACAAGAGGGACCTAAGGGTACTCGTACGCAAAGCCACAATATGGCCAAGTGTCGTTACTCCGAATCGCAGCTAATTTACTGGCACAAGCGGGAACAGTGAAGAAGAGGCAGGTGTCAAAAGGTAGTGGCTTGTGGAATCCACGGGGCTTACGTCATGGCCCCTCCAGGTATTACAAGCCTCTTGAACAAGAGCATGAATAGTGTCATTAAATAAGCTACGCTTCAGGGTAGCGACACTTGGCCTTATTGTGGCTTAAAATCAATGTTGCCAGTTATTTGAAGCTTTATCTTAAATCACAAGAAACGCTTTTCCGTCCTCCACTTTAAACAGTTTGCGACAAAGCAAAGCAACATTACATGAGCTTCCTAACACCGAATCTAATGCTGAGGATGTCGCACTTTTGCGATCGGCAGTTGCGCCTGCTGTGCACAAGCACCAAAATGGCGGCGTTCACAACACTGTTTGGGAAAAGAGTGCCGATACTCTAAGCGCAGCTCATTTATTGGCTCTAGTTCCCGCGAAACTCCTTTTTCCTGACTGAAACTGAAAGTAAATATGAATAATACACCATTATTATAGCTTATTTAGTTATAACCAAATACACATAATGAGAGGAAGAAGCGGGCGGGTAGGAGAAACGCGGGTTTTATGTGCGACCGTTCTAACCGTCTCAAAAGAAAGAACGCACGAGCTTGCGCTGGCTTAAAAAAAAGGCATCCAAAGAAAAGAGGCGGCACGCTGTGTTCTTTGTTGTGAGTATGTTTACACAGCCGGGAGTTAGTCTGCCTTAGTGGGCGTCTGGTGCCTCAGCTGTAGATGAGAAATTTAGCCAGTGCGGTACAACCGCAAACCTGGGGTCTTTAACGTGCACCACGCAGTAGTGATACACGACCGCACGCCGGTACGATGCTCTTCCAGATCGAAACGGGCAGGGGCGCGGTGAGTTCTGCAGTGCGAGCTTTCGCTCTAAGTGCTCCAAGCTGGTGTGCGCTAGACCATGCACTCGGCCACCAACCCCCCCCCCCCCCCCTTGTGCGTCTAATTTATATAAAGGTGTAAGTATTTGAAGATCGACGACGGACGTCGAGCTCTTGAGGTAATGTAACTTGTTGAAGGACTGAACGACTAAAGTTTTCAATTCTTGGATTGTAATATGGCGGTAGCCTATTGTACTTACTGTTGATGAAGAGCAATATGAGGTGACGAGGTAACGATTAAATGATGAGGCTCTATAAGGACGACGACATTAGTGGGTGTCGAACCACAACGTACAGTGACAGACTTGTTTCAAGTATCGTGTACCCAAAGACTTTCTTCACCCGCAACAGTATATAATGTAAAATCAATGAGAATGCTGCTTTACAACTGTACGTGGAACAGGAAAACTGCACTGTGCAGAAGTGCGGCTTATTCGTTAATATGAGGGACGGATTTCTAGTAGCATTCCCTGATTGACTACTTGGAACAAATGGCCTCGTTGACGTAAAGTGTCCCCGTTCCAAAAGATTCTTAAACCGCAAAGGAGTATGAGGCGAAAAATAAAAAAAGGAGCATGGTGTGAAAGGTCCAAATCACCACCATAGCTTCTACTATCAAATACAAGGGCAGTTACACAATACACAAAGAGAGTTTTGTGATTTAGTTATATTTAAACTTAAGGGCATTGATATCCAACGTATTCAAAGAGTTGAAACCTCCTGGTCAACCAACATAGAGCCTTTTTACTCAAGTCTTACATGGAAGGCCCGACTTCCGCTGAAATTCCTCACGTATACGAGTTGTCCGACCGAATAAACTGCCATTAATCCCGATCTGGGAATCTCTCGATCTTTGTTCGTAGGCCATAGTATCATGAGATCGAGGGGTGTGGCTCTTCGTCCGCCGAATATTGCTTCGGCGGGTTTTTTCCGTGTAAGATGAGACCGTCGCGTGCTGCCGGAACAAGAACCTGACGATTCATCACTGAACTGCTTCTTCCGTAAGCTTCAAAGGGGCTTTTCTTCGTTTCGCACACCATCTGTTCTGCTTGCCCGTTAGTTGCAGGATGGTATGGTGCACTAATGTGATGCCTGATGCCGGTTTTTTTTCTTCAAAAACTTGTTTTTTGTTTTGTTTGAAGCAAGATTTGGCGCGTTATCAGAAAAAAAGTATTTTCGGTAGGGCGAAAGTAGGTAAAAGAGACCGTAGAACGTCAATGACGTGTTTAGACGTCTTGGCAGGCATCGTGTAAACTTCCAGCCACTTAGAGTACGCATCGCCCATGACTCCGCAGATGTGGATACGTTTCGCCACCCACCGAGTGAATAGTGGATCGTTTTCAGTTACTGTTCATGATGGCGTTGGAGTCAAGGAAGACTTCGAGTCTTTCCACAAAGTTAGCCCAGGTGCCAGGACTTTTGTCGAAAGCGATAAGTGTTCGAAACGTCGACAACGTCGGTAGCCACGTGTTGTGCTTGACACTGGACACTTACCAATCGCTGAGAAGAAACTTGCTTGTTCGTTTGCCATGAGTCGTCCGATATCAGGTCATCACCGCAACACCATCTCCCGACAAAACTGGTCTTCATTGTCCGCATGTCCATAGTTAGCAATCACGTCAACTTATAAATTCCCGAACACTCATAACTTGCCGTCGCTAAACGCCGTTCATTCATAGCGTCTTGATTGCAAATAAACGTCTTCCTATTTCTTCTGATGGTTTTCATCATATTCCTCCTAAGCTGTACTTACAACATTATGTATGTCGGTACTTCCGAAAATATTGCAACGGCGTTTGTTTTCTGGGAACTATAATGTAACAACCTTTACAACATCTTCCGGACCCCGTGAAACATAATATTTCGTGACCTTTTTTAGTCGTCATTAAAATGGTGAGGTAAGTACCGTGATTCGCGAAGCAGTTTACTTGACGTCCGCTTCCACTGGTGTCTTGAAAGATTGAGTCTACTGAGCGTGCATTCCTGCAGCGGAAATTTGCATTGATAGAATATTGACAAGTCAATCAACATTTGATTCCTTCTTGGTAAGATTTATTGCGAAAGCCCGTTACAACCGCCAAACCGCATGTCCCTATATCAGGGAACAATTTATACCCAGCCTGACATTCTCGCATACATCCGTTTGCTGGGCCACGCTACTTGAGCCAGCTGAGCACAGCTGCCAGCGGCGCGAGCAAGGCCACGAGGGGAACGTGATGGTGCTCGAGCCAGACTTGGACGTAGTTCAACTACTCTACTCAAACTACTGTAGTTTAACTACTTTTTCGAGTAACCTGGTAACTTTCAATTACAACTTGATTTGGGTAATTAGTAGTTTAATTTAACTACTTTTTTCAGGTAACTTCTACTCAAATTACTAACTACTTTCGAAATTATATAGTGCTAAATTTGCCCATTACTAAAGTTTGAGCGCAGAAATGAATAAGACGCCGGCAAATAAGGTGGCATTCCCGAACAAGGGGCCCCCTTGTTCGGGAAGGCGTCCTTGGGCCAAGGTGGCGACGAGCAGCCAAAATATAACACCGGCACGCACGAACGCAGGAAGAGATGCTTAATAGCCGCGTCCCACTAGAGCGACAGACAGCGACAAACGACAGCGACACACGACAACGAGCGACAGACGACACCGACAGACAGCCTGTTTGTCGAAGTCCGCCGTCCCACTTGGCGGACACGACGCAGAACACAGAGACAAGGAAACTTGTTTCCTAGTGGGACTGGAGTTGTCAACAAAACACTTCGAAATACACAGACAAACTGAGTCTGGCGACGCGGTTTTCGTGTTTTGCTCTTTGGGCATAAAACGCGCCGACAAACACGGTGTAAGAGGAGACGATTACTTTATTTCTTGATTAAAGCATTCACTTGTCTTCATTTGCCGTTGGCGACCTTCCGCAAACAGTCGTGACAATCGACACCAAGCTTTTTCCGAGTTAGAATAACCGAGTCGTTCCTTTTTTGAGTCGTTCGAGGAATTCTAGGTGAGCGCCACGGAACTTCACGCCGATTTCGAGGATGTTTATAACCTCGTATCCGAATGATCAAGGGGAGGCGTTTTTTTGGAGGACAATAAGGCATCCCGATTATCACAGAACGTGATGACAAGTCTCTCGTCTGCCGGAATGGCTTGCCGCGGAACGTGGTGTCCTACTTCGTGTTGAGAGGTCTTACTTTGGTTAGTCCTCGAACATGAGTGGGTATCCATCCTGATGCAGGGCCGTAGACCTCGGCGTCTTGAAGCACCACCTCACGCACCAAGTTTTCGCGAGCAAAACCAACCACAGCAAAGTCCCCTTCGCAACCCGACCGCCCGGCGCAAGCAAGCAAGCCGCGCCCGCGACGAGCAATCGAGGGACCGGAACTGCGGGAACGAGGAGTGGCCGCCAAGGGCATTTCTGGAGGTCTAGCGGCGAAGTGAGCCACGGGAGGAACGGGAGGAAAGGTAGAAGGGTGGGAAGGGAGGCAACAGAAGGCACAACCGGGCGAGGAGGATACGTTTGTCTCCGAGACATGTTCCTCAGTGGGACTGCTTGCTGCGTTTCAAGTCCAACGACAGACAAGGACTCGTCCGTCGTCGATCGTTTGTCGGCGCGTGTCGGCGATTGTCGCGGGCATTGGTCGTTGTAGTGGGACAGCATCGGCGACACGAAACTTTGTGGTGTCGTCGGACAAAAATCGGTGTTTGTCGCTCTAGTGGGACGAGGCTATAACAAGCCTTGGTTGGGTATTGACCTAATCCGGTAATGCACGCAGGCGCCGCGTTTCCAGCTGCAACCGTGAAAGACGGGGACACTCCGAGAGTTGTTGTTTTCGTGTTGTCTCTCTGACTCAAGCGGTAGGTTCTACGGGAGGCGCCACTGGAATGACCTCGCAGCTGAACGCCTGTTCCTATGGTCGCCTTGTCGTCAGCGCATACGCTTTTGCAAAGCCGGACTCCCCCGCGCACAAACCCTGGCACGGATAATCCGTTCATGGGATTACGTTCCCGCTTCCATGCTTGTTCACGTAATCCTTCGCGTCCTTCCGACCATCCATGCCTGGGAGACGTCTTTGTTAAAAACGATTTACTTGTCAGGTGTGTCAGGCGCATCAGGATATTGTAGTCGCCGGCGAGGATTGCGAGTTACCCTTGGGAGATCATTTTGTTGGACCCGGCGTCAGCGGCGAAGTATACTACTTTTCATCTTCTGGTAAACCAAAATATTTTTTTTTTTTCAGTAGCGTAGCACTAGCACTACAACGGGACGCGCAGTCGTCCGGATGATCTCGTCGTGGTGGCGCGAGACTTGAACCCTTGACGGTCTGGTGCACTCGCTCGGCGTACTCTCAGAATGACGTCGGGATAAAGAGGGGCCAGTCATAACAATCTCAACTTGACGAAGAAAAAAGAAAAAAAGAAGGAAAGTTTGTTATAAAAGACCCTCCGAGGCAAACCTCACGTGTTTAGTAATGGACACCTAAGATGCCGACACTCGCTTACCTGATCCTGCACAGCCTGTTTCTCAAATTCAACGCTGCCGTTCCATCCAGCCCGTCGGTGGAACGTCTATTTAGCTTGGCTGGGGACGTCCTTAGAAGGAAAAGGGGAAAACTCTCCTATCAAGAACTTTGAAAGTCAATTGCTTCTGCGAGCAAATAAACTATTTTGGCGAAAACGCAAGCCATAAATCGCCTGCATTCATCTTAGGCTCGCAGGGTTTTTCATTGATCAAAACTGCTGTTCATTTTGCTACCACAAAAATACAAAAAAGTAACTTCGAAAGTAACTTCAAAGTAACTCGCTACTTTTTTACAGTAGTTAGTAATTTACTCAATTACTATTACAAATGCGCAATTTCTACTCTACTCCAATTACTTTTGGCGTCGATACTCAGTAACTTAACTACCTTTTTTGAGTAATTTGTACATGTCTGGCTCGAGCCATCCCACTGTGAAGCAATGTTTCGGCCACCCCACGGGTGTGTGTCGCCATCTATTGGTTGAACTAACGCCTTGTTCAAGATGGCTGCCGTGGGACCGCAGCCTTAAAGGCCGTATTTAGTGGACGCCGTATTGGCTCGCATTGTTCGCAGCCAGAGCTCAAAAAGAACTGCTACGTACTGCTGGCAAAGATAAACAATCTTGACGGTGTGAAATATACGTTGCAGAAGCGTTGTGCAAATTCACTAACAGCACGTGCTCTCAACAGCAACCGGCGCAAGCTATGGCCCCCAGTGAATACCACACGACCGGAATACCACCTCTATTTGAAGTGAAATATGTTCGATTAATGTTTTAGACGTGCATTAAAGTTATTTCTGCTGAATCGGTGTGTTTGTGTTTGTGTATACGTTGGCCATAGACCGGAAACATTCGAACCATTTTGCTGCAGAATGATGAATTTTATTTGAAGCTACGCGATCCTCTATATGTAATTGTATAGTCTGTGGTGATTATGCCATCTTCTGTTGCGATAGTATCTTCGTCATCAGAGGGATATATGCCTGGTGTGTAATCTTCGCGTCGTAACGGTTGCGGTGGTGTCGGCGATGGTGGGATGAGGTCGATTGAGAGGACCATTGCTTTGCGGTCAGTAAGGTACCTTGACAAGTATTTCAAGTCTTTCACAGCGTTCTTGTTCTGGAAGGCGAGGTCGAGGCATATTTCTCTCGATGTGGTGAGGTACACGCACTAGGCCACCTTTAGTCAGCCAGAACCGCTGCGCCGCCGTGGCATCGGGGAAGCGTGCTCGTCTCACACCCCGGAGGCCCGTGTTCGATTCCGACCCAAACCTAAATGTACCATATATTTTTTGAGAGCCATTATTTGCTTTGTTTACAGGAACCTCCCTAGGAAATCCGAAGTCAATCAGAGCATTTTTCCCGAGTTGCTATACTTTGCGACGTCGGCCATTTTTGCTATCATCGCTCGGTCACGCCACCGACGACGCTGGATTTTCGCGTAATAGGGCATATAAGGCTTTCGCATTAAAAAGGGCCTATATATTCCTTCATAAAGCAAGGAACGATCTTGTCCACTATGTTCTCTTAGGAACGGAGCAACGTTCGTCGCTGCAAACGGGGCAGGAAAGTTCCTCCCTTGTCTGTGTAGCGTATTGTCACGAATGAAAATTGATGAGGCGATGAAAACTAAAGCGAACTAGACGTTTAAACGGGGCCCACTTGTGGCCAAAACAAAATAGACAAAGGCTAGCAGAGCAGGCGTCGATAGTGGCGAAACAGCAGGATCGAACGCTAAGGCGCGACTCACTCCGGCTCGCCAAGCGGAGCCCCTTATGTAGACGCGTGGGCTTCTGAAACAATCGGCGTAGAAAATTCGGCGCGTAAAAAGAACATTCTACCATCGCATAAGCATCAGGGTTCTCGAATTTACGAGAGCGCGACATTACAGAAACAACAAAAAGGTGTATTCGCGGCCAGGCATTGAACCCTGGCTTTTCGCGTGGCAGGCAAGCATGATAACCGTTAGACTACGGGCGCGCTGCCTACTTGGCAAGCTGCACGCGCCGCAATGACCAATATGGCTGCTCCAAATTGAGTGAATCGAGCTCAATAAGGCTTAACAAGGACACCAATATGCTACGGATATAGTCAATCATTACGCGGAACGCTGCCACGATTCAACTAAAAAGAGCCGGAATAGGTTTCGGAGAGGTAAATACCTCGCACCACTAGCGTACACCAGGCCTGCTAAGCAGCTATTGTAGGAAATTCAATCAACCACTTGCCAAGCCGCAAGCAATGTTGTGCAAACATTCCCTGGATGCTCTGAATGTTGAAGGAACGATAAAACACCATTCGGAACGTTCTAGGAACGTTCGGATGCGAACATTTTCTACGAGGTAACCCAAGCAGCACATAAACGTGAAGAAAACGTCGAAAGAACGTCGAAGACGTCTGTAACGTGACGTCGTAAAACGTCGAAGGTCCGGACGTTACCCTCCTTCGACGTCGATGAAACCTTTAAATGTCCGCGACAAAAGGTGCACAGGAGGTCGAGGGGACGTTCCAAATGACGTTTGTTGCACGTCACATGCACGTCTCAGTGGGCCGTTGCGTCCTCCCTCGACGTTTATGATACGTGTGTTTACGACATCCGGACTGCCAACGACGGTCACGGAACGTCGAGAAACCTTTCCAAATTACGTTCCCTAGCCGTCGTGGGAAAACGTTGTGCCCCCCCCCCCCCCCCCCCCTTTCTGTTGGCTCAGTATTTTTTTACTATTATTGCGAAGGCAAGCTGCTATCATGCAAGTACGAGGGAAGTAACTAAAACACAGGTTTCGTACGAACTGTTTATTTGAGCATGTTCAGACACGAGATGCAATACGGAGCGCCTCTAAAAGACGTCCCTGGATGTGCCAGCCTCAAAGATATAAAAGAACAAACAAATTCACGTAAATAAGTGAACAAGAAACGATGTCACGCGGCGCGGAATGTTCCACCGCTTACCTCGTTCTGCTTTTGATTAATGCGCGGACGCGCGTGCTTTAGCCGTCCCATTGCGCGTAGCTGGTACTCTCGCTGCGTGCACGGGAATGGTTTCAGAAGGGGATCCCGTCCGCTGGGCGTTCTTGATTGGGATCTTCGATGCGTCTGAAGGGTCTTGATCGGAGACTGGACTTGACGCGCCGTTATGTGCACTGCCACTTGTTTTCTGGGAGGCGTCATTCATATCCTCACAGGAAACCTTGATCCGAGCAGTAGTACGATTCAATGTGTGAAGCGTTATGGCCTTGAAAAAGGTCCTTGAGTCGTGACTGAATACGACGGCGGTTTTGGCGATCACCGACTTCTTCATAGTTGCGACTTGAACGACTCATCCAATCGCAGCACTTATACTGTATGCAGACTCGGAAAAAAAAAAATCACGGCGACATAGCAGCCTGCCTCGTAGACCTGTAGACGTGACGGCCGGTGCTAGTGACTGGCTTTTGGAAAAAGCTGGACCGGGTCCCAGAGCTGTTCTCTCTGGGCCAATTCGAAGAACAGAACATTCAGTGAAATATTTTGGGAACGACTGAAAAAATACGTGCACCCGGAACTTAGGCTTGTCAATTGTTCGTCCGTCGCTATATTCCCCCACTTTTCTCTCTCGCCCTCTTCTTGCCGAGTTTCCCGACGTATCGCATGGGGCTCTATGGAGTTGCCACTGGCATCGCCTCTGCCTACCTTTCCCCCTCTCTCTCGCGCCATGCCGGCTGGTTTTTTTTTTGTTTGTTTTTTTTCTTTCTTTTTTGTTGCGTTTTTTTTTTTTTTTTCGGCACGTAAGTGCGGACTGGGCTTGAACGCTTTTTGGACCGTCATCTGGGCCATTCAGGGGTTGGCATCATGAATGTCAATTTTCACAAACCGTTGACAGTATCTAACGGATTTCGTCATTGCCGGGCGTTTTATTTTATTTATTTTTGTGAGTCAACTCCAAAAATGCGCAAGTATATGCAGTGAAGTTGTGCACTGATATAGACTGTGTGCTGGCATGCGATTTTCGTTTGGGTACGTCACCAGTGGCAACGAAAGCCAGATCTGTACTCACAGTCACGTGACAAGACTTTGCGCCCCGTTCTACCGAAAGCGCTAAGGCGCTGGAAGTTGGTGTTATGGATGAACTGTGATGTTGATGCGAATTTTTCGGTTGTGCGCAGGTGAGCATGCGTTACAAAATACGAAAAAAAAAATTGACGAACCTTAAAACAATCTCGGGTAGTCGCGGAGCAGTATGGATGCTCCTAGGAAAGGATGCAGGCCTGAAATCACCTGGAGAGGGGATAGTGTGACGGCGCCCCTGAGGCGCGTGCCAGGGCCCAGGACCCATAGAAGACGACAGCGCGCGTGCAAAATGCAAGAATAGTACAATTCGATCCGGTCTAGACGCCATGGGCTTCGCAAATTAAACCCGTAACAATATTTTAAACAAACCAAAATTATAACAAGCACATCTAAAAGGAATGATATTTCCAACATGCTTTCATATTATTTTTTTCTTCCGTGTACATTGAGTTTTGTAAATGCCCTCTTTAGCGTCATCGATGTGCAATGAATAGCATTTTGAAACTCTCTCTCAAAAAACTCTCAAAATCTAAGTTTGCTTTGCGGCTCTTGAGCACTGTCACCTTGACCACAGTGATTCTGCGGCTGGAGATTGCGCTGGAAAATCTAAAAACGTCGAACAAAACGTGAGTGGTCGACGTTGCCAGCACCTCTTGTATGACGTTTACGACATTTAGGTGTGAACGCGACGTCACTGAAACGTCACTGACGGGGCAATAATGTAACGTCACCCAGGACGTTCTTTTAACTTTGAAGACACGTGAGTGTTCGACGTTGCTAAAACGTCTTAACGTGACGTCGTGGTGACGATGACGATGTTAAAGTTGAAATGTGACGTCGCCAGCACGTCACGGACAGGACGATAATGGGTCGTTATTTACGAACTTCAGTTCAACGTCAAAGAAACGTGGGCGTTGGACGTTGTGAGAACGTCGTGCATCGACGTCGTGGGAACGTTGACGACGTTTGAGTTGAAATACAACGTCGTCACAACGTCACTGATTGGACTCTAATGGAACGTTATATAAGGACGACACCTCAACATCGAAAAAACGTGATCGAAGTCATGCGGGACGTCACGGACGTCCGGGACTTTTTCTCGACGTTTCCACGACGTTTTGTGCTGCCTGGGAAGGTAAGCCGCTGAACATTCTAAGAACGTTCGTTGGCGAACATTCATGTGCACAATGTTCTCAGAACGTTCCCCTTTGAACATTTATATGTGCAACATTCTTGAAACGTTCGCTTGCGAACATTCCTAAAATTTGCGCAGGTGAAGCCAACTTTACGGAGCTCTCACGCAACCTGTGGTTCGAAACACCATCCACTATATGCCACTTTGTGCCAAAGGTATGCGAATTGAGTGGAGTTACTGGAAACTTAGCATAAGGGATCAGTTTTATCTGATATAAATCTACCGAGGAATAGGGTGTTCGGGGTTTTCCGTTTAAACTGATAAAAGACGATAAAGGTACGTCGAATCCATTTTCTAAAATTCGGTCTTAACCGAAAAAGGTCAGTTTTTAGGTTCGGCATTTTCGATTTAAACCGATAAAAACTGATAAAAGTACGTCGAATCCATTTTCTAAAATTCATTTTTAACCGGAAGAGGTCACTTTCACCTTCCAGTCGTACCGCAGAGCAATGGCGAAAAAGTAGAACGACAGTGTCTATCCAAACGTGTCCGAATGAATTGGATACACGGATGCCATCACGACGTTTTGGTTTATTGTGCGCATCATCGATCGGAACGTGAAGTCCAAAATATCCCATGACTTCGCCATGTACGAGCGTGTTTTCAAACTCGTTGTAAGGAAGATTGACTTGATGCACGTTCTGCATGTTGTGTTGTGCTTCAAAACGTGGCACCGTGTCTCTTTCGGCGGTCACAATTGGTTGATTGGCTGATTTTGGCTCAGGCAGCGCTTCATCTCCTCAGCCTGCCAGTGTCCAGTGTTATCGTTGAGAGAGCATTCTCGAAGCTCAGGGTCATATTAACACGAAAGAAAGAGTGCGGATCAACAAGGAGAACCTGGGAAAGTACATGTGTGTGTACCATAATAAGATCACGTAATCCAGATGTACAGAAGGTGAAGTTCTATGTTTTTTTTTTTTGGCATAAGCTTCGTATCTGACGTCTGTACTTCTGTGTTTTTAGAGCGCAGCTCTTAGGCGTTCGTTTCCGGCTTGAGCTGCGTCGGCGTCGGCGCCGCCGTCGCAGTCGCCGTCGCCGTCGGCGTAACCGCGCGGTGCATTATGGGTAAATTTCCCAGCTAAATTTAGCGGAAACTTTTCCCCGCTAAATCTAGCGGAAATAGTTTCCTCACTAAGTCTAACTAAAAATTTCCCCGCTAAATATAGCGGAAAAAATTTCCCCGTCAAATTTAGCGGAAAAATTTTTCCGCAAAGTCTAGCGGAAAAATTTCCCTGCTAAATCTAGCGGGAAAAATTTCCCCGCTGAATTTAGTGAAAAAATTTCCCCGCTAAGTCTAGCGGAAAAATTGCCCCGCTAAATCTAGCGAAAAAATTGCCCCGCTATGTCTAGCGGAAAAATTTCCCCGCTAAATTTAACGGAAAAATTTCCCCGCTAAATCTAGCGGAAAATTTTCCCCGCTAAATCTAGCGGAAAAGGTTTCCCCGCTAAATTTAGCGGAAAAATTTCCCCGCTAAATCTAGCGGAAAAATTTATCGCTAAATCTAGCGGAAAATTTTTTCCCGCTAATTTTAGTGGAAAAATGTCCCCTCTAGATTTAGCGGAAAATTGTCCCCTAAATAGGAGGCGAGCAGTAGAAGAGGAAGAGCATAGCCTCCTCCCCGTACCTTCCCCTCCTCCTCCTCAAAAGCTGCGCTCCAATTCGGCATTACAGGAAGTTGTAAACGGCTTTCATTTTTTTTCTTGTTTCTTTTACAAATGCACAGATTTGCCAAATAAAGTGTCCATTTCTTTTTCAATGTATCTGTGCCGTTATTCTTTGAATGATCACAAATATCAGAGCTACAAGAATCATCTGATCCGGTGTCCGTTGGTGTTTATTTTATATTCCCCGAACAAAAGCCGATAAATTTTGTGGGCATAAGTATACGCCGAAAAAAACGAAAATTGAATTTTAAAATAAACACCGAAAAAAGTACGCCGAATTAAAAAAAATAGAAACCGAAAACGCTTAATCCTAGATATAAGGTGTAGGAGGAAAGCAATGGTTTTCCAAACTTGATAATGAACTTGGCACTCACTGCGTATGTAGAGGGGCAGTTTTGAATGTTTTTATCTGGGTTCAAAACTTTGAAAAAGGTATTTCCCAGTTGACGTGGGATGCCATTTGTGTATTTCTTCTTAAGCTCGGAGTGAGTAATTGGTTGTGTATACGGCACTTTTTGAATAAAAGAAGTTGTCAACTGATACGTAGGAATAAGCAGTCATTAGTACGTGCTCAAGCTATACGCTGGGAAAGCGGCTAGCTTGTGCTTGCGCCTTCTAAAGTTTGTTTCGGTTAAAAGATATCGCCCTGTGAGGAGCTTCATCATATCCATACATGTAGTGCGGCTCATTGGGGCTGTAGCCTAAGCAAGCCGTAATCGCGGAATCTTTGTAAATTGTCCTCAGAGAATGTTCCCTGGATGTAGTAATGTACCCACGCCACGTTCTGAGGAGATTGAAAGGATGTCCCCGCATAAATTTGTAACATTTCAAGAAAGTTATAGAAGTTTTTTTGGTTGTTCTGAGAACGTTCTTAGAACCATGTTAGATTATTTGAATAATGATTGAATATCCTGGTAATGTTCTGCGCCGTTCTCAGAACGTTCTAAGAGTATCCCTTTGAAAATATTTCCGAATGTAGCGATAAGTGCCCGCGCCACATTCTGTCAATGCTGATCGAATGTTCTTACGTAAATTTGCGACATTCCAAGAATGTTTCCTATGTTCCTTTGAAGATTCCCGGAATGTTCTCAGAATGTTTTCGTGCTACGTGGGTTCGCGCCCATCCAAAGAAGTCTGCAAAGAGCTGTAGCAAAAGAAAACAACACAAGGTTTTCACGAACTGGTTTCCTGCGCAGGTAAGAAAACGCGTTTTGAACGCAGTCATTCAGTTTTCTCGTTTTCAACACTGGAATGTTAAACAGAGACAACCAAAACCCGGCCACTGCGTGACTCGCGGTGTGATCAAAGAGCATGCCCTTTGCATGCCGAAGTGCTGCTTCTCTGCCTTCGCACGATTGGATACAGTCATAATCGAACCAGACGCAAATTCCGGGCAAGTCACGGTGCAAGTGCGTGCAGCCCGCGCCGCAGCACATTTACTTCTTCACTTCACAACACTTCTTCCCCTCTCACAAGGAGTGGATAATTATATAATAATAAAAAATATGCAAAAAACATGCACGGAAAATAGTTTGTTAGAAAACAACAAAAATAGATATGCAGAAATAATGCACGGCAAAATGTTCATCCACTGCTTAGGGCGAAAACCGCACCACGGGCATTCCGCGCTCGAGTACCTCGGAGCACTGGGGTCTGCTGATGTGTCACCGTAGTCCAGGCTGTTGTGTCAGCAGCGTCTGGATTGACTGCGAGGCCAGTAGTCGCACTGGGCTGGGCGGCTTGGTGTACATCGTCCCCAGAAATACCAGTTGAATTTATGCCCACATCCGAAGAGATTATCGTCGAGTCGGTGGTGTCAGCAGCGTTGGTGCCTAAAGGGGGCTGGTCGACACTTGGTGTGCATGAACCAGCTGTTAATGGGAGTTCCGCACTACAAGTAGAACTGTGGGGTCTCGGTGCTGCGCGGATGTGATCGTGGTGCCTTGTCCACACTATGCCACCTGGTAGTTGCAGCGTCGACGCAAACCCCTGTTCAGACACTACCGTAGCCGGCACCCACCTAGGGCCGAGTCGGAAATTCCGAGCAAAGACTGGCATTCAGGGCTCAATATCCGTGACCCTCGTGTATGGTCCATTTTCGCTCGTACTGCTGCAGCTGTTTTATATTCACTGTGGTCCGGAGATCGGGTTGCAGCACTGCAGAAAATCGGAGAATAAACTTGCGATAAAAGTTAATAAGGCCCAGGTAGCTTTGCAGGCTTTTGACGTCCTGTGGTCTCGGAGACAAGAGGACAGCCTCGACATTCTTATGACTGAAACGCAACCGTTTGCGCGTAATAATATGCCCAAAATAGTCCACACGCTCCTTCATAAACTCGCACTTGACTATAGCTTCAAACGAAGGCCTGCCTCCTGAAGGCGCGCGAGGACCCGACACACATTTTTCCAGTGTTCTTCGTCACTCGCGCCGGTCACAAGAATGTCATCGAAATAGACCGCAACGTGCAGCAGATCGCCCAGGAGATTGTCCATTTCTCGCTGAAACAAGGCAGGGGCAAACACCACGCCAAATGGAAGTCTTGTAAACGCGAACAGGCCTTTCAAAGTGTTGATCGTGCCAATTATTGTGATTGTGCATCCAGCTGGACTTGTTGATACGCGTCCTTGAAGTCGAGCTTGGTGAACTTCACCCCGTCGCTCAGTTTCGCGTACAGCTCCTCAATCCTAGGAATCGGATAGCTTTCGCTGACCGTCACTGGATTGATGGTGATCTCAAAGTCGCCACAGAGGCGTGCGCGGCCATCTTGCTTGACCACAGGGACTAAGGGTGCAGCCCACTGCGACGTCTTGACGGGGCGCATGATGCCTTCACGCTGCATACGCTGCAGTTCATCTACTACTCTGTCTCGGAGTGCGAATGGCACTGGTCGTGCTTTCAAAAATGTCGGTCTTGACCCTTCCTTCAGTATGATCTTTGTCGACACACCCTGCATTGTTCCAAGCGTTTCTGAAAAAACTTCGCTGAATTGTTCGACTAGGCTTGTGACGGAACTGACCGCATTCACCCCCTCAGGCTTCGAAATAGTAATCTTGAATGCTTCCATCGAGTCTCTGCCCAGCAGTGTCGGACATGTCCCCTTCACCGCAAACAACGGCAGTGTCGACTCACGTGTTCCCACCTTGGCTGCTGCAGTAATCTTCCCCAGAACCGATAAGAGCTCTCCCGAATAGCTCTTCAGTTTCACTTCGGAGTGTTCTGACGGTGTTTCAGAAAACAGCGCATTGAACTTTTGCTCACCGATGATGGAAACGCTGGCGCCAGTGTTCAGCTCCATGACTAGTGGAACGTCGTTCACGATGGCTTTAATCTGCATGGGCCCGGGTCCCGTTATTCGCAGCGGCCACATGGCGCACTCGTCTACATCGGGCTGTGTTTCCTGGAGGTCGTCCATTTGGTGCACAGAACGAGAGTTCATCCGATTCTTCGGGCCAGTCGGTGCCGCTCTGCAGGCCCTTGCAATGTGACCCTGACGTCATCCACACTTGAAACAGGTGCTTGCCCGGTGGCGACACCGGGACGTTTGATGTTTATCTCCACACCGATCACAGCCACACTCGACTGCTTTAGCCGCACTTCGTCTGGGCGGTTCCACAAATTTGGTGGGCCCCATTGAGCCCACTGACGCAGCCTGAAGACAGAGGGTGTGGGCGTCTTTTCTTGCGGCTTCCATTGCAATGACCAGTTTCTTGGCAGACTCCAGGTTCAGGTTTGACGATTCCAATAACCGTGTCTGCATTCCCGTGACGTTAATCCCGGGCACTATTTGGTCCCTCATCATGCGGTCGCGCATTGTGCCAAAGTTGCAGTCATCTACCAACTTGTTTAGCGCCGCTACATATTCACTGACAGCCTCGTCTTCGTGCCGTCGCGTTGAGAAGAATTTGAAGCTTGCAACAACTTCCGATACCCTCGGCCTGAAATGGGCATTGAGAGCTTCGAAGATTTCGGTGAGCGTCACCTCCCCTGGTTTTTTTGGCGCGACCAGACTTTGCAACAGTGAGTATGTTGCTGTCCCGCAGCTTGTCAGAAATACGGCCAGTTTCTTTTCCTCGGAAACATCGTTGGCCAGGAAGTACAGTTGGACACGCTCCTGGTATTCCGCAAACTCAGCTGTACTTGCATCAAACGCTTCCAGCTTCCCGATGGACGGAATCTTGTCAGGTAGCTCTCCCCGATATCTGCGTCAATATATTACAGTTTATCTCTCGTTGCCAGTTGTCATAATCGAACCAGACGCCATGCAAGTCCCAGTGCAAGTGCGTGCAGCCCGCGCCACATCACGTTTACTTCTTCACTTCACAACAGATACCAATCAAGAATCGAAGCCGTGTGGATGGTTCTGAAAAAGTGTCGCGCGTTAAGGTGCATGAGCCTCTGGAACAGTGTTTTACTTTACTCTGACGAGTGAATTTGTAACTTAGGCACTCGCGGGCCAGAAACGAGTTTGATTCCGTGCCGTCGGAACGGAGGTATGTTGTGACCCGTCAATACATCTGGCTTTTATGGCGGCGGGTGCCGAACGGGCGGAGTGGGACAATGCGCGTGTCTTTCCTCCCGGCTAACTGTCAATTGCGGTGGGAGGAAGGGAATCGGACGGCGCCAACAGTCTGCGGCAAAATCGTCCAAGGATCAATACGCGGTGAATATGTGGCACCTGGATCTGTCGCCCGTCCCCATCTCCGTGTGTTTATGAGTGCGTGGCAAGCCCTTAGAAGCGTCCTTAAAGTCGTTAAGACCACTTTGGGGAATGGCGTAAACCAGGCTTATCTAAACGCTCATTGCCTGGCTCGTCTGGCTGCCATCGATAGCCTCAGGGAAAGCGCCGCACACGGACTCCTTCTACCCCTCAGGTGTCAACAAAAACCTTCACCGTTCGAGCGATAGTCGTCTTCGGTCTGAGCATTTCGCAATGAAATAAATTTGTCGTTAAATTTAAAGCTCTGCTTTTCGACTACCATTTCGACTACCGTGGAAGCCGTTTGTGAGGTCTGCCGTTCGCCAGTGGTCGTTGCATGCTACCTAAGAGAGGCCCAGGCTCAGCGTACCACCACAACTGATTGGCAGCGGCGGGATGCTGATCATCGCGGACCCAGACCTACGAACCCTCAGACTCCACGGACCGATAATCACTCATGGGAGTGAGTGTTTGGCTTTGAGATACACCAGGCTTTCGCTATAAGATTTTAGACGAAGCGGGTGGTTGAGTCTATCAGACCCGTTGGTTTGTTAGTAACGTCACGGTCGGGATAGCAACATAGCCGACATTCAGGACAATCATGAACCTCAGTTCGTTGGGCAAGACAGATCTCATTCTGATTTGTGACGAGCTGGGGGTGGAGGGGGCAAGAAACAAAACGAAGGCGCACATTGTAGAGGTCATTAGAGACACGGGAGAATATGCGGCCCAGATGTCGGAGATGCGGCCGAAATTTTGGAGACTTTGGTTCTGGCTAAAGAGAAAGGGAAAAGCTCGAAGATAGGAAACGTAGCGACCGCATTCGTCGCGAAGAGCTCCAGAGGCAACAGCAAAAGATAGAGCTCAATAAACTAGATAAAGAAGAAAGGAAATTACCATCTGATGGCTGAAGCGGAGCGGGCTCTGGCCGTGGATACAGAATATAGTTTCCGAGAAAAAAAAAACACCTTATGCAGCCTTATAGAGTAGGAGAGTATATTGGCCTGCTTGTGGTGAATTGCGAGCGCACTTGCGAAAAGGTAGAGCAGAGGCTAATAACCCTCGTCCCCTGTCAGGCAGGCGACGTCGTATCACGACTGTCAGAGGGGGACGCCGAGAGCTACGACATGAAGAAGTCGAATCCCCTACCGTCTCTCCATGGAGGCATCCCTATTGCGCTCCAGACAAGCCAAGAGGGGGAAGGAGGAATCGTACCTCGGGTTTGAGTGTGATTCAAAGATCAATCACATTCGATAGCTCAAGGGTGCTGAAGTGTCCAACGATCACGACAGCGTAATAAAGTGCTTCTGTTTGGAGCAGTTCTACGAATTTATTCTAGCGGGTGTGTTCAGATAAGGATGTTCAGATGTTCACTATGGTGGTGTCATGTGTATTTTTTTTGTTTTCAATTACATTGTTAAGTGAGGTAGCGGAACCTGTCCACACAACGGGACAGACGTCTTATCTTGGCAACATACTTCCTTTTATTCGTGAGAAAAATCGCATTCGAGAGAAGTTTGAAAAAACGATTTTTCCAACTGCGCGATGACGCAAATTTGAAGGCCGGAGGAATAGAGAATGCAGATTTATACACCGCCAAATTGTTTACGTTTTATTCACGCGTACGTTTCTGCCAGAATTCGTTAAAGTAAACTTACATGAGCACATATTTCAAGCGAAATAAAATGCCAAACTTGGCTTCTAGAGCAAATCTTACAGAATGAGGCATTTTACGGCGAACTTTTAAGTCGCTTTAAATTTATATTCTGAAGTTGAAACTTTTTGTGTCGAGTGTTTCATGCTTTGTGAACTTTTAACAAATGAATTAGCTTTCTACTGTTGAAAGTATTTTCTGCATTGTGCCCGGAAATGTTCACCAAATCGAAAAAGTCAAAATGTTACGATTTATGTTCGGCAATTAAGAAAAATAATCATCCTAGATTTTCTTTCAATTTTACCCGATGGGCCCTAGTTGACAGGTAATTATGAGTCTGCAAAAACATGTTGCGTGATTTTGTTTAAAAAAAATGTGGAGCCAGGTCATGGTTGCATCAATTACCGCTGGAGCATTTCTGTCTTAACGACTAGTGGTACACAAGCGACGCATGCCACCGTGTTCGCACTTGGTCATATTAATGCGCAGGTACCATGAAGCACTCTAGAAATAACGCGTGAACTTGTTTTCATCGCTGATATGACTGTATTTCCAAAGAATATTGTCACGGGTAGTGACCAATAAACAAGAAATAAACAGGAAGGAATAAACGTTTAATGTGGCGAACTTGTGCCAAAAATAAAAAGGTACAAAATATAATAAAAGAGCGTCGCGGGCGTCGAAGTCGGCGTAGCAGCGGAGACGAACGCTGGGGCGAAAACTGACTGCGGCTCGCCACGCGGAGCCCCTTATGTACAGTACATGTGTGGTCTTCTGGAATAATCGGCGTGGAAACTTCGACGCGTAGAACATTCGGGCCTGGAACAAGCAACATGATTCTCGAATTCTCCAGAACACCAAGTTACAGGAATAAACAAAAGACACGTCGCTCCCAGGATTCGAACCCTAGCTTTTCGCGTGGGAGGCAGGCGCGACACCATTAGGCCACGCGCGCGCTGCCTACTTGGCCAGCGCGCGCGGCGATATTGAATGTTGCGGCGCGTCTGATCCTTATTAGGGTGTTATACTTGGTGAGATGTTTATTGTGCTACCATTTCAGTTTAGTACTTTAATATTAGTACCTGCCTGACAAAATTATTTGATTCGTGTTTCTGGGTACCGCTCAAAAGCTTGCTGACAAATTGCGGTTTGATTCATTTCTCTAGGCATCGCTTGGAACGAGCGACATTGCGGAAGCTACTGCCCCGACAGATGGCGGGCGTGGCGGAACGATAACAGGTTAAATCTCGAAAAACAATGGCGAATGAGTGAAAATCAAGGTTGAGTTAAAGGGGATTTAGGTAGGGTAAACGGTTCAGTGTCGGAGGCAACAGCCATTCCACAACCCCTGCAGACCAGCCGGGCGGCGGTCTTCGCGAACGCGGGTTCTGAAGTCTCCCATCTTGCGGTTGAGCTTGTAACCGAGCAACCTGAGTAACCTGTCGATCGAAGACATGATGTGTACCACTGTTCCGGCTGACTCTCTGGGGATGGAAAAAAAATTTCTTACGCCCAGCTGGCTTCCTCTTCTTTCATAACATTTGGTTTCGTGAATGGTTTGCTTAGCGGGTTTACCACTCCTCTCTTGCGAGCGGTTCTAACGAAGGAAATATGTCGAGGGGAATTGCAAAGGTGAGACGTAACGTTCGCCGTTGTAGCCGGCTTTCGGTTGTTTCCGTTTAACATCGCAGTGTAAAAACGAGAAGACTCAGCGACGGCATTCAAAACGCGTCTCCTATACCTGCGCGGGAAGCCGGCTTCGGCAATAAACACAGTTCGCGAGAAGCTCGTGTTATGTTTGCATTTGATACAGCTCTCGCTCCGGAAGCAGATTGGATGTTTGCGAAGCGGTTGACTGCCTTTTTTGCGATAGCCGTTTGGCAGCCCTGGGTGCCGCCGATGGTGCGAGATATTTGCCTGTCCGAAAGCTATGATAGCTCTTGTCGGTTGCATCGCGGCAACGTTCCGCGTAAAGACCGACGATATGCGTAGCGTCCTGGCGTCCTCGTCAAACATTATTGAGTTCTATTTGCTCGATTTGGAGCCTCCATTTTGCGATACAGAGGAGGGAGGAACTTTGCTCCCCCGTTTGCGGGGACGAACGTAGCTCCGTTTCTAAAGAAACATGGGGGACAATATTGTTCTTCCCTTCATGCAGGAATATATATACTGCTTTTTTAGAGTGCAGTGGCTCCTGAGTAAGTACCTCGAGGTTAATACCAACCCTTCACTGCGGCGAATTTCCTGGTTCTAGAGAAACATATTCCGCAAAGAGAGATAAAGAAAGAGATAGAGAGTGAGAAGGAGAGCTGTACTCGTGGTGGATGTGCCCGACTTGAAACTGTTTGAAACATTTAAGCTTTCCGACACCGTACCGTTGTTTTGGTGAGCGAGCAGGCAGCCTAGCCGAAAGTTTACTGCCCTTCCGTTAACTCACTGATGACGTAGATGCGCGCACGCGGATCTCAGCAGTGTCAACAAGGGTGTTCCCTGCAGCTGCTATCAAGAGCGGTTCTCGTGTGGCGAGGCAACAACTCTCGCAGAACTTGAGGCGCCTTCGTAACACGAACTTGAAGTTATATGGGGCAGTGAGTGGCGCTCATCAGCAGGATCTTGCGATACACCGCTCAGGCGAGGCCTCCTTCGCAAAGCGATAAAGGCATCGAAGAAAATGAAAGCTCTGGGCACAAAACATAACCAGGCGTGATGCCTGGGTATATTTTGTGCCGCTTTGACCCCAAATAATTTTTTGGGGAAGGATCGCGACATGAAGCTATCCGCGAGGACTTTGGGTGGTCTTTGTTTCTTGGCCCATCGGGAATGCTACGTGTGTGTGTGTGTGTTTGTGTGTGTGCGTGCGTGCGTGCGTGTGCGCGCTCGTGTGTGTGCGTGTGTGTGCGCGTGTGTGTGTGTGCTCGCGTGCGTGTGCGTGTGTGTGAGCGTGTGTCTGTGTCTGCGTGCGCGCGCGCGTGTGTGTGTGTGTGTTTTAAGGCGGGAGTTTGTGCTTCCTTGTCTCAAATCGACTGCGGTTCATTTTACAACCTGAACTTGATTGTTCGTTCTCCACATGTGCGTCGTTTTGTCTGAAACAATTGCACCAATATACACGGTAACTCTGTCATTATAATGGAGAGTTTTAGGAGATCGTATTTTCAAACCACACTATATGTAGCGGGAGCTCGCTCTGCCACTTCGATGCACTCTCCGAAGCGTGCGTCGGTAGTGGTAGCGGGCCCATGAAAACGATATACTAAAACTCCCTAATATATAACTTATCCCGTTTCCGACGTAGATAAGTATAGGCTACACTAATGTGTGCAGTCGGCACTATACAAAAAAGGGTGTTTTAGTAAATCGTTTTCACTTTCTGCTCTGCTCCGATCCCGCCCAACTGCACATGCGCAACCTGCAACGCTCGAAATCAGAGCGGCTCCAGGTCCGCAGTGGCGATTGCGTCGCTACGTATATGCGTAGCGAGCTCACGCAAGCGCCCTACTAAGGCTGTCTAATAACACGAGTGATCGACGACCTCAACGGTGCACTCTCCGCTATCCTCTATGATCCTTCCAATTCAGTCTTAGAAAGCCACAAATGACGGTAAGACGGCGAAAACAAAAGAACATATATAGCTGTTTTGAACGAACAGGCAAAAGTGAGGCGTCATATCCACAGTCACGCATGGCCGGCGGAAACACGAGTGAGACGAGCTGCGTTTGATAAGGGCGCTGTGGGAACGACTTCTGTCTGCCGACCTTCCCCATGCTACAAACACCTGGCACCCGCCGGGTAATCTCGTTCCCGCGCCGTCGACATAACTGTAGTTCCACGTCTCGCCCTTTCGTCCACTCGGCGATCACTCGCTCGTGCTAACCTGGCGCCTAGGCGGACCACTGAATGAGCTCTTTTAAAGAATTGGTGAATTATCTCGCGATATCGGTTCTGTGCGAACCCGTTGGCGTGCACTGGAAGCTGATTCTTTAAATAGGTTCGTTTTGAATGCCTTTTATGTGCACGTAAAACAGAAGTCTCAAGACATTTTGTGGCACGATGATCCTTTCTCTTTGCTCTGGAGCACCTGAAGGGCATCTTCGGCTCGAGGTCAGAGCTTTTGCCTGTTCTTCTCAGCCATTTTGAATCACGCAATAGGGGTCATTCACTGGACACCATACATGAGTGTGCTGTGCAGAGCGCATGCTCAGAACGAGCTCGCATTAATAAATTTGTGATCTTGGTAATCTTAATGGTATGGAATGCACGCTGCAAAAGAACTGTGGAAGCTTGCCATCAACCCGCGCTTATACTCCGTTCATTCTTAAGCTGAGACTGCAGCCAATGCCACAAGCACCAGAGCTTGAGGTCGCTGCGTTGAAGCGTTCTTCCTCAGAACGAGCACCTGGGCTAGAAATGCACGTCTCACAGTCAGCAGCGCGGGCTAGATCACGCTTATAGCTTTGGCTTCAGTCTCAGCTTCAGGGTGAACGAAGTATAGCAGCCGCTCATACATATATGGCCGCCAGTGAGTGCTCTCTACTACAGCGTACTAGAAATTAGGGGTAGAGTGTTGGGACCGGTGCGGCTCCCGTGAAGCGCATCGAATCGATCTCGACAGATGGCGTCACCGGCGCCCGCACCTCAGGAGGTCGTTTCTACTGAGAGAGTTTGGTCTCCTTAAGAAGATTTTGACAGCCTGGCAACCACAGCAGAGTAGAATAACAACCGGGGGATGGCTACTTCCGTCCGCCATTTTGTGTCTCTGATTCTACCATTTCTCAGAATAAACGAGACAAAAAAATAATGCCATTTCGCGTTATCGCGGAATCCGCTGGATCTAGATGGCAAGAAACTCCGTTCATTGCCCAAACTCTCTCAGTATAAACGGCTCTGCTGCACCTGAAGCAACGTTAAGCGCGAGACACATGGACGGCAAAATCGTCCGATCCGACGTCCGATCCGACAGTTTGAACGCCGCTCCTAATTGCAGCATGCGACAGTTTGAGACACACGCTTCCGACCTTGCCTGCGACACGACGATCCGTTCGGCTCCGCCCAGGCAAGCGCTCCAGGTCTGGTCACAGATTGACGGTTCAGCTCGCACGAGCGAAATTAGGAGCTCATTTTCGCTAGCGCGTGCATTCTTTGCTGAGGCCATCTTTCTTTAATGGGTCAGCACGATTCACGCGTCCGACTTCCCGTCGCCCAGGTCAGTCCCGTTTTCTTGTTCGTCCCGCCATACTCAGTACGTCATCATGACGTTCGCGCTAGCTGTGCTGTCATTGGCTGGGCGCTTTTGACAGTCCGTCCGCCGTGCGAAACTATCTGGCACGCTGGACGCACGCCGAATCGCCGATCCGACGTCTCAAGCGACCAAATTTTTCGGATCAGGCAGTCGTATTGCCGGATCGGACGTCGGATCGGGTGGATTTTTCGCGCATGTGTCTCGCGCTTAAGCAAGCTCAGTTTCGCAGCTCCCTATTTCACCTGCAGAGGCGAGTGGTCCAGGTGGCGGTCACGAGAACTAGTGGCGCTGCAGTCGGATCTTGCTTCCCTGTCTAGCGCGTTGTCTGGTACCACTGCGTTGAAAGCTTTGTCTTTTCTTACTTTTGTTTTACTTCCATGTATATAATAGCAAAGAAAAGATGATGAAGATGAAGTGTAATACACCACAGAGATCAAAATCAGCGCATTGTGAGTGTTCTTTGAGTGTTTGAAATTTATTTTTGTGTGCGTCTGTTTCCTTGCGCTGTGAAGTGTTAGTATGAATCAACAACTCGCCCAAGCTCAAGCATTGCTATTCACACTAGGCGCGCTATACAATCCGGAAGCAAGACTCGACTGCAGCGCTGCTAGTTCTCGTGACCGCCACTGAGCCCACATCACAGGCGGAGCTGTGAAACTGAGCTTGCTCCAGTAGCGCTGACCTGAAGGGCGTATGGTGCGCCCGTGCGCCGCGATACGTTAGCTCAGTACAGTGTTTCTGCTTCTAATATCTTTGGTTTCTCTGACGTCTTTTGTGTGTTAACTATATGAACATATAGTCCCGATATGATGTAGCGGGTTGCGAAATGAAGTTCGCAGACTGCGCTGGTTTTTTCAAGGTACTTGCCCGCCAGACCCATATCTTTTGCCCAGACGTCTCTTGCGGCTTTGTCCCTTGGAACGATGAATATTGACGCTTTCCGCTCACATTTCACGCGCGAGTATCCTGTTCTGCAGTCTGGCAAGCAGCATGACGTTCCGCCGGCGTTGCGCTGGCATTTCGATATGAAATTTAAATGTCTACAGTCCGCAGTGTACGCGAAATTATAGACGCCTCAAAAATCGCATCGGGAAAGGACCATGCCGCCACAAAAAAATACAATGTACCACAAACCGCTCAGTCTGAGTACAGAGTTTCAAACACACGAAGCAAGTTTCGGCAAACTGGGTGGGCCGCCACATTGCCATCTGTCATCGCGTGCCCAAAACATAGGGGGACCAAAGTATTTCGGGAGACTATTGACCTTTCCAGAAAGGGCACCGGGCCGGTTTCATTTACAGTGTTCGTGCGTATGGCGTGTGATTTGCTCGCTTTCCGAAGCCAGGACATGCGCGTGCTGGGTTGAGGAGACCGCACGCTGGCCGAGGACTCGTAAATATTAGAACGGTGTATTGACAATTGTAAGCATGGTGTCCCGACTGGGGCCCCATGCGTGCAAGCTCGTGCACCGTGCGCGTGAACATAGCATTGATAAGCTCGTAATCGCATGGGCTTTTCCGCATGAGCAGACACACGGCGGCGGCCAGTCTCCACGCTGGCAATCGCCTATATTGGGAGTATTCACTGGCGGCCATAGCTGTGTGTGCAAATGCTGAGCGCGTGCTGATGGCGAGCTTCCACAGTTCTTTTGGAACGTGCATTCCGCACAATCAAGAGTGCCGGTCTTAGCAGCCTATTGATGTGAGCTAGTGCTGAGCATGCGCTCTAAACGGCACCCACAAATACGGTGTCCAGTGAATACTTCCTATAGACGATTGCAAGTACGGCGTCTGGGAACCGCCATGTCTCTGCTCGTGCGGGCAAGCCCGTGTGATTACAAGCTTGTCAAAGCTATGTTCACGCGCAGGCGGCACATGCTTGCACGCAAATGGCACCAGTGAGGCGCCATGCTACAGCCATGCTTGCAATAGGCCGATCTCACCAGTCAGTTTGACTTAGGGTGCATGTCTGTCTGAGGGTGAAGACATCCATTGTTGCCCTGAATGTGCCAGCGCGTGACGCTCTCGCGCACTCGGTGCGTGACTTGGGCGCTAAAATGGCGTCTATGCATTAGCCAGAGCTACGCGCTCGAGCTGAGTGACACCGGATTGCGCGCACTTCAAAATGCATTAAAAAAAAACGAGTGGGCGGAAAAATGGCTGAGATGTAACCACTCAAGCAAAAGCGCACGCGTGTATCAAGGCACTCTAGTTTGACTACGCCACCGCTGCCGCAACGCATCGAGGGAACTTTATTCTTTCTGCACGTGCGACAACCTGGCTGGAGCTCTGCGCGGGCCGAACACGAGATGGCACGAGGTGTCCCTGCCACCTGTCTCTAGTGGACTGAAGTTATGGCGGCTTTACACATTCACTGAACGCTTGCTGAGATCGGTTGTTTGTCTATAGTTACTGACAGACCGAGAACGTCTTTAAAACGCCCGGTTTCCAGCACGCGCTCCTCGCCTTTCACTGCGCAAAAAAAAAAAAGAATTGGCTTGCTCTTTATGTTTATACAGCCTTGATGGAGATGCGCCTCAACGGGTAATTGGTCTCTTAGCTGTAGATGAGAAATTTGGCCAGTGTGGTACAACCGCTAACCTGGGGTTTTTAACGTGCATCACGCAGTAGTGATCACACGAACGCGTGCCGGTACGAAACTCATCCAGATCGAAACGGGCGGGGGCGGCGGGGATCAAACCCAGGAGGTTCCCAGCGCAAGCTTTCGCTCCACGGCCGGGTGCGCACAAACATAGCCTCATATAAATACTAGCGCTACGGCACAAGACGCCCAAGTGTTGTCGAAATATACGAAGCGCGCGCCGGACGTGGGACAACTTGAGTGTCATCCCTGACGTTCTCACCATATGTCGGTGACTTACAGATGCCGGTGACTGTTCGAAAAGGTAATATTGCACATTACCTTTTCGCTCTCTTCTTGCATCTCGTGCACCGTGTGCTACAAAATTTACCCGGGTTATCATCCGACTGCGTCAGCGGGTAACAATGCCAGTAAAGTATCTGAAACTCGTCTTCAGATGTCCTGGATAATTTTCTGGATTCTCTTTGAATTTGCTTAGCCTCATGCTCGAGTCGCACTAGAGCGACGAACGGAAACAAATGACAGCGACGAGCCTCAAACACATGCAGCATGCTCGCGATGGTACCTTTGGCAGGCGTTTAGTCGTTCGGTGCTCGGGAAGTAAACAGCAGTGATTGCAAGCCTGCCCAAGACACCTTCGCGTGCATGATGCTCGTGCTTGAGCATATCCCCCTTTACTCTACAAAGCCTGTCAAATCGCGAAAGTCTCTGGTTTGAGGCTTGTCGCTATCGTTTGTTTCTGTTTGTCGTTCTAGTGGGAATCGGGTATCAGACACCCGTGTCCTAGAGAAAATACAGGGGACAACCGAGAAGGTTTCTTTTTACCACCGAAGAACTGGAATAAATCGTGGGAAAGTGCTGTTCGTTTGATTGATTATGTGCCTCTCTTGTCTGGAATCGCCGAGAAAAGCGGGTGCTCATCTCGGCGCCGTCAGACATGGCGGCGCCTCAGTACTTTGGTCTGGTCTGGTAAAAGCGAGTGAGTTGAAAATAAACACTTAAAATCGAAAGAATAAAATGCGGAAGACGCGCACAAAACAACCACTTTCTTTCATTTAGATATAATGTTTATTTTGGGCAGAAAAATTGCACCCTGAACGATATCTCATCAAAAATAGAGTGATAAGGGGGGGGAGGAAAACTGGGGTGTGGAAAGGAAGAGGAGAAATCTTTGAGGCACGGGCAGAACTACAGTCATGTTCTAGTTTTTACGAAGAGTTGCAGTATTTCTCAAGTTCAGGCCTGATGAATTCTACTTCCGTCTTGATAAGAAAACTGAAGCCATTGAAACGTTGTTTTCTGCGTCCTCAATGAGGAAGGTTTCGGTGATCTCACGTCCGTAGCGATTGCGGTGTCCCCCCTTTGTCTTGGTTTTCGCGAAGTCAGGCAAGCATCCAATGCATTCGTTGGCGTGAATCGCGATCGGATGAATGAGGGCATCAGTTCTTGAAGTGGGTTAATTTTTGTGTTCACGTAAGCGCTCATTTATACATCGGTCGGTTTGCCCTATGTTCTCAGCTCCGCATTTGAGGGGGATAGCAAGCATGTTGCACATGCTCGCCAATCTGAATCTATTAGAGAAGGCAACTTTTGTGTCATACCGTGAAGCAATAGATTGAATACGATGGGAAGCATTATGAATGTAGGGTATGCTGGCTCTCCTTCGACTGAAAGACGCTTCTGTAGTTACTCTGTGGTTAATAAGCTGGTGGAAAACGAACACAAGGCGTTCCAACGGATATCCGGTGGAACGCCTTGTGAAAGAAGGGAAAGAACGAGGTTGTCCTACGCTTGACCTCCGCGTTTTATTCTTTCGGTTTTAAGTACTCAACACTCGCACCGCAAAGCCCGAAGGAGCACTCAGCTTCGTTCCATTTGACATCTATGCTTTCACATTCGCAACTCATAGAAAGTGCATAGGCGTCCTCGGAATTTTTTTTTTTTTTTTACTTACACAAGCGGTTTATGGTGGTGGGCCTAAAAGGTGCATAAAATGTATCCAGGAGTGCTGTAATTCCTAATATCTTCCTAACATCATCCTTCGAGCTCCTTATAGAAAGTTGGCCGCAGGCATCCTCTCTCCTGAACATGTAACATCCTGCTAGGAACATCCTATGGAAAGTGATGGCAATAGGCCATTAACCGATTCTTTTTTTTAGATCAAGGCAAGTTGTACCTGGGATAACTTTAGGTGCTACTAGGGTAATAGAATGTCCTTGCCCAACTTTTTATGAAGGGCGGCCATAAAAAAATTCTAGGACGACCACAGCCAAAATTCCATATGATGTAACAAGAGTTCTAGAATCTCCGCGGGAAATTTTGTATACGTGGCTCCAATGAGCTTGTTTTCCACGTGACCTGCGGTGCACGGCTACCCCAGTGCTCGTGACCGCGCTGTTGTGTTGCAGTTGCACAGAGCAACAGACATGCCTGGAAATTTGAACGGCAGCATCATCGAGGGTTACCAGCAGAAACCTGCAAAGTTCCCACTTGGGCGACAAATAGTAAGAACCCGACAACGATTGATTTCAGGCACTTGCAGCATGCACAGAAACGTATGGCCTTCAATACGTCGTGCTTACTTAGCAGCGAAATATTGCGAGCTTTTAAGAATACCTTTGCTCGCCGCACTTTGCTGATATTGGTCACAGTCGGGTTCTTGGTGTTGTCGCTCAAGTGGGACTAGTGCACAAAAACTCGAGTCATTGACCGCCCGATTGCGTTCACGCCATGAATGGTGCCCACGAGGCTCGCAGCCTCGAATGATGTAAGGTTCGAGATAAACGACACCAAAACGGCCCATTGTGAACAGCGGGCGGCTAACGGGCCCGCGAAAAAAATGTCTACCCCTCATCCCACGGGAATCGTTTGTGCGAAGTTTGAAACGGCTCTCAATCCTTCGCCGTCCCAAGCGACAGCTCCGGCGCGTGATCGCCCTTCGTCGGCGCAGCTGCTATCCGCCGGCGTGTCGTCGTCGGCAGGCGGCCAAAAGACGCGACGCTGGTGGCAATGACCCTGTCGGGCAGGCCGCTATCCATCAGGGCGTCGAAGGCCCTCCTCCCGATGCCCGCAAGACAATGCCCAGGGAGCGCTGCTGCCGAGGGACCGTCGCCGCGACGCGAGCATCGTCGCATCCTGCGGGGCTGCTTCGGACGCATGCCGCCGGAAGAATGCAGAGAGCTGGTCAACGTCGCGAGCCAGGAAAGCGACTGATCCTTCATGCACTCGCGCTTGTCTGCAGAGCTCACATATCGACCATTTCACTGCTCAGTCATTTTACGTCAGGGATTGTCAGCAACAACTATGTGGCTATTGAGGAGTTTGAGCTCGGTGCTAGGGGTTTTGTCAATTCACTACTTCCACGAACTGAAAACCGCAATTCGTGGTAGTATTTCACGTAGAATACGGAAATAGTTTTTTTAACACCGTGGCTAAGAACTTTTTATGTAATTTACACTATCCTTAAAAAGGAAAAAAAAAACGTTTTAACATCGCTTTGGTATGGTGGTACGCCGTTTGTCCGATTGTCGACTATGGCGTACCTAAAATTCCAGCAATAACTCCCGAAACAAAGAGAAAGGAGACGGCCCAAGTCAGAGACGAATTCTCTTTTTGCACCATGCTTTAGAATGACCTCGTGTAATACCAACTCGGCAACGTAAACACTATTTCCACTCAAAAATGGCCTTGAAACTGCGTAGCGAGCGGCATAATCAACTGAGACTGCGATCCAGCGGTTACCAGCGAAAAGCCCTAAAAAGTGCCCGAGAAGGTCCAGTCAGTCCAGTCCTCACGCTGAAACGGGTAGTGGGAAGGGACCAGGAGCTAAAGTAGTCCTGCGGGTTGCGTGAATGCTGCTTTCTGTCGCTGTCTAGAGTAGCAGAAAAAACATTTTCAGCTACCTTTACCTTTATTTATATAATTAGGGTGGACAAAATCATGACTTAAAACAAAATCTATTAAATATAATTTATGATTAAAATCAGGTTTATTTTATTTCAATAAGAATTATATGATTTAGATCACCCTGCCTGAGAATGATTTTTCTATACATTTTTAGAAATGGCCGACAGATTGCTTCTTTAATATACCCAATGACCGAGAGCCGTTTAAAACAGAAATGAATTGGCAATATAATTACAACTTAAAGTACAGTTTACTCCAGGACATTTATTTTTGATGTGAATCACGACATACCAGAACAAAAGCAGATAGCGCATTAACCTAATGAAAAAGTTCAATTGCTGTAAGCAGATGACATTTTGAGGTTATGCATGCAAAGACTGCGGAAACAGCTTCCGCTTTTTTTTCTCTCTTCGAATGGTAAATAAAAAAAAAAAAGATATTTGACATTATTTTAGCGGGGAACGTTTGATCTATATCACCATAGTAATACCTGTGTGATTGAAATGACAATTTTAAATACAAATTTTAACCAAATGTTTTGGAGCTGGCAGGAACGAGGCCATGTGCTTACGCAAACCTTTTTTTGATGCTGGTTAGTGATTTTCCATCGGGCCCTTTCCGTTCTGTTGGTATTTTCCTGCCAGCTCCACCCAACCACCTTTTCTTGATTGCGAGCACTTGGAATAAGCACTTTCATGCAATAGTGGGTAATAGACGCTAACTATACTTTAGGAAAAAAGTACTGTTTGTGCTCTTGTTGCTGTTGCTGAGTGGCGACGTAGAAACTAATCATGGTCCTGTAACTAAGGAACACACTGAACTGCGAAACCGTCATAAAAATTTCCTCGCGAAGTTAAATGTTATTGAAAGCAAACAAACAAAATTTCACAACAAAATAGATAATTAAATTGTAAAGAACGAGCAATTTGAACAACAAATCTCAGATGTTGAGGCGACCTTAAAAAACAGAGTCGCAGGACAAACTTGGTGTTTATTTGGCATACCTGATGGCACAATGCGGGAGTCGTGAGAGGAGTTGGAAACTCTTGTTAGACGCATCTGTAAAGGCAATCTAGGTATTGATGTCACCTCAATACAAGTGCCAACCGTTTAGGTACTTTCAAGGAACATAGCTGTCAGCCGATTATAGCAAGCTTTCGAAATTGGAAAGAACATGACGACATCATGCGCATTGTCGCAACGCCTTTGAATTAAAAAAAACTCTCCAGCGTTTCCGAGGATTTCAGTGCACTCGTCAGAGAAAAAATGCGCAAGCTATGGGACTATTAAAAAAAAAAAGACAAGATAAGAACAACAAAGTTTATCTTACCTACGACAAGCTTGTTATCAACGGAGACACGGACGCCTGTACTGGTTCGTAAAAAGGCTGCACCGATTCAGCAGGATTGACGCCGTGCGAGAATTATCTGTCAAAATGCTGCTTTATCAGATTCAGATGTAGACGCCTCGGTATGACTCGTGAACTTCCGTAGCATAAAAAAATAAAGGGGACGATTCCTTATCTCCAGTCGAGACAATCGAACCCAAAGTTATTATGGGAACAGCATAGACATGGCTACATGGCTTGGTTCCCAATTCCCAATTTCTGAGCAGAAGCGCAAAGAGATCAATAAGCTTTTTTTAAAATGCAAATAAAACTATACAAAAAGTGTTCTTTGACAAGTTTAAAAAGAAATCTAAAAAGAAAGCCTAACGAATTCTGGAAGTTCGTTAATGCGAACAGAAAGGAACACTCTTTTGTTCCTGCGTTGACAGTTGATGGTGGTACAGTGGAGTCTGATAACGTGAAGGTTGAATGTTTTAACTCGTATTTTAAGTCAGTGTTTTTTTAAAAGTCTCCGCATCTAGTATCTCCGGTGGTTTACCAAACGCAGCAAAGCACAACGCCCAGCCTTACAATTGACATGAACGGTATCGTGAACTTGCTGCGCGGAATTGATGCAACCAATGCTTTTGGACCTGACGGCATTTCCCCTGTTATTTTCCTTAAGTGCAGTGAATCTGTAGCGCGTTATCTTTTTTTTTTTTTTTTTGTATTCAGCGAATCTTTAAAGAGAGGGATGGTTCCAATGGACTGGAAGATGGCAAACGTCACCTTTTTTTTTTAAATCCGGATATAAAGCCAGTGTTGACAATTATCGCCTTAATTCACTAACGTCGATCTCGTGTAAGTTGTTTGAACATAATATTATAGTAACCTCTACTCGTTCCTGGATCCGACACAATTATTTTCCCTCTCACAGCATGGTTTTCGAAGCAGTTAATCTTGCAACACACAGCTGGTAGAATTTTGTCATTAGATATCCAGGTCACTAGAAAGCAGGATATATTTCGACTGCGTGTTTTTAGACGTTCGCAAGGCATTTGACACGGTTCCATGTCAGTTATTATGTATAAATTGGCTTTGCTAAACATAGATCCCAACGTCCTGAACTGGATACGAAATTATTTAGAAGGTCGAGAACAGCGTGTTGTCCTAAACAGTACTATATCCACATCAACTCGGGTATATACTTCGAGTGTGCCACAAGGGAGTGTCTTTAAGCCTTTACTTTTTCTAATATACATAAATGACATCACCGAAAATATACAGTCTTATATTAAACTATACGCTGATGAATACGTATTATACAGGGAAATAAACACGTCAGACGACCTTGCCATATTACGAAAAGAGACATAAACATTTTATCTTCTTGGTGCAATCAATGGAAAATGAGCCTAAATCTAAGTAAATGCAAACCTATTCGTTTCTCGAGAAGCCAGCTGCACGATTTTCAAAGCTATCTAATCAACGGTACCGGTTTATGTACTGTGTTCGAGTATGTTTACCTATGCGTGCTATTTCCAGATTCCCTAAAATGGAACAGCCATATAAAACGTACAATCGGAGAGGCTAGTAAAATGTTTTATTTTATCCACCGAAATTTTAGATCTGCGTCACGAAACGTTAAAGAAAAATGCTTTATTTTTCTTTGGTAAGAACAATTCTTGATTACGCGTGCGTTGTGTGGGACCCTTATCACGCCTTCCTTATCATTAAACTAGAAAAAATTCAAGATCAGGCCGCTTGCTTTGTGCTGAACAACTATGACCCTTATGCAAGTGTTACGGATATGAAAGCTATGCTGGGATGGGAAATACTCGAATGTGAAAAAGAAAACAAACTAAAAATCTTCCACCGTGTTTTTCACAACAAAACAGAAATCGATAAAGCCGCCTATCTTATGGAGCCATTCTATGTCTCCTTTAGTTGTGATCATTGTAGAAAGGTAGCTGTACCCCCTTACAGGACTGACAGTTTTGCTAATTCTTTCTTTGTCAAAACCGCGAGAGTTGAACGACCTCCCAAAAGATATTGTGTCCATTGATGATAATGACGTTTTCTTTTTCCACTTGTCATAGTGTGTTCTAAAGAACCCATAGAATAATATCAACAGGGGGATGTAGGTGAAGTGTAAATAAAATAAATAAATCTTGATTCTTATTATCCACCCTGGTAAAATGCATGAATGCAGTTTTCAGGAGCGATTGTTTTAGTTTTTTGAAAGTCAATAAAGTCGTTCTGGGTGTTACGAAACTATAATTTTATCAATTTTGGGGAAACTGAATTGGTGTCACATGACCTGGGAGGAGGAAGGGAGGGGAGACAAAGGGGAAAGAGGGCACTTTGGCAGAGGGGGATGGGGAGAAGGAACGAGGAAGGAAAGAGGAAGGAGGGAGGGGAAGGGAGGCAGATGGGAAGGCGGAGGGGGCACTGTAAGCCGCTGAGGAGAGGTATTGAGAAAGCATGGGAAAGGGAAGGGAGGAGAAAGTTTTGGGGAGGAAATCGTTGTATCCCGTGACGTATATTTCATTCCTAAATTTAAAAGGAAAACTGATTTGGTGTGTCACATAGCAAAGGAAAGGGAGGGGAGAGTGGAAGGGGAGAGGGAGGTTATCGTAGGAGAATGGTGGAGGAAGGTGGAGGGAGGGAGAGAGGGGCGGGAGAGCGAGGGGAAAGGAGGCAGATGGTAAGGACATCCTAGACAACACAAGTACATACAAGGGACATCCCAGAGAGATATTGCAATATTAAAGAAAATTGTGTCAATGTACGCCAGATATTCGGGACATCATGATATTTAAATTGTCGCTTGAATTTCATCACAGAGAGGTACATGACAAATCATCGCAGATGACGGCACACAATGAAAAAATGCCAGGGCAGGATATTGCAGAGAAGTCTTTCAACTTTAATATGTTCAACATATTAGGTACATTTCTGCAGAAATGCTCGGACGTGAGGGGGCCCGATTCTGAAAAAAGAAAATAAAGAACGAACTTTTAATGGAACATCCCAGAACATTTTGGCTCTATAAACCCAAAAATAGAACCACGTGAACATTGGAAAATTATGACGGTCAAAAGTGTTTGTGTCGTCCTTTACAAAACCTTAAGAGTAGGTTGAATTAATCATTTTTAACCTAATCCAACTTGATTGCACAATTCTTTTTAATAGGTAGTTGTCAGGTTTGATTTTTACATAAGCGTGCAGGTCCCGTATAAACCCTGCAGCTGGGTACTGGAGCCTTTATCTAGATCAAATACGGGAACCTTGAAAAACAAGCGGTTTTTTTTTTTTCTTAAAGATCTACGTGTTCTTTTAATTAAATTAACATGTGTGTCAGCCGTATCTCTCCTCTTGCACCACTGTGCTTTTTATAGCCATCTCGTATAAGGAACAAACGCACTGACAATGCTGAAGACATGCTTTACTTTCGGAGCGGCTTCTCGAACAAAGATTTAGGCGCTTGGGCTTGCGTTTGGCATAAGTGTGGTACAAAGTTATGGAAAAGGTTTGAATCTTTAATAGGGCATAACGGAACATTTATTATTTATAAACAAGTTAAACAATAATCAAATAGAGTGCTTGTCTCCTCATAAACCCATGCGCTGTTATATAATCACTGTGCCCTCTCCAGGCGGGAATAAAGGCATTGGTAGTGCTCAAAGCATGGCTTCCCTTCGGGACACATTCCTTGAACAAAATTAAGGCGCTAAGGCTTTCGGGCGTGGCGTGGCACAAACGTCTCGAAAGAAAGTGAGGATGTAACCTCTAATGGGATAACACGCAACGTTTGGCATTTAATGTAACGCAAAAGACACATGAAGGTAAATTAAATGACTAATGAAAGCATATGCGTAAAAGGAATTGAAAAAAATTGGTAAACATTTCCGCTACCCGTAAGGTGAAACATTGCGACTGCTGAGGTGTGACGGTGGAGCAGCTAAGGTGTCATTCCGGAGCAGATGGACTGAAAGACCGGTAAAGGTGCGAGCGCGCACCATAGAGTCCGCATAGGCGTTTCGTATTAAAGCCGGGTAACACACCGGACGAAAATTCCATAGCGTTTTGGAGCCAATGAAGGTGTCTTAAGTAGAGAGCATTTCGTGAACCTGATAAACAATTTCATTAGACACAAACTAGGGCTGCTTGTAGTAATTGAAGAACACCTGGAAAATCACGCTCCCAAGTTTCAAATCCGGGGAGCGACGAAACTCTGTGTGTAGGCATGAACCGTTCACTGTCATTGGTGTGGCTGCCCAAACGTCCTTTGCGATGTTATTGGACACAAACTACTCTTAGAAAAAAGGGTGCCGATAGTTTTCCCTAAGGAGAGGAACGGTTTTGTAACCTACGTTCCTTTAGAAAGGGAGAAACTTTCGTCCCTGAAGCAGGGGAGCAAAGTTCCTCCGTCGCCTGCATCTCATTATGGCGGCCCCGAATCGAGCAAATCGAGCTCAATAAGGCTTAACGAGGACGCTACGTCTCTTGTACGGGACGAAAAGAGCAGCAAATAAAAACGTAACACGAGCTTTCCGCGCACTGTGATTATTTCCGAAGCCAGATTCCCCCCGCAGGTACAGAAACTTGCGTTTCAAAAACAGTTACTCAGTCTTCTCGTCGTCAGCACTGCGATGTTAAACGGAGACAACCGATACCCAGTTACTTTGCGCAGTTTACGTCTTACCTTTGCTGTTCCTCGAGTCACAATTCCTTCGTCGACCGCACATCGTGGAGAGATGGCAAACCAATCCGCGAAACCAAAAGCCGCTCTCAAGAGTACAAACTCGAAGCTGCTGTTTATCGCGTAGTGTGAAAGAAGATTAAATCGCTTGCCACCAGATAACAGGGTCAAGCAGAGTAATTGCAAGTAGCTAGGCAAGGTGGCGCTAGGTACCACCCAATTCATGTTCTACAAAAAATATTCTTTATTCCATGGGCGTACCAACCGGAAGGGCAAGGGGGGCGCTCACCTCCCCTACCCCCACCCCCAGTTCTCAGAGGGGGGGGGGGGGGGGGGGGGGGGGGGGGGCAAGGCATGTTTTGCCCACCCCTGAAACAGCCGTCACTGGACAGGGCTAACACTGGCCGGCGGCGCCCAAGGGATACCAAGGGCGCCGCCCTCCCCCCCCCCCCCCCCCCGGCCCTGGGGGGGGGGGGGGGGGGGGGGAGTCTGGTTTGGCCCCTCACTCAACAACAAGTTGGTGTGCCACTGCTTATTTCCTCGCGCCATCATTGCGCTTCGGGAACCTCTATTGAACACACATGTAGACACATTACGCATGCTACAAGCACTGATCTCTATTGTAGTAGGCTGGATCACGGATCGGGAGCCCGTCGGTCTCGCCACCGGCGGCCATTGCTTGACACCAGGCAATACACAAAAGTCTATGGGAGAAACGCACAGAAGTAAGAATAGTCAAGCATGTACGCTGTGCTCGGAGGGGAGTATTTTATGTTGTGTTGCGATCTTTATGCCGGGTGTTTGGAGATCGAGCCGATATTTGTCAAAACGTTCGAACGCCGATTTAAAAAAAAAAATCAAACGTACCGGAGCATCTAAGGCTGAGCTGGCAAGCTTGCTCTCGTAGTGGAGTGATCAAAAAAACTTGCCGCCAATGAGACCGTCCTGGGGGAAGCCCAGAAATTGAGGAATGACAAAGAAGTTCCATCTCGACAGCGGCTTTCCGGGAGTGAGCGAATTCCGCGTACCAAAGCCTCCGAGCTTGTCGTCTGCTAATTCCAATTCAACGAAACCGCCACCGACTCCGCGGTAACTCTAGGTAACTCTCGCTTCATTGAGCTGCACTACATGTTTCGCCCAGTGGAGTCTGTTGGAAGACGAAGAAGTACGAAAGCTGTTCGTGCCAGCCAAAAAAAAGAAAAAAACCTTTTGGTCAGAGTGCCTGCGCTTATACACTTTTCTAAAGTCACCACCACCGACATCTAGAGTTCAAGCTAGCACTAGGGTGGCGACCCCTACATCTCCCATCCTGGACATTTACTCTTTTAGTTACCACATATTTACAAATTCAGCCGTCTTGGTGGCTTGATGCAGCGTCCATAGCGTGTCCTCAACACACCGTCTTGGGAGGGCGCCGAATCCCGACGTGAGGTTGCATGCTCTGCTAGCGGCGGCTCCGCCGGATCATCAACTGCTGGATGTAATTCTGAGGATGGCCTTGACCACGCCTTGACTCAGGCTGTGAAGGCTGCTCATCCGGTGTCTTTTCTGTCTGTGTCTTGTCCGATGGCGAAAAGCGCACAAGATGACGGCGGTTCCGCTGAAAAATGCCGCTAGGCGTCTCCACGACGTACGAACGTGGACGTTGGGCTGGGTTGAGAACTCGAACTTGGCAGTTCGCATCAGTCACCCAGATTATGTCACCTGGCTGCAGAGGGCTCAAGGGACTGGCGCTGTGCCGGTGGTGAAAATCACGAGCCTGGCGGGTCTTCTCCCTTGCGTCCAGTGCTTTGAAACTCTGGTGGCTCGGTTAAACAGGTGTAAGATTTTCGGGCAGCGCAGTAAGTCATGTCTGGAGACGTTGGCCCATTAGAAGCTGCGCGGGTGACACACCAGTGACTCTAAGAGTGTCTCGAAAGGTTAGAAGCGCCAGGAACGGGTCGTCAGCCTTCTTGAGGAGATCCTTCACTGTGCGTACTATGCGCTCCACCTCGCCGTTGCTTTGCGGGTATCGCGGGCTGCTTGTCTTGTGCCTGAATCCATGCAGGCGTGCAAAGTCCGTGAATTCCCGACAGGAAAACTGGGGTCTATTGTCGGTCCTGACCACATCAGGAGTGCCGTGACGAGCGAAACAGCTCTTGACTGCTGCGATGATTGCCGACGCCGACGTGGAGCCCAGGGAGACCACTTCCGGGATCCAGGAGTAATAATCGACTACAAGGACGTAGTCGCGTCCTTTTAACTGGAACAAATCGATGCCAGGCGCTGCCATCGTCGGTCGTGTGTCGGTGTTGAAATAAGTGGCTCTAGATGCACCACCCTTATCTCGGCACATTTGGCGCAGTGCGCAGTTGTTGACCAAATCCTCGATGTGGAGGGTACAGTTGGTCCACCAGACGCTCTCCCTAGCTCGCTCTTTGCAGCGCCGCTGTCCTTGATGGCCTTCGTGTAGCAGGGCCAGGATGTTGTGGCGCAGAGTGGCGGGAATTACAACGTGACAGTCTAAAAGAAGCAGACAATCGGAGACTGTCAGTCTTCGTCTTTCCTTCCAGTAGAGGACTAGGTTGGGAGAGAGCTTTGTTTTGTCCGGCCATCCCTCCTGGCAGTAGTGGGCGACTGAGGCACACTCTGACTCTTCCGCCTGACGCTTACGAACTTCTAGCCGGTTAGCGATTGTACGGGGAAAGCCCTTGACAACTTCGCTGACGAAAAGCCTGATGGATCGTGCCGGCGAGGATGTTCGTCACAAGGTGCCCGGGAAAGTGTGTCTGCCGTGACCAGAAGCTTCCCTGGCACGTGTTTCAAGTCGAACTGGTAGCGCATCAACTGTATACGCATACGCTGAATCCTGGGTGGTAACACTCCAGATCTTTTCCCCCGAGCAGGACGACGAGAGGAAAGTGATCTGTCTCAACGGTGAAGCTTAGCCCACGCAGGTACTGGTCGAACTGAAGCACGGCCACTGTCACGGCGAGAGACTCCTTTTCAGTTTGGCTGTAGCGCCGCTCTGTAGGTGTAAGTTGCCTTGACGTGAAGGCTACAGGCCGACGCTCATCCGAAGGTTGCTTTTGGAGGAGTACCGTTCCTAGGCCAAAGGAACTAGCGTCAGCTGATACTGTTGTTCTGTACGCAGTATGATACCGTGCGACGCAGAGGTCGGAGGAGAGTAGCTGCTTCAGCTTGGAGAAGGCAGACTGCTGGGCAGGGCCCCAGGTCCATTAGGCGTTCTTGAGCAGCAATGCCCTCATCGGCTGTGTCACTTCTGGAATGTGTGGCTGGAAGCGACCGATGTAGTTGACAAGACCCAAAATGCGACGGACGCCTGCAACGTCATCTGGCGGAGTCATGGCTTGGATTGCCGCCACCTTCTTGGTATCTGGATAAATGCCTTGGGCGCCGACGACTACCCCAAGAAACTTCACACTGTTGGTAGCGAACGAGCATTTTTGCGGTTCAGCGTGACTCTCGCCTTAGTCAGCCGGTCAAGGGCTTCCCGGAGATGGCGGTCATGTTCCAAGCGGGTTTTGCCAAATACCAGAATGTCATCCATCATGTTCGCGATGCCCGCTTGGCCTTCCAGAATCCGGAACATCTGCCATTGGAAATACTCTGCGGCAGAGGCGACTCCGAACGGCAGCCGCAGAAAGCAGTACCGGCCAAAAGGGGTTATGAACGTCGTATACTCTTGCGACTGGGGGACAGCTTGACTTGATGGAACCTTGACGTCGCATCCAATTCGGAGAAAACAGTGGCATCTCCCAGCAACCCAAGACATAGTTCCACTATGGGTAGCATGTGGCGTTCTCGGAGAATGACCTTGTTAAGGCGAGTTAAGTCGACACACAGCCTGTAGCCACCCGAAACCTTGGGAACGACCACCAACACGGCGCACCAGTCCGTTGGGGTGTCGACGCGAGGAATCACTCCGTCAGCCTCAAGCTTGTCCAATCCTGCTTTGACAACATCATGAAGCCGCAGAGGAATGCGTCGGAACACACTCAAGGAAAATGGCGTTGCGCCATGGCTGCAAACGGATCGTGTACTCTCCCTCGAGTGTCCCTAGACCGCGGAAGATCTTAGGGTCCAGGTACAAGTCTCCCGAAGGCTCTGAAGGCCGCGAAACATGGTTAAGAAACTTGCAGACTCCGAAGGCCTGGATTGCAGGGAAGCGCAACAGTGGAATAGTCTCTGTTGCCAGTACGTACAGCAGTTGCTTGGCTGACTTGCCGTGCCACGACAAGGTTGCAAGGAAAGTGCCTAGGACTGGCAGACTGTTGTTGCCAGGGCCTTTTAACTCGCCCTCTCGCTTCTGGAGCTTGAAAGGGACACCAGGAAATGTGCTGGGCACGACTGAAACTTCCGCGCCGGAGTCCACTTTAAACAGAAGTGTGTGGCCATCGACGAGCACGTCGAGGAACTTCGCGTTCTGACGCTCCTCAGCCTCAGCGTGTAGCTCGATAGAGTTTTTCCATTCAATTCAATTTTATTTCCAACACAGTGTTGGGGGTCTCCGGACAAAAAAAAACTGTCATTGACAGCTTGAGAGTGCCTGGGGGCCCACACAGACAGCAACATATTGTGAAAAAATACAAAAAAATATGACGCGTAACAGTATGAGTACACATAAACACCATGTGAATGTATACAATTCAGTATGCTACATGTCAAACACTATATAAAGATTATGAACCGTTGAAGGAATTATAAATGGCATAGATCAAATTTCCCACATGGCTTGTTTTCTAGCATAAATTACAAAAAAGGCTTGAACACCAAAACTTTCCCATATACAAGATAGAGACTAATGCATTATCATATGTTGTTTACAAAAAAATTCTCGCATTTTTTTTCTAGTAAATGTATCAAAGTAAATGTTTTGTTCTAGATACTTTTTTAGAATAAAAGGTACGTTATATGTCAGCGACTGCGAGAAGTATTCAGTGCGCAGACGCGGCACTCACCACCTGTCACAGCTGCGGGTGCGAGGGTCACTTATTTGTTTCGATAAGTCAGATGTCCTTTTTAAAAAGGAGCTGAAGCTTTCATTTGCCAAGAACAAAGAATGCAATAAACGAAATTTATAAATATGTTTTACGTTTATTATACCATACTGAGTGTACAACAGTGCGGTTAAGTGGAATCGTGGCACATTAGCAATATATCGAATCGCTTTTTTTTTTTTTTGAAGAACAACGATGGTGTGTACGTTTCCTGCTGTGGTCGTAGCCCATACGAGCGTGCAGTAATTTATGTGTGAAGTGAATAGCGCATGATAAATATGAAGTTTTGCATTATATGGAAGGATGTGTTGACATCGTGACAAGGCTCCTGTCGCCGATGATAAGGACTTAGCTAAAGCTTCAATGTGATCTGTCCCTGTCATATTGGCAGAAAATGTAACTCCAAGGATCCTGTGTTTGTTAACTATTTCAATAGAAGTATCATCGAAAAATAAATCGTGTATTGTGTCTGCTTATGTGTAGTTTTGAATAAAATAGCCTTAGATTTATTTGTATTTATTTTTAGACCATTCTCATTGGACCAGTGCCACAGTTTTGAAAGTTTCCCTTCAGCTTTTAAAATAATTTCATTTGTATCCCATCCGGAAATAAACAGGCTCATGTCATTCGCATAGATAACCTAGACTGCGTTACTATCTTGCTGAACAACATCATTAATATACACGTTGAAAAGGAACGGTTCTAGAACATTTTCTTGTGGAACGCCGGCAGTAACTAATTTGGAAGATGAACTGTTATTATCTATTGATACGCACTGCTTCCGGTCGTAAAGATAAGACTGAAACAACGATTGGGCAACACCGCGGACACCGTGTAAGTGCAACTTTTTTGGCAATATCTCGTGATTTATGTAATCGAATGCCTTACTATAGTCAATACATATTCCGAGGGTAAGCCGATTTTCCTCAATATTCTTAATGATGAGTTCCTTCACTGTTAAAAGTACTGTTTCTGTTGATTTTTCCCTGTCGAAAGCCATGTTGAGTGTCTATTAGTATGTCGTGTTTAGAGAAAAATTATTGATGCGTGAAAAATTATTCTCTCAAGTCCTTAAGAGAACACCGGAAGGATGGATACTGGCCTATAATTGTTAAAGTTATTTTTCTCTCCTCCTTTAAAGATGACCCGAAACTTTCGCCTTTTTCATTCTACTGGGAAAGCAACCAAACTCTAGAACTAGATAAAATATGTAGTTGGACAGGGGGCGATAGCATCAATTACGTATTTTACAGGCCCCCGCAGGGGGCAGCTGTAAAAGCAGGTGTTTGGAGAGTGGCGTCTCCACGTACCCCGAACCCCGCAGGCGGCACCTGCACCTTAGGTGCTAGGTGCTTGGTGAGTAGCGTCACCACGGACCCCAGCCACGTGGGCCACCATACCCGCACGCAGGGGGCACCTACTTTAGTAGCTGCTTGGTGAGTGGCGTCACTACGAACCCCGAGCCATGTGGGTTCGCCCACCCACGTCTGGCTGTGCGTGGCGTACCCGCGTCCGGGGAAAGGGGGACCCTGGTGGTTGAGCCAAGCCCGGGGTATGTTTGGACCCTTCGGGGCCCCCCGGGCGAGGCAATACACCGCTTCGGCCCCTGCTTCTCGTAGACGGGTGTCCTGGCTTGGCCCGACCAGGATGATTCAGTCAGTCGCCTTTCTCCACCTCTCCTTTCTATACCTTTCTTCTTCTTCTCCTCTTCCTTCTTATTTCACCTTCTTTGGCGGCAAGGGCTAACCTTGGGTGGTGACAGATACCCTCGTCCAGATCCACACTTGGTTATAGTTTCCCGGCAGCACTGTTAGCGTAACGTCTCCAGCCAAGCCCTTCTTGTTATGGTGCGTTACGTAACCCCTTGTTGGGCTCGGTGGTGGGCGGTGCACCGCGGATTCTGAACATTCCTTGCCCTCCTATGGCGCCCCACCCCTCCAAACCCCGTTCAGGGCAAGCCTCTAAAAGGCGTTGTCTTGAACCCAAGACCATTGAAAAAGAATCTAAAAAAGAAGCCTTTACAAAGTTTTTTGTCATTCATTCGCTGGATGAACAGAAACAAGTTGCAAAGCTCTCAGCCTTTGTTGTGGCTAAAGTTCTCGAGCACCTTGTAGGGTTCTCCTATAAGGCTAAGAAGCTCTACTGTGGAGACCTCCTTGTGGAGGTAGAAACAAAAAAACAAAGTGAAGCACTCTCTAAGATGACCAACATTGTTGACTTGAAAGTGTCGGTGAGCCCTCACCGTACACTTAACACCATTCGTGGTGTCCTCTCTGAGGATGACTTCCTTCATACCAGTGAGGAGGAACTTCTTGAGGGCCTCGAGGGCTCTGGTGTCGTCGCCGTCAAACGAATGTTTAAAAATAATGGTGAAGAAATTCCCTCGAAGCATGTTATTTTGACTTTCGAAAGACACACTCTACCAGAGACAATTAAAGCAGGGTACCTTAATTGCCGCATCCGCCCTTATGTCCCCAACCCACAGCGGTGCTTCCGTTGTCAGCGTTTTGGCCACGGATCACGCAGCTGTCGCGGAAGGGAGACATGTGCAAAGTGTGGAAGTCAGGGCCACGTCTCCGACATTTGCGAGGCCGTGGCCCATTGCGCTAACTGCAATGGACCACACCCCGCTTACTACCGCAGCTGTCCTTTCTTTCAGCAAGAAAAAGATATTCTTGCCCTTAAAGTCAAAGAAAATATCACATACATAGAAGCAAAAAAGCGTTTTTCCTTTTTGTCAAAGGGTAGTTATACTGAGGCGGTGCGCAGGGGCCCTGCACCGCGCTCGTCAAGGGCCACCCAGGTCTCTCCCGAGATCTTGGCGGCCGACCTTAGGGCCCCGGCTCCCCGACCAGGGCAGCGGCAGCTTCCTCCAGCCCCTGGTGGTAGCATACAGGCTGCCCCTCCATCCAAGGACAGGCCGGCAGCAGCCGCGCCTGCACCCTCTCTTAGGTCCCCTCCTAGGGAGGAGCGAGCTTCTCGCTCCTGCTCGGTGGAGAGGGTCCCCCTACCGAAGGAGCAGCATGGTACCCATGCAGCTCCTGTGAAAGGAGGTGTCAAGACAAGCTTGGGTGACTCCTCGCCCAGTTCGTCCGCCACTCCTCCATCCGGTCGTGGCCGGGGTTTTCCCCCGCGCGTGCCAGGCCGGACCAGCTCTGTCATGCTCCATCCATCGGACACTTCCCAGGAAATGGAGATAGCAACTGATGCTGACAGTCAGTCTACTCCTGGGTCCGACCAGGACGGTATGGAATGGGAGACAGCTTCTCGTAAATCTAAAAAGAAGCAACCTGTAGTAAACAGGATAACTGGGCGAGTTGGTATGGATTCATAATGGAACAGCGCGAATTGGGGTAAAAAGGGAAAAGAACCTCACTTTGGAGGTTTTCTTCGCGGCCAAGACGCATAAGGCGGAAATTCCGTTTCGCACCATTGTGTCTGAGCGTGACACCTGGTTGCGTGTTGTGTCTGGGTACCTCAAAAAGCACTTGGACACATTAAATGCCGAGGACCCTTTCGTGATCCCTAGCTCAAATGCCGTTGTTTCCTATCTCTCGAATAGTAACCCTGTGGGTTGTACAGCGTTTAGCATAGACGTTGAAGATCTGTATTACTCAATGCCCCACGATGACCTCATGCGTTGCGTAAAAGAGCGCATTACGGACCTCAACGATGAAGTTGCGTTTAGGTCCCAATGCGGGATTCCGGTCGAAGGGTTTCTAGAAGTGTTGTCATTTTATTTGAGGGCTACCTTTATCGGGTGGCATGACAAGGTGTATGTGCAAAAGTCTGGGGTGTGCATAGGGTCCAGGGTAGCACCCGTGCTGAGTAACATCTTCCTAGCAAAGGTTGGCAGGGCACTTGACGGCCTGTTGAAGGCCCAAGCCAGAAAGATTTTTAGGTATGTCGACGATTATTTAGTTTTCGTCGACAAAGGTAACTTTAGTCGGACCCTTGATTTCGCGCTAAAAACGTTCAAGGAGCAGGGTTTGGGCCTGAGGTTCACTTTTGAAACCCCAAAAGACCAGACAATCCAGTTTTTGGATCTGAGCTTGGATGTGAGCCAGAGCCACGTTTGTTGGTGGCATCATCCCAGGACCACCAAGAATCTCCTTGATTTTAGATCGGGGCATTCCAAGCTCGTCAAAAGAGGCATTGCAAAATCATGTATTCTGTCCGCGGTAACAAAGTCTTGCCACCACAGAGTGGGAGAAAGCCTTGCCGCCCAGGTAGGCAGACTAGAAGACGCCGGTTTCCCGGAATCGGTAATCGCCTCGGCGGCGGAAGCAATAGTGAAAAGCATTAAGAGTGAGGTGCGGGGAAAAGTAGCAACAAAAGTAAAAAAGCAGGTCACAGTCATCCCGTATGTGCACCACATGTCACACGGCTTTAAAAGAGCAGCCTCGAAGTTCGGGGTAGATGTTGTGTTCTCGGCACGTAACAGGCTAAGTAGTATTTGCTCTGCAGTGGAAAAGCGCGTTAATAAGGTAGAGAAACAGGGGGAGAGCCCGTGCGGCATAAAACACCGCATTGAGTTCGTGCCATGCACCTTGGGTGTAGTATACAAGATACCCTTCACCTGCGGGAAGGTATACATCGGGCAAACGGGGCGGTGCCTCAACATTCGCCTGCGGGAGCACCGTAGTTCTTTAACAGGTACGGCAAGCTCCCACTTGGCGTTGCACTGCAGGGACTGCGCGTGCACACCGTTACTTGAAAAAGCCGTTGTTTTGTATAAACACAGGAACCAAAAAGCTCGAGAGATTGTTGAAGCTCATAGAATAAAGAAGGAGGGGTCAGCCTGCGTGAGTCAGGCTTCCTTGAATTTGCTGGACAATGAGGTCGAGTTTTTAGATCGGGGATGACGCATATAACATTGTGTAACTGATAGCACCCAATTTTGTGAGGCGCATGCGCATTTACATCGAGATTAGAGAGTCGTGTTGTCGTATATTTTTCTTCGTGGTTTGCTGAGAATAAACCTTTCAGTTGTTAGTCAGCGCTCGTCCTGTTCAGTTCCTTCCTCTGTCCTTGCAAAAATTCGCGCTGTTCCATTATGAACCTGTAGTAGCGCCCAAGTGATAGCCCCGATAGCTGTTTTATTGTGATCACATCTTCCACTTAGCTTGAGTTGGCTCTCCATAGTTTTATTTATTTTGCTAGGTTTTATCTCCTTATATTTACATATTTACACACTTTTTAATAGATGACAAAGTTGCATTTTATGCAATGGAATTGTCGCGGTATTTTAAGAAATATTGATGATGTCAATCATTGCATGGATGAGCTTCGACCCATCGCTCTTGCCTTGCAAGAAACCCATCTTCACTCAAATTCTTTTAACATTTTAAGGCGCCATCAGGTTTTCAGGAAAGACCGTCCCGCTTCCACTCCTTCTGGTGGTGTTGCAGTAGTTGTGCAGAGTGGAGTCGCTTGCTCTCAAGTTCCACTCCGCACACCTCTGGAGGCTGTTGCAGTGCGTCTCCTCGTGGACCGCCTTGTAACGCTTGTTTCTTTATTTTTACCACCAAATGTTCCTTTGGATCTTCAAGAACTGCACGGACTTGTAGGACAGCTTCCTCAACCGTTTTTAATTTTGGGTGATTTTAACGCTCATCATCCCATGTGGGGTAGTACCCGTCAAGACTCCCGGGGTGGAGTTATTGAACGTCTTTTATTGTCTTCTGGGCTGTGTCTTTTTAACGGAAAAGAACCAACTTTTTTAGTGCGACACACAACTCATTCACATCTATTGATCTTTCTATCGCTTCACCTTCATTACTTCCTTGCTTTTCATGGAAGGTTCTCCATAACCCTTTTGGAAGTGATCATTATCCTATTGTTTTAGAAAGTACTGTTCCACTGCCTAATCTTTTAAAGCGTCCCCCTAGGTGGAAATTAGACAAGGCTGACTGGACACTTTTTAATCTTCACTGCACTTTAGATCCTTCGATTCTTTCTTCTATGTCACCCGAGAACGCTACACTTCATGTTACTGAGCAGATACTAAGGGCTGCTCAGCGCTCTATTCCACAAACTTCTGGCAATGTGCCAAAAAAATGTAAACCTTGGTGGAACAAGGAGTGTGCCGCAACCTTGGCAGATCAAGACAGGGCTTGGAAAAGATTTCGTAGATATCCCACTTCGCACAACCTTGTGGAGTTCAAGCGCCGAAAAGCCAAGGCTCGTTGGACTAGGAAGCGGGCAAAACGGAAGTCTTGGATGAAGTACCTGTCTTCTCTAACTAGTTTTGTCCCTGCCAAAGAGGCCTGGGACAGATATAGGAAAGTAAATGGGGATTATAGGTGCTTTGCCATCCCAACTTTTAATGCTCCTTGTTCGTCGTTAAAAGACATAGCTAACGTCCTCGGAGAATATTTTTATAATTCATCCAGCTCAGCCAACTACAGTGCAAACTTCGCACAGTTTAAAGCCCGTGCGGAGCAACAAAAGCTAGTCGTAACTGGAGGAAAGGCAGCCTCTTATAATCGACCTTTTACGCGATATGAACTTGAGATGGCCCTTAATGTAAAAAAGCTATCTGCTCCTGGGCCCGATGGGCTTCACTATGAAATGCTTCGTAACCTGTCTACGGAATCCCTTGAAAACCTTCTTCTTTTTTTTAATTCTTTATGGGAAAAGGCTTGTTTTCCTCAGACTTGGAAGCATGCACATATTATTCCCCTTCTAAAACCTAATAAAGATCCTTCACAGCCATCAAGTTACCACCCAATCGCACTGACGAGCTGCCTCTGAAAAACGTTTGAAAGACTGATAAACAGGCGACTGGTTTATGTATTGAAACAACAGAGGGCCTTTGATAACAACCAGTGTGGATTCCGCCGAGGTAGTTCTACTCTCGATCACTTAGTACGCTTGGAAACTGTGATACGTGAGGCATTTGTAAACCGGCAGCACTGTGTCGCAGCTTTTTTCGATTTGGAGAAAGCATATGATACAGCGTGGAGACATGGGATTCTTCAAGATCTGTATGCATGTAATATCCGTGGCCGTATGCTGCAATGCATAAGGGAATATCTAACAAGCAGGACTTTTCAAGTTCGTCTTGGCTCCAACCTATCCGATTCCTACGTGCAAGAAAATGGAGTCCCTCAAGGAGGAGTCTTGAGCGTGACTTTATTTGTGCTAAAAATGAATTCAATTGCGCGACTGCTACCTCCTTCTGTTTCATATTCCCTTTACGCTGATGATATACAGATCGCGTCTTCCTCTTTTAACCTTTCCAGCTGTGAACGCCAATTGCAGATAGCCATAAACAAACTTTCCAAGTGGGCTGACGAAAATGGGTTTCGGTTCTCTGCATCCAAAACAGTCTGTGTGCCCTTTTCTTTGCGTCGTGGGCTGTCATTGGACCCATCACTGGAACTAAATGGAAACCCTGTACCTGTCAGGAAAGAGCACAGATTTCTTGGTGTGATATTTGATAAAAAGCTTAGTTTTATTTCACACCTGAAAGCTTTAAAAACTAAATGTCTTCAGTCTATGAATCTTTTGAAAGTTCTATCTCACAAGTCATGGGGTTCTGACAGAAAATGTATTCTACGGTTGTACAATGCCCTTGTAAGATCTCGTCTTGACTATGGTGCGATAGTGTATGGATCGGCCCGGCCATCTGCCCTCAAGATATTGGACCCAGTTCACCACCTGGGGTTGAGACTAGCAACTGGTGCTTTCCGAACATCCCCTGTCTCCAGTTTATGTGCAGAAGCTAATGAGCTATCACTGAACAAACGACGAACCTATCTTAGCCTAACGTATGCTTTTAAGATTCTGACTGACCCTCAACACCCTACTTATTCTTCCCTTACAAGGTCGAGGTTCTCCCGTCTCTTTAACAACAAGCCAAGCATTGTGACACTATTAAGCTCCCGCATTGAAGAACTTTGCACTTCACTGCATCTTTCATTGGACCAGGTCGGCCTAATTCGAAATGTCGACGACCGTAATCCACCCTGGAAGACACTGCCAGTTGCCTGTGACTGGTCGCTCACAAAATTTAACAAACATGGCATTTCCTATGCTGTAATACTGCAAGAGTTTTGTGAAGTACAAATCAAGTATGATGGTTATCTTCATGTTCACACAGATGGCGCCAAGACTTCATCTTTCGTTGGCTGCGCTGTGTATTCAGAACGCTTCTCTAAAGTTAAGCGACTTAATTTGTTTGCCAGCATCTTTACTGCAGAACTCTATGCAGTATCAATGGCAATAGACTACATTCTACATAAGAAAATAACTAGGGCTGTTCTTTTTGCTGATTCTCAAAGTGTGATTGTTGCAGTTTGCTCTGTTAAAGACACTAAAAACATGCTTGTACAACAAATTCAGAGTAAACTCAACGCTGCTCTACATGATGGTCAAAGCATAACATTTTGTTGGGTACCTAGTCACGTTGGCATAGAGGGCAACGAGAAGGCCGACAGGCTTGCAGGGTCTGTGGGAAACCTTGTCCAATCGTCTTTCTGTTTACCATATCAGGATATAAAGCCTTTAGTAAAGTCATCACTTTTTCGTTGTTGGCAGTTGGAATGGGACAGGGAGTGCGAAAACAAGCTCCACGTTACAAAGCCTGTTCTTGGAGTTCGGGAAAGCTCTTCATGCAAGAGTCGTCTTTATGAAACCTTGCTGTGCCGTCTAAGAATTGGGCATTCTTTTATCACTCATAAGTACCTACTTTGGGGGGAAGATCCTCCTATTTGTGATCAGTGTGGTGATACTCTTGCAATTTTACATATCTTGTGGTCCTGTCCCGCTCTGGAGCCCAAGCATCGTATTTATTTTCCCGAGTTGTTTCAACAACAGATCCCGTTTCATCCGGCCCTCCTGGGGGGGGGGGGGGGGGGGGGGGGGGGGAGAATCCCATAGTCCCTTTTAGCAGGTTAATAGACTTTCTTACTAGCATTGGCATTTTATACCAAATATAGCTTTACCATATCCTAGGTTGCACTTTGTTAAAACCCCCATCAAAGCACGCTGATTGTTACTATCGTTTGGCGCAGATGGCCTCGTAGCTCTTGCGCCATTAAACCCCCAAAATCATCATCATCACGTATTTTACAGGCTTTATCTGAACGTCCTCTATGTCTGTTGAGTGGGTGTTTTTTAAGCTCATAAATGTGCGACAAATCTCGATTTCATCCGTAGGTTCAAGAAACGCGGTTTCACTACATTGGTACCCAGGTTTCGAACCAGTGATGTTATTCAGCGGTCTAACCATATTCACAAAGTGCGTATTGAAATGATCGGCTAATGTGACCCCTGAAAGTTTGTTGTTTCCTATTGTTAATTCGGTTGTGTTACATTTCGCGTTTTGTTGTTTTAGAACCTCATTTATTATCTTCCATACTCTTTCAGGGTGCTTTTTGGACACCTAAAAAAAAAAGGTTATTATAGTAAGATGTTTTTGCCTTCCTTAACTCGGCGGTTAGCTTGTTTGTATGTTTCTTAAAAGCTGCAAGTTTACAGGGTTCCCTCGTACGCAAGAACGCTTTAAAAAGTTTAGTTTTTTCGTTGATCATTTTTAAATGTTCATGTCCTATCCAAGGCTTCCTAATTTTCTTGTTTTGCTTTTCGGTTATTCGAGGGAAAGCGGCATTATAATGGTGAAGAAATATTGATAAGAACTCGTCATAAGCGTCACTACCGTTGGTTTTGCTACAGACGGATGACCAGTCAGCATTTACGATATACCTACGGAAGGTATCCAGATTTCTGCCGGATAGGCACCGATATGTTAATTTAGATTGACGTGTTTTTTCCCATGATGTAGAAGTAGAATACGCTATAAAAATGGGACAGTGATCACTAATATCATAGCATATTGTACCTGCCACTTGCATAGCTGTGTCTATATTTACAATGAAAAGGTCAAGGATGGATTGACCCGTGAGTGATCTTCGAGTTGGAGTCGTGATGACATTCTGGTAACCGCAAGAATTTATTCTGTTATTAAAATCACGGGCATGCACGTTATCGTCAAGCATATTTATATTGAAATCTCCCCCAATTAGCAAGCGATACAGATGAATTGATGCGAAATTAATATTTCTTCAATAAAACCAAGAAAAACGTTCCGATTACCAGAGGGGGGACGATACACAACCGCAAACATTTCACTGTTACTTAGCAAACAAAGTGCTTCATAATCTGTGGTGATAAGTGTGAATTTTTCAAGCACTTCGCATGACAATTGCTGTTTAACATGCATCGCTACGCCACCGCCTCGCATTCCACTTCGGTTTATAAAATAATGATGGTATTCATCCAAGACTAACATATCGCTATCTGTGTGATACCATGTTTCAAAAAACATAACAATGTCAAATCGGAAGTTGAACTTGTCAAGAAAAGTAGAAACTTGATCCTGCCTAGGCGCAAGAGATCGCGCGTTGACATGAACAAAAGAACGAAAGTCATTTGACTGTTTTCGCACCGCAATATGAGATGGTAATCCGTACTCTTGATAAAGCATATTAGGGGAAAGATATAGTAATGTAGCAAAGTTTACGCTTACACAATTTTGCACAAGTCACTTTCAGATACAATGTGTACTACCGGACTTTGCTCTGCTTTGCGTACAAAGATTTTACCGTTCCGCGTCCACAAAAATCGCCACTGGCACTCACGTTTCTTGGCAATCGCAAGAGAAAGAAGCCGTTTCAGCGCGGGATATAAGTGCTTATTCAGATAAACTTGTGTTTCGTTCGCCATTCCTACATCACGGTTCCTGATGCGACTCTTACGAGCCTTGGCAAGAACGGCGTGTCTCTTCTGCCTGCTTCTGAACTGCACAATGACGTTGCTTTTGCCCTCCTCTCGCACTGGTACGCCCTCCTCTCGCATTGGCTGAAGTTTTCGGAGGTTTCAATGATTTCGGCGCCGACTTCTCAGAAATTCGCTTTTTCTTGAGGCAAACTGCTTCGAAATGGCCAGTCTTGTGAAAAAAAGTTGCAGAATGCACGGCGAGCCGGGCAGCCAGCGCGTGGGTGTGAAACACGCCCACAAAAGGGGCACAGCTGACTAGTCTTATCAGCCGGAGCCTGCGCCGACTTCCCTTTGCGTAGACGGGTCGCGTCAACAGCGAGCGAGGACGATTCTGTAGAGTCACGAGCCTTGCGCTCATTATCTGCATCTTCGTGCTGGCGAACATGTATGAGCGCTTTGTGCGGGGTCATCCGCGGATTCCGACAAAGCTGGTCCGAGAGCTTTCGGTCAAGCACGCCGACAAGGAAATGTTCACGGACGAGCCGTTCTTCGACGTCAAGCGGATGGGTAATTGCAGCGCTTGACCAAGGTGCGGAGTGGGGTGAAGAAAGCGTCAGCCGTCTCACCTGGTTGCTGCATGCGGCGGTGGAATCGAGCGGACTCGTAGAGCTCGTTGGGCGGGAGGCCGAAGTGGTCGGAGAACGTTTTCTTGACAGCGAGGACGTCCTTCAAGTCGGCCTCTCCTAGCGCGGTGGACGCGAGTACTACCCTGGCTTGCGGTTGCGGACCCATACAGTAGAGCATGGAGCGCACCTGAACCTCTGGCGAAGCGGCGTAGAGTCCAGTGGTGAACGTGTAATTCTCGTACTGTAGAAGCCAGGTGGGCCAGGCGCTGGTGTTGTCGAAGTCGAAACCCGGTGGAGGGCGTAGCTGGACCGTTCGTGGAAACGAAGTGGCGGACGAAGTAGTGGGCATGGCGGCGGACTCATCCCCGGTGGCCATGGCGAAGAAAGGGAACCAGGACGGAGGACAGACAAAGGCGCGCGCGGAGACAGACAAAGGTTCTTACATAAATCACGTTAGGGCATAGGCTTCCATGAGTTCGAAACTTCGCGAAAGTCTCGGAGGCTAATGCTATATTCGGTTTTACTTGCACTTGTTTTGGGCATTCAAGTTATAACTCTGTCCTTTATCACTCACACGCTCTGCCAATTTACTAGGCTGTCGCATATCATCGCGAGACTACTATAAACAAGGTGTTGCACAAACTTTTCTAAAAAAAAATAAAGCCGTGAAAATTACAGAAATGCGGTCTGCGCAAGAGAGTTATATGGCCAGGCGGACATTATGTTCAAGAGAAAATTCAACTAATAGATGACTAACCAAGGAACATTCACTAATCACCTAATCAATTGGGCGTCTTAGGGCACATGTTTACCTTCAAGAAATAGAGGCAATCAATGGTAAAGTCCTGTCCAGTTAAAAAAAAAAAAAAACTTGTATTAAGCACGCAGTTGAAGTCATTCATTGTTTAATTTTTTTCTGAAAATCTGTCGATACCGAAACTAAACGCGCGGTGCCCGCCGGAAGGACAACGCTCGTTTGTCGCCGGAGGGTCACGTGTTCATGATAAAATTTGCATCAATCTTGCATCAAAGCGCGTCGAAGCATTCACTTTTTGTTAAACAAATTGTGCTCAGGTTTTCTTCTTTTTTTTTAATTTGACTCGCATCCATGATTAAAACGTTTTTCAGTGATTTGCGCAGCGAAGCAAAGCAACTTGTTGCGGCGAATAAGGTGGCATGTCGCTTTAGTTTGCCAGCTACAGAACACCGACTACTACCAGCTACAATCAACTCCGACGCGCTGTGACGCAAAATAGTGACGCAAATTTCGTCATTAACAGGTGACCCTCCGGTGTCAGACGAGGGTTGTTCTTCCGGCGGGCATCGGCGCGTTTGGTTTTGGTATCGACAGATTTCCACAATAAATTGTGAGAATGAATAACTCGAACTGAGCTGCTCAATCCACAAATAAAAAAATAAAAAAAACTGGGCTAACCTTTAACATTGATTGCCTTCATTTCTTCAATATACAGATCTGCCCTAAAACGTCTTATTAAAAAGTTAATTATCAAATTGTCGTGAGTTTTTTGTTGTTGTTTATTAGTTGCATTTTTTCGTTAACTTAATGTCTACCTGGCTGTATAACTCAAAATAGGGTCTTACGGCTTGTCTCGTCAAGGTTGGTTCAGGGACACAGGTCATCGTACCATTCGTGTCACGACAAAAGCCACTCATTTGGTTTCCAGTTTGGGCCATGGAATTTGGGATTTAGAGAAAGGAGAGGGTATGTTTCTCGGAGTAACAGTGAAAGCTATGGACCATAGAGATTATATAAATTAGGGAAGAAAGGCAGCTAAAACATCTCTATTGCATATTTAACCACTCCACCTTGTGCGGCCGCGGGATAGATTGATAGGATGATTACGAGCTTCCTTGCGGCTCCCTCCGGCAGTTTATTGATTTTAAGGTATCGACGTTTATCGAAGCCACACTTGTGTGCAACTTTTGTCGTGGGACAAATTAATACTGCCAATGACACCAACGCCAAATTCAACTGAAGAAATCTTAATTGATACAAGCGCATTTCATTTTTACGTTTGCATCCGGTTATTATTTATATTTTTTTAAGTAGGAAACACTGCTAAATTAATCTCCAAATTTCAGAGAATTGGGAATTTACAAAAAATAAACTCCGATAAACACCGAATTTTCGCTAAAAAATAAACTCCGAAAAACACCCTCCAAATTTCACGAGAAATAAACTTCGAAAACACGGAGCCCTAATTATGATGCTTGCTTAGGTTTATCACATTAGCAAAAAACGTATTCTCGGCTGCAGCAAAAAAAAAACAAAAAAAAAAAACGATATAACTTTTTGGACGTTAATTGAAACAACATTGGCGACGCCAACACTCAATCGCAACCACACATTTTTTTTATTTTTTGTACTTGAGATGAATGTTTTGTTTATTGCGAAGTAACTCGACGAGTACAGGTTCGAGAACACCGGCCGCCACCTGTGTTCGACTGAGGTCGAATCTATATCAAACCAATTTTAGCTCTTTGCAACGCCTGTCAAATTATACCCGGTGCGCAGTTCCATTTACATGAATTTAGAGCTGTTCACCGATTGAAGCTTTCGCCAATAACAGTCAGAGAAAAAGTAACTGCTTGAGTTAGATACGTTGGAAGATGCTGGACGATATGCAGCTAGGCTGCCGCTAAAGAGTACGAGCTCGATTAAATGTCAGAAATGAAAGTAAGGACCGGAAGTAGAAAATTCAGCATCGGGGCTGTTCTTTGCCTAAAACTAAGGAAAAAGGCCATTATCTTGTAGTGTCCTGGCGAGATGAGTTATAACTTAAGCGAAGACGATGAAGAATAGAATCGCCCGTCCCAGTTCTAAAAATCTGCAGAAACATTCATCGATAACATTTAGGCTATAGTCCAATTTAGGCGCCTTATTAATCCATTTTTCTGAGGCTAGTAAGCAGGTTTTACCTTTACCTTTCCAGTAATACAAAACAAAATAACTATGAAATTTAATTTATTTCAACCACTCAACTGTTCGAGCTTGTTGACACTATTTTTCTAAAGTAAAAAAATCATCAGCAATGTTAACTACGCCCTGTATTGCGAAAGCAAAACAGGGTGAAAATTTCCTCTAAAATGGTTCACAACAGATGCCGTATATCTAGGTGATTACTTCCTTGTCTCGCACTCTTCAATCGCATGGTCAAGCATTGAAAAACCCAATCACTTTGGTACTCCAAAACCCTTGGAATTTCTTTTTTTTCCTTTTGGAGCAGTGAAACGCACCATTACCTGCAGCTGCTGTTCGAGTGATAGACACTTGATTTTAGGTTTCATTGTAAATACTTCTTCGCTCTCATCATCTCCTTGAGCTTCAAGCTTTGTCAGCTTTAGTTGACGTCTTTTCAGTTTTGGCTCCGTCAGCGGAGAAAGAAGAAGAAGCACCTTGTAGATGGTCGATCCTTTTTCTGCGTTCCACATTATTTTTGAAAGATTGCCAACGCCTCTGAATTAGAGCCTGATCTGTTCCTTGGCTACGAAAGAAGTAAGCCTCTTTTATACCCGGACCTACAAATCATACTCCTGAGGGCCGCCAGCTACGTCGACCCTTTAAATCTGGGTCCTACCAAGGTACTCCCGGATTTTCCATCAGGGAAAACTCCGATGGAGAGCCTTCATCAGATGGAAGACCAAAATCAGGCCCTTCGGTGACGGCATCAGCGAAAGATCAAGCCGGCCAGCCAGGCCAAGAGAGAACATCAGGTCAAGCGCTCAAGGGTGTCAAGCGACGCAAAGGAGAAAATGACGACGAACCTGACGATGACGACCAAGATGAGGATATAGGAACGTCTGAAGTAACATCAGACTCTACCATGCACGTCGACGAGGAGAAAAGTGACCTGGAGGGATTCATACTCGTTACACACCGACGTCAGCGAACAACTGGTGTGCCAGTTTTACTGACCCCAGTCAAAGATGACCAACGACTCCAAAAACAGAATCCGCTCAAACTAAGCGAAGAAATAGCGGCAGCGGCAGACGCCCCTCTTGTGAGACATCATTTCACTGCTCGGGGAGGTCTCCTTGTAGATGTTGCAGACGCTGCTACCGTGAACAAGCTGCTGAAGGTTCGTTCTCTCTGTGGAGTTGCGGTCCAAGCAACCATACCGAAGACCTACATGCGGAACAAAGGCCTCGTGACAGGGGTACCTGATTGGTACTCGGACAGCGAGCTAACGGAATTCCTGGAACCGGCTGGTGTGATCGCAGCCCGCCGACTCTACCAACGTCGCGCAAAGGTTGGCGAAGTGGCTAAACCGACTGACAGAGTTGTTCTAACTTTCCGGCCAAACACAGAGCGCCCAGTAAGAGTGAGCCTTGGGTTCACCATACATGAGGTCTGCGATCATGTTGAAGCCCCCTCCCGATGTTTCAACTGCCAGGCACTCGGACACATAGCCAAATACTGCAAGAACGCTGTCAAGTGCAAAAAGTGCGCAGGACCACAGGCAACCAAAGACTGCAAGGGAGAAGACCCCGTGAAGTGTGCAAACTGCGGTGGGGACCATCCCGCAAGCTACGTCAACTGCAAAGTGCGCCTCGGAGCACTCGCAAGAAGCAAGGCTTTTGTCAATGGACCACGACAGGCTTTGAAGCCAGTGGAGACCGCGGAGGTCAACGATACGGCCGCATCGCAGAAATCACCTGTTGCACCAGTTGCCATGTCAAAACCTACAGACAGCCAAACAACATCTGGCATGAAACCACAGGAGGGGCGAAAAAAATATAGGAAAACGAACAGCGCCAGTAAGAATCTAACAGAGAAACAGACGCTACTCGAGGAGGAGTTTCCTCCCTTACCACCCAGAAAATCGCAAGACTCCAACGTGTCCCAAGCTCACCGGGCTTCGTCGACGGGTAGACACCTCTACAGTAGAGCGACAGAAAATGTCCCACCACACCCAATGAGAGAAACTGATCTGCCTGGGACATCAAATGTCAACGATATAGTAAGTTTGCTTTTCTCTGCCATCCGAGGCTTCATTGCCCAACTACCTCCAGGCCATCTAAAAATGGTACTACAAGGAATTATGGTTTTCGAAGTGACAATTACTGATATGATTCGAAAATGGATGTAGTTATGGCCCAGGATCCAAAACATCAATCAACAATGGCCCCGTAAACAAAGAAATGTGTCGTTAATAATGCAATGGAACTGTGCGAGCCTCCCAGTAAGATTGGCGGCACTGTCCTTATATTTACAAACTTACCAAATACCAATCTTAGCATTTAGTGAAGCAGGACTACCAAATAATGGTAGTATTTCCGGATACACATGCTACAAAAATCCCACAATGAAAGGATTTCCCCACGGATCTGCGGCGTTATTTATACGAAAAAAGCTTCCCCAACATGATTGACACAAGTCACCTGTGCACAGAACATCTCGAACTGATAGCAGCACATGTAGTCGTAGGTGGACATCCACTATGCATCGGCTCAGCCTATGTGCGTCCGGGGAAGGGCAAAGCTACTGTCGCGAGTGCGGTTGCCGAACTGTGCAAACGCTGCTCAGACCCTATTGTGTTATGCGGTGACTGGAACGCGCATCACAGCCTCTGGGGGAGTGCAAAAGATGATGCTAGAGGGAAAGCACTGGCTCAGGCTTTTGAGGATTGTGATTTGGCTATAGCGAATGACGGAAGTCCGACTTTTTTTAGATCACGTAACACATACAGTGCAATAGACATCACGGCATACTCATCAGACCTCAGCATACAATGGAGAACCTATCCAGATACAATGGGCAGTGATCACTATCCCATATTTATAGAGTTAGCAGGTGTTTGCTCAACACAGCAACGCATTGGACACTTCATTCACTGGGACAATTACAGAAAAGATCTCACACCATCACCGGAACCCCTAGACCAGGCGATAGTGATTAGTGCTGAAAGAGCCACAATCAGAATGCGCCTTCCAAGCCATTATCCCGAGCCCGACTTGACACTATTTAAGCTTTTTGCGCAACGTAGACAAGTAGAAAGAAAACTTCAGCGAATCTATACACGTGAAGTAAAAACCCTGCTAAATAGAATAAATGCAATCATTCGCCGATATGCAAAAAAGACCAAGCGCAAGCAGTGGGATGACAGCACAGCGTCGGCCGATGCTAACAAGCCTGGAACCCACATTTGGCGAATTTTGAACTGCTTCACGGGGAAGAACGAGACGCATACATCTTATGCTTCAATGGCACTTCGTCTGGGCGAAAATCTAAAAGACACACTAGAAAGCTTTGGGGATTATTTTTCGACGCCTCAAAGTGAGGTTGGAGCGGAAAGCTACGCGGTAAAAAAGAAATCACCTCTTGACGCTCTCTTCACCGCAGGCGAACTAGCCGCTGCACTAAAAATGTGTCGCAGAAAAAGTGCACCAGGTCCTGACGGGATCACAAATCAGATGCTCCAAAACTTACCTGACGGACGACTAGAGGAACTTCTGAATTCCTTCAATATCATATGGACAACGGGAAACATGCCACAAACTTGGCGAACAGCATGGGTTGTTCCTATACACAAGCCGGGAAAACCGAAAACATCATCATCTTCGTATAGACCTATATCGCTAACGTCATGCGTAGCGAAACTTATGGAGCGAATGATCCATTCCCGTGTCTCGTGGTGGCTTGAGAAATATCAACTATTACCCAAAGAGATGACCGGATTCAGAAAAGGCCTCTCAACAGCGGATAGTGTGATTGACCTATTGAGTGCTGTTGAGCATAATCACTACAACAAGAACTCAACTCTGGCAATATTCTTTGACATCAGCCAGGCTTATGACAATGTACAGCATTCCGCAGTTTTGAGAAAGCTAACACAACTTGGAATGACGGGTCATTTACAGGTCTTCCTAAAACATTTTTACGCTGGACGAGCGCTCCAAGTTCGGCTGGGACGAGCAGTGAGCTCGCAGCGTAAATCCCTTTGTGGCCTGCCCCGAGGAAGTGTACTATCGCCGATACTTTTTAATATCCTTTTGTCAAAGTTACCAGAAGCACTCCCCAAGTACACTCTTCCTACTATTATGTCAATTTACGCGGATGATATTTGTATTTGGACTTCAGGCTTCAGGCATCATGGTCTACGAAATGCTGCTCAAGCTGCGATTAAAGCCTCGAGCAAATACTTAGCTGAGTGCGGACTCCAGTTTTCACCAGAGAAGACGGCGTTCATTCTTTTTCCCGGAAAAGATCGAAACAGCACACGAATAGATCTTCAGGTAAACGGAACTCCGATTCGTCGTGTCCGGCAACATCGATTTCTAGGCTTCTCCATCAATTCTCGGCTGAATTGGCACTCACAGGCAATGGCTACGGCAAAGTCCACAGTAGTAGTGAGAAATGCCATTAGGAGGGTGGCAGGACAGTCGTGGGGGAACTCTCCAAGGTCTATGCTACGTCTCCATTCAGCATTAGTAATTTCCCGCATCTTATACGCCCTCCCTTATATGAAGTTATCACAATCCGACTCTGAACTTCTCGAACGCATCCACAGACGAGGACTTCGTACAAGCCTTGGTGTCCCCAGTTCTACCAGAAATGACCTGGAGTACATAGAGGCACAAGCTCTGCCACTGCCTCTTTTGGCAACGCAACGCCTACTTCTACAGAAGCTCCGCTTGCACGAAACAGCTACTGGAAGGAGCCTGCTCCAACGACTAGCGAAAAGGACGAGTTCGCGCTTTCACATTTCTTTACAGACTCTGAAACACCTAGGGTGGCAATCAGAAGCGCGACCAGATAGTTTTGACTACCAACCTAAGCCCCCATGGGAGGCATACATCCCAAAATGCAATGAGAAGATCCCGGGTATACCAAACAAGAAAATATCAAACGAAGTGGTGCTGAAAATGACAGCGACGGAGTACATTGAAACAACATTTAAAGATTTTTTGCAAGTTTACACGGATGGTTCTGTAAATCGTCATAAAAGAAGTAGCACAGCCGCCTATAATGTCCCAGCTTATAACCTTCAGTGGAGCGGCCGTATCGACCAAATGGTGTCGTCCACGACCGCAGAAATAATAGCAATTGTGGAAGCACTCCATACTCTTAAGAGATTTACACCGCAAAAGGTAGTTGTGCTCACAGACTCTCGGTGTGCACTGCAACAGCTAAAACATATACAAGGAACATCGGAAATCACGGTGGCTGCTCGGTCCGCGACAGAATCCCTTGAGGACTCCGGTTTCAAAATATGTTTTCAATGGATTCCCGCCCACGTTGGACTCGCCGGAAATGAAAGAGCGGACAACCTTGCTACGAACGCACACAATAAAGAGCGAACAATACACACACCTGACGACCCGAAAGCTTTCCGCATACGTGTCAAAGAACATCTCGGCTCTTTGTCGGAGGCAAAAAATAGCCAACATCAGCCCTGTCTCAGTGGAAGCCTACGCCGCAAGGAGGCAACTCTACTTTACCGACTTCGCACCGGAACCGCTCGCACCAGACAACTTTTGCACAAATGGGGTAAGGCACCTTCAGCCTCCTGCGACAGTTGTGGAGTTACAGAAGATTTAAATCACCTACTTTGTGATTGTAATAAATTCGAGAGTCATCGAAAGGACTTCGCTCAAGAACTTAACAGGCATAACTTCAAGATCAATGACATTACAGATTTAATATATCCAACTGGAAGAAGAGCTCGAAGAAAGCTACTACAGACCCTTTTCCTAAACTTCCTCCAGGCGACTGGACTACAAGCACGACTATAGAATGAAATACTGAGTGCCATCAACACTTGAAAGACCGGAAGTGTGCGTGACTGGACTTGTGACTTATCTTCGAAACAAGACAGACACTAAGTTTTTTTTTGTGTGTGTGTGTGTGTTAGGTGCGTGTGTGAGTGTGTTCTTTTCTTCTTCAATCATCATTTATTTCAGTTAGTTTTATTCATTTTATTATTTCATTTTCATTTCTGGGCGGGACAATGCCGGCCTAATCGGCAAGGCTAAGTCCGCCCAAATATTTTAATAAAGCGTCACCTCTCTCTCTCTCTCTCTTTTCAGTTTCGCTGCCTTGCTTTATCTTGTACGAGCGATTTGCAGTGTTCAATCGACTGAACTGCTTTCGTTGATATGTAAGTGGTTAAAGGAGTCATGAAACGATATCGGGTTAGAATGTTCACGACTTTGCAGAGGCGTACTGGTTCTAGTCTGGCCCAAGGATACTCGGACAGAAAGCCACTAATTCAGAAGCTTCTCTGCCGCGGTGAAATTGCGAGAGTAACCGCTCATTCACACTGGAAGCGGATCCGCGTTCGCAAAGCGGTTGCGAACGCGGTTGTATAAAAATCCAGTACAATTGCACGCGCACTCGATGACATCACGTGCGCGCGCAATTGTACTGAATCTTTATACAACCGCGTTCGCAACCGCTTTGCGAACGCGAATCCGCTTCCAGTGTGAATGAGCGGTTAAAGGGGACAATTTCTCTCAGTCTTGCCTTTATAAAGCTTGATAACGTAATTGTGGAATCGAAACCAGCCGCCTGAAGACAGTCGAACGCGGCTCATAGATTGGACACGATAACTGCGTGAGCACTCGACTTCGGCTCGTAAAGAATCAATGCCTCGGCGGACACTCGGGTAGTGGCTCGTGTCCAACCACTGCGGTGATGAGAATAACCGAACTTTAACAATGCCTAGAGCTCAGCACGCGTTTTCTACTTTGCCGACCTCAGCGCGTGGCTACGATCAGCGTTGGCGGCATAGGATAGGCACCAGGCCACGTGGCAGCTGGTTCTGGCTCTGAGTTGAAGGGATGAACTAGTGCCACTAAATAAGCTACGCTTCAGAGTAACGACACTTGGCCATGTTGTGTCTTAAAAACAGGGTTGCCAGTTACCTGAAGCTTTATCTGACATCACAGGAAACGCTTTTCCGCCCTCCACAAATGTTTAAACAGTTCGCGACAGAGCAAAGCAATATTACACGACCTTCCTAATACCGAATCTAACGCTGAGGAACTCGCACTTTTGAATCGTGACGATCGGCAGTTGCGTCTGCTCTGCATACGAGCCAAAATGGCGGCGCCCACAACAATGTCGGGAAACGGAGTGCCGATACTCTAAGCGCAGCTCATTTAGTGGCTCTAGGATGAACGATGCTCATATTTCTCGAATATTTTTGGCTACAGCCATTGCCTAGAAAGAAAAATTATGGCAAGTTTATTAACTTATTAACGTTAGGGAGTGATTTTAAGTAGTATTTAGCGAAAGTAGAAAAATCGTTTCATGGCTTTTTTAAAAACCAGCTTTGTTCATAGTGGCACTGCACAGAAGACGCGAGCATTGATAGAGTGACGCCAGCACATTTTGAGTTGAATTAGCTACTGCTATGTGTTTTGTGCGTTACCTTGGTCAGGGGCAGTTGAGACCCTTTCAGGCAACATTTCATGGGCGCCGCCATCTTGGCGTCACGTGACCCTGCCGCCATAGCCGCCCTTCAGTTTCTCGCCGTTCCTCCGCGTTGTGTGCTGCACCGGCCCCTACCGGAGCTTTGTTTTCGCGTTATTTTACGTTCCGCGTTGAAATCGTGTGTTTTCTTTAGGTATTTTCGATATTTCGGGCTTTCATTTAATCATTTCATATCTATATTTCAACACAGCTCTTGTATTTTCGTATTTATGAAATGGAATCGGACAGCGAACGGATCGACGATACACGATTATGGCTTCAGACACCATGTAAGTTCATCCCATTCTAACGTTTTTCTCGCTAATAAAGGCAGTCAACACCATTGCGACATATGTAAATTTCAACTGACGCAGTAACGCTATCCAGTGACCAGTCGTGCTTCTCGCTGCATGTGCGCGCTTGTGTCCGTAAAGCCGACCCGCATGTAAGCGATTTAGCGTGCGACGAGACGACCGACGGCGACAACGACGAGAGTCAGCGACGAAGATTTCTCACTGTCGCCTGTTGCATCGCTCGGTTTCTTGGGTTTTTAGAAAACGTCGCTCACCGTCTTGGTCGCTTGCTCCCGTCGCTTCCATGCGGTTTGCCTCGTCGCGCGACTGCCCGAGAGACAGCGAAGGGGGTCACCGTCTCTTGTCCCGTTGCTCGCCGAATCGCTTGCACGCGGTTTATACTTAATATAGAGGCGCCAATGGTTCATTGCTGTGTGCATGGAAATTAATTGAGTATAAACCGCATGTAAGCGATTTGGCGAGCGACCAGATAAGCGACGGCGACCCGCTTCGCTGTCGCTCAGTCAGTCGTGTGACGAGGCAAACCGCATGGAAGTGACGGAGCAAGCGACCAAGACGGTGAGCGACGTTTTCTAAAAACCCTAAAAAACGAGCGATGCAACAGGCGACAGTATTTGTAAATAAAAAAAAAAAGAAAAAAAAAATCTCCGTCGCTCGTCTCGTAGCACGCCAAGTCGCTGACATGTGGGTCGGCTTTACGGAAACGAGCGCGCACATGCAGCGAGAAGCACGACTGCGATAGCCTTACTGCGTCAGTTGCAATTTACATATGTCGCAATAGTGTTGACTTCCCTTTATTAGCGACAAAAACGTAAGAATGGGATGAACTTACATGGTCATTGAAGCCTCATAATCTTGTATCGTCGACCCATTCGCTGGCCGATTCCATTCCATAAATAAGAATTACAAGAGCTATGTCGAAATATAAATATCAAATGAAAGTTCTAAATAGCGAAAAGACCCAGAGAAAGTGCAAGATTTCAACGCGGAACGTAAATGAACACGAAAACGAAGCTCCGGTAGTGGCCTGTGCAGTACACAACGCGGAGCAACGGCGAGGAACTGAAGGTCGGCTATGGCGGCCCGGAAAGCGCGCGAAGGGCGCGCCGACTGGTGGCAGCTCGAGTAACTGACTCGCTGAAAGCGTCTATACCTGGACACCCTCGCAGTAGCTGAACATATCAGCTTTTCTGAGGATTTGGTTGGCCTGGGCTCCGGTGTGCGATGTAGACTGCGAAACAAGAGTTGCTTGGGAAATAGTGGCGAAAATATACTAAATCTGCACATTTCGAATACGACGACTTTGTTGAAGGTAACATTCTGGTCATCTTCTACACCGAGAGAAAAGGCAATAGTTGTTTCCGATTTTGGCACAAAGTGCAATGCCCAGAAAGTATTTGACGAGACGCACTATTTCATAATCGCGACCAATGTGCCTCAATTTCCTGAAAAGCGGAGTAGCATTCAAATAAAAGGGATGGTGATGACGCACCCGTATGCTGCGATACGTCAACACCACTGGCGTGTTTAAACGGGGAATCGCCTGTAAAATTTCGACTCTTTCTTTTAGCGGGGAGCTCCGTTGAAAGGTAAGCAGAATGACGGGAACAGTCTCCTGCGAACGATCTCTTGCGCGATCTCCTAATTCCGAGAAAGATCAGGACCTTTGGCCACAGGAAATAATGACACTTAGTTCTTGCCCCGGGTATTTGTAGCCACACCTGTAGTGAGGATGAGGCAGGAAACAGGTGGTGGTCGTACTAATCATCATTTGCGAATGAGAAGGCACCGGCAATTGTAGCTGGCAAGTACCGAAGAGATGCTCGTCGCGCCACTATGAGCAGGAATGAACCTGGACCCCGATCGCAGCGACACTTTTGTCGCCTTGAAGCCCCCCCCCCCCCCCCCCCCCCCCCCGGCCTCCCCCTTTTTAGACTGCAGGGCACTCGGCACACCTACCCTCAGTGAAGTAAACGGGTGACCGCCCTCATTTAACCAAGAAAAGACACAACTTAATTGTTTCAAGGTTAATAAAGCGATTTCGTTGTACACTACTGTAAAAAAAACACTGGGCCTAAAATTGGCTGCAAAGCACTCGTCACTGCAAAGCACTCGTCACTCCACGTGTTTGCGTACTCGCTACAGCTCTGAGCTCACGTTGTAAATATGCCTTTCCAGAAGGCAATAACAACTAAAGTTACGGTGGGGCGTAAAAAATGGCCTCAGTGACGAGACAAATAGTGCAAGTGCAGGCCAGCTGCTGATTATTAATAATAATTAATAAAAGTTGAGATTAAGACGTACTCCTACTGTTGTTTTCTTCCTTCAATTTAAAAGTTTCGTCCTTCTTTTTTTTTTTTTTTTTTTGTCTGTGCAACAGTTTTAGATGTTACGTGATGATTACTCCCAATGACATCACGTCGCGGACGGGCGGATGTGTCTGGAGGCACGCAACTTTCGACGTGTTTTCTCTCTGGGCTGGAGGAAGCCCACGGGAAGGACACTGACCTACTGCCATCGAGTGGTATTTCCCGAGAGGCCACATGGGCAAGCACGTGAAGCCAAACTTTAATTTCCGCTCGAAACGGGGCCATCCAGGAAGGGAGGTGAATCGATAAACTGAACCAACTCACAATGGCCCGAATGACGCACTCGAGCGCTACCAAGGTACGTCATCCTCTGAAACTCGGTCCCCCGGTTTTCACGAAGCGGCGCCCACGCTACGTCTCTGACGCAACAATTCCGGAAACTTTCGAGGGCCAGTGCGGAATATTCCGAGACCCGTTGCCTCGTCGCCCGTCCTCGCTCGTTGAGCGGGGCCGCCAGCACCAGGATCCTCCAGCGGACAGAACGTACCACCGACGTTACAATTAAGGCGCCCGGAAGGCGTCTGTCCTATCCCTCCCAGACATCAAGAGTGGTCTCTAAGTCGGTGTGTCGTGTCGGGTGTCGCGATCCTGGCGGTGGACTGCCAAGCTGGAGAGCGACCTGGCAGAACAGGCGTCTGCCATGTCATCAGGCGGAAATCGAGAAACAAATTTTTATGACGCGGTAAACAACCCAGTCGAAGACGCGTTTCAAGCTCCAAGATACCAATATCGTCACCACGCGTCACGAACAGTCATTTACACACTCCCCAGCAACACAAGCACCCCCCCCCCCCCCCTTCCCAATATTCTACATACAAGAAGCCAGAAATCTATTGTACACACAATATATCATCACGTGTACAGAAGCAGCAACTACAGACGCAATACAGCACGTATGAAACCGGGATCAGGACCCTACCAACAACTTCACCGCCTTATATAGTAGGCAGTTCGAATATACTCACTCGCAAGTACTTCCCATAAAGCCTAATATATTTAAGAAATGCGTCTTCAAGTAAACCGAATTGGCGCATCCAATAATTATTTGATCTAGTTGGTTGTGGAGGTTGTTTGAAATAAACGAACCTCCACTAAAACTTTTTGAAGCAGGTGGTCGCAGCCCGCACAGCCACAGAGACGTTCTTTTTCTTACACCGTTTCTACACTTCTCAAACAGTTCCACGCAACGGCACCTTTATTTAAGTAATCAAAAGGGTGCATTACTCGAAATAAGAATGCTCAAAGGGTGTAGCAATGTATGTAAATCACTAGAACACACTTTTTTTGTGTGTGTTCCTTTAAGGCTATAAACAATTTTAGACTTCTTTTCACCTCAAGAATCGGAGTAAAAAAAAAAAAGTCCGGCTCCTCGCGGATTATTACTGATGTCCCTCTTTATGTGGAGAAATAAGATTGTATATTGAACTACAGATATGTCACCTTATCAAGACACACACGTTTAAAACGCCAAAAGCATGAATTCTTCCGACAACCAAATCTTGTAATAACTACTTCGCGCGGCGTATAAACAATGCGCAAAACTTCTTTTTTTTTTTTTCTTTTTTTTTTACAGCGGAGTTTTTAAGGGCTGGTTTTCCCAGGATCGTGTCCGCCAGCAAATAAATGTCGACACAACGCGACGGCGGCAACCAGACAGCCGGTTGTCTGGTTACCGCCGTCGCTTATAGATGGCGGTAGCTGCAGCACGGAGTGTTGTCACTCTGGCTTACTGACTTGCGGCCGGCCATTACTTCCTTCCCACCATAGTACAGCTTCGCTGGTCTTCCTTCTTCACCAGAGTGGAAAAGCTGAAAGATTTTTATTTCTTTTTTCTTGAGGTGAAAACGAGTACAATGTGTAGACTTGCATCCTCGGTGCAGAGATGACAGCATAGTATGACTGCCAAAATGCGGTTTTTTTACTTACACCACGAAGTTTTGATTAGAGACAGAGCTGCAACGCCTGTTTATACTTCTACCGTGAGCTTCTGTGGCACATGCTTTCGAGCCTCTGTGCGTGATGCGGTATTTCATGACACAATGCAGAAACGACCTTACCATCGCCCGAAAAAAAAGTGTCACTGCGGTTGGCCTTCCATGATTAACCGAAAACTCACTATGACGGGTTTTGTATGTTTTCTTCTACTTTAATCGACGAAAATAGAACAATGTCGGACACGCCAGTTTGACGGTGTTGCGATCGAACATGCGATGACTAGAAACTTCCATTGTGACATTTACACACATCATCGAACTTGACCACAACGCGTGACGTAACGACTAGGCATATCTTGGTCGTGGCGTCAGGGATAGGAACAATAAGACGGCGCCACCGAGATTCTTTGGGGGTTCAAGAGGAGTTTGTAAGATTGATGGTGACGCAACTAAATTCAATTGTTTAATGAAGAAACTTTCAAATTCTTCTGAATGACACGTTTTTTGTGTGTTACTTTACATAAGGTAAAACGGCACATATTAAAAAAACGGCACAGTTAAAGCTAGAAATATATACCTTGATAGAGAGCATGTATTTTTAAGATGTTCTAAATTATTTTGAAAAAATAAATTCTGAAAGTTCTCTCACATGCCTTGTCAAGAACCATCAACGAAGAGCTTTCTTGAGCGCCTTGAAACGCCATTTCTCGCGCTTTTCTTTGAAAAAACCAAGGAACGCTACCGTCAGATTTTTCGTTCATATAGAACTGGAACGGAAAGTTTGGAATGACGTTTCCTCTTTATTTATACTTCATCTCAAGTGCTATGATCGAAAGTCAGGTGGCTAAAAAGTCAAGTTCGGCCTTCAGGCAGCGCGAGGGCTAGGCGACTCGGATCCAAACGAGACAACTGAATCGCCACAATCAAAGGCAAAACAAATTCAATTGCTCCATTTTCTAAAGCCTGCATTTTGCTACCTGGAACTTTGCTACCTGGACGAGGGATCCAACTGGCGCCTGACGTAACAATAACGAGTCTTGCATTAAGTGTCAGAACAAAGGCCTCGCTCTGAAAGTTGTGTCACGCTACCAACAACACCCTTTCCCCCAGTTTAGCTCTGCTTTCAGGTCTGTTCTTGTTTGCTTGGGGTCCGTTAAAAGCGACCTTCCGTAGTTTACCCGCAATTGTCCGGATATTCGTAGGAACAGGAAAGGAAGACAAACTGGCACCTGTTAATACCTTCGCCCACAAGGAATAAAGATATAGGCCGAAGTCCCTTTGCTGATGAAATGTATGGTCAGTCCTGAAAGCAGTAAGTCTAAGCGTTGACGCTCAACGTTTATATATCGTGGCGGCTGCTGCATTAACTACACCGACATATGGCTGCCGGGCCCCGAAAGTGACGGACGAGCTTACGCGTTCGACAACTTTGGCTTTGCCGTAGTGGTTATACAGAACTTTGAAGAGGCATCGGTGCGCCGCTTTTTCAAACCTACTGCACTAGATAGTGAAGGAAAAACAAAAACAAACAAAAAACAGCGCATGATGTCCAATTTTTGTTCCGGTCGGTAATCATCCTCGTCCGATCGCGGGGGTTCTTCTTTCTGGGTAAATTGGTCAGAAGTGCCGAATTGTTGCTGTTATACATCGCTTTCCGCTCTCAAGGCCGTTTTTGAGCGTCCGAATGAGGGAAACGGCGCGACCGGCGGCCGATTGGGGGCGGTCCCGGAGCGTCCGAGATCGTGATCTCCCGGCTGCTGGCTGCCCTCGTGGGAATTTAGGTCTCTAGTGCCGACTTTCTTCGGCCCTTTTCCACGTTCTCCTGGTAATTGGGCGATTCCTGGGAGGCTGTCCGGTCACGTAAGCGAGGGAGGACGCACCTGGTCACGCCATGATGCATGCACGTGGAAGGCAGGCGGAGTTTAGAAACAGTTGCGAACATTGGCATCTGCTTCCGTCAAGAGGACCCCTCCCCCTATCACTTTCCTGTCTTGACCTCTTCCTGCCGACATTTTCCTCTTCTTCCCGTCTCTTTCTCCCCCGACACTCGGTCGACCACCTGTTGCGGAGCGACCATTAGCATCCTTATTTTTCTTTCTAATATAAACTTGGTTATTTCTTCCCTTTAACGTGCCCCTTAGTCGTGATTTCTCCCCTCTTTCCCGTGCTCCCCCAATTATGCTGTCCTCTTTGCTCTCCCTCGCTTATCCCTAATGGCATCTCCTTTTCTCTCTTCGGTACAGCGAAACATCAGGACTCGTGCGGATGCATTTATCGTCGTTTCTGCACAGTAAGGAATTATACATTCCTCAGAGTGTAAAAAAAGAAAAAGCATTCCAGACTTACACCCACGGCAACTTGTTTCAGCACCCTTGTTTTGATGAATACGCCCTTTTGTAATCGTGGAAAAGGATGGGTTTTAGCGCTGTTCACTCGCAGCCATATTCGACCAACTCGCTCAACTTTCCACCATACTGGTGTATTAAGGAACATTCTCTGTGGCAATAAAAATGTATTATTATTATAAATATGAAGGATGCAAGAATGTGTTCAAGTCAGGAGAACACCGTTTTAGAACGGTGTTCGCCACATTTGCTTCGAGCAGCTTTAGCAGAGTTGTTTTAGCGACTGTGTCGAATAATTATCACTTGCACCAACGCTTTCTTTGAGATACCTTTCTTGAACTTACATATATTGTGCTTTACGCCGAAATATTGACAACAATAAAGCAGCATACTTGTAAGCTTCTAGGCGGTCTTCGAGCAGTCAACGGGGTCGTGGTTTCTCTCTCGTGCGTGATTCATCGCGCCTGCGTCTGCATTTTCTCTGCGTGAGTTCCATGTGGTGCAATGGACCTTTTTCCAGTAAGCGTCTGCGCACGCGCACACCCTTTTCCCTTGACCTTGACCGCCCTTTCGCCATTCTTGGGGGGCACTGTTTTCTTGCGACACTAATCTGTTTCCATGGGAGAAGGCGAGTCCGGTTGCCCCCCATTTGTAGTAGGCGGCAAAACCGTCATGAGGCGCTCCTTACTGGAAAAAGGTCCATTGTTGCTGAAAACTTGTCGCTCATAAACAAATATTCATAAAAGGTTGCTCAGATCACCATTATACTCTTAAACCCTTAGGTTGGCCCAGGGGCACATTTGCACCCTTTTAGTGTGCGTAAATCGACACTCCATTCTGAATCGTATATATTAAAGCAAAGTATAAACGAAACATCTTTCTTTTCAAAATGCAAGATAAAATGCTACTGAAAAAGACGCCAGCTTGGGAATTTTTTTCAATTCCATTTCGCATTTCTAACATTACATTTCACGTAACATTTCTAACAAGTGAGTACAAAACATTACAACGCAGAGTAGCCGCCTCGGTGACTCCGAAGCAAAGCGCCGGCCTACGGATCCCGAGGTGGCGGGTTCGAAACCCGGCCAAGGTGCCCGCAATATGACGGAGGCATATTGCAGAGTAGGCGCCGTGTAACCGAGCTTTCCTTTGCACGTCAAAAGATCCCCAGGTGGTCGCAATTAATCCTCAGTCCTCCGCTGGGGCGTGCCAGATACCCTTCGTTGGTTTGGCACGTAAAACCCCCAAATTTGATTGAATTACAACGCAGAGTATGCGAAACAAATCAATATAAGATATTAATAAACATAAGGCACGTGTATCCCACACAGCAGTGCTCGTCCGCGACGCCTGGAATTCGACGCGAATTCCTTGTTTATTTTCGCTAGTAATTGTATACAAATTGACGAGCGATGCACCACTGCACTACTGCTGCACACATCTAACGACCTCTCGAATGCATATTCATAGTGAAGGACGAGAACAGCCCGATGATAAATAATTAGAACCACAATTAGCATATTCCCATCGTGCTACAGTGTTCAATGGCAGTTATACATTGAAACAGGAGGTCAAGACAAATTTCGGAAAAGTCGGCGAGCCACGTAGTTAATGGTAAGAGCAATGTCGTACCGCTTCCTGAGCTGACACCCGCGCTGGCGAAGGCGGCACTCGGTGGGACTTTATTTTTGTCTTGAAAGTAGCGTCAAATGCGCCAATATGCACGAGTCCCCTACGTCGCCCTTGGAAGCAAATGCCGGAGCAGCACTGAAATGAGCGGCGCTTGGAAGCGAATGAGCGACCCCTGGAAGCGTCCGCAAAAGAAGGGTTGTCGACGCTTGTCAGAAACGAGAAGCGTTGACTTTATCAAGGGGCTTTAGGTGAGACTAGAGCCGTTAAATGAGCTGCGCTTAGAGTGCCGGCACTCCGTTCCCCGTCATTGTTGTGGGCGCCACCATTTTGGTTTGTATGCAGAGCAGACGCAACTGCCGATTGTCATGATCCAAAAGTGCGACTTCCACAGCATTAGAGTCGTTGTTAGGAAGTTCATGTAATATTGCTTTGCCATGTTGCGAACTGTTTGAACGTTTGTGGAGGGCGGAAAAGCGTTTCCTGTGATGTCAAATAAAGCTTCATATAACTAGCAACCATGATGTTAAGATACAATATGGCCAAGTGTTGTTACACTGAAGCGGCGTAGCTTATTTAGTTGCACTAGATGAGAGCGGGACTCCGCCGAATTCCAGAAACCTCACTCAAACTACACTCAAACTGAAGGGCCCCTCTACTTCCTCGAGGAATGCGCGAGGGCCGGCGCTGGCCAATCGCGACGGCGGATCCGTCCTCGCGATTGGCCAGCGCCGGCCCTCGCGCCTTCCTCGAGGAAGTGGAGGGGCCCTTCAGTTTGAGTGTAGTTTGAGTGAGGTTTCTGGAATTCGGCGGTGAGACTCTATACAAGCGCGATCTCCCTACTCTTGATCGTGCCGATCGGCTAAAAAAACGCTCGTGCAGCGGGACCACCAGCCAAAATCTACATTCTCGCGAGAATAGACTCTTTGCAGCAGCTGTGCTTCCATGGGCACCGCCATAACCGACTTTCAATTTTGCTTTCCTCTTATTACGTTTACTTCCCTTCGTCATTACCCTAGCAGGGCAGGTTATTGCCATTGTTAGATTCTCCCGTGTCCCTCTCCCCTGCATTGGCCTTTGTGGAGGCTCGTCGACGCCGGCTTCTGTAACTCGGCATCTGGGTAAGACAAGAGAAGGTCAGCAATGGCCGCTGTAATCTGGCGCGCGTGTACAGCATCGATTCTATAGAGTCACCATGAGGAGCGGCCATATGCAGCGGCTGTATGCGCAATAAAAAATGCGTATAACCAATGGCGTCAAAGCAGTTAAAGGGGGGGGGGGGGGGGCGGCAACCGCCCTCCACTTTCTCGAGCACATTTCGTAATTTCCGCGTTACATTTGTCAAAGCCGTAATTCGTGATCGAATTTAATTCTAAAGTATCGGTAACTAATTGCTTCACAACTTGTCCTTACTTTGAACAACTCTAAGCATAATGTGGTAATAAAAACAGCCTGATCACTCAATTCAACAGCGCAAAAATCGCAATTAAATAAAATATATGTATATGAGTAAAATTGCAACAGCAACCGCGCTCTTTTTGGTCCCGATTGTTTCTTGGCTTGTCAGGGGAGCCGTGGACATTGTTTATTTTTGCACACGCGTCAGTGGATATCAGTATGCATTTCGTTACACTGTAAGCAATGTTTCTAATATAACAGGAAATATTCGGAAAATTTCGGTCAAAATAAGAAAGCAGTAATTACGTTAGATTAAAATACAGACAAGCTTATCGGTTAAAAAACAGGGCTTATGTCATTAGTAAAAAAAAAACAAGTTTTTGGTAAATGAGCAGTCTAAAGATACTTGCATTTTCGGTAAAAAAAAAACAAAAAAAAAACAGACTTATTACGCTAAAAAACGACGTTTTCCTTTAATAATAAATGAAAACAAGCGTGTTAATTGTTGAATTGATACGAATACTTGAAATAATAAAACATCGAGGACGAGGACGGAAACTGTACCTCTTTTATTGAGCCTTTGAAGCGTGCTTTTAAGAGCCTGCCCGTATTGTCACCGCGGGGTGCGCGCTTAAAAGCATGCTTCAAAGGCTCAAGTAGAGTGGTACGCGTTACCGGTTTGTTAAAAGTCCATATAATGACAAAGTTACTGCACTTGGTTTAAATGTTTGGTGAATGCAGGAGCTGGTGGACCTGCATTTTGGTGAATGCGCGAAGGCACTGGAAGCTGATATATAAAGGTGCGCCAAGTAATTGATTTCTTTTTATTGGTGAAGAAAAAAAAAAGAAAACACAGAAGAGAAGTGATTGACCACTTATCCGTCAGCAGCCATCCTGGGTCCTCTTTTGATCTTTTGTCTCGAATGTCAGTTTCTGCTATTCTGTTCACAAACACACACGCACGCACGCGCGCGCGCGCACACACACACACACACGCACGCACGCACGCACACGTAGCCGGGGGGGGGGGGGGGGGCATGGCGCCTGGGCCCCCTCCGAAATATTCCATTTTGCTGGGACCTCCTCTCCCCCCTCCCCCTCATAATACAGGATTTTGTCATGGGCGGGCCCCAACGAAATTCAGTCATTTTACAGAATGGACCAAAACCAAAGATTATTTTTAACGAAAGTTACGGAAACAGAGAAACATACGAAAACATAATTTGTGCATGATTGTAAACCTGAGACTGGGGCAGAAAAGAGAACACAACAGAAGGTAGTAAAAGAGGAGGCAACGTCTCAAACACAGCTGCAAAGTTTATTTCGAACACGCTTTATATACCCCATCTCCAACGCCGTCTCTACAAAAAAAAAAAAAAAAAAAAATACACACATGACAAGAGGACAATGACACTGGGGTAAACCTTCTCTCATCTCCCTTGACCTAGGCTGTGGGACACTCACACAAAGGGTCACATTCTAGCATAAGCTCCGCCACCCGGCGAACGTAGGTGAAATCACTACTGAACACAAAGAGAGGGTTTCACCTTCAAATCTGCGTTTCCTCTTAATCCTCTAACAAATCACTCAGTCCAAAGAAAGTGAGATTGAAAAGGTTTACTCCGACTTAACATAACAGAAAATGTACAGCATCTTGAACGATCCCTCGCACTTTATGAAGCTGAACCGTGACCCGACAGCAAAGTCAGAGCGCCAGCTCGTTGAACATTTACGGGTACTACGTAACAAGGGACGTTTGGATCAAACGTTGTACCGCCGACTGTTTCCTTCGGACGGGGCCACTCCAACCATCTACGGGCTACCTAAGGTGCATAAAGAGGGCTGCCCTCTCCGTCCTATCGTGTCTTTTGTAGGTTCACCAACTTACAACCTGTCGAAGTTCTTGGTTGAAGTGCTGAAGCCGTTAACTGAGGACAACTCTAGGTCGGTTAGAAACCCTCGCGATTTTGTAACCGAAGTCCGTACGCAGCAGCTTGATGATGACGATGTTATGGTGTCTTTTGATGTTATTTCATTGTTTACAAATGTCCCCATTGGCCTGGCTATCGATTATGTAGAGGCGCGTTTGAAAGAAGATTGTAATTTGGAGAGTCGTACGTCCTTACTTGTGGAGGATATTATAATTTTGTTGCGGTTTTGCCTGAATCAAACGTACTTCAGTTTCGCCAACACGATTTACCATCAAATCGAAGGGTGCCCTATGGGAAGTCCTATTTCTGTTACCGTAGCAAACTTAATGATGGAGCACGTCGAAACACGGGTGCTAAACTCAGTACCCTTTCCGGTGAAAATGTACTGTAGGTACGTAGATGACACTTTTGTAATTTTGAAAAGAATTAACCTAGATGCTTTCCACGTGGCGCTGAACAGCGTACACCACGCCATTCAGTTCACGTACGAAACAGAGACAGATAATGTGTTCCCTTTTCTGGATGTGTTGGTACGCCGGGCCAGTAATGGCAGTGAGGAAACGACGGTGTATCGTAAGCAGTGTGACACCGGAAATTTTTTGTCCTTTGACTCGCATCACCCGACCGAACACAAACGGTCCGTTGTAAGAACCTTTTTATCACGTTGTGATGCAGTGTGCTCTAACAAGCAGCTACGGTTGCAAGAGGTAGAAAATGTGGTTGGTGCGTTAGAGCGGCGCCATTATCCGAGGACGTTTATTAACGATACGCAGAGGCGAATGCAGAGGGGAAGGGGGAGTGAGTCACGAGTGCGGGCAACGTCTATTGTATCTATTCCCTATGTCCAGGGCCTCTCAGATGCTGTTCGGAGAGCTTTGCGCCCGCTGGGCGTACAAACTGTTTTTAAACCACATTATACCTTAGCGAATGTGTTCCCGAAACCGAAGGACCGCACCTCTGCAGACGGTCAGAGGGGGGTCGTATACAAAGTGCAGTGCGGGGATTGTGACGCGACCTACATCGGCGAAACGGGCAGAAAGAGGGCAACGAGATTGAAAGAACACAAAAGGGACGTTGCCAAGGCCGCCCATGCCACTCGGTCCAAGACGGAACTTGTCGAGCACTGCTGGACGACAGGACACAGTTTCGACCTGGACAATGCGACGACGCTGGCCCGAGAACAAAGGTGGGGGCAAAGAAAATTCGTCGAGTCCTGGTTCATTCGCCGTGACTCATCGGTGTGCAACACCAACCGTGGCCCCCTGCCGGACGTTTACGGGGATGTGTGTGATAAGTAGACTGGTCGACCTCACCTCATTTGTGTCAGTGTATGCTGAAGATGCCACCTGCATAGGTGACGAAACGTCTGTATCTTTTGTTATTAATTTGTTATGTTAAGTCGGAGTAAACCTTTTCAATCATGAATTCACCCGGCTTTTGGAACATTTTTGCAAAGAAAGCGAGCTGGTGTAAAGCGCGAAACACATGTACGACAAAACCGTCCGATCCGACGTCCGACCGCGCAATACGACGGTCGGAGGCGAGGGTTTTCAACGCTCTCCGATGCTACGAAAACCCTCTCCCCCCAAGGTCATTCCGGCAGTCCGCACGTCGGATCGGACGGTTTCGTCGTACATGTTTCGCGCGAAACACATGTACGACGAAATCGTCCGATCCGACGTGCGGACTGCCGGAATGACCTTGGGGGGAGAGGGTTTTCGTAGCATCGGAGAGCGTTGAAAACCCTCGCCTCCGACCGTCGTATTGCGCGGTCGGACGTCGGATCGGACGGTTTCATCGTACATGTTTCGCGCGAAACACATGTACGACGAAATCGTCCGATCCGACGTGCGGACTGCCGGAATGACCTTGGGGGGAGAGGGTTTTCGTAGCATCGGAGAGCGTTGAAAACCCTCGCCTCCGACCGTCGTATTGCGCGGTCGGACGTCGGATCGGACGGTTTCGTCGTGCATGTGTTTCAGCGCGAAACACATGTGCGACGAAACCGTCCGATCCGACGTGCGGACTGCCGGAATGACCTTGGGGGGGCGAGGGTTTTCGTAGCACCGGAGAGCGTTGAAAACCCTCGCCTCCGACCGTCGTATTGCGTGGTCGGACGTCGGATCGGACGGTTTCGTCGTACATGTGTTTCGCGCCATGTTCAAGTTACACCAGCTCGCCTGCACTCTGACTATTTTTTCATATAATTTGTGGGCAACGAGCTGCCAAGCCTTTTCTGTTCTGGTTTTCTTTAAACAATGTATTAGTTTACTGGCCAGTCATTGGTGTAACCCAGTGGTGTAACCTCTATGCGTGCGTGTGTGAGTGGTTTAAAGGGATACTACAACGAAATTTCGGCGCTCATTTTTTGGTCTATATGTGTTCAAAAGAGCAGTATCAGATGGAACATACCAATATCTTGTTAAAAAAGTATCGAAAAAGAATTTTAAAACGAATTAAACGATTAGCAAAGAGTGGATGTCGCTAACGCCTCGTTTGTAATGCTCGTCTAGGAACCTTGACAGCTAGTGACGGAGGTTGTCTCGTCTCCGGCCACGACGTGAGAAGGGGGGAAGGAGGAACTCCCCTCTTCCCGAGAATCCCTTTTGTGTGTCGCAGAAGTCGCTATTGTCCCCCTAGAAGATTATAGAAGATTAACCCGTCACTCAAAATTCGTACAAAAGCAGCCGCTTCGGTGGCTGGAACGACTAGGTCATCCTCTCGACGTCAGCCTCGCCGTAGCTTTGCTCGTCTTGAGACGACCTACGTCACGATTGCCTTGGATGTCACGTGCTCTAAGCTGGGCCTTCTCCGAGCGCTTGCCAGAGTTGGCCGTTTATAACGAAAAATACAGCCACCAGGATCAAAATACAAACGTGCGATTGTCATTTACGGATATTGTGGATCATATTCAACCTATTTTTGAACACGACGGGAATATTTCAAATTTCGTTGAAGTATCCCTTTAAACAGCCCGTCTAAAGGGGAATGCATACTTATGGCGTGGTCCGTGAAGGGCTCACTGCTCCGTCAAAAAAGCTGGACTCGCTTTTTCGTTTTTTTTTTTTTTTCTGTTTGAACACGACAGCGAGCAGTGGCGGTCGGAGGAAGAGCGATGTGACTGGAGGAGAAAAACATTTTCTCAGGCCAGGTGCCGCAAGCCCGTTACAGAGTTACAATATCCTCCATCTATCCAGCCTGTCTCGTCTCGTCGCCCCCCCTGAGAGATCAGTGTCGCTCCCCTAGAACCATACACACTTGCAAGTACGGCGTCAGGGAGCCGCCATCTTGCTCAGTAGTGGCGCGCTTGGCCGCAGCCATAATCCGATTACGATGCCATGCTAAGGCGTAGTAATCGGATCATGGCCGCGCTCAAGCGCACCACAATGAGCAAGATGGCGGCGCCCTGAGGTCATACTATCAAACATGAATACACGCCTCCCACCGGGACTCTCTTGTGTCTCATGTCTTAAAAAAAAAAAATTACACTTTCGATTGTTTTTATTTTTTTTTATAATAGCCGTGCCCGATGACTCTGGCAGCGCAGACCGTGCGCACGGCGCACTGGCACATTGGGAAGGAAATAGGGTCAACCAAAGCGGCTCTGAACCAAAGCAACCACTAACGCCCCCAATTTTTCTTTTTTTAGGTGATTTATTGTGGTTGTCAGAAGACTACCCAATCAATATTTCGCTACACCGTCACGTATATTTTTAATGAAGTCGAAAAACGCAACTGCTCGAAACCGAACTCTGGAGGAAGAGTAGAAAGTTACCAAAAATCACGTAACTGTGCAACCTTTTTTTTTTTTTTTTTTTTTTTTTTTCATGCAACGTATTTGCGATTTTTTAGAATCACAATTTCTATGCAAGAAGCAGGCAAACTTGCAGTCCGTATACATTTTGTACCTTTGCTTCACCTACTACATTAATGGTTTGATATAGGGGCTCAACTCTAAACAGGGCTGGGCAGTACTGCGACACAAATGGCAATGGTATCTTGAACGTACTTTCAAGTGTATGTATCATTGTAACGAGATGCATTTGAAAAATGTATTTGGATCCAGTGTTGTAGGCGTTGCCGAAAAAACGTAATGAAATACACTACTTGTTACTTGCAAATAAAAGGAACTCATTACCGACCTTTCCTTGAAAATAAAAGGAACTTATTACCGACCTATGTTACCTTAAAATAAAAGGAATGTGTTACTGTTACCGTTAAAAAGTAACATGTTACTTTTTTTAAATTATGAATTAACACATTTTATTATTTTGATGTTACAGGTATGCATAAGCACCATATTTGAGGAAACAATATGGCTACCCAGAAACGCCAGAAACTGAACTCAGTTACCTTCTTTTTTACAGTTCCACCTAAATACCTACTCACAAAAGAAAACGAAAAGACATTACATAACTTGGCTCCTAGAAACACACAAAAAATGTACGCAATTTTTGTAAGTCTGGGGAAGAATATGTAACGAGTCACGTAACTATGTTACTCGTAATAAGCAACATATGTTACCCGTAGACGTTTTGAAAATGTGACAAGTATGTTACAATGTTGCCAGAAAAAGTACTGTATTACCAGTAATGCCATTACTTGCAATGTGTTGCCACCAATACTGTTTGTATCTCAGTAGCCAAATACATTTCCAATGTATCGAAATACAGTACCAGGCTTGGGTATACCGTATATCCTTACATTTTTTGTTGTCGAAAATTAACTGTAGGTTTTTTATGATGAATTAAAAAAACCCTTTGCGGTGAGAGGGGTCCCAGAATGATACGTGGTGAATGAATGTAATTTAAAAAAGATTGAAAAAAGGGGGTGGGTCATTCCTTGATGCACCATCTCATGGATGCACCATCTCATGGCATGTTTTAGAAATGAGAGTGAATCTTTGGTAGGCGGTGCCATTCAGAAGTCCTTCTCTTCTTCCCTGGAAGGCCTATCACACGTTTTGTGCTTACCAGTCTTTGTTAGCATAATCAAGCTCATATTTTTTTTTTCTGTCTTTTATTTTTCTTTTTCTGCTCCACACGGTTTTGGCTGCAGTTTAACCAGGTGCTCTCTCTCATGAATTGCGAGATGATTTAGTGGTTGTGCTTGGAATAGTTTTGCGCAGAAATCTGAGAACTGTAAGAATTTTAGCGTTAACAGTTACTCCCAATGAATATAGTAACCCTGTTGCAGCAATAATTGAAAACGAGCGTGTACGTGAATAGATACAAATACTTCAAAGGATAAAACAATGAGGACGGGGACGGAGACAGGACATCTTTCTTTCAAGGATGAAAGAAGTCCTGTTTCTGTCCCTGTACTCAATGTTTTACCTTTTCAAGTATTCATACCCTGTTATAATTACAAGTTATTTCCACTAAACAGTAACGCATTAAAATTGCCGAAAAAGAAATGAGACGTATTTACAACTCCCTGTAATGCCGAATTAAAGAGCAGCTCTTGAGGAGGGTATGCCCCTCCTCCTCCTCCCTTCCTCGTGACGTCACACGTGACATCACGTGCGACGTCATTATGGCAAACGTCCCATAATGCAGCGCGCAATTACTAGTGACGTCACTCGTGACCCTAGCGACGTCATTATGGGAAACGTGCCATAATGCAACGCGCAATTACGTTGACGGCGCCGCCGCTCAAGCCGGAAACGGGCGCCTAAGAGCTGCGCTCTAAAAGTAAATAGTTACCGGCAACACATCACCAGTAATTATTCGCGACTCCAGCTGCCTATGGGGGCGCCACCGCCAAACAAACATAGCGGATGGGAACAGGTCGCGTTGGCTCGGCCAGGCCGCCTGAACGGATGTAGCATTCAATTTAACAGATGTTCTTTTGTTTAATCCTCTATTTTATAGGTATTTGAACTGCGACGGCTAAGTGTGGCCGGTGCACTTAAACTTGCAGAGCATAGTTCTGTTTCCCCGGTGCTTTTTGTTCTTTTCATATCAAACTCTTTTTCGGAGATTTCATTCAAAAATGAAACTATGGGCTTTAACCAGTTGTGAACAGCTAAGGAAAGCGGCGATGACTACAGAATTGTTCCACCGAGAGTAATTTTCAGCTAATTCACATGCCTCGACCATGCGACTTATCTGTCCGCAAAATCGAGCTTTTGTGCGCATCCGCGTTTAAGAAACAGCTCCAGTCGTCTGCTTGGTCAATAATACAGGCTGCAGGAAAATTACGAAAATTCAGCAAGCGCCTCTTGAGCCAAAAAGCATGTTAACCTGCTGGCGCCCCACTAAGCAGCTGATACTCGTATTTCAATTCAAGCAATCGCGAAGTCATTTTGACGAATATGCAGGTTATGTATTATATTGCGTACTATGTCTCACTAAAGCGATATTAGTATAGTCTTCGGGTTTAAATATGAGCTTAGTTGACTAGCTATTAGGTGAACTGCTGAATAAAAGTATATTTGACAGACAGAGAGATACTACTTAAACTCAGCTAAATGGTTCTAGCCGGCAGCACGGAGACGAGTGCGGACAAATTGAAGAGAGTCTTCATCAGAGATTCATGCTGAGCCCCTCTGCATCGAACTTGACTTCGAATCCTGAACGGAGAAATCGAGTATTTTTTGTGGCCGGACAACCTGAGCAATGTAGACATACATTGCTGCTGGCTTCGACGGGGGTATAACATAAATATTAGAGGCGAGATAGATCATATGTCGTGACAGCTTCTAACTTTGAGAGACGCATCCCTCACCTTTTGAAAGCAGACAATTTATCTCATTAATCGTATGCAGCGAGCAGGTTTTCCAGAATCAAGTAATTACGAAATCAGCCCAACTCCTTCGGTGTGGTCCAGAGTTTTTTCGGCGAAAAGCAGCCGAGATGAATAGCCAATGTAGCGACCGGCGTGGGTGGCTCAATCTTGAAGCTATAATTGAACACAACCAAACTAAAAAAAAAACAGCTGCAGTCAAACCTTCCCATTCATTTGACTGCAACATTAGTGTTCCCTCCAGTGAAACACCTCGTCTGTCGTCCTCAGTCCACTGCTCTACATCCTAATAAAGAAACCACTTATCAGTTACCAAGTAGTTGTCACTTTGAATATGATTCAAGACAGACAAGAAATCAAAAAAAAAAAAATTTCTTTTTTTTCCATTATTTTTTTCCTTCCAAGAAATTGAAAGCACGCGACAGTGTGTTGTGGAATAAACGGGCTTTCAAGCACGTAATGGAAGGAAAAAATCTACTGGGGTTGCACCACACTAATGAACACTTAGGCAAACTTAAGAAATATTCGGACCTTCGTCAAATTACATTGTTCGCCACCGTGCCGGCAACACGTGTCCGCGAAAGCCGCCAGAGGCGCAAAGAGGTGCAAAGCGACCTGTTCCAGTTGGTTCCCGGTTTTCCCACTTGGTGCCGTCCGTTTTGCTGGAGTCGCGAATACTTAATTTCACCTCAAGCCCAGACGCAGCTGACACTACAAGCTGATGGTACCAATCAGACAGCGTCAAAAGCGCACCGTTATGGTGTTTGTCATGCTGCTGTATGTGTTCTATCATTGCCGACCCAATCATAAACAGAAAAGGCCCAGTGCAATGTGCTTTTGACGCTGTTTAATCGGTCCTGTTAGTTCTTAGCGCTGGCAGAGTCTGGACTTAAGCTGAAACAAAGTGCAGTTAATGCCCCAGACTGCTTTCACGGCTTTTTAGAGCACAGCTCTTAGGCGCCCGTTCCTGGGTTGGTCGGCGTTGGCGTTGCATTATGGGACGTTTCGCTGCTAAATATAGCAGAAATATTTCCTCACTAAATTTAGCGGGAAAACTGAATTAATGTTGACGTCACCCCCACTAAATTTAGCGGGCAAATTTTCCTCCTAAATTTTGCGGGAAAAGTGACGTCACGACTTCGTGTCACGTCACCCATGAATAATTTCAGTGGCGGGAGGAAAGGAGGAGGGAGGAGTGAAGGAGCAGGAGAAGACGAGGGCAAGAGGAGAAGGGGCATACCCTCCCCTCCTCCTCCTCAAGTGCTGTGCTCTAGTTTCGCATTACAGAGATTTGTAACGTCCCATTTTTTTTTAAAACAAATCTGGAACGTCTATAAATACACCAGGTATGTAGCCCCGCTCAGCTCGGCAGTTTAAAAGTGTTTCTGAGCGTGCAATGTCCTTTTGTTACGAGCGAGCAAGTCTCTACCCGATTCTGAAAAGGCTCATCAAGATTGGCTATGCTCAACACTCGGAAGCAAAAGTATACCTACCATAGTACGGTATAAACTCATCACAGACCTCGATAGTCACGACTGCTTTGTTCTTCCCAGGTTTTATGGTGCAAGTGCTCCGATGGCCATACTGCGCAAAATTAAGTAAACTGATAGTGATGAAGATTTTGGACTGTGGTAAAAGGAGTACACAGAACGTAGACACTCTCACTACAGACTTTGAGCTGGATTATGCCTCGAGTCTGCTGTACACAGTGAGACTGACATAATGTGAATGAATATTAGAAAAGAACTGTACTATAAAAACTACTCAACTTTGAAAGGTAGTGATTTTTTATTCAGCTCTACCGATGATCGTCACCATCTGTGCTTTCGTTCTACAAGGCGTGCTAGGTGTCGAGCGTGATGACACCAGTTCGCAAAATGCCGCGTAATGTCCAAAATAATGACTGCTGTCAAGGGCCCATTATAACGGAATGGCAAACCACTTACAAACCCCCTAATATAGTCCATTATATCCGAATGTATGTTGGAACAGAATCTGTAATACGCAAATTTGGCTCAATGGCATAGATAGGACGACCAACCGAAATTCACAGATTGTTATGTCATAGTAGCCGAATGTCTGCTGTAATGAGGTCATACTCTACACACATTGCAAGTGAAGATAAAGACCTGCCAGTGTTGTCCAAATATTTTAATAAATTCTTCCAATCTTTCCACACAGTGTGCCGTCCCCAGAATGATAAAAATACAACCACTTAAATAGTACCTTTAGAAAAAATATGATTGGGAACTGAAAAAAACATGACGCGAGTATGAGCAAAGAAATAATACACGATGCCATTCTCGCTATGGCAGTGCCTATAATGATCATGGTTACCCAGTCAAAATGTATGAGTTATCAACAAGAGCCTCATGCCGTACAATAAGTTTGGGTGTCATAAATTGCCAGGCTCGCTCTAAAGTCGACCGCAACAATAGACCTTGGGCAGATTTGCCCGCCATCTGTCGGAGCTGCTAAAACGCAAAGGTGAACTTTGCTTTACGCTGCATCATTATTGTGGCGCGACTCTCACATTTTGCGAAACATTTTCAACATGTAGGCGAAAGCATAAAAGCGGGCTCTTGACTGCTAAACTGGACGTCTTGGCGAGTTTGACAGTCGCGCTTGCACGCTTTCCAACAGATCGGCTTTGTGCTGAGGGAGAAGCTTCTGTATTTGTAGCCAATACTGCAAGCGCCCACTTTTATGAGCACTGATCATATTCTATTGCGAGTGTGCATGAAATTGAAATGCCCGCTGAGCTAGATGACCGAGCTACCAGGAGGAGCACATTAAAACGTTGCAGACATTTAATAATGCATTTTTCTTAAGAGGCCTAAAAGTATAGATGTGCAAGTACTGAATTTATTTATTGATATAATTATTATTCTAAAAGGAAAGTGTTGCGGCTTTCCGTAGAATAATGTTTTTTGTTTTTAAATACATTGTATTCCGCATACTTGCACCGCGGGGACACGCCGGTCATTTCATTTTATGCATGTGTGTCTCGCGTACACTTGTGTGCCTATGCTAGTGTAACAAACTTGCGCCTAATATTCGTACGTTATCCGCAAGCGGCTGACACCATCAACATACTCCAAAGAATCAAAAGAACAAGCGACGAACGCTATGCGGGGAGAGTGGGGTTCGTACTGCGGCGGGGTTGGTGGAGAACCCTCACAAGTGGCGCCGAGCCTCTGATATGTGTGGCCGCCGAGAGATGGCACTAGTCATGAATAAGGTCTCCTGACGCCTGCACGCAGCAATCTCAAACTTTGCTCGAAGGGGTATTTTAGTGGTGGATACTACCTCATAAAATTACGAGGCATAGCTCCCTTTCTGCGAAAACTGAGACCAACAAGCTTGCCACGGTCAACGTCGGACGACGACGCAGATGACCGTGTTAGCGGTGATTGTGCTTGTGGCGCCATCTCCCTATGGGCGCGGCGAGCGGACGACCAAGTCGTCTGCCGTCCACCGAGTGCGTCGTCTGCCCGTTACACCTGTCGGTAGATGACGTTGCAATCGGCGTCGTCCTCCGCCGTAGACTGTGGCAAGTTTGTCTCATTTTTCGTAGAAAGGGAGCTACGCCTTGAAATTCCACGAGGTAAAATCGCCATTGAAATGGGTCTTCCGTGAAAATTTGGGATCCCTAGGTGCAGGCCTCGATTTCTCCGGTCGATATTAAAGCTAACTTGGTGATTTATGTTACCCTCCCGTTGTACAATGTCAGTGGTTGTAAAACCCTTTCCCCTCCGCTCAAGGAATGAGGGGACGGTATGCCCGCTATGAACCAAATGTTTCTTCACGACGCCTTTTCGCCTTCGCTTTCGCTGTCGCTGAGCTGAAGCTGTATCTTGCACTTCCTGCGAGGCAGCGCCTTCCGCACCGACCTGGGCGGCTCGAAGACGTTCTCCTTGGCTTGTTCCGTGTCGCTCTCTTCGGACCAGTTGGCCACCTTGGTACGCCGCGTGAACCTGGAGGTGCTTTTTGCGGATTTGGAAGGTGGCTTCTTTCCTCGGGGCGCTGGAAACAAAAAAAAAGAATGAACCGCACCTTCAAAATTTTTTTTTTCGAAATTTCGGGGATCGGAGAAAATTTAACAATTAATCCGAATAATTAACGTTTCAACCAGGGGACTTGAGTTCAATAAGAGCGACACGCTGTTCAAAGTATTTGAGTTTTCCAAAATTTGCAAATAATGTCTCCAGAATTCTCCAATTACTGGCACCAGGCTTCACCGCTTTGCATCGACATGCACGCGTCCAGCTTCGCTCCTTGTGTCGCAAGCTAGAGGAGACGCCTGACCTGTCGGAGCCCCTCGGTTGGCTCAGTAGTGTAGGAATCAAGGATGTGCGAATATTGAAATTTTCATATACGAATAAAAAACAAACATTAAAAAAATACCTTTAAACATTGAATATGTTTCAAATATGCGTGTACCATTGAAAAATAACAAAGGAAAATATGCAGATACTTTATTATTTTCGAAACGGAAAATGACGTCAACAAATTCAAATAAATGAAACTATCTCTCTACCATAATATCCCGAGTCATCGCCCACCACCCTGCCGCCTGAAGTTCATAAAAAAAGTGGGGTGGGCCATGTCTCGGTGGGTGAACACAAAAAGTAAAAAAACAAAAACAAAAAGAAAAACACTTTTTCTTTTGTACGTATTTAGCACAGGTGCCACAAGAGATACATTAAACTCAAGACTCCAATTAGTTTCATTGTTTTATGCAAGAAATGCTCATGAAACAATGTTTTACTACCGCAAAGTCTGTTGCTCACATACGCGCATGAGCACTGCCGATCGGCATACAGCCCAAACGTTTGTTCCGTGAAAGCACATTTCTAACACCGCTACATTCTCTTCGTTAGGTAGAAACGAAACAGAAAGACAAGTTAACAAGGAAATAGAAAACCAAACAGGCGTAACAAGTGAGTGGACGAAAGAAGCGACAAAGAGCAATATGCACGCGAAGCGCAAGAGCCGGGGGAAGTGAAGCGTCCCAAACGCGCGCGCAGTCGCAACGAGAAAGCGCGTGATCTGTACCGAGGGTTCCCAAAATTCTCTGCCGTCGTGGCGCTGTACGTTTTGCAGAGGGTCTATTCCCCTCTCCTTGTGCCAACAGGGGAGACAAAAAGGGTTTTCCCTTCTTTGCACGTGCGGCAACAACAACCCACGTCGAAATCTCTGCAAAGTATCGCCCGTAAAGCTATCGCTTTAAAAAGGTGGCCAATCCCAGAGGCAGTGCAATACCTTCAGGATTGCCGGTGGTTGGCACAAGTTTCTCACGAAGTATGTATGTCTGCTCGATCACCTTTTGGCAGACTTATACGTCTACAGTAACTACTCAGTTACTGTAGTTTAACTACTTTTCTGATTAGTTTAGTAACTTTCAATTACATTTTTATTTTGCTCTTCGTCAATTAGTTTATTGATTGGCTCAACACGTGGCATGTACACTCGATGGCAACTACTGGAAAGGAGTTAGCACGGCCTTTCAAAACGTGCGACAGGGTGTCAAGTTGCTATCTGCAGGACGCAGAGCGGATGCCCCGCAAAGCTTTCCCGCCAAATAGCACCTCAACTCACGGCGATGTGACGCAACGTGCTGGAAAGGCACTCGCAAGGGGACACATGGCTTGGGAGGGTCAACTTTTGAACCAATGTCTCAAATGGATTCAAACTTTCAGGGTGAATTGAACCCCATTAGGATTGATGACATCTAAAGTTTCAGTCTTATAGGCCAATTCTACAACATACTATGCTTAACAAGCTCCAGAAAAAAGTTACTTTAATAGGAAATGTATTTAAGAAAAATAATAATTGCAATCCACAAAATGTTTGGTTTAATGGGAAGTAGAATACCCATGGTGCAAGTTAAGGTAAAAATTAATTGTAGAAAATGCAATTCTAGAGAAAAACAATAACACCCAGAAAGAGCAAACGATTTTAACAAATTTCTGAGTTTTAAAATATTCAGTTTTTGTCATGAGGAATTTAGCTTTTTCAGATTATGTGTACCTTAACTTGTTCCTCAGGAAATTTCAGTCAAGGACACCACTGAATGAAATCCTTACACTTTCAAAATGTCTAATCATACATTTCATGCCCAAAAGTGAAACAGAGAAAAATGCATTTGAAGTTTCAACTTTAGGTTTCTTTCTTTTCTGTGAGTTCAAGGTGGGCAAAATTCACCTGGCACATTGTTAGCACCTTCCTCTTTGAGACTTCCCTGTTCACCTGGCAATAGCTACCAGTTTGTGTTGTTCCTGGCCATTGATAGTTGAGGGTGAGATGTTCTGGCTAGGTTAAATGAGTACATATGAAGAAGCGCTAAATAAAAAACGCAAAAAACTTGCTCCCTGCTGACTCGGAGGGCTGCCGACATGTCGAAAATAATTTATTCCGAGATAAATCCTGCATGTTTATAAATGAAAGTTTCTGAAACCATTCTTTAAAAGTTAATAAGCATAAACATGACATTTTTGAAAAAAACATTTTTTCTGAGAATTTTGAATTCCGAGGCTATGTCCCCCCTTAATAATCTAAATGGTCTGGGTTCTATTCCCACCTGGCGCAAACACTTTCTTACTGTGATGGCCCCTTAGCCCTTACGTCTTCATTGGACCAGTCATACGCCTCTCTTTCGCCACGTCATCATGCTCCCAGCCATACCCACCGCGGAGAGCCGGGGCAAGTGATAAGAGAGACGTGTCTGATTGATCCTGCGGGCCCGTAGCTCCCACTGTAGTCTCAGCTTAAGGGTGATTGGAGTGTGAAGACACACTCCTTAATTAAGGGATTAACCTATTGAAAGACAGTCACGACGTCTGAAGGTTTCGCTTCTGCGTGCCCTCATGTTTTGGTCTTTTTAAAATTTTTGTTCGATGTCATATAAAATTAAAGAGGTTTTTATTTTTAGACATACATTAGGGATGCATGATGTTTATTTGAGGTTTTGCTCTCTATATCAACTTGATTTTGCAGACACTGTGTTCGGTCGTTTAGACTTTTTTATGTCGAAATTGGGGGAATTTTAAAGGTTTATGGAATGATTTTCGAAGCGCGGATAACTTTTACACTCTGAGTTTTGTGAGAAGTGGTTAACGCAAAGCAGTCACTCTGCTCTCCCTTGCGGGTACCGGCTTGTTTCCTCTGGTTTCCCCCATTTCCCCACATCCACCCAAATCATTCTCAGTCTCAAACATTGCTTCTCTGGAAGGAGTCCTCAGTTCATGCTTTCTCACGTTTTCCCCACGGGAAGACAGAAACAAACCAAGAATTGAAAGACGTTTACAAATCCCTGTAATGCGAAATTAGAGTGCAGCTCTTGAGGAGGAGGGGAGGGTGTGCCCCTTCTCCTCCTCTTCCTCCGTACCCTCCCTCCTCCTGCATACCCTCCCATCCTCCTCCATTGTACCCTCCCCTCCTTCTCCTCCATACCATCTCCTCCTCCCACAGTTTCCCCACTAAATTTAGCTGGAAAATTGGTGCCAGGTGACCTCAACACAAATTGTGTTGAGGTCACCTCGACGCGATCCTAAAGAACAACCATTTTCGGTTAAAACAGAATTTTCGAGAATGGATTCGGCTTACTTTTATCGGTTTTTATCGGTTTAAACCGAAAACTCCGAACCCTAGTTATGTACAAGTCTGATTTTAGGTGCCTGTCTGACAGGGGTATACTGTGGTGCATGATTACAGTGGTCCGCTAGCAAAGGTACACCACTGCAACCATGTTTTACACTTGCAAACCTTTTTTAAGGTGCCTTCGGCATTCTTTTTGCCGTCACTACATTCTCCACAGTCCGCGAGATGGGTATAAAAAAAGGAGGGTGATGGAACAGTGTGAGTTTTGGGGGCTTTTGCATTCTTTTAATGTGAAGCATTCTTTGGCTTGGTGTTTAGCATTTCATGGAAGCCCGTTGTTCCCTCAGATTGGCGAATTGCTCGGGTTGTACCCGTTTTTAAAAAAGGAGACCGTACAATGTTAACAAATTATCGCCCAATTTCACTCACCAGCTCTTCGTGTAAACTACTGGAACATATAATTTCTAATTACATCAATGATTTCCTCGATAAACATGAAATAATCTCGCCTTTTCAGCATGGGTTCCGAAAGGGACTTTCTACTACTACTCAGCTCATTTCAACTATTCATTCTTTTGCTTCTATAGTAGATAGGCCTGGTCAAGTCGACGTCATCTTCCTTGATTTTAGCAAAGCCTTCGACAGAGTTCCTCATTCCGGTCTTATATACAAACTAAATGAGATTGGCCTTCCCAGCACAGTTGTTCAATGGATTTCATCTTATCTTCAAATGCGAAAACAATTCGTCGATGTAGTCGGTCACCATTCTGATCCTCTTCCTGTAATTTCGGGTGTTCCGCAAGGGAGTGTCCTTGGCCCTCTTCTTTTTTCAATTTTTATTAATGACCTCACTTTTTGTATAGATAAAAGCGTGAGTATTCGTTTATTTGCGGACGACTGTCTATTGTTCAAGGATATTAACTCTACTAGGGACCAAGTTGTTCTGAACGAAAGTCTTAATGCAGTTTCTAGCTGGTGCGATCATTGGGAGATGAAGCTTAACCAAGAAAAGTCCTTGTACATGCGCATCACTAACAAAAAGTCCTCTTATCAGTATGAATACTTTATTGGTGATAACTACATCTCTCGGACGATGAGCTTTAAATATCTTGGTATAACAATTTCTACCAACTTATCTTGGTCCTCACACCCGTCGAAAACTAGGTATGATAAGGCACAAGCTTAAGCACGTGCCTTCTCATGTGAAACTTTTAGCCTATAACACATTGATAAGAATGAAGTTAGAATACGCCTGTACAGTCTGGGATCCATTCACAAAAAAAGATATCAAGATACTGGAAGATGTTAAAAAGCAAGCAGCTCTTTTTATATTTAATCGCTACCACCCGCATGACTCACCTGCTGCCTTAATTCAAAGTAACAACATCATCTCTCTTGAATCACGAAGGAAGCTAGCTAGACTAAAATTTCTTTATCAACTCTGGTTTAAAAAACTCCGGCTTGAATCGTCGTCCTTTCTTCACCCATCATCGACTAGGCGCACAAGGCATGACCATCCGCATAAAATAACTCCAGTATTCGCTCGAACAAATGCATTTAAGAGGGGGCGCACCTCAGAGCCCCATACAGAATACATGAGGTTTTTCACCAAATTAAAAAAATTCTCACGTAATAAAGGCTGCGCGGATCTTCTTGAAAATTTCGGCTTTAAAGACATTGAGTCATTATCGAGACACTAAGCGCAACAAATGTTTCATCATAAATTTAATTATATTCTTTAAAAAATCATGAAAATGGTCAAAATTGGCTAATTCGGCACTCTTGCGTTCGGAGCGAATTTACAAAATTATATAAATTCAAACATAAGAGGTATTGCGCTTAGTGTCTTCTAAATTTATTACGGAATCGAATAATATTCAAATTATTCATGTAAGTCGATTTGTTCCGTAACTACAGCAAATATAAAGAACCAAGGTGTCGGTGCTTGTTTTCGTCGTTTTTAAGGTACCTCTCTCTCCCGTGCGGCGGCGCTCGCTGTCCACGAAATGCGAAATCGTCCGTTCGGAGATCGGCCGGATCGGCACTGTGCGAGGTGTTCTTCCGCGGCCGTATTCTGCGCCCGTATCCTGTTTCATTCTGCACGCCGAGGCGTCAGTGTGCGTGTCTTGCCTTCCTGGTTCTCGCTGGGTAGGTCTCCGTGTTTTCGCAAGTGGCAAATTCACCTTGGAGCTATGGGTCGAAGACAACCGTCCTGTGGCAAGCGGACCGCGAGGTGTTCCACAACCTCGCGGTCCGTCAACGCGTTGTGCTTGTTTCTACTTTTTTTTTTCTTTTAAAAACGGGCTTTTTTTTTTACGCAAAGTTTTATTTTATTGTTATCCTTCACACAAACGTCCTTCGGCCTTGGGGTCGTGGAAATCGGGGATGAAGCGTGCACTGAGTAGATCGTTGTTTGCCTCCCTTTTTATTTTTCCCGGACGTCCTGTGACCTCCGTACGGTTCGTGGTCACCGCAATCTAACGCGGGGAAAAACGGGTCGCCTGCTCTGTAGTCAGGGTATTCCTAGGGGAGGGTGATAACTCGCTGTTCTTCTGGAAATTCACATATCACCCAAAAAGGTGACATGGGTAATGATTACGGTATGTTTTTTCCGGTGTTTATTTTTGAGCGAAAATCGGTGCATGTTTTTCGGTGCTTATTTTTTAATCACCAGTGTATTATGGGTTGAACGTCTTGTGATGACGCTAAAAAGCGTTGATAACCAAAGAAAAATGCGATTGGACAAGAACATTTCAAATTTCCAATTCTATTCACATATCCATTACGCTCTTCTCGTGGGAGCATCTATCCTGACGAAAAATGCCTTTGTCATTGAGCTGTGAACGCATACTCAGTGTACAATCTTTCGGCCTAGAGAGGTATTGCGCACGCTCGAACGCGCTTTACAGCCCAGTAGACGAAGTTGGTGGCACCCAGAAGGCGAGTTTTTGAATGGTCTGTAGTATGCAAAAGAAACAAATAACAATCAACGCATATCAGCTCTTCAAGCGAAGAGGCGCGTTTCTAAGGTCAATGGTTCCGGACGGCACTAATGTTGTTGGCGTTGTCGTAAGGTGACGTCAGTTCATACGAACTGACGTCATCTTACGTGATCACGTGACACAAACACGTCATTTTACATGATCTCGTTACACGAAATGACGTGATCTTACGTGATCACGCTGCACGAAATGACGCCATCTTACGTGACCACGTAACACGTCATCTTGTAAGTCAACCTCTCCCCACAGCAGCGCGCTCTGCGCTTTCCGGGCCCGTGCAGTGCTGTAGTTGAAAGCAAGCTCCCTATGGCAAGCGAAAGCTTCTGAAGTCTCCCATTGAGAATACTCGCAAGCGACCGTCTGTGGAAGCTTCGCACGTTGAGGTTTTTGTTGAGATCGAGCCATCGTGTTCCATTAACTATAGTTGAAGTTATCGTTCAATAAAGCCCTAAAAAATATGAATGTAGTTGGTGTAGACATCAAGATCTAATCAAAAATGCGGTTTGACGTCGTTTAATTAACGTGTATATACAAGTGTAGAAAAAAATGAGTTATTTGTGCATAGATGTTTAAAAAAGTGTTTATTATTCGACACAAGACTTTGGGAGAAGGATGCGTTCAGATTTTTCTTCATGAGCGCAAATATACCTGACGCAATAAATAGTGACGATTTCATCGTCCCAGTGGTGAGCAGGTGATTTCTTGCTCGAAACAATGATGCCATTTCATAAACCAAGTTCTGTGACATATGCTTTTCCAATGCCTGGTCACTATTTTGTAAACCTTTCAGTCCAAACGAGTATACTTCTGTTTGTTTTTGTTAGCTTAGGAGGGGGTCACGGAGCCTATCTTTTTGTCTTCCTCTAGGACAGACGTACAGAGTTATACCGCAACACGCATCTGTGGAGCACACAGAGCTATCGCTCTCCTGTTGGCGGTACAGTAGCAGACGACACAACGCAGCTCCGTAGTCTATCGAGGGCACGGCTAGCCGCGGCCCGTAGCGCGACCGTTCAGACCAGGGAAATGGTTTTGAAGAACCGAGAAATGGTATCTTGTGTACAATAATCACATGTCGTTAGTATACTAGTATTCTACTTGCTAAGCCAAATAAATATCTGCAGCTTGTGAGAATATGTTTGCGTGACGATTTACCGTTCACACTCCTGACGGATGTTAGCGAATCCTTCATGTTCGTGGCTCGCAGTTATCGGTACCCCCTCGGAGTGACTTCACCATATATATTTTTTTCTTGCTTGCAGGACATCATAAAAATCACGAACACACGAGAAAAAAAAATCTTATGAGTACGCGTGATTTTGAGCTTCGCAGCTCTAAAGATGCCCAGTAAATGTCGTCCAGCTTGGGAAGAAACTAATCCTTTTTGTTGGAGTTTGACTATCGTATGCTGGCAGCTCGTTTCCGGTCTGTTTTGTCTATACTCCGTTTCACCGTAATTTGGCAACCCTCAGTCAGAGCTGCTGTGAGGGAATCACAGTCGCGGAGCAAAGCACGTGACAGCTACTTTTAGGCAGTGTTGTACACGTTCCTCAAAAATAGGAACGGAAGCTCGTTCCTCGTTCCTCCTGATTTTTGGAACGTGTTCCCGTTACAAGTTCCATACGTGAAGAAGGAACTCGTTCCCGTTACAGTTAAAAAAATGGAACGTATCGTTACATATACGTTACATTTGTATTTTGCTGATTACCATACTTAGTTATATCTAGAAAATATTTTATTTTTATTTTTTTAATCTATTCCGTCAAATGGAAACATAAGAATTTGAAGGCCGTGATGGAAGAGCACCAAGAGAAGAAAACAGGCGAAAGCAGGGTTTGATTTGTTGATATACACCTTTAAAAATCTATGCTTTTACCCATATTTATGTTTGTGGTGGGGGACTCGGACGAGCCAAATGTACTGTCACCCTATACATTGCACGAGCGTTTTGCAACAACCTCACACGTTTCAATATAACAAAGTCCCTTGTTCGAACTTAACAACCATTGATCCTCAATGTTGTCCGCAAGACGAGCGAGTGATGAAGAGGGTAGGGCTTTTGGAAGGTCAGTATTGAAAACTACAACTCCTTTTCATGAAGGCTGGATTCGTTGTTCAGTTTGAAGGTGGGGACAGGCAGAGAATTAATAAAGGTAAATTTTTGTGTAACTTTTAAGTGACCACTGCTTGGGATACAGGGGTATGTTCGATGCCTGGTTATTTGTACTTTTGATGTATCTGTTGTTCTCTTTGTGGAAGTTCAGTGATAGCAGTAGTCGGCCTTAGATTTCTGGGTGTGTGAGGATTCGTGGAAGCAAAGAAATTAGCTGAGTATAAAACGACCCTCTTTCTGTGTCTTTTCCTTCGACTAAAAGTTTTGCTTTTTGTAGCGCAGTCTCGCGGGCACTGAAAATAGAATCGATATCCCCTAGCTCTCCTGCACCCAACTGTTACCAAGCAGGGACCACACAAGACGAACCCGAAGGTAACTAAGCAAAAAGTTAACGAGATCCTGCTCTTCGTAAAAATATTGTTTTTATACTTCCAGAATTTCCTTCTTAGAAATCAAATTAAAATAACCCCACTGGACGAAAAAAAAAGGAACGCCGTTCCTTCTCTCCGTTCCAGTAAAAATGTAACGCGTTCCCATTCCAGTTCCAGCGATGCAAAATGGAACGGCGGCGTTCCTTCGTTCCTCTTAAAAGGAACGCGTTCCAGGAACGCCGTTCCGTACAACACTGCTTTTAGGAGCTGTACTATGGCACCTGCAGCGCGCCTCCGACTGGTGTGTTTAGCGTCTTATGCTGGCCATACATCAAAAGTGGTCCCGAAGTGCAACAAATGACGTCACAGAAGACGGAGTGTCACGCTGTTGTATCTCGCGATCCTGGCAATTCATCGTAGAAATGCTGGCGAAAACCACGAGGGAACATGAGTGTCGCTGTCGTCATGGCGTCCCAACGAAAAGCAATTATACAATTTCGATGTTTTTGTAATTCGGTAATTTAAATTACTGTATACAATTTTTAAGAAAGTAAAGACATCATAACCAAATAGGAACTTCCGTGCTAAAACATGCAGTGCGAAGTGAAGACAACTACTATCTTTTTTTTTTCTTGATGTCCACAAAAAAAAAGGCTATGCAGCATCGATCCTACCGGTTTTTTTTTTTTGGTTTTTTTTTTTTTCGCACATTATGTGATGTCCTCTAACACGAAAGTACCGACGTAAAAGCGCTGTAGAGACAATATAAAAACAAAAATTTAAGTGAATCGAGCTTTGTAGTGGAACGGAAAAAAATAAATAATTAACGACTTTTTACGGTAAACACTTCACCTCTAAGTAGAACTTCAAAAAAGTGACGGTTACGCGCTTTCATGCCCATTTCGACAAAGTTGGTAGAACGATGTATTGCACCTTGTGAATAGACATGTGGAGCAGCATGTTTATGTTAGAGGCATTGTGTGTAATCGCTGCGCAGTACCTGCCAAAAGAAGATATTATTTGGGCACAGTCTCAACCGTTTCCGTCTGTGTGTGCTACGAATACAGCAACTCTTTTCGTAGAAGAAGTGATGAGGAAATGGCGTGCCCTTGATGATACGATTGTGATTATGAAATAAAATTTTTAATCAGCCAATAATTGCGACCTGTTCGGTCGCCTGGAACCCCGACAACAACTATCGTTCTCTGGAAAGTTCATTCTAATATTTACACGTTTTGTGGAGTTCATCGAGCGAATAAGAATGTTCCAACAATGAGCTAAACCTACACGAGTTCCCGAATCCAACTCGGCGCTTTTGAATTTTAGCGCCGTAGATAGTTCTGCGAACAGAGTATACTTCTGTGCAAATATTCGTCTAACAGTTTTGCAATGTTGGAAAGCATCGGAATGATTCAGAATCACTGCGGAGTTGATACTCGGGAAGATAAGACGGGCACTTGGGAGAAACGGACCGTGGCATTTGAGACAGGGGCACAACCGGGGGACAAACGTGCTACAATCGCATACCCTTCCAAGGTCATCGCTTGGGCGACCGCGCGCGCGCCCAAGAAACCTTTCTTTTCTTCTTTTTAGGGATGGTGGTGGGGGGGGGGGAGGGGAGGGGAGGGGAGGGGAGGGGAGGGGAGGGGAGGGGATTGGTGTAGGCGCTGATTGTCTTCCTCCTTTGTGGCTTTTGACAGACGCACAACGAGACTGGCAGAACAAGCGCATGATTCATTTCTTTCGATGGAGGCGTTCTGTCTGTGTATGCGAACATGATTTTTTTCACCTTTTAGTAGTTAGTTGTTCTTGCCTTGACTCGGGTCCCAGTGGGTGCGTTGTCGTTGTATGCCCACTATTTTTTTTTTTTTTCAGGGACGAACCAGTTTAAATCGGGAAAATATAATTAACACTGTAGCAAAGTAAATCTATCATATCGATCGGAAATACGATTTAGCACATTCCATCTGAACACATATTGTGCACAGCGAATGCAATAGCGAGTCAGCGTGCAAAACGCCGCCACACTGAGCTACCATAACATGTCAGCGATTTTTGCATAGCACCGAGCACGGAAAAGAGAAAACAGTTATTCATTCACATAAACGAAGCAAATTTATTTAAAGCCCGGACACTCCGTACGTCCAATCTAGCTAAGGTTATCAATAGACTCGACCATGTCATTTGTCGAAACGGATAAAAGACGTTGGCAAAAATGATTAGACTGAATAAGTGAATCTAACGCACGTATTTTACCAACCGACGGTCGCGCGCCTTCAATACTCTTTCCAATTGTCATTGCGCGCCTTGGACACACTTTGGGGAGCAATGCATATTTACATCGCCGCCCGAGGTCTCCATTGAACGTGTAGTGCTGACCCAAATAAAATGCTAACCTGACTCTCAATCGCTCACCGCAAAGGACGATTTCGAACAGGCGGTACTGTAGGTCACTTGAGATAAAAAAAGAAAAACAAGCTATAGAAACGAGCGTCGTAAAAAAGGGGACCGGCATTTTTATTCCTACCTCCGAACAGAAACGAGCGCCACCCACTGCATCACACAGCGCAGAGGCCGGACTCGGCCACCGCACGTACATACCAATCGCGCGCGAGGGAAGGAGAAACTTCCTCCGCCGGGAGAACACGGCACATTTCGGGATCTATTTCACGCAGCGGATAACGCGGGCCTTTTCACACCTCGATACTGGCGCCATCTAGAAGTTGCGCGTTCAACCACGTTTCGAGCCGCGTGCCATCTGGTGGCTGAAACGGACGAATAAATAGAGGTACCGCGCCCTCTTAAATACTCCTTCTTTCCCAGAACCATAACAGAATGGAACAACCTACCTCATCACATATTTATATCTGACAATGTTTTGGAGTCGATTGAGCGTTTGTTTGATGTGTAACTCTTTGCATTGTGTTTTATTTTCCTGTTCCCCACTACCGCCACCCCTCCCAACTTTGTTGTGAGCTATTACATGTGCTTTATTACAATTTTTGCATTATTTTCCCCTGTTCCCCTCTCCCATTTTACGGATTACCTGGTGTTGCGTTTTTTTTTTACTCCACTTTTGTAACCCCCAATCCTGCTTGGGCCGCAATTGGCCTGCAGTATTCCTAAATAAATAAAAATTTAAAAAAAGTGAAGTCTGGATAAAAGCGTGGCCGTGAGGTTATAATTAAACGAACTACACCTACTTGACATAACACAAATAACAATTTAATCAAACATTTCGTCTCCCCAGTGGGAGACATCACCAGCTAAGCCAAGAGGCAGCAATACAATAACAAGCATTGCTGCCTCTTGGATTCACTGTGACGTCTCCCGCATAGGAGACCAAACGTCCGATTAAATTGTTCCGATTAAAGTGTTATTTGTGTCATGTCAAGTCGGTGTAGCTTGCTTAATCCTGATGAGTTCTGGCTTCTGGAACATTTTTGCATGAAGGTTATAGTTACTGCCATTTATCAAATACAATACAAGGCTTTGCATTCATTGCCTGGAGAAATAATTTAAATGTTTTGTCAGGGAATATGTTTTCTTGCTTCCGTTCTCGATCATGAATGCTCGGAAGCGGTGCAAAGCTTTGAAACACGGAAAACGTGGCACTGTTTTAGCGAACTGACAATGATGACTTGGAAATCAGTAAATGCTCAGTGGCAGAAAAACCCCGGAAATAACTACAAACCAAGCCTGGGATCATATAGTTTTTAACAAATCTACTTTCATTATGGCCTACCTTACAAAGCCAAACGTTGGAAATTGAACATTGTCCCCCTTTTCTCGTACTTCAGCAAAAGACGATGCAACACATTATTCCTCCTTAAAAGAAGATTTCATTAACGCATGAAAACTTCCTAATTTTTAGACCATAAGTACAACAAAGTAACCTCGAAAGTAATTCACTATTTTTTTACAGTAGTTAGTAATTTACTCAATTACTTTAGAATTGAGGAATTTCTAGTCAACTCAATTACATTTGATGCCGATACTCGGTAACTTAACAAAACTTATTTTAAGTAACATGTACATGTCTGCCTAAAATTATCCTTGTGCGAAATGTGTTAACGCACAAAATATTACCTGTAGCATGCTCCCCAAACTCCCATTTTTTACATTATTTACAAAAAAAACTCGAAGCACACCTAAGCATTTCTTATCAGTTGTGAATGCGAAAGCATGCAAGCTGCTCGTCCGCTTCCTTCGTCGTCTGCTTCTCCACTCCCTTTGTCATCTGCTGCATACTAGCGCGCGCGCGCTTCGGGATCTTGGAGGCCATGGCGCAGCGGCCAATGGGAGCCCCGTCGACGCGCGCCAGCCAATGGAATTGAAGGCGAATCGCTCCTACTGGGATCACGGCGGAAACTAGGAGCCGTTTTTGCGCTTCAAACAGATGACGTCAGCTCGCTCCATGAGACAGTTAAAGGGATGGTGAACCGTAATTTGGATTTAAAAAAAACAATGCTGGAGATGTAGGCGGGACGCTACAATCCCTACAACACTACTAGTAAGGCGATATCTCAAGTGGACGGCCGCATTTTTGGAAAAAGAAGTCGAAATTGAACCAGGCCGGCGAGGCGCGTGACGTCAAGATACCTAGTTTCCTCCTCTCTTCGCTTCGCTCCCTCAAGGCCGTGAGGCGGAGAAGACGCAAGGCCGTTCCCTCTCCTTCTCGGAGAAACATGATGTCAACATTCCTGCCAAATGCGCCACTTTTTTTAAAAAATACGGTCACCCGTTCGAGATATCGCTGTATGAGTGATGTTTTGGAGATTGTAGCATCCCGTTGCACGCTTTTGCCGCGTGTTTTCGGGAATCCAGATTTCGGTTCAGCATCCCTTTAATGTTTTCGCATTAAAAATAATTAAGCAAGGACTGGTCACTGCTGTCCATCGGTCACCCGTGCTAGTCTGGCGTTCTCTCTTTTGTAGACAGTGCCACGAATCGCATGGTGTTCAAACCGGGCTTCTTTTCTTCTTGAAGAGCGCGCTGTAGCTCGGAGGCTAGAACCCTATGTGATGAATGCATCCCCCAAATTTACATAAACTTTTCGGGAAAAAAATTGCGTCATGCCAATAGATACGGCATGATGCAATGAATCCCAGTCTACACTGTCTATAAACCAAGCCCGTGCGTCCACTTTCCTGTGAAGAGTGCGAATAGCTAGTTACAGTGATTGACAGGACAGGTTACAGTGATTACAGGAGAGCAATGACGCCCTCACGCGAAAATGCATCCGTACAAATTGCAGTTTTCTCGACCCGGTTACTAGCTGCGTTCCTTACATAGAACGCGATGATCGGCTGCACATACGAAAAGTAGACGAGCACAAAGGGAAAGATCACCGTGAATGCCAAAGAGAAGTCGGCGGAGTGCTCTTACTTGCGCAGGAAGTCTTTGCCCTTTGCCTCGTCTTGCCCCCTTGCCCCGAGGATCCCTTCTGCGTCCTCTTCACCAGCTCTTCCTCGTCGACGCCCTTGTCCCGCAGATTCTCGATCGAGTCTTCCAGCTCCTGCAGCAGTGTCTGTACCGAGACAAGCCACCGGCAGTGTTGAGGCCTTCAATCCCAGTCGCCACTTGTGACGATAACAAAGATAACCCTAAGGCCCCATTCACAACACACTACCGTTCGCCATCATCCGCTTACGCTGGGCTATGACTGGGCCGTCACCGGGACAGCCATGCTACGTACGAAGCATGGCAATCAATTCATGCGGCTGCTTCGCACGCGACGCACGAAGCACGGGCATCCCAATGACTTGCATTGCAGTTGTAGCTCAATGTAACTTGAGAAAATGCAAGCAAACGCTCCTCTGCGAATGGGTCCTAAGCATACGTAACGTAACAAAATGACACATAATGCAACGGTGCTCTTTGAATAAACCTTAATAGTAAAAGTAGGCAAGGGTCTAATCCTAAAATTTACTTGGTCTCACTCAAGAGTGAAGGTTTTGTACATTGGCATCAGATAACCTAACGGCAATTGGCATCATGCTCCACTTCTGTTGTCACGGGATAGAACTAGCAAGAGTGAACTACAGTAAAACCTCGTTATAACAAAGTTGAAGGAGCGGTCATAATTATTTTGTTATAACCATTAGTTTGTTATAGCCAATGTCCATTTCTTCCCACTATAGCAAGCAAGGGGAATTATGATTGCTTTGTTATCCATTAGTTTGTTATATCCCATTTTGTTATAACGAGGTTTTACTGTAGTACTTGAGCGAGATTTCGAACACATTCGAGCAGGTAGAAACTTGACATCTGAAAATAGTTTAGTAGCAATTAGGCTCGAAGATCTTTGGATATGGTAAAACTCGGCAAACGTTGGCCCTTTCTGCCACAGATGGCAAAGTTAGAAAAAAATGAAACATTAGCAAATAGTCCTTTCCAGCATTTACATATCTTGTGGGCTTCAACCTCCCTCCCACAAAATTGGTGCCATAGTTTTAAAATCACAAAAAAATTAAATATGAAAATTTAGCAATACAGACACGATGGTACATGACTGCAAGCAGAATTAGCTTACATTTCCACAGTGGGGCTGACACACAGGGATATTTTGAAATCATCTTTAACCTGGCTACAAATATGTCATTGAAACTTCGACCTAAAAATGAATCGAATGCAGAGCAAATTATGTTTCGACAGTGTGAGGTTGGTTGGCCATAGTACAGAATCTCAATGATACAAATCTCGAGGGATTGCGGAGAACATTCGTAACATCCAAATCATGTGTCGTCACTGACGTTGATCGAGCTCATTATGTGCCGCAGCACGTCGAGGGCATGCAATGTTTCAGCAGTCGTCGGCGGTATCTCATCATTATAGTTATGTCGCCGTCATCGTCTCTGCTACTTGACTCTCCTTGCAGTGCCGTCACTTCATCAATGATTTCCTCGACAGTCCTTAATCCGAAAGTTGCGAGGTTGCCGTCCGCGGTAATGAAATCAAAGGCCAATTCCCAACATGTTGAATTGAGTAGCAACCCCCAGACATGATGCATTGAGTCGCAACTCACGCTGTGCAGATGAGGGATGTCCGTCCGAAAGTCGGTTGAAGGTAATCGCACGAAGTTCAACGGACGTGCATGTGCAAACAAAGACAGTTCTGCGAATGCTTGCTCGTTGGCGATCGCTTGATCAACGCTGATTCCGAATGTCATTTCTCATGTTCACTCGAGTGACTGAGTTACTAAAACCCGTTTTTCTCCGAAAGATGAAAATAAATCAGTAACCCTGGAGTAGGTGAATGCGAGTTACTCCAACAAGTCAAATTCGAATCCCGTGACAATACAGATAGTGCAGCAACGCTGGACGTGGGCATGTTTTTAAACTTTGGAATGCAGCCACGGTTATTGGGATTGCACGGCGTGTACATAGAAAAAACCGAGAAACAAATTACACGAAAACGCCTGCTACGGTTGAGGGAGCAAAGTGATGCCACCCTAAATGACGTGTAAACGCTGTGGATCATCATTCTTTCATTGTGGATCATCATTAGTATGATCCACCACAACTTGAAAAAGTATTCGGACTATCCCGAATCGTAATACATTAGTCTTAAGGGACTTTGGCAGGAAATTTTAAAGTCTTATCATCCTGAAATTCGGATGAACCGTGATCATATCATTGAGATTCTACTGTATATGGTTCATGCTGTAGGTGAGGAAGTTAGCCAGTGTAGTACAACTGATGCCTGGAGTCCTCAACATGCATCACGCAGTAGTGGTGCATAATCGCACACTGGTACGATGTTCATCCAGGCTAAGATGGGCAAGGAGTGGCTCATTTCAGTCCTACATTAAAAGAATGTCTAGCAAGACCTAACATCCTTGGGTCTTAAATTTCGAATCATGCACTATTTTGCAGAAGTCTGTAAAATTCAGGAGAGAATAATATGACACCATGGTTTATGTGCTGGGGGAAAAAAACAATGCAAGGTTTAATGTAAGCCTCAAATTGAAGAAGGGAGATTATCCACCTGGCCAAATTCAAGGTACTGCAGTAAGTGTAGCGCTTGTGACAAGGTCAAAATGTGTGCTGAATCTCTAAACTTTGCTGATTGTCAGCAAAGTTTAGGGACCTGAATTTCAAGATGAGCAAAGGTGTGGCCGACTCCTTCACATCTTTTTGCAATAACGACGTCCTGGCAGTCCAGATAGCAAATCAACTCTGTTCACCCACCTTTACGTCCGCCTTGAGAGTCTGTAACTTCTTAGCACCTAGAAGCACACAAGACATGGTTTACTGCAGTCCCTTTCCACAACTATAACAAAAAAAGAGTTTATTGACTCAAGAAGAGCTCCGAGATACAGCCAAACCCATTTACAACAAACCCGGGCATAGCAAAATACAGCGTGTACAAACTAACGTGTGTTTCACGCTTCTTTTACTGAAGCAGTCTAAAGCAGGGTCGAAGACATAACAAAAAGTTATGTTGTATTAGAGGAGACATATGTAAGACTGAAAAAAAAAAAACATTTAATGAGGTAAACTTGAGCCTAAAGAGAAAGGTACATTGCACCTTGCGTCCGCGACAAAAGGGCGACCGACTCAAAGCAGCGCATCACCGCTGCTTTTATACATGTGGCAAGCCCAGGAATGTCCCGAACCAGACTGCACAATCTCGGCTGGGTTGAAACTTTCCGAAAGAGCAACTATTGCGAAAAGAGCTGAACCGGGCCAAATGGGGTTCCAACACCCTTCTTGCCGCATGTGTTGCTGCCCCCCACTCTGCACGCAGCCAATATCACCTCTATCGATTACATAAACACGGTATATGCGGTGCAATCTACCTTACTATAAGTCGATTGTACCTTTCCAATTTGGGTGTCTGCCCGTGTAAATGATAGCAGCGGTAAATGTTGGTCGACAAAGAAACTGAACTTGGGAATGTTACGATCGGGGTCTATGAAGTGCGCTTCAATCTCAAACGTGTGTGCATCGCAAAATTTTGGTGTTGTCCTCCCGCTTCAATGGCAAATTCGTGATTTATTAAGGTGAAGGGCTAGCTATGAGTTCAGTGCAAGGTTCATCCGCCAGAACTTGGTCGCTTTTGACACACCGAGTGCTACGCGCTCGTCGACGTCACTCGGGCGGATTTGCCGGAGCCACTCGGCACAACACAACACCAATGTTTTTATCTTTTTCTTTACGCTTATCACGACAACATTAGATACGAAATAAATGCTCATTTACGCAAGTTATCCCCATGTCTGGCTCGTTTTCAAATACACCAAGGGACAGCTAACCAAGCACAACACCTGCCACGAATCATGGCTTTGACCACATCGATGGTGGTCAAAAAGCGGTTTCTCTTCCCACGATGCCTCACTTCAAGCTGGGAGAATAAGCCAGCTGGTGCAAACTTTCGTTTGTGTCCGAGAACACAAAACTGTCTTAGTAGATTCTTATAAGTATCAATGCGGTCTGGCCCACTTATTGTAGCCCTGAAACGATACTTAACAAACACATAAAACATTTTCCGAAGTAGACTTCTTTTAACTTGAAAATGTGTTTGGCTTATCAGAAGTTCAGCTTAACACAAGTATGGTAACTAAAATATCTTACTAGATGTGTCTAAATTAGAGTTAGTCTAGAAACTTACAATAAAGGCCCAGTTGAAAATAAATATTTATTTCGCTTCTTATAACGAAAAGAAACATAGCACTGTTTCACACAGCTGAGTCCCATTCACAGGCAAGTCTGTGCTTGCTTGCTGGATCCAAGCAAGAATGGTGCACATCCTCTTTCGTTTTAGCGCGAAGCTGCTGCCATTGAAAGCGTCCAGGATTCTTTTCCCACCTTCGACAATACCTGATATCATGCCGAACTTGCGTGCAATTGGTCTTTGACAGCGTAGCCCCCTTTATATCCCCTAAAATTTCAACTTCCTTTACGAGCGGGAAGGACTGAAAAGCTCGACATCATTGAGCTGGTTGATAGCGCAATCTCTCGTCACAGCAAGTACAAACAAAGAGCCAGCAACCAAAACCCAAAACTGCTCACAAGTCGAAAAAAAAAATGTGGTCGAAACCCCCCCCTTTTCCCCCCCTCAACAATTGAAACCCAGAACTGCTCGAAACCTCCCGAACAGAAGATGCCACCGAAACCACGCAGGGACCTTGAGGGCTCGAGGGATTGGGGAGATTTTTCATGCTCTCTGCCTACTCTCTTCTACTCTCTTCCACTCTCTCCCTCTCTCTCTCTCTCTCTCTCAGTTCCTTTGCTCCACCACCTCATGCATTTTGTTGTTGTTGTTTGCACGCAGCAGCTCCTTGCACCTCTGCTTTGTCTTGCACGTTTATGACTTTTTTTTCTCAGCATGACCGCTCAAGCTTCCGTCATGCATTCCCCCTCCCCCGTATTTAGGTCTTCGCCTGCTGTGGGCTGTCGCTGCTGCCGCACGAGTTAACCAAAATGTGCGACCGATGCTCGTATTAAGCAAATATTTTCTGTGTTCCGTTTTTGGGAAACTAACCAAACATTCACCCATTGTTCGGCACGTCCGAGAATTCGGCTAAAGCGAGTTTGTCTCAATGTGTGTCTACCGTAATCAAAAACTGGAGAATTGTCTGCAAAAGCAAATTACGGTTGAAAAAGGGGCTTCCCTTAGATAGTCTACACCCGGTACATAGTGTGCACCTGGCACCTAGTCTAAACGTAGAGAATTACCGTACACAGTACATCTTTTCAAATGCCTGTTTTATTAGCTCACAAAGAAGCTCGTATTACACATACGTCGTCATTAACATACTCCGTCATTTGCAAAATTGGCTACATCTAATCATAATGAGAAATCTAGAAAAAAAAAAAATTCTTGTATAGTCAGCACCTGTGGATAGTCCACACTTCGGTCACATTTCTACCTTTAAATACGTATACTAGTTTGTGGCCCCTAGTCCGGAAACTACGGCACTGGGAAAATGGCGAATCTGGATTAGGCTTCACCGCGTGCAAATGCCAGCCCAGTTGTAATAAGCTGCCAACAAAGCAGAGAGACCTCGGAGAAGCTGCTTTTAGAAACCTAGCAGGGTAATGTCGGTTTGCTGGGTCGGCAGTCCCGACGGGGAACGGGCCGAAGCTGGGAGCTCACCCGAGAGGATGCTGACGAAGCTGTTGTACACGGTGTCGAGGTGCAGCTTGTCCTTGTAACAGGCAAGGTGCTCGTGCAGCTTGCGGATGCTCCGCTCCGAGTAAGGCATCAGGCTCAGGCAGAAGGCCACATCGCACCACTGCCTCTCCAGGCTGGAAGGGGAAATGACGGCTGTAGTAGAGCGACGCCCCACGTTTGCCGACTAACAAGAAAAGGAATGTTGATTCGATACATGGCATTTCACCAAGTTCACCGAGTGCCACGGCACTGCACGTCGCTTAGCTAACCCGACAGACACCGGAGCTTGACAGCGACGTGGCGAAGGAAGCTTTTTGGCCAGCCAAGTACCGGCACTCCTTAAGAAACAAATTTATTTGATACCTACAACACCTACTGTAGCAGCCCGAGTCCTCACCCACCACCCCCTGCTGTCCGAAATTCATAAAAAAAAAGTGGGAAGGGCCATGTCTCGGTGGGCTAAGCACAAAAAGTTAAAATAAAAAAAAAAAATTAAAGAAAGAATGGTCATTTTTACAGCGGAGCTGTTAGGGGCTAGTTTTCCCAGGATCGTGTCCGGTACCAAACAAATGTCGACACCGGTGGTCGACAAAACACTCTGGTTGCCACCGTCGCTCATATATGGCGGTAGCTGTCCAGAGTTGTGTTGGCCGGTTGTCTGCTTGCCACCGTCGCTCATAGATCGCGGCAACCTTTTCAGCCTTGGCAACCAGACAACTGGTTGCTGCCGTCGCTCATAGGTGGCAGCAACATTTCTTCGGGAGAAGAAGAGCGGGAACAGAACGAGCGGCAGCGCGAATAAGTTTGCAACCGCCGCGAAGCCACTATCGCCTAAAGTTCCACTGCGTCAAGCGCTTCTAATTCCAATTCCAATAAAAAAAAAAAAAAAAAAGATTTGGGTTTTTAGTTTATTGCATTTTCTGCGCAGCCGTGCTAGATACATACAAAAAAAATTTCAGCCTTCCTTTCCACTCTGGTGAAGAAGGAACAGCAGCGGAGCTGTAGCTTCTGTTTTCGGCGGTGGCTTTCCAGGCGAGCAACCTGCTCTTCTTTCACAAGGAAATCTGAAGCGCTCGATGCAGGCAGAATTCTAAGTGGAGAGTCAAAAAGTCTTGGACGACCTCAAGGACAACTTCTAGGACGACCTCGAGGACGAAGTTTAGGGCGACGCCTAGAGAAATTCAGCATTTCCGCTCTGGTGAAAACCAGGGTGGAAAGGCTGGAAAGGTTGCCGCCATCTATGAGCGAGGCCGGCAAGATGATTGTCCGGTAGTTGCCGTCGCTCATAGATGGCGGTAGCCGTCTGGAGTTTTGTGTCGACATTTCTTTGCGGGGGACACAATCCTCAGGAAACTAGCCCTTAACAGCTCCGCTGTAAAAAAACGGCTCTTTTATCAGCTCTGCGCCGACTGCGCGTCTTTGGACGAATATATAGAATATTCGAGTGACCGAATTCTAGAAATTCGATTCGCGAATCGAATTATTCGGGAACTTGTTATTCAATTTGAATTCGTATATTCGAGTATTCGTACACCTCGAATTCCGAGGCATCGCCTTCACTTGCTCCGGCGGCGAGTCGAGGGGTGTGGGGGGGAGAAAGGGGTCGCCAAATTGGTTGTCGTTCTGTCTAATGCAAACGAGGAAAGTGTTCTGTGTTCCCCTAGTAAAGTATCTGACGTCACAAAAGGTTCCTCGCGTGCGCTCCTCAGAGCCAGCATCAGGCGTCGTCGATACTGAGCTAGTTGGTGATTCATGCTTCTAGATACACGAAGAAAGAGAGAGACACAAAGATACATGACGAGAGAGAAAAGAAGACAAACATTGCTGGAGTAGCAGCCATTTACAAAAGATCTTCCTGCACACCCACTAGTTTCACATCTCGAAACTCATGGGTGTAGAAAAAGAACAGGGTTATCTTCATTAAATGGTTGCGAGTCCAGTAGTTTCGAGCATCTTCCTACAGAAGAAGCAGGCACCTCGGCGAATTTGAGAAGCTTACGCAAAGCGTAGAGGAAACGAGGTAAGAATTGCCAGTAGATTGTTGCGCTAAAGATGCAATTAGAATCGCGCCCGATCATTTTATGACGTCACGGCTCGACCAACCAATAACATTTAGTGGCGGTGAGCAATGAGCAGCTGCATGTTTTTTGTTTCTTTCGCACTTAGTGGTGTTTTGAGGTCAGATGATGGTGATATGTGGTGATCATATCACGCCACGCGCGGGCGTGGTTGCCCGACGAACCTGGCCTAGCCTGCCAACCGGATATGTCCCCCCTTTTCCCGCGCGGGAGAATTCCCCTCGCCCGCGGACCGCGGTGACTGAGGAATGTGGGGAGCGGGGGAGAAGACGGGGAAAGGAGGTGAGGCCGAGGAGGAAGACCTGCCCGGGAACAGGCACTTGGAAATAAAAAGATCAGTTGAGTTTGGGACGCCTATGGTATCACTTCTCCCAGGTTACGTCCCAACATTGGTGACCCGCGACGCTCAATCGCACAATGAATGATCAACTCAGCTCCGACGTCCCGATGGTTGCCGCCGTCGACAACAAGTTGCCCCCATTTCGGACCGCGGACCCCGAGCTGTGGTTCCTCCAGGTGGAGTCACAGTTCGCCGCAAGGCGCATCACCGCGGACCTCACAAAGTACCACCACGTGGTGAGCAGCCTGCCGCCCGCAACGGCGAGCGAGATTCGCGACCCGCTGTTCTCCCCACCGGCGGAGGATGTGTACAGCACGCTGAAGCGGACGCTCATTCGCCGGGTATCGCCCTCGGAACCGCAGCGGTTGCAGCAACTTCTTTACGAATCTGATCCCGGGGAACGAACGCCCAGTCAACTGCTACGCCACATGCAACAACTGCTCGGCAGCACGGCGGCCGGTCTCGACAGTCTCCTGCTTCGGGAGATTTTCCTTCAACGGCTTCCATCAAACGTCCGCATGGTGCTCACCTCCACCGGAGAGAAGGACCTATCCAAGCTGGCCGAGCAAGCCGACGCACTTATGGCGGTTGCAATACCCTCTGTCGCGACCGTGCAAGCGGAACCAGCGCAGCCGGACCAACTTCACGAGCTCCGAGCGGAGATCTCGTGCCTCACCAGCACAGTGGCGGCCCTACGAGCATCTGGCGTGCATCCCCCAAACCAAAGTGCAAAGCCGAAACCACAGCAGAGCCAGAAGGTATGCTGGTATCACCGGAGGTACGGCAACGCCGCACGAAACTGCGTGCCTCCCTGCGAACACTCGGGAAACGGTCGGGGCCAGCACTGAGGGCGACCAGTGCCTCCACCTTGCCCGAAAGTCGCCCCTCAGTTTTCTTTCTGACCGACCGCTCCAAGGGCGTTCGTTTCCTCGTCGACACGGGCGCAGAGGTGAGCGTGGTCCCGGCGTCGGCCGCCGATCGGAAGCACCCGAGCGGATTCCCCCTACAAGCTGTCAACAGTGCAACAATTGCAACTTACGGGCACCGCTCGCTATCCCTGGACCTAGGCCTCCACAAGACGTTCCGCTGGGTGTTCATGGTCGCCGACGTCAAGTTCGCAATTCTGGGGGCGGATTTCCTTCGCCACTTTGGCCTCCTTGTCGATGTGCGAAACCGAAGACTCCAGGATCCCATCTCACAAGCGGCCGTGCAGGGCAAGCCAGCCCAACACTGATCGGACCGCCAGGGGCAGCACGTTTCACTGCCATCCTGAACGAGTTTCCTGATCTGATGCGCCAACCACAAGCGGACTCGGCAGTCAAACATGACATGCGACACCACATCGGCACGACAGGCCCACCGGTTCACACAAGGCCCTGCCGGCTGCCACCCGAAAAGTTACAAGTGGCCCGTCAGGTGTTCGACCATATGCTGGAGCTCGGAATTGTCCGACCTTCAGCCAGCCCCTGGGCATCCCTACTGTACATGGTGCCCAAGTCGACACCAGGAGATTGGCGACCCTGCGGGGATTACCACGCACTGAATCGGGCAACTGTACCTGACCGCTATCCAGTGCCACACATCCACGACATCACTACGAATCTGCACGGCGCATCAATCTTCTCCAAAGTGGACCTCGTGCGGGCGTATTATCAGATCCCCGTGGCCCCAAAGGACGTCCCAAAGACGGCCATCTCAACGCCATTCAGACTGTTTGAATTCCTTCGAATGCCGTTCAGCCTCCGCAACTCAGGTCAGACCTTTCAACGCTTCGGCGTCTTGCACGGCCTCGACTTCTGCCATGCCTACCTCGATGATCTGCTCATTGCGAGCAGCTCGCCAGAGGAACACGAGGAGCACCTGCGCACCGTGTTCCGGCGCCTTACAGAAAATGGATTCGTCGTGAATACCTCAAAGTGCGAGCTCGGAGTACACAAGCTGGCATTTCTTGGACACGTCATCTCAAGCTCCGGAATTCGACCACACCCACAGAAGGTCGAAACCATCAAAGAGTTCCCGCAGCCCAGCACGAGGCGCCAGCACCGCGAGTTTCTCGGACTGGTAAACTTCTATTGGCGTTTCGTTCCCCAGTGCGCGGCCATTCTCCATCCTCCGCACAGCTTGTTGTCTGGCCCCGGAAGTGCTGCGAGCGTGCTCAACTGGAACGACGAGGCGATGATGGCTTTTCGACTAATCAAGGACAGCCTGGCTGATGCCGCACTCCTGGCATACCCCCAACCGGGTATCCCACAGTGCGTCATGATCAGCGCCTCGGACACGGCCGTGGGTGCCGTCCTGCAGCAGCTAAACGGTGGAGTATGGCGGCCGACGAAGCGGCGCTATAGCACATTTGGACGCGAGCTGCTAGCCGCTTACGCCGCAATCCGGCATTTCTTGGAAGGCGTGGAATTCTTCGTCATGACCGACCACAAGCCCCTCACCTACGCGCTGCGTTCCGCCATCTCGGATGGCGGCGCTCACACAGCACGTGAGCTACGTCAGATGTCGTACATTTCTGAATTTACGACAGATATTCGCCACGTCAGGGGAGTCGACAACGCCGTCGCAGATGCACTCTCGCGCAGCCCAGTTAGCGCTCTCTGCTCCCTTGCCGGGATCGATCACGGAAAGCTGGCGGCGGCTCAGCGCGGTGATGAAGAATTAAACCGCCTACAAACGAAAACAACCTCACTGACACTGCAGTGGTTAACTCTCACGGCAGCCCAGGAGAAGGTGCGCTGCGACACCTCTACAGGTAGCCCCCGCCCATTTGTTCCCTCTGGTCTTCGCTGCGAGATCTTCGCATCACTGCGCAGGCTGTCCCAACCTGGAATTCAAGCAACCCAGAAGTTGGTCACTTCCCGTTTCAACTGGCCCGGCATCAACCGCGATGTGCGCCAGTGGACACGTGAGTGCCTTTCGTGTCAGCGTTCGAAGGTGCAGCGCCACATTGTGACACCTTTGGCAACCTTTCCAACATCAGACGCTCGATTCGACCACGTCCACGTCGACATTGTTGGCCCGCTACCACCTTGTCAAGGCCAGTCATACATCCTAACATGCATAGACCGCTTCACGCGTTGGGCAGAAGCCATTCCCGTACCAGACATGACCGCCGAGACCGTCTCTCGTAACTTCCTCCAACACTGGCTGTCTCGCTTTGGAGTGTCTTCCACCATCACCACGGACAGAGGCAGTCAGTTTGAGTCGGCCTTGTTTGCTGGTTTTACTCATCTCATCGGCGCCGCGCGTGTCAAGACCACAGCCTACCATCCAACGAGCAAGGGCATAGTGGAGAGATTCCATCGCCACCTGAAGGCAGCACTGATGGCAAACGAGGGACATTCCTGGGTGGAGGCACTGCCCCTAGTCCTTCTGGGCATCCACACCGCGGTGAAAGCTGACATTGGCTGCAGCACAGCCGAACTCGTGTACAAGACAACACTCCGCCTTCCCGGCGAGTACCGTATTTACTCGCAGAATGAACGCACTTTTTTTTCCGAAAAATCGATGCAAAGTTAGGGGGGGCGTTTATTACGCGAAGTAAAATTTTTGCATCCGTATTTACTCGCATAATGAACATAATGAACGGACCTTTCATCCTGAAAGATCGAAGTAACTTCTTATCTCTTTGCGCGCGGCGCCCGACCCCGTAACCAAACTAAGCTGTGCAAAAAAAAAAAAAAAAAAAAAAGAACTCCTTTTTTTTTTTTTTAGTTTTTTGTTTTTTTGTTTTCCCGCCTTTCGCAAGCTCTTTTGTCTGCTTAGGTGTTGCTTAGGCGAGGGCTCTCCGCTTATCTTTCTTATCTCCTTGCGCGCGGCGCGCGACACCCATAACCAAACTGCAATGTGCAAAAGAAAAAAAAGCTCTTTCTGTTGTTTTCAGTTCCCTGGTTTTTTTGTTTTTTTTACTTGCAGCCTTTGGCTAGTTGTTTCGTTTGCTTCTTTTCTGCTCCTCTTTCTTACCTCTTTGCGCGCAGCGCACGACCCCCCCCCCCCCCCCCCCCCCCCCCCCGTAGCCAAACTGCGCTGTGCAAAAAAAAAAAAAAAGTTTTTTTTTAGTTGTGTTTTTTTTTTTTTTTTCTTTTTGCCGCCTTTCGCAAGCTTTTTCGTTCGCTTAGAACGCTTCTCCGCTTGTCTTTCTTACCTCCTTGCGCGCGGCGGCGTGGGAATCCAAAATCCAGACTGCGCAGTGCAAAAAAAAAAAAAAAAAGAAAAAGCTTCTCTTCATGTTTTTTTTTTGCTTCCGTTAGATCTTTGCAAATTTTTTTTTTAACGCCTTTGGCAAGGCGTTTTGTTCGCCCACGCTGCCCATGCATTCGCGACCTCGCTGCACCAGGATAGAAAAGTGCGTTCATTTCGCGCGCGTGGGGGGAGGGGGTCAAAATTTTGAAGTCCCAGTTGGGGGTGCGTTTATTATGCGAGTGAAAAAAAAAAGTCGAAATTTTGAAAGCCGACTTGGGGGCGCGTTCATTACGCGAGTGCGTTCATTGTGCGAGTAAATACGGTACTTTGGCCCTAGTCAACCAGAAGCCCGCGTCGCCACCGGAGACTACGCGTCTCACCTAAGGGACCTCATGGCAAAACTCAGAGCGACCCCTCCCCGTGAGCCAACAGCACGAGCCGCACACGTGAGCGCCGACCTCACATCGTGCACGACGCTGTGCGGCGCCCTCTTCAGCCCCCGTACGATGGGCCATTTATGGTGCTGCGCTGCAACAACAAGATGATAACCATCGACAGGCGTGGCCGACGAGATGTCGTGTCAATGGACCGCATGAAACCGGCCCACATGGAACGCTCGGCTACCACAACGTCCACCCCCTTCGCGGCCGTACCTCCTGCAAAGCTGCCTTCGGTGCCACTTCCGCCAGCTAGCGCGAGAACCATGTGCAACAGCCGGCGTATCAGGGCCCCTGTGCGGCTCGACCTGTGATTCCTTCTTCCGCTCGCTCACTCACTCACTAAGGAGGGAGTATTGTGGTGATCATATCACGCCACGCGCGGGCGTGGCTGCCCGACGAACCTGGCCTAGCCTGCCAACCGGATATGTCCCCCCTTTTCCCGCCCGGGAGAATTCCCCTCGGCCGCGGTGACTGAGGAATGTGGGGAGCGGGGGAGAAGACGGGGAAAGGAGGTGAGGCCGAGGAGGAAGACCTGCCCGGGAACGGGCACTTGGAAATAAAAAGATCAGTTGAGTTTGGGATGCCTATGGTATCACTTCTCCCAGGCTGCGTCCCAACAGATATCTAGATTCTCCAGGAAAAACTAAGCCAGAAAAAAGCATTAACTCATTTTTTAAAACCATTTCAGCTTTCCTTGAAGGAGAGATGCTTTTTACTATATACAGTTAAACCTCGATGTAACGAAGTCGGTAAAATTCGCAATTTACTTCGTTACATTGAAATTTCGCTAAATCTAAATTTGGCTTTAACTTGCGAAAAAAAAATTCCGAAACATTTTACGGGTATGAAAACTCACCGAAAATGACATTTATTTAGGGGCAAAGTAGTCCGCGAGTTTTGCTTGCGCCTTGTCCAACAGTAGCAGCGGCGTCATACGGCGTTCGAGCGCCCAGAGCGCTTGCACGGCATCTTGCTGCCTATGCGACGCCATGTACCTCCTCGGTACATCCATTGCGTCGAGCACTTCCCGAGTGCTCGTGATCTCGGCAGTTTCTTCAGGATGGCGTCCAAAACGTTCGCTTTCTCATCCAAAGAAAGAACTTTACGTTTCCTTATATCAGCAAGCACGTGAGTGAACCGCCCAGTTGAATGAAAAATAAAGCTGTGTAGTTTAAGCGGTGCCAATGTTTCCAACCTACACAGCACTCTTGAGCGCACGGTTTACTTGCCCCCTTGTGCCCACAGTGTGCTTGCGCCTTTGCTTTACATCACGCTCGCAAGACGATAATCGGTCTTCTCGGCCTTCTCCTAGATGGCACTGCCCGTGCAATCGCGCGGTCGCGCCATCACGTCGCACGTCGCTCCCCCGGTGAAGTTGGCTCCCGTGCTACCCGCGGTACAGTGGACTATGATGATCAGTGCATGTCAGTGGTGATGCTGTTATGCCGTGTTAACTTTTGGCTCGGCATTTTCTGGCCAGCCCCGCAGAATCCGCTTTGCCGCATGCCTCGCCGGCGCTCCCGGCGCCGCATCCTCGGGCAGCCTAGGAACGTTAAAAGGCCTGTCCCCGTGAAGTAACCTATCAAGCGCTCGCGTGTGCGCATAATTTTTTTTTTTTAACCACAATTTTTTTGCGAAGTTGTTTTTTAGAGTTGATTTATATATTGCCTTCTATGGCAATGGCGCTTCGTTATATTGAAATAGCAGCAAAATAGACTTCGTTATATAGAGACTAAAAATACATCGGGTCTATGGGCAAGAAATTATGAAAAATAAAATACTTCGTTAAATCGAGGATTTCGTTACATTGAAGCTCGTTATATCGAGGTTCGACTGTAGTAGGATATGTGGTTTCTCAGTAGTACCTCACAAAACTGGATTATAGGGAGTATTCTCTGGCGGCCATAGCTGCGTGAACAACTGCCAAGTGCGTACTGATGGCGAGCTTCCACAGTTCTTTTGCAACGTGCATTCCACACCATCAAGATTGCCAGTCTTAGTAACCTGTCAATGTGAGCTCGTTCTGAGCATGCGCCTTAAACAGCAACCACAAATATGGCATCCACTGAATACTCCCTAGAGCTGAAATTTCGCATGCAGTCCTTCTATATGATTACCAACACACCCTTCAAATTTAATTCAGATTGAGTAAAAAGTTCAACCTTCCAGGTGGTGTCCCCCTTAAAGTGGAGCGACGGCATAATCGGTTCAACACACAAATAGACATGTCTCAATTAGTAAAAAAAATTAGGTCAAAATGATCCCTTGCAAAGTTAGTGAATTTTCGAAGTAGGTCTTCGCAGCCTTTTCAAGCTGAAATACTCCCCTGGCAACAATGAGAGGTGATGCCAAATGTTAGTATTTAGGTGGAAGAACTTGTTCTCAAAGCTTTACAAGGAGTTTGATGGTGTGAATTAAAAGCTACGGAAGCTTCATTCAGCTGAATGAAAGAAGACGCACAACCTACTGTTTCTTGGACCGCCCGCTTGACTCGAAAGTTATGTACAACGTGCGACATTACGCCACTGGAAAGTGCAAGGAAACTATGCTGGTTCTGATATCCCCCTCATTGGATGTTTTCCAAGACCTATTCAGAATTTGGAGATACGGTCGAAGCTCGTTATTTCGACTCCCGTTATTCCGATCATCGCGTTAATTCGATCCTCCCGTTTAGCACCGTCAGAAATGTACAGGCTTCAATAGGCAGAAAACCCCGGCATTTCGATCTGATAAATATCCCCAACCTGATAATTCGTCCCTGGAGCCAGCATCTTCGTAACCGGGAAATATTTTTTAAGCTAACACTATAAGTTTAAAGGTTAAAACGGCGCCTCAGAACACAACATGCGTCCCTATCCATATTGGCAAACAGCCGTTGCAGCGAGCCCGCGCCTGATTGCGACACCTCCACAGACGCGCGATGCCCATCGGTGCTCTTTCGCGCGCTCCACGAAAGAGCGCCCGCGCAGACAGGCGCCCTTTCGCCGGCGCCTCGTGCCGGAGAAGGGGCCGATTTGATTAGTCGAGATAAGACCCAGTCAGAGCGCATCGGCCCGATCACTTGGGGAGGCGCGCGGAAGGAGACGGGAGTAACGAGAGGGAAATGAGTGAGCGATGAAGTGAGAAAGAACGTCGGGAGGACGGAGAAGGACTGGAGAAAAATGAGCGAGCGATGAAGAGGGACAGTGCCGCCACACGGTTTCTGGTTTCTGTTCTTTGGAGTGCGCGGCGTTTAACGCTCATACCGGAAAATGTCGAAAGAAAAGCGAGGAAAGTACTCTTCGAATGATGTAAAAACAAAAGTTCACATACTCAACGAAGTTAGGGAGGGAAAATTGTCCAGAAAAGAAATTGCCAAAAAGTATGACCTCAAGAAAAGCACGCTTGCTACCTACATTAGGAATGAAGCAGCAATCGTGAAAGCTTTTGAAGAAGAGCAATTTGTGAATTCAAGAAAATGCCTTCACAGTGCAGTTCCTCCAGAACTCGAAGAAGCCGTTTACAAATGGGTGACAGAAGTAAGAACGCACAACCTTCCGATGACTGGAGACCCGATTCGCGCAAAGCCTCAACAGTTCAGCGAACGTTTCGGCATCGAGGGATTTCGTGCTTCTGAGGGATGGCTCGCAAGATTCAGGGAGAGGCACTCTCTTATTTTTAAGCACGTGTATGGCGAAAGAGCCGATGTGGATGAAGATTTGTGTGAAAACTGGAAGACGTCGGAGCTCGCATGTATTCTTGCGGAGTATGCGCCCGAGGACATATTCAATTGCGACGAAACGGCGTTGTTTTTCAAAGCTCTCCTTGACAAAACGATAATGTTCGAAGGGGATCCTTGCACTGGGAGAAAACGCAGTAAAGAGCGGGTGACCGTGCTCGTGGCAGCCAACATGACAGGCACGGAACGTCTGCCTCTTTTGGTGATCGGGAAATCCAAGACGCCACGATGCTTTCGGAACATCCCGCGGCTTCCAACAGACTACCGTTTCAACAAAACTGCGTGGATGACACGCGAGATCTTTCAAGATTGGCTTCAAAAATTGAACCGCCAGTTCACGTCCAAGGGGCGCAAGGTCGTGTTAGTAGCAGACAACTGCAGTGCGCACACAAAAATGCCGGAGCTGTCTATAGGGAGTTTTAGAATAGCGCATAATAAAGCTTTGCGTACGCAAAGAATAGCGTCGTCGCCACTGCGCATGCTCCGAACGCAAACCATGTTTTGCGATTTGCGTGCGCAATTTTAGCGTGCGCTATTCCTCGGAAATAGCGTGCGTACGCAAAGAGTCTTTGCGCTTCTCCAAGGAGGATTCGTGATGAGAAGTTGGCTTAAGCCAAGACGAGCAGAGTTAAAAAATGGCGGCTCCCAGGATTATGTCAGCGGCTGCTTTGGCGGCGTCGTAAGTGCGACGTCGGCGGCATCCTCGCGACTGCGATTTTCAATACGAAACGAAAGTGTACTCGGTTTGGCCACGATCACCGACACCGTGATGCTTGTGACGCGTGAACATTTCTCGGCGAAGGTACGATATGCGAAGGTCAGTACACGATACCTCTCTTGCCAAGGCGACGCCAGCGGACGCGACCGGTCAACCGCTCGCGTCGCATTCTCATCTTTAAGCAAATGTAAAATGTTACTCTGAACCAAAAAAGTTACAGCATTTCGTGTGAGAAATAAAAATTGTGACTGTATATTGGTGGCGTCGCAGGCGTGAGATGCTTGGGCTTTTGCGTCGCGACGGAGAAACGCTATTCTAAAACTCTCTCGCGTCGTGTGCGGTGATACAAGCGCTAAATTTAGCGCTAGCGTTCGCTAAAATTGCGTACGTTATTCTAAAACTTCCTTATGATCCGCCTGATTTTCCTTCCACCTGCAACCACCTCACTCTTGCAACCAATGGATCAAGGAATAATCAAACACCTGAAAGGCCTGTACCGCAAGAATATTGCTTTGTCTGGACCAGGGTAAGCGCTATGAAGTCACTCTGTTGGTGGCGATTCATATGCTTGTTAAAGCTTGGACGGACATGCCAAGCCAGATCATCGCGAACTGCTTTCGTCACTGTGGTTTCTCGTGTGATGGAAATACCGCGAGTTTGACGGCTGCATCGGCTACTACGTCTACATCGGCAACTGCATCGGCTACTACATCGGCAACTGCATCGGCTACAACATCGGCAACCACAATTGAAGATGAAAACTTTGACGAAGAGTGCAGTGTTCTAATGTCCGCTCTACCCGAAAACGTTAGTTTCGATGATTACGTTGCGATAGATGATGGAGCGCTTGTGTGGAGTCAATTGACTGACGACGAAATCATAGCATCGGTTCAGCTTCCCGAGAGTCAGGAGAACGACAGCTGCGAGAGTGACGCTGAAGAGCCGCCGCCACGCTCATCTCCTGCCGAAGCATCCGCTGCGCTCGATGTACTTGCGAACTTCGCAACGTTTGCAGACACCGACGGGATGATGTGGTCGCACATTGAGGATATGCGGAAATTTGTTTTTGCGAAGCGTCTGACCGGAATGCGGCAGCAGAAAATATCGGCGTTTTTTTCGAAATAAAACTCCGTCGTCACGGTTGGCTTTTCGCCGCTTCTCGTGGCGAAAAGCCAACCGTACGTCGTTACTCGTTTTCGATCGGTATTTGATAATTCGACTCTTCGATAATTCAATCTATTTTCGAGGAACCGTCAGAGTCGAATTAACGAGCTTCGACTGTACTAGGCAGCAAGCTGGGAAGAGCCCAGGCATTCCAAAAACGTAGTAAGTCTGGGTGGTCAAAAAAAAAGTCGTCCCTTTGCTATACCAGCGTGGCCAAGGCAATGATAACGCAGAACGTGATGTGTTAGTGTAAGGAAACTATGTACACATGTGGAGACTGAAGGGTGCAAAGTAGGGGTGTGCGAATACCGAATAGCAGCTTTCAAATCGAATACCGAATCGAATCAAGAAAAAAAAAAAAACGAATATCGAATCGAATATTGAATAGTGATTTTATTCGTAGGAATTTTTCAAAGTGTGCTGCGAATGCGATTATTATATGTGCAGAGTATGCGCCTGGTGCAGAATATACGTCTTGTACAAAAAAAAAAAGCCAAAATGTAAAAAAGTTTTGGTGAAAAAAAAAAAAGCAGTTGCTGTTGAACGTTGGGCACTAAAGATCCAATTTTATGGTGCAAACATAATCTATCTACCCTAAACGTCACAAAAAAAAAAAAAAAAATTTACAGCCACGCGCGCCTTTTTTTCTTTTTAAAAACACAACCTAACACCGCAACTTTTTTTTTTTTAATGTTTGTATATCTCAGAAAAGGGGCATTTTGCGATAGTTGGTCTCCAATTTAAGGAAAAAAAATGGCCCTTAGGATTTGATTTCACATAAATAAATAGAAAGGTGTTAAATCTGAGTAAACAGCAACGAGGTAAACTGGCTTAAACTATATAATCTAAAGTAAGAAAAAAAATGTTGTTAGGTGGCGCAAGTCACCGTTCAACTGCCGCTACGCATCCATTTTTCCGTTTATCTACCCTGTTTTAAAGAGCCTTGATTTAAAAGAGGGAGCAACCGAAACTGAAACCACAGAGACGGCTCCATCGCAGATTGATCATGAATGCGCATGCGTTGTTTCTAGGGATGCCGCAAACGTTTTTCGAAAAGAAAGTTCGATGATCGAATCAAGCGTTTCGAAAGATTTCGAATTTTCGAACTTTCCATATCAAGAATTTCGACGGAAGTCGAATTTTCGAACTTGCTAAAGTAAGAAGTTCGACGCTTTCCGAAATTTCGAACTTATTACGCTGCGAAATTCGATTCTTGTCGAACTTTTGAACTTGATAGACTAAAAAATGTGATGATTTTCGAACTTTCGAATTTCTTGCACTAAAAAGTTCGAAGTTTTTCAAACTTTCGAACTTCCTACGCTAAGAAATTCGATAACTTTCGAACTTTCGAACTTGTTAATCTAAAGAATTCGAAAATTGTCGAACTTCCGATTTCTGAAAAGTCAAAAGTTCGACGAACTTCGAACTTTTAGGGTAAAAGTTCGAAGTCCGTCGAACTTCGAAAGACGGGCGGGCGGTTTCATTTGGTTTCAAGCTGTGAGGTACATTCGTAATTTTTTTTCTCGCATTTTTACATGTGGCGCTGCATTACTTGTGAAAGACAATGCCGTTTATTTCAATCGTCTGGCATGCTTGGTTTTAAAGAAATAGATTCCCGAAGGAGCAAGGAAGGACGACGGATTTTTGACAATTGTCATTTGTGCCATATTTGAAGCGCGCTATAGCCGAAGATATTTATGGTAGAGATGTTAAACTTTTTAAGAATGATCTATGTATAGCCTAGGTAAGTGTAGTCTTAAGATATGATAACTATTCTCCAAGACGAGTTTCGAAGAAATATCCAAACATGTATCTATGGGCAATTATGCCCTAAACTTGGTATTTTTTTTTCGTCGAAATTGTTTGAGGTATCACATTTAAATTAACACCACGGACAGTACATATCATTAACATCTGCAGAATACAAATTAATGTATATATTGTTATTTTCATGTTGAGGAATAAATTAACTCGGGGAAAAAGATTTCTAATATTGTGCAAACTCGGCACGTCATAAATATATATATATATATATTTTTATTTTTGTTATTTTTTCATCTCACGTTTTTGGGACATGTTTCTTTTAGCCTGTACACATTTTGGTAGAAGAAACTCGTTTCGTAGTTCTGGGCCTGTGAATATGCGAGAATACAACACTTCCGGTGGATTCTTGAGTTTCTTTTTTTCTCCAGCTTTTTATTTTTTGCATTTATTGTTATGTTTATTTATTTAATATTTCTTACCAATGGCACAGTCATTTAGGTCGAAAAGACATAGCTTTGAACTTCCGAACCACCGAGCATGTGATGAGTAGCGCCTTCTGACAACGCGTTTCTAACAATGACCATCTACGCGACCTTCTATGCAGTGAAGAGCGACAGTAGCTATACAAATGCATAAATAATTTCAGATTAAAATAAGCTCGACCATGCCTTCTTTCCCCGTATTGTTTTCTTTAACAGTCCGAAATATTTTTGGGGGTGGGGGGGGGGGGGGGGAGAGAGGGAGAGAAAGAGGCTGGAGCCCTCCCCCCCTTCCCCCTTCCCCCCGTTGTTCCTCTTCCGACGCTACTGGTGTGGTAGAACGCACCTCGACCTCAAGTTGTGTCAGCTTCTGTGCTTTTTGCTCGGCGTTTCTTCCGTCTCGGAAAATAAACCTCCAAAGCAATCACAAACTAAAGAATTGTCAAGGTGCAGCCGAGCTGGTGTATGTTGATCATGATGCAAACTCCCTTGCAGGCGAGCTGGTGTATGTTGATCATGATGCAAAAGCCCGAGACTGGGAACGAAATTCGAAAGAAATAGTGTAAGAAGAAAGAGAAAAGGGGACAGGACAACGTCTCAAACTCAGCTAAGTTGAGTTTGAGACGCTGTCCTGAGCCGAGTTTTCAGCTGGGTTGAGTTTGAGACGTTGTCGTGAGCTGAGTTTAAGACATTGTCCTGTCCCCTTTTTTCTGTCTGCTTACAATTTTTTTTTTTTTTTTCAAATTTCATTTAAGGTACAGTTGAACCTCGATGTAACGAAGTCGGTAAAATTCGCAATTTACTTCGTTACATTGAAATTTCGCTAAATCGAAATTTGGCTTTAGCATGCAAAAAAAATTCCGAAACATTTTACGGGTATGAAAACTCACCGAAAATGACATTTATTTAGGGGCGAAGTAGTCCGCGAGTTTTGCTTGCGCCTTGTCCGACAGTAGCAGCGGCGTCATACGGCGTTCGAGCGCCCAGAGCGCTTGCACGGCATTCTGCTGCCCATGCGACGCCGTGTACCTCCTCAGTACGTCCATTGCGTCGAGCACTTCCCGAGTGCTCGTGATCTCGGCAGTTTCTTCAGGATGGCGTCCAAAACGTTTGCTTTCTCGTCCAAAGAAAGAACTTTACGTTTCCTTATGGCAGCAAGCACGTGAGTGAACCGCCCGGTTAAAAAATAAAGCTGTTTAGTTTAGGCGGTGCCAATGTTTCCAACCTACACAGCACTCTTGACCGCACAGTTTACTTGCCCCCTTGCGCCCACAGTGTGCTTGCGCCTTTGCTTTACATCACGCTCGCAAGACGATAATCGGTCTTTTCGGTCTTCTCCTAGATAGCACTGCCCGTGCGGTCGCGCTAGGTCGCGCGGTCGCGCCCCCGCTGAAGGTCGCGCGGTCGCGCCATCACGTCGCTCCCCCGCTGAAGTTGGCTCCCGCGGTACAGTGGAGTGGACTATGGTGATCAGTGAATGTTAGTGGTGATGCTGTTATGCCGTGTTAACTTTTTGCTCGGCACTTTCTGGCCAGCCTCGCGGAATCCGCTTTGCCGCATGCCTCGCCGGCGCTACCGGCGCCGCATCCTCGGGCAGCCTAGGAACGTTGGAAGGCCTGTCCCCGTGAAGTAACCTATCAAGCGCTCGCGTTTGAGCATAAATTTTTTTTTAACCACAATTTTTTTGCGAAGTTGTTTTTTAGAGTTGATTTATTTATTGCCTTCTATGGCCATGGCGCTTCGTTATATTGAAATAGCAGCAAAATAGACTTCGTTATATAGGGACTAAAAATACATGGGGTCTATGGGCAAGAAATTATGAAAAATAAAATACTTCGTTAAATCGAGGATTTCGTTACATTGAAGTTCGTTATATCGAGGTTCGACTGTATTAGGATTTTGAATCATGTAAAAACTAAACTTACTATATGCCAGCATCACTCGGGCGGCGTTCAAGCGGATTAGTACCAGCGTGCGGGGGGGGGGGGGGGTGGCAGGTGGCGGGTGGCGGGGTGGCAGGGAGGCAGCTTGCCAGATCACTTTAAGGTTTTTCTGAGCCTCAACCACTTGCCTGCCCCTGGCCGTTTCGAACTGGATGAGTATCGTTAAACAGTGCGTTCGTGTGATCACTACTGCGTGATGCACGTTAACCCCCCCCCCCCCCCCCCCCCCCGGGCTGGCCGTCACAATTACTGATCTGCACATGTCACTCTGCACTGGCAAATAATCCAGCACATCCGGGGCACTCGTCGTCCCCTTTAATTGCCTGACCAACTTCACGCAGTCTAAATATAACACTCGAACATTTCTAAACCTGATTTCGTGAAAACCAGTGAGGCGTGAAAACGTTAAGCGCTGTTCACACTCTTGGGACCGAGTAAAACCGAGAGACCAGACCGGCTTTTAGGCCTTTGGCGACTTCTTAGGATTGGATGCGCGCGCTGCAGCGGAGCTGGTTCTAAGAGATCGCAAGAGGCTTAAAAACCGGTCTGGTCTCTCTCGGTCTTACCAGGTCGCAAGAGTGTGAACGGGCCTTTATTTGAAACTGAAACTGTGGCGGAACATGAAAACCGGACTTCGAACTTTGCTCACTTGGACTTGAAAGAAATCCGAAACCTAAGTTGTTTTTTTTCGTTTTTTTTTTCGAATTTAGCGCTAAAAAGTTTAAACCTTCGAACGTTTCAAACTTTATGTAGAAAGAAATTCGAAATCTTCGAATTTATCGAACTTTAAGTTCATAAGAATTTGAAACGTTCGAACTTTTCGAATTTCAGATCCAAAGAAATTCGAAACATTTGAATCTCTCGATTTTCAAGTTAGGGAAAGTTCGAAATCTTCGGATTTCTCGAACCTCAAGTAAAAAAATATTCGAAATAATCGAACCCGAACTTTTAGAAACCGTGAAAGCTTCGAACTTTTCGATTTCGAAACCCCACGATTTTTGAAAGTTGCGAATTTTTCTATTCGAATCTCCGTACGGTCGAAAATATCGAAATCTTTCGAATTCGATTCGGTTCGAAAATATCGAAACCTTTCGAAATCGAACCTCGGGTGGTTCGCGGCATCCCTAGTTGTGTTGTCGCGTGGAAAAAAGGCGAACAAACAGAAGAGCGACGACGCCTGCCCTGCCTGCCCGAACCCGACCGACGCTTTCGTCTTTTCGGCGCCTTTTCGCAGTTCGTAATTCAAACGCGGCTATCGAGCTGTTGGAAACCCTCCCAAATCTAGGCACACTATTTTTCCATTCCGTTTCTTCCGCGCCAAGCCTAATTCTTTTCACGAGTAAAGCCCCTCGTTTCAAATTGAAGCGCCGATGTAAAACACACTTGCCGCACTCGCAGAAATCGGCTACTGCACCACTGCACGATCACAGAAAGAAAACCAACGTTACCACGTCGGCGAAACCAACCGAGTTGTCGTTCCGATTCGGAATCCGAATCAGAATTTGCGGTTCCAAAAGAAAGACAACGATAACTCGGTTGGTTTCGCTGGCGTGGTAACGTTGGTTTTCTTTCTGTGATTGTGCAGTGGGGCAGTAGCCGATTTCTGCGAGTGCGGCAAGTGTGTTTTACATCGGCGCTTCAATTTGAAACGAGGAGTTTTACTCGTGCAAAGAATTAGGCTTGGCGCGGAATTCCGGCTTCCCAACAATTCCTCTCTGGAAGCGGCGCAAGCGGGATGTTTCAGTTGTGATTCAAGGGTAGATTGTGTCATGATCGTGAGTAAATCTTCGTGCTATAAAGTTTGTGGCGTTCGTTACTTTTTTGTTTTCTAACCTGTGCGTTAAAGATTTTTTTGGAATGGTCGGACCAAGAGGTGTTTCTCGCATGGTCTGTCTAACATCACGGCGCTTACATCGGGAGAAAAAACTGCTTTTTTGTTTGCTCCGCGCCCACCGCACGTCTTTGGCCGAATATATCGAATATTCGAGTAACCGAATACTAGGAATTCGATTCGCGAATCGAATTATTCGGGAACTTTCTATTCGATTCGAGTTCGTATATTCGAGTATTTGCACACCCCTAGTGCAAAGCAGCCCTCCAGTGAAAGGCAAGCGCTTCAGCTCTCTGTGGATGTCTCAGTTGTGGGTGCCATCTGCTGCAGTTGCAACGTAAATGCGACTTTCTCAGAGCCTCTTGGAGTTCGAGACGCAGTAGACGACGGAGCGTGCAGAAAACACTCCAACGGTTGGAACGCAGCAGCGCTGAGCAGAGCCCTGGCATAGACTCGCAGCGAAAGAGAACCACCCTTGCAACTACCTCAGTCTGTTGCGGCAAAGCAGTCTGCTTTCTTTTTACTCTGTTTTCTAGTCACTTTTTTCTATGCTCTTTCTCTGGGGAAGCCAGAAGCGCGCTCGTTTCACGGAGCGGTGCGCTGCCATATGTCTGAATACATAGTGTTTTACTCCTACTGGAAGTGGCACGGAGGCACTCGAGGAAGATGTTCGGCAGGCACTGGTGCCAGATCCGTGAGTAGGCGAGCGCTGTGTCAGCGTTTGACTGGCGGTCGGCCCATCGATTTCCGGTGCCAGCGCCTAACTGGATATGGTTAGGTACCAGCCATATAATATATATGTGTTCAAAACCCAGGGAGCAGCGGTTAAATGCGGCTGCTAAGGGAAAGCAGCTCTGGAAATAAACTGGTCCAGAGGTCTGATCTTGGTCACCGCAAAACTGAGATTTAATAGGCCTTTTGCGAGCAAAGAATGTGGTTCATCTGTTACGAAGCATCATTCGCAGATAGAAATAAAACAAGAAAACACCACACATCATCTACCAGCAGAACGGAAAAAATGTTGATTGTCTGCCCTGAACCGAGCGTCGCAGTGAAGCAAGACCGAAGGCAGGCTGAAACTGTGATCATCTGCTATTTCACGTTGGAAGCCATCGCTTCTTTTGCAAACCTCAAGTCACCCTGCTGCCGTACACGAGCCGACATTGACCGGTGAACGAAAGAGTACTGAGAACAAGCACATCTGAGGCCGCAAGGCCTTTCCTGCTACCTGCAAGTTGATGAGACATTCTCATCGAAATATTGCCCGATTGAACAGGTCAAAAATTTCTCATTGGCCGATTACGCGCGCCCAGTGGGGAGCTGCGATGCCACGCCCAATTAGCAGCCAAGGACGCACGCTCTCACTCGACCGAAATCAGACACTGAGGAAAATTATACTCACTCCACTGTGAGAAACCTCAGGCACAGCTTGTCCACAAAACCCTCCAGCTGCCGGTCCTTGTCGATGCAGGCAAACAGCAGTCTGAAGAAGAGAAGCGACAGAAAGCACTTGAGGCCTGCAACACATCAGGCAGGTTGCAAGGCCCCGACCTTGAAGACGATGCCTTTCCCGACTTCGAAGTCTCGCGGATTGTGGCATGCCTTCTGTTGCGAACCACACACTGGCTAGCCCGTCCACGGAGTAATGAAATGCCGACAGGCGGTTTATGCATACATACTACTGCAATGTCTCGAAAAACGGTCTGCACCGAATAATTGTACAGAAAAGTCGGTATTGTTCAGGGCTGTTCCTGAGTTCACAACAGTCTCTAAACACCAAGCTCTAAAGCTTGAGAAAGCGTTAGAGATAACAGGTGTGGGGAAAAGATGGAATGCATCCTGTGTGACCCACTGCATGTGTGTACAACAAAAATGCTAGTTTCATGGCATCTACGGTTCAAAATCCACTCGGATAAATATCAGATTTCTGAAACGCTTTCTCGCCACACAAATTGGCCATCCACCGTATTATATTCATAATTTCTGGATGCTACTGAAAATCAAAAATATTTTGTGTACGAGAAGCATTCTCAAAACCCACACTTCTCAAGATTCACGAAATACTAAGCCCACAAAAATAAAACCTTTTACAGCATATCGGAGGCCCTCTAACAATTGAATGTATATGTACCCATATCTAACAGTTATAGGACACCGTTTGACTCCAATTCAAAGGAAAAGGATAGGCTGTTGCCTGTTGCATGTTCCTATAATTTCACGCAAGCTCTGCAATCAATCTATAAACCCTCAAAAATGAACAAAGAGTGAGACATAAAACGTTTCAGGCTCGCTCCAGACGGGGCAATTTCGCCCAGCAACTTGACATCGCAACACCAGCAACACGGGCCATCCGCATTCACACGCAGCAACCGAATTCCTACGACTTGCCATCATCATCGTGAAATTTGATTTTTCTCTCACTATTTAGACGCACAGTTACATGCTATAAACATGTTTTTGTATCCTTAAATTGCATTAAAAATACTAACTAATCTTGCTGAAACTGTTTATTTCCAGAAACGATCCATTTCAAACAAGAGCCAAGTCTTTAGTTGTCATCATCACCACCACAGGGGTGTCACGTGAAAATATTGCATTCCTGACTGGCTGCTGCCGCTTTGAACGTCTCCGAGTTGTCCGAGCTGCTCGTCCGTTCGGAGACGAACCCGATCACAGCAATTTGTGTCGATCTAGAGAAAGCTAGGAAACAACCCGCCAACAACCCCGAAATTGCTGAAAAAGTTGCCCCGTCTTAAGGGACGAAGTGGGGATCGACAGAAACTTTTTTGATTTTCAATAGATTCTAATAAAATTTGGCACATATGTTGGTAATGCCTGTATGGTGATACAAACAAAATACCACTTTCTTATCTAAGTTACTTTTTGATTTATCAAACTTTTCTGCTTTGGTCTTTGTGGAGAGCCTGCAGAATTAAAAAAATACAATAGAAGGGTGGTTGTACAACGACAATATTCCCAAATGTATCCTACAAAACATGACATTCTTGAAATTTTTTTATTTTTGTCATAATTATTTTTAATTTTAATTTTTGTCACCTGGTTCGGACAGGAACAAAGGACATGCAGACAAAGAAGCCCCTCATAAATTGAAAAATAAAATAATCTAAAAAAATAAGAATGTCATGAGCTGTAGAACAGTTCAAAGAGTATAATGAAACAAACGGAACAAAAATGCTCAAAGCGGTAGCCAAGATATCAGCTCCACGAGCTGAGCGGAAAGCAAAAAGTAAAGTTCTGAGGAAACGGTCTCTAAAGTTCTAGGTTCTGCTTCGCACCTTAGAAGCCACCAGGGTTGTAGTTTTCCACGTCCTTTTCAGCACGGCCCCTCTTTGGCTTCTGGCCTTTTGCTTGAAGAGCTTTTGAAGCTTTCTTTTTCCGCGAGGCGTCCTTCTCCGCTGCCCTACGAAGGGCGAGTCCTCCAGGTCGGATGCCGAGGGAAGAACTAAACTCCGTGTAGGCACGATAGCTGCCACAGTTGAACTTGCAGATTGCCTCGCTGACGGCAGTCTCTGCTGCAATCAGGGAGGCGTGCTCATCTTTTGGAAGCACCGACCAGATTACCGAGTGAAGACTCTCTGCTGCATTTTGCGTCTTCTTTCCCTTGCACCGGTCAAGGAGCTGAGGCTCGGAGAGGCGCTGGTACACCGGCAGGAGGGCAGTGGCAACATGGCTCGCCAGCTTGTACTTGTGAGCTGGCTGAGGCTCGCCTTGAGCTTCTGCCGCTCGATGTCTGCACCAGCTCATGGGTCCAGGTGGACAAAGATGATGATGTGGTTCTTCATCTGTCGAAGTTATGTGGTAGAAAGTTGCCATCACCGCTCGCTGCATCTCATCGACGTCAGGGTGGCTTCGTAAAGCCATGCCGTAGTAGCTGGTGAGCCTTTTGATCAGCTCCTGTGTCAGGCCACCTCTTCCGCCGAGGGGTTGTCCTTTCTTGCCCTTGGTAATGAGGGCACGCAGAGCGGATCCCATCCTCTTCTGCACGTGGTTTATGCAGTCTTCCTTTTGAAATGGAATAAACCCGTAGGTCGCATCCTCGCTGAGGGCCAGAAAAGTGCGGCTGTCACCGTCGCATACAATGTTGGTGTAGCGCAAGTCGTTCTTGGCTAGGGAACGTCCAAAGAGCAACAGGGCCGCCTCAACTTCCATCCTGCCCGACTTCACTTCAGTGTTTCTTTGACACTTGTGCGACTGCACCCACTGGCTGTAGCCCTCAGCATCTGGCTTTGGGCCCACTGCGCACCCGTGGCAAAGGTTGGAAAGAACGACAGAGTCCAACACTAACCCCGTGTAATACTCAATCACGGTACCCACACCAATGTGGGATGTGTGACCGCGTGTCATCCACGTACCGTCGTATACCACAGTCACATTCTTTGTGAAGGTTGGGTCCATTTCTTCGTACACTTTGCGCACAGCATTTACGGCACCAGTGCATACACCTGCTGCAGCTGTATCTGCGGCAGGGCTGAACTTGGACTTGAGGTGCCCCTGGAATGTTTTGTGGTGCATTCCCCGATGTGACACGTTCATAACAGACCAAAAGTCTGTCAGTGTAGTTGCACCCTTGCCAACACTCTTCATGGCCTGCATTGACCTCAAGTTCACCTCGAAGGCCCTGCTGTCTTCTTGTCGCGGTGATGACCAATGGTCAGTGACAACGCCACACGCAGAACAAGTTAGGAGCATCTTCACCGCCAAACCAAGCCTTGTTCCCTGCACGACGGTGACTCCCGGCTTGAAGCACTTCGGGCATGGTGTCTCGCTGAGGAGCGCGTTCAGTGCCGCGACCTGAACCACCAAATACTCATCAGATGGCTCCGCACTCGTGGGTTTCTGGCCTTCGCCGGTCAGATTCATTTTCCTATCAGTTGCCGACACTGAACTCAATGACTCGCGGACCGCAGCAGCGCACTCGCGGGACTCTTCCGTCGAAACAAAGTTCGGTTGTAAATGCGCCTGAACGGTGCGATCGGTGCTCGTGGAGGCCATGTCTTCGACGCCAGTAACAGGACGCGAAGTGCTAGGTCGTGCATTCAAGTCGTCTGCAGCAAACTGCGCTTCAATGAGACGCGCACTTTCGAGACTCGGCGGCGGGAGGGAAGTTTTCTTACTTTTCTTGGCCATTGGGGATTTCCGCTTGCGATTTCCGAAGCGATGCGTCGTCCCGTGCTTCTTTTTGAAGGATCGTCGATCCATGATCGCGCAAAAAAGTCGGAGCGGGAGCAAGAAAACAGCGTAACCCGAAACAAAGAAGAGCACCTTCGGCGAGCAAGCGAGCAGGCGAAAGCGGCGTTGGAGCAGACGACGCTCCCCCAGATACCGGCCTCGCCGGCGCTGTTGCTAGGGGCAACCACTCCGCCGGCCAATGATGGAGCGCGCCCGACCCGCGCAGCAGAGAAGGCCAATCGGAGGCCGCCGTTTCCAACCGGGAGGCTTCCGAAGTTTTGTTTTTTATGTGCTTAGTTCGCATTTGAGGAGACGGTAGACGCGGGAAATAGGAAGATGACGAAATGCGCTTTCCATAGATACCAAGATGGCCGCGCTTCGTAGCGCAGTCGCGGAGAAACGGGGGTTTGAAAAACGTGGATTTTTCACGGATTGGAAGCAATATTTCGCTACCTTACCTCATATAAGTGATTATTTAGAGCACTTAGAGATAGTTTTCAACAAAAAAAACTTTGAGAGGGCAAAGAGGAAGACCCATAGACGTGAAATAGTCGACTTTGTAAAAATCAACTTTTTTGACATTTTTTGTGAGTTGATCCCCGCGTCCTCCCTTAAGTGGGCCTTACTGAACAAAGAAACTAAAGGTCACAGTTTGCGAGGATAAAACCCAAAATAGCTCTATCTACTCAAAATTATGCCAGAACACCACCACTGTAACCATCACTAAAAAATTTTGGTCGTTCAAAACATTTCATGAGTTGAGGGTATGATTGCTAATAAAGTAAACTTTCCTTAGTTCGACTTTGGTTAATTCGATTTTTCGTCTAATTTGATCATGTTCAATAATTCCTCCAAGCATGCATACATTTCTATGGGAGAAAAAGTTTGACAGTTCAAACTGGGGAAGACTCCGCATAGAATAATTCGTCCGGAGCGAATGTGCGCAGGCACACATTGCACGGCACCATGACAGAATAACCACCAACGTGTGACGAAATGCGGGCTCTTTACTGCGAAGCCGAACGTGTGCAAATATGCGCCTGCTCCTGTATGCCGTTGAGATGGACCGCAGCTAATGACACGAGCCAGCGCAACCAATCTGGCGTAGAGCAGCGCGGAGAACATAGCACGTGGTCGGGCGCGGAGACAGCGCTCTCTTAAAGCGCTTTTCTGTAGCATTGTGTGCGGTCCATCTTGCGTGCCGGAAAGCGTGAGTTCTCTTTTCTTTTTTTTTTTGTTATTTTTTTTTAGTCGCCAACAGTCTGGCCGCCCGGCGCCGAAGTCGGCTCGTAAAGCTTTCTCAGCGCGTGCTCTCAAAGCGCCTTTCTGTAGCATCGTGTGCAGTCCATCTTGCGGGTTCTCGTTTCCCTTTTATGGTTGTTATTTTACTCTGTCACCGACGGTCTGGCTGCCCGGCGCCAAAGTCGGCTCTCAAAACAAAACTTACTTTTTCCATTTTATTTATTTATTTTTTTTTTTTTTTTTGTAGTTCGCGATTTTTTGGGGGCATGATGTTTAGTTACGCTGTTCTCCGGAGCATGCTTTTGGACACGCGTTTTAAAGGGACACTGACAGGGTATTTATGCTCGCCGAGGTTTTTAGTTGTACATGAAATATGAGAACCCAACTACCCAGAACACAATTTGCGGCTCGAAATTCGGTTTCTTCCCGCCCGAAAACCGCTGATCAAGAACCGGCCGGTTCGAGTTTCGCCGACTCTCTTTTTCGTGGTCACAAGCTGTTTTCTAAGGTTTTGACGCGACCACCAAATTTAATCAAAGTCGTTGGTGACTGAAGGCACACACTCAATATTAAAAACAGAAAAAATATGAAAACAACTTTTTGTGGCTTCTTAAAAGCTGCAAATACGTTGACTGAAAAAAAAAAAAAGTTGCACAGAGAACCGGAAGCATTCTGTGCGTGCGTTGTTTTGCGTATCGTGGGACTTGCGGGGACGGTGATAGCAGCGGACGGCGGGCGTGGGACCTCTACTTCAGGACTGTCGTTCGCGGTACCGATGAATTCTGTCTGCCTTTAAAAGAGAAATTTGGGACCGATCAAAAGAATTGGTATTCATCTCGTACGACACGCCTTACCACCCAGGGGCGGATCCAGAACTCCGTTTTGGTGGGGTGGGGGAGGGGGGGGGGGGGGAGGGGGCGCGGGAAATATTTTTGTGTATGTGTGTGTGTGCGGGGGAATCTAGAGTAGGATGAACAAGACTCCGGTTGCGCTTTTTGTTTTAGCCGCCGCAGAACCACACTGCGCCGACGGCACCTAGATGTGCGCCGCTGCGCCAACTTCTTGGCTCCAAGCCATGCTTTGAAATTGACGCCCCGGACATCAGTCTCGGTTGAAGCAACGGAGTGGTTCTCCAAGCTCAGAGTACAAGTGTGCCTGCTAGGGTGCAACCTACCCTATTTTGAACCCTCGTCCTTGAGTACCCAGCCTTCTACCACCTGGCAGGTCGATAGTCAGTTTTATTTTGGGAGGAGGGGGATCAAGAAGCGAGCGGCAGAATACCTTAAAGCAAAGTTTAAAGCTCACGACACTCACATGATTGCTACATTTCTTTGGCCCCAGTTTCGTCAGCTTTGCATGCTTTCTGGTAGTGATCGCTATAAAGTCCTCGAGAACGTCGAGCAGCGATTGAAATCAAATTCGGCTTGCGTGAACCAAGATTCAGAGTTTCCAGGACCCCAAGAAACGAAGCGAGCAAAGACGACGTTGGACAAGTTTCTTGAGTGGAAAGATGTGCAACAATCAACTTCAAGTGCTGAAGGATCTGACAAACTTCAGCAATATTTGAAAGCAGACTTTCTAAACATCAGTGAGAGCAAACTTCTGCCCTTTTGGAAGTGCCATGAGAGTGAGTTTCCAGGACTATCTCGACTCGCCAAGCAGCTACTTTGTGTGCCCACCACGAGTGCTTTCAGTGAGAGGAACTTCAGTGCTGCTGGCTACCTCATCCAGGAAAGGAGAACCCATCTAAAGCCAGATACGGTCAATAATCTTCTATTTTTGCACAAGAACCTTTAAGAACACTCGCTCTACTTTCTGTTAATATGGACCCGAGTCTTGAAAAATATTTGATGTCTGTTTCATAGGAGCACATTTTTATTTTAAAGTCCCGTTTTGTTTGAAAGTGTCCGAGTACCGATCTCGCCGACCCTTCCACCGCCGACTGGTTGAGCGCATTCCTGTATTGTTATTTAGTATTGTCGCGTTAAAAGTGTCTCATTTTCCTCGTCAACGGAGTTTCGCAATGTATTTTAGATGGCTTCACGTGTGCTTATTTGTCTCTGTAACTGCATGACTTGGTATACATTTAGGTGGACTTCTCGTATTCATAGTCATTCAATATTACACTTTGTCTCGCGAAAAGGAGACTTTAGTTTTTTTATAATGTAATTTATTGGAATTCAAAAGGCACGTCAAGGAGTGTTTCTAATGTGTGCTTATATTTAACGGTAAGCATTTATTGCCTATTGAGTCGTAATGTAAATATATGTGTGACAATAAAGAATGATGCTGACTTTCAAGTCCACTGTAATAAATATGCGCAGTAGTGCCATTCTGCGTAAACTCAGCTTGATACTAGCGAAAATGAAACAGGCCTGAGCGGGCCTGTCTAAGTTAAAGTGTCGGGTCGGGTCGGGTCGGGCCGGGCCGGCTGTCGGTAATCGACAGCGGGCCGCGGGCGGGCCCGGGCCAAAGTAACAGCGGGCTAGGCCGGGCCGGGCTCTTAAACATCGGCCCGTGCAGACCCCAAAAGAACAACACATTGGCTATGTTGAACTTTTCCCCTTGGGAAGGCTTCCAGAAACGTGCAAACAATCGTCTTCTAGCCTGTCCCTTGCCCCCCAAAAAAAAGTAGGAAAGAAAGAAAATTCCAAAAGCCCAAGCCGCGAACAAATTTGAGCGAAGAGAAGCGATTCAGAAGGAAAGAAAGCTAAAAAAAACACTGCACACACGCACAGAAAAAAATCTTTTCATCCCAAAGCGGTTGCCCATGAAGAGAAGCAATTAAAAAAATAAGCCAAAAAACAAAACCTGCACGCATGAAAAAGAAAAAATAAATTCTAGCGCGTTGTTACAAGGTGGAAGCAAAGGGATGAGAAAGAAAGAGAAGCTCTCGCCTTACAACGAACGCATCGTGGAAGTTCGTTGTAAATGGTTTTTGCTATATCGATTGTAGCGTTTCCTGCTGTTCGTTATGAGTGGGTTTGACTGTCACTTTCACTTCAGTGAAAGTGACTTTGTGTTATTGTTGGTTCCAATCTGCTCTGTGAGTGCTGGTCTCTTATTAGTTCCAAGTCGATTCCTTTTTGAATTTTGTAATGAAATGAAATGAATTTTGTAAACCAATAAACAAACATTTTCTCAAAATAACTGCCAGAAAGAAGCAGTGGCTGGCTTCCCAAGTCGTTTCAATTAAATCCCTGCTTATTCATCCAGTCGACGCAAAATGTGTGAGACCCCCTCGCGATCGAAGTCTTAAATATGGCGAGTCAGTGACACCAAAAAATCAGTATACACCTGCTATGAATTACTACCGTTTGTATGTTTAATTTTTCAGGCTCAAATGCGCTTAACAGGTAATGCACTTCTCAGCGAGCAATTTTAAATTTGTACACAATTCTTAGTAAGACTTGGACAGAATAAATTAATCAAACGCCTGATTCTGCCGGGCCATGTCCAACAATTTAACAATTTATTAAAATCTCCGCTTTTCTTTAGAGCAGAAGTCACGATGTGACAAACTTCTTTGCCCCATACTCGATTCTGGGGAAGCTAAGCGTCATGTTGCTGACGAGCATTTATTTGCTCGTCAGCAACTGTTGAGTCACACTTGGATAGAAGTGTCGGTATCAACAAGCTCAATGTAGCTAAAACAAGTGTGCGGCACTTTGCAACACAACTGTGTGCACGTACACTGCTAAGAAGACAGCACATTATTTACTCTGGTGAATGCAAAACCTTTTCTACAGAAGCCTCCAGAGATCCGAAAAAACAAGAATCAGAGGGGCTGTGAATAGCCCTGATGCACACCGCTCAAGCTGTATGTGAAGCTCCAGGCTTGTCTTTGAACATTTAAGTTTTTTTAATATAAAAAGCAACTTTGAGGCACTGTTATTCATTAGGAAGATCACTCACGAAAACGCCCTACATGTTTTTTTAATAAATAAACCGTTTTTAATCGGCATAGATGCAAACTGGCATAGCCACTCCGTGCTTTGACATAGCGTATCGTCTACTTGCATTCTACCAGCTCCGTCACAGGAGGGTGCCTGCGAGGTGGCGCCACTAAAACATCTTGTCGCCAATGCAAAGCATACCCACACGGTTGACAAAAGACTGGCATAGAAAAATTACACAAAACAGCAAATTGTAATGTCACTCACTCCTACCACAAAAACTGCTCCCAGCACTGTGCTCACCTCATGACAGAGTGAAAACTTTCTTCGTCTATCCCACCGTTGGGGTTTGACAGGTGACTGATGATGTCGGGCAGTATGTTGTACAAGGCATTCCCCTGCAATAGAAACACACCAGTCAACATTGCTACGTCATGCACCGGAACACGGCGGCTTTCCTTCGGTGGCAGGGTGAAGCATGAAGAGAGTTGCACATCTTTCAGGATTCAATTGTTTACGCTTAAACTTCAATCAACGGATTGCAATCTTTTGTCCTTATGATTCTGGGCACTTCCTCTCCACTTGTCCCTCTTTTGACCCAGGAAAGTTTAAAAATTCATTCTAAAACAAAGTTGCCTCGATCATTCTGATAAACCAGTAAAGCACAGAATCTGTTCTGCGTGCATCACGTGTGTGTTATGATACAGTAATCTCTCGTTATAAAAAAAAATTCCTTTATTATTGCTTTTATCAAAGTTCAATGTGGTCCCGACCGAAATGCACGCATCTTTAACCGGATTATTCGCAGCGTATCGGCGGCCGACCACGCATTACGAAGGCCGTGGCGCCAAAAGCATGCAAGCCTACACAGAGGCGCATGAGAGATTCTTGTGTTCCCTCCCCCATCTTCACCGAGGCAAACGGCAAACTGGAAAAATGGAGTAAACGTGCGACGGAGAACAGAGCGCCAGCTAGCAGAGCGCCGCTTTTGATGCCGATGCGCCGACGCAGAGATGCGGGCAGGGCGCAGCGTCAACATTTTGACGCTACTTACAGCGGCCGCGGCCGACACTGCCCGACTCCTGTTAGAATTGGGTCAAGGGAGCAGTGAAGCTTGGAGGAGATCATCCCTTCGAGAGCCCCCCACGCGCGCGCCTGCGGCGTACTACACGCACACATGCGTTGTATGGGAGATTGGGAGTGTATACCAATGTCGCTTCAGGTTGAGAAAACTGGCCGGGCCAAGTCTGAAATTGCCAAACAATTCGACATTCCGGCATCGGCTGTTCAACACTGTCCAACATTTTGCAGAACAAGCAAGGCATATTGGACGGGTTAGAGAAGTTTCTCATGCACGAGAAAGCGCACCCGTGACCGCTTACTTTATTGCCCGCTAGTCCGATTGCGGGATAGTCGAAATCGCCCCGTGCACCGACGAGAAGTACCATACGTCTTAGATAAGGATCACGACCACCCGTCGCACCGCACTGCGAGAGTAGCCACGGAGACCCCTACCGCGTGAGACGAATTCTGCTACGACGCTCCCGACAGTGCACACGCTGTGCAGCGCTCGACTGAGCTCAAACCCCCCCTCGTCATCGTTGCAAAACTTTCGTCCGAAAAGCGGGCAACTGTAATGCGGTTCACTACAAAAAAATAAAGGTAGGTCACAAAGGAAATACTTTGCATTGTTTTCTTTGACCATTCAATATTTCGACTTTCAGATTCTTCCAACATTTTTGTTCGAATTACCTCACGAGATCCAAATTAACGAGGCTTTGCCGCATCAACCGAGAAAGTATCAACCAGGTTCTACTGTAGCGGCTTAACCCCTTAATCGTTTTGGACGAGCCTAGCTTATCCACCTAGAGTCGTCCCCAAACCGTTTAGGACGAGCTCATCCGCGTACGATACCTCGCTCCTTGGCTGCTTTGGACGACCCAGGCTCATTCAAAGCCTAGTTTCCAGCACAGCTCAGACATGGCAGCGCGTTTGTTTTATTGTACAAGTTTTTTGGGATGGCGACCGATTGTTGGAGACAGATGGTGCGGCCCGGGCTACACGTTCAATACAAAGAACAGTTTAGGATCAAAAATTACAACAAAAAAAAACTTTCAGCCTTTCCACTTTGGTGAAGAATGAAGACCAGCGAAGCTGTACTATGGTGGGACGATTTCAAGGACGACTTCTTGGACGACCTCAAGGACGACGCCTAGAGGACGTCTAGGACGACCTCAAGGACGACTTCTAGGACGACCTCAGGGACGACTTCTAGGACGACCTCAAGGATGACTTCTAGGACGACCTTGAGGACAACCTGTCGGGCAACCTCAAGGGCAACGTCTAGGACGACCTCAAGGACGACTTCTAGGACGACCTCCAGGACGACTTCTACGATAACGTCTACTCTGGTGAAAACCAGCCTGTCCACTCTGGCAAAAACCAGAGTGCAAAGGTTGGAAAGGTTGTTGCCATCTATGAGTGACGGCGGCAACCAGACAACAGGCAAGCCAGTTGTCTGGTTGCCACCATCGCTTATAGATGGCGGTAGCTGTCAAGAGTTTTGTGTCGACGTTTATATGGTGACGGACACGAAACTAGGGAAACTAGCCCTTAACAGCTCTGCTGCAAAAAACGGTTACTCCGGCGATTTTTTTAGCAACCCCAACTAACTATATTTTCGAAATCGCCATCTTTTACTCTTTCCGGTATTCTATTTAGTATCGCAAAATTCAAAATAGTTATTGTGAAATCGGCAAATGAAAATGAGGGCAAAACGAAGATTCGAATATACCCGCGCTTTTCATTCCCGTGACGTCACGGCTTGCGGTTTGAGCAGGCTGTCTAAAAATGAACTATGCCGAGCATTTGTGCCGTGCAGCTGCGCGGGAGCTGGAGCGACTTTCCAGAGCCTTCATTTGACACCATAAAACTGTTTGTAACCAGTTGGAAACAAAGTCTACAGCCCCAAGAGTGAAGCCCTGCCTACCCATGACGTCACTTTTTCAATGTTGCCACTAGAGCTTTTCACTTTGAAAAACACGGTAAGGACCAAAATTGTAAATTCTGTAACTTCGCGAAAAAAAGTTATTTTGTCCAAATATTTGGGTTACTAGTTCAGCTATGTTTGTTGGTGTTTTTAGCGAGTTTTTAGGCAAATCGGGGACTATGAAAAAAACGGCGGAGTACCCCTTTAAGCCCACTCACACACTCACGACTGCTTACGACCATGTGCCTTAAAGGGATACTACAACGAAATTTCGGCGCTCATTTTTTGGTCTATATGTGTTCAAAAGAGCAGTATCACATGGAACATACCAATATCTTGTTAAGAAAGTCTCGAAAAGGAATATTAAAACGAATTAAACGATTAGCAAAGAGCACCTGGTGGATGTCGCTAACGCCTCGTTTGTAATGCTCGTCTAGGAACCTTGACAGCTAGTGACGGAGGTTGTCTCGTCTCCGGCCACGACGAGAGAAGGGGGAAGGAGGAACTCCCCTCTTCCCGAGAATCCCTTTTGTGTGCCGCAGAAGTCGCTATTGTCCCCCTAGAAGATTATAGAAGATAAACCTGTCACTCAAAATTCGTACAAAAGCAGCCGCTTCGGTGGCTGGAACGACTAGGCCATCCTCGCCACGTCAGCCTCGCCGTAGCTTTGCTCGTCTTGAGACGACCTACGTTACGATTGCGTTGGATGTCACGTGCTCTAAGCTGGGCCTTCTCCGAGCGCTTGCCAGAGTGGGCCGTTTATAACGAAAAATACAGCCACCAGGATCAAAATACAAACGTGCGATTGTCATTTACGGATAGTGTGGATCATATTCAACCTATTTTTGAACACGACGGGAATATTTCAAATTTCGTTGAAGTATCCCTTTAAAACCTCTTACGACAGGATAAATCACTGGCGCCATCTATAGGGTAGCCATGGAACACTCGCAGTTTCCATATACAGTGTAGACCGCATATAACGTTTGTCGCGGGAGTCGCGAAAATCCGCACTGTAAGCGGTACCGCGCTATAACCAAAACATCAATTTTTCAGGCCAAAATGCATGCCATCAGACAACTTACATTTGGAAAAGAATTTATTTTATGTTAGATGAAAAATAAAGCTTAGTTTGAGGAAAGTCTTTATTTCACCAGACTAGTACACTCCTCTCTCAAGTGTGTCACACATTTTGAAAGAAATTAGCGACTTTTGCCTGGCGCAGCCTTTTAACAGCGTCGCGGGTTGCGGACGGACGTTGCGAGCGTTGAGGATTGCTAACCCTAATCACTTTTCTCCGGCGATGAAAACGCGTGAAAATTGACATCCTTTATACGGTATGCGCCAGTAATACCTTCAACTTTAGCACAGGCGTGAAATGTTCCAAATAAGAAATCCAAGCGATGTTCGAAAACACAAATGCTTAGAAAGCACCACTGCAGTCGAAGTAAACAAACACGACGACACGGGCGTTTCTGCAGTCTTGAGCGTGCCGTCACAACATCGCCGCACAAGTAGGTGGATCTTCCCTTCTAGTACACACAACGAAAATTCACAGTCAAGGATAGCGCTTTTACGCGGAACGATGAGCTTCTACCACGCCGTCTACATCGACTATCAAAACCGACGCCATGTTTGCGGATAGAAGCAGCCGGCCGGCCGGCCCGCGACCGGCATGCAACGCGCGCGAACACTTCTCTTCGACCTGCGATTGGTCTGTCGTTGCGGTTGTTTCCAACGCAGCGAAGGGACGCACGCACGTGAACGACACGTGCGTGCATCCCTCCGTCGCTATGGCAACTGAAGCCTGTCTTCGCTTCTCCCCGCTTCTTCAAGCAACCTCCTTGCCCCGCGAGTGCCGCTTGCGGCTCACGCCGTTATCTAGTGTCACACAGGGAAGCGTGCTCTCTGCGTCGGTCAGTCGGCGCGGTCGCCGGGTTGTTCCAAAAACCGCACTATAACCGATATTTCCCTTCGCGCGCCTGCATTTTAAGCGGGATGTAATTACATGGAGTTCTATGGGAGGCGAACCGGTGGTTTAAAAAAGCCATGTTATACCCGGTCCTGCACTATAAGCGGTTACGTTGTAAGTGGTCTCTACTGTATTACCCATTTTATACGCGAACCATTCTTTTTTTCTTCGCTCGAAAAACTTTCAACAATGCTATAAACGACCATTTCTCGCGAATAGAACCTATGTTTGATCTCGCAAATGCAACAAAATTTTCGCTCTAGCAAAACGCAGTTCCGGGGTCACCTTGTAGACGGCGTCAGTGTGCTCCCATCGTAAGAGGTCGCGATAACTCGGTTCTAATCGAACGCGAGTGTGCGAACGGGTCTTTAGACCTACTACAAGGCGAAGGTATTTCGAGATGGGTGGGTGTGCCTCGCCTTCTTGCCGAGCTCGCCAAAGAACTCCCTGGAGACCCGGGCGACTTGGGGGTCGGCGTCTATGACCAGCACGGCCAGCTCGCTGATCTGGTTCTTCACCTTGACCAGGTCATTGAGGATGAGGAAGCTGAGCACCTTCAGCGTGCACAGCCTCACCTCCTGCGAGGGGTCGTGCAGCCTGCACAGCAAACACCAAGAAATAGCCACTCTCGTCATTCACTTGACTAGAGTCGCCGATTAAGCCTATACTCTGTCACTAGTTGCGTGCAGTACGGGCGAAGGCAACGCCAGGCGAGGGGAGAAAGGGCAAGCACTAGGGAAGCGGGGGATGGGGAGAGAAACCTCCCCTCTTTAACTTTCAACTTCCCTCTAATGTTGATATGGCAATAAAATTGAGAACTATAGTTACAAATTGATTTATTAAGGTGGCAATTTGGGCCAGCTTGTTCATAATCATAGACAAGTGCCAAAAAAAGAAACGGGGACAAGTTGACGTAAACACTGGCGCGTATGACAAATACTAACCAGTGTTTACACCAACTTCTTGTCCCCATCTTTTTTCGGCGCTTGTCTACGATGAATTATTAAGAACTGGTACAATGAGACTGAGGCTCATAGCGAACACAGGGCCCCAGAACCAAAATACCATGGAGGCCGCCATTTTTAAAAATGGAACAACAAAACCGAAAGATAAAAAGTGGTTAGTTGCCCCATCCGTGGTGAGAGGGCACTTTTACGAGTTTAAATTATTATTTGAGAAACTTTCGCTCTTTTTAGGTTGTTTCATCGTTAATATAATTTAGATTGTTTGAATAATATATCATTAGTTTAGCGTTACAATGCACTTTTATTGGCACAAGGTCCTTGATCACGTGGTTTGCGATTACCACAGGCTTATACTACAGTGGGCAAACTGTATATGATAAGCTGTGATTGTGATTTTAATGATGATGATAGCTGCTTTGAACGCCATATTGCTTCGAAACCGAAACTGCGTCAAACTGCGTTAGATCGCGCCTCATCAAAGCTGAATTGTTGGGACCCGCGTATAACAGGAACTGTAAATTTTATATAGAAAATTTGAAAGAAAAACCTCGTATTATATGCGGGTTTTTATGGGTAAGCGTAACCACCATCAATTCTCGTTTTGTCTCCCCTTAATTTTTTTACTAGTAGCAGGCTGAAATGTTTTATTATCTTTTTGTCGCCTGGCCATACCGGATATGCCTACCAGGCGGCTGGGGATGAGAGTACAGACAAAGTCTATTCGCGACTTGGACACAAATATCATGAATGAGGAGAAGGAGAGGCAGGCCCCACACTCACAGTGCATAGATCTTGCCGGTCCATTCAGCCAGCAGGTTGGGGAAGCGGACAATCAAATCTCCCATGGCAAACACCAGGTTGGAGCGGATCACCGGCTCCGACGACTTGTCCAGGATGGTGAACAGCAGCGGGAGGTGCTCGTCACAAAACCCCTCACTGCGGCGTTGAGAAGCAAGGCCCGCTCTCATTCTTTGCACTTCGCGCATACAGTCAGATCTCGTTATTGCAAACGTCATTATAACAAATTTTTAGGGTTCACAAACATTTTAAAAATTGCCTTCTAAATACCTATTAGTTTCAAGGTAAAAATATTTCAGTACTACAAATTTAAAAATACAGAATATTTCAGAATAACGCACATAATTTAAATGCTCTTGTATGCGAACAACGCCTCAGTTTTACAAATTTATATTGAAAAGAAAAAAGAAACTGACAAAAGCAAGAGACATTTTAAGTGATGACGTCACCATATGGCACTCTGCTCCAGACAAGCCGTTGCTAGGGCCGTTGTTATGGACAAAGACATTGGGGCTCGACGTGAGCTTTGAAACTGTGATACAAAAGTAAATAATGTTTTTTTAAGCATTGTGTCTTCTCAATATCTAATCATGAAGACTTTTTCTATCGTCTCAGTACCATAAAGCAATGACGAAAGTCCGTAATGAAGTCTCATAATCGGTTTTGCCTTGCTAGCAGACGACACTATGGCTTCGCGGGTTCAGTGTTTTTTTCTGAGGAAGCAGCTTTGATCAACCATCATCATCATCATCGAAGACCGACCCGGGAAACAAATGTGCAATTAGCCACCTAACATCGCATTCCTCTTCTTCACGCGGGCTGTTCCGCATCAGCAAGTTGCACATATTCCTTGGAAGGTGTGACAATGCGAGCGGGCTGTCCACAAGAAGGTGGACGACATTAAATTGTTCGTCCTGCAGCGTTTGTGCTGCACCAACCAGAAGATCTCGGATTTCTTTCATTAACCGTGCCATGTTCAACCGCGTGAGTGGTGCCAGTTTCACCGTAAATGTCAGGTCGTTCTTCCTGTAGTATTTGTGCTCAGCCATTTCTTTCAAAGTGTAGTCTTCAATCACGTGTAGCGTTTTCTTTATTATTATTTTTTTTATAAAATTGAGTGTTTCGATTTTACTATACATGCTTTGCACCGATGTCACATCATCCATTCTGCACCACCACTAGATAGAAAGACGGATAAGCTGCTTTTGTGAAAATCTTGAGCGACCGGTTAATTTTCGATAATCTTCTAGAGGGAGAATAGCGACGTCTGGGACACACGAAAGAGAGTTCTGGTGAGAGGGGAGTTCCTCCTTCCCCTCTTCCCTGGTGGTGGCCGGAGAGCTGACAGAATGACGTCAGGTGCAATGCATGTATTGCGAAGGTACATTATTTTTGCTCAGATTTAATTACAATTTATGAGTTGTTCACTATAACGACATTTCAGAATAACGAAAAATATTTGTGAGTCCGATGAAATTCGTTACATTGAGAATTTACTGTAGTTTGTATGCTGCAAGGAACATTTCCTACAAGACCTAGTTGCCAGAGAAGAAAAAGCCATTGTTTCTGGCATCTGAAATGTGTACATTTTGACAAATAATAAGAAACAAGCAACACGGGGCGCACGCGCTTACTCGTATGGCAAATACCAACTAGCCCAGTTGGTATACGAATGTATAATGAATACCAATTTTTCCAGTTCATCACCTTATTACATTTTGACGAAATTAGGAATAACCAATCAGATGCACATACCAACACATCATAATTCACCATGTACAGTCGAAGCTCGTTATTTCAACTCCCGTTATTTCGATCATCGCGTCAATTCGATCCTTCCATTTAGCACCGTCAGAAATGTACAGGCTTCAATAGGCAGAAAACCCCGGCATTTCGATCTGATAAATATCCCCAACCCGATAATTCGTCCCGGGAGCCAGCATCTTCGTAACCGGGAAATATTTTTAAGCTAACACTACAAGTTTAAAGGTTAAAACGGCACCTCAGAACACAACACGCGTCCCTACCCATATTGGCAAACAGCCGTTGCAGCGAGCCTGCGCCTGATTGCGACACCTCCACAGACGCGCGATGCCCGTCGGCGCCCCCGGCGCCTCGAGCCGGGGCGCGCTCTGTGAAAGAGCGCCCGCGCAGACAGGCGCCCTTTCGCCGGCGCCTCGCGCCGGAGAAAGGGCCAATTTGATTAGTCGAGATAAGACCCAGTCAGAGCGTATCGGCCCGATCACGTGGGGAGGCGCGCGGAAGGAGACGGGAGCAACGAGAGGGAAATGAGTGAGCGATGAAGCGAGAAAGAACATCGGGAGGATGGAGAAGGAGACTGGAGAAAAATGAGCGAGCGATGAAGAGGGACCGTGCTGTCACGCGGTTTCTGTTCTTTGAAGTGCGCTGCGTTTAACGCTCATACCGGAAAATGTCGAAAGAAAAGCAAGGAAAGTACTTTTCGAATGATTTAAAAACAAAAGTTCACATACTCAACGAAGTTAGGGAGGGAAAATTGTCCAGAAAAGAAATTGCCAAAAAGTATGACCTCAAGAAAAGCACGCTTGCTACCTACATTAGGAATGAAGCAGCAATCGTGAAAGCTTTTGAAGAAGAGGAATTTGTATCGGCGTTTTTTTTAAAATAAAACTCCGTCGTCATGGTTAGCTTTTCGCCGCTTCTCGTGACGTACGTCGTTACTCGTTTTTGATCGATATTCGATCATTCGACTCTTCGATAATTCAATCTATTTTCGAGGAACCGTCAGAGTCGCATTAACGAGCTTCGACTGTACATAAAACAAATTGGTAGCACTCTGCAATGAGCCAAACATTTTTTTTACTATGGTCCTCGTGGCAAAAAGGAGTATACCTAGACTTAAATATGTTTCCATTAACATCATTGTTTCACACATCATCATCCTTGTCAGACTAGGAAATTTGATGCACAAGAAAAAGACCCATAATAAGGTGGATAACTGGGCCAGTTGGTTGACGTTATACATGATGGGGAAAACAGCTCAGAAAACACTGACTACGAAGAGGAACACACACGACATTGTCGTGTCGTGTGTGTTCCTCTTCGTAGTCCGTGTTTTCTGAGCTGTTTTCCCCATCATGTATAAAGACCCATCTACAATGCAGCCCAGTTAGAACAAACTGTAGTTCTGTAATTCGTATCGCAGGCCTCCACACAGTGAGCCTCACTCACAACCTGATGGTTTCCCTGTACGTGTTTGTTATGTTTTATATGTATCGATGGCTACCAAGAATCAAAATGCGTTCCAAGTGGTACATCACAACACAGACAAAAAAGAAACACACCACACATACACACACTAACATTATAGACCTTTTCATTTCAGTAGTTGCCTGACCGGCGGGTAGAGGGCGCTGGCGCATTCGCCGCCATTAAGTTGCTTCAATTTGGTCGGTTTCGGTTTCAACGTGCAAGCGATTGTGATGCTGTTTCATGCCACTTTCGATTAATTTTGCGATAAGAATTTCTTTCTGGTAGCACACAGCGAATGAAACAATAGTATTGAGCCACCTGGCAAACCACAGAGTGGTTTCGAGCCTAAATTGCGATCCTTTTTTTACGAACACTATATGCGTCTGATTCCGTCCATCGTTAATTTCGGCCAGGTTCGGCGGTGAAACAACTGCGCTGATGCACAGGGAGGAGCACCCTTGTCCACGGCCGTACCCACGGACACTAATTTTAAGAAGAAAAAAAAAAAGTAAAGAGCAGGACAAACTCCACCTGCAGCGTGCGCTCGTTGCCTGCCGCTGTGCTTAGGCTGTGCGTGCACCGAGCGATACGCAAGGTAGATAGCTCGCGCTCAAGTCAGATATTGAACTGATCATCTTATATTGCAACAGACTATATTGCATGAGTGCTTAGTGAAAAAGCAGGTCGACAACATGATTAACAATCTGCTGAATCACCAAGAACAGATGAACTGACAAGTTTACTGTTCGATGTTTGGTTTCCGTACACCAACCTTTTCTAACTTCGAGACTCGAAACGTCTTTTATAATGACTAGAAAAGTTTCATATAATCACGTAGACAAGGACCTGTGTAGAAAGCTGTTCACTGATTTGAAGCGATGCGCTTTGCACATTTTGACGTCGCTAGCTACTGAAAGTAAATCCCTCTTCGCCGTCGACAACCGGCTGCACTCGGGTGATTTTTATGCAGAAGGATTCTTTTCGGCGCCGCATTTTGTGAATCATAGGCACTATCAAGCTGTCTGTGACAGTTTCTTACGCGGGAAGTTCAAATATTTGTGTTGAAATAAATTAATTGAAACTGCATGGTTCTATTAAAAAATGACTCAAGCAACTGAAACACTATGGACATGGGACCAAGCACGATATACAATTCCGTGGAATTCCTAAGCAAACCGATGAAGCGAATGCTGATATCACACACGCGATTAAGAACGTAAAACAGATATAGGTGTGATATTGCAAACAAACAAGTTGCCTAATGTTAAGGTACCATTGTTCCTAGCATAAAAAATAATTCAAACTAAATGTTTGTTCCCGCGAGTCTTGTCCACAAGTTCCGTGGTATAATCAAAATAAACTGTTTTCGATCTGTTGTAACTACAAAACACCATGTTTTCAAGAAAAACACATGGCTAATTACGCTGAGTGTTTTTCTTTCCTTCCTTGACACCAATGCGCACTCATATATATAAGAACATTGTGTTTCCTATTGCAAATGTTCCGCCCTTATTAGTAATCAAACCTCAGTTCTCATAAGTTATTGGTTTTTGAACCCTCGATATTCAATGTGCGCAAGTGCTAACGCTGATTCCTGTTCCTCTAAAACCTTTTCACACGTATCCCGCACGCCGACGGTAAAAAAAAATATTCAAAACATGTTACAAAATCAACTACAGAAGTTGCGCGCATAATGATGTAATGCAATTGCATGGCAAATATAAGCATCGGAAGGCAATTTACGGAGTAAGGCAACTTGCAAGAGACGCGGTGAAACGCGACGAAAAACACGAATTCAACGCATACGCCAAGGCGCGGACGGGAGAGCGGAGCAACAAGTTGAAGCAACCTAATGGTGGCCGCATCACGTGATTCCAAGATGGCAGCGCCCATGCGGCGGAGGGTGAAAAGGTCTATCGCCGACCGTTTTTCCGGACTCCGATAATTCGGACTTGTTCAATATTTCGGACCTTAAGGAAGAACCGTGCCTTACCCCTTAGAAATAGTGCATATTCACGACCAATGTTTCGGACAGCTTGAAGTCCGAAAGTTCGATTATTCGGACAAAATGGTCGCAAGCGATCAGCGGGAAACACCACCGAAAAGCGGCCATTTTTAATTCTATGTTGGCTGCAAACGGACTGGCTTGGTTTGGCAGCGCTACTTGAGTACTCCCGAGTCCTACCGCTAGGTGACGGTATGCTAGCCCATTTTTTCCATTTAGCTGCACGTCATCATCATTATGCTTTTGTTTCCTTCCATCCCTTCGCGCCTCCGCCCCACTTTCGCGTCGCCAGTCGCCATTTTGCACTTGTGGATTTACGCCTCTCATCTCGTTCGGACAACGCTGGCTTGGACGTCATGGTTTCATCTGTCCTTCTGCCGCCACGATGTATCGTTAAGAAGCGCAGGAAGTACTCGACCATAACGCTAGAGAAGAAGGCAGCGATTCTCAAGCTAACAGAAAGTTGCCGAACGGAAACAGAGGCATAACCTAAAACAAGGCACGCAGGCGTAACCTGAACCAAGGCACTATTTACGGATTTTTTAAGCCCACTTGGAGGCAATAAAGGCAAGTTTTTCAATCTGCTGATTTTTCGGACTGCTCTATTATTCGGACGTTCTTTCGGTCCCTGCGAAGTCCGAATAATCATTAAGCGACTGTAGACATAAAAACACAAAGTAAAAAAAAAAGAAAAAAAAAAAAAGGATCACATATTCTACGAGGTAAAATGAGACAAAGAACACGAGACACAAACAATAAGGAAGGCACAGGCACAGTGCTGTGCCCTCCAAGACCCCAAAAAAGATTGATGAAGCTTTTTTTTTAATTTTATGAAGTGGGGATGACTCGTGCATTAGAGCAGGCATAGATGTCGCTGGGGAATGACAAAGCAGGCATTATCAAGAAACATAGCAGATTTGCATGAAGGTGATGTGGTGGTAGAAATATGTTTATATGTTATTTTGTGACTTTCGTTTCTCTTTCCCTCCCTTGTGTTTTTTCTGGTTCACTAGAAGAAACCTTCAGTTGAAAAACGATGCTATGTCTTCCTTAGATTCCTAACGAGCGTGTTGGTAAGATGTACTAGATAACAGAAAGTATAAAACAGAGAAAGGACGAGAGGACTCGTCTGTGTTTTTTCCTCTCTGTTTTATACTTTCTGTTATCTAGTGTCTTACTTGTGTCTCGTTTTTTTTTTTTGCGCTGTTTCACCTTGAAGATGATCAACCAGCTCACCCAACTTTATGCCTTGTTCAATCACATACCCTACTATAGTTCTGACATTCCAAAGTTTTTAAGATAGCTTAAAGGCATAAGCATGTCAATTGAAGGTGATGAAACACCATTAAACGGGGCTTCTATTCGGGCGAGAGGGGAGGGCTAAGGGCGTCCTCCAACGAAAGACAGCTCCATCGACCTCAAAGAGGTCTCGTAAGTGAATTGCCCTGCACAGGACCACTTCCTGCACAAGTTTAGGTTCTGTCACTACAGTAAAACCTCGTTATAACAAAGTTGAAGGAGCGGTCATAATTGTTTTGTTATAACCATTAGTTTGTTATAGCCAATATCTATTTCTTCCCACTATAGCAAGCAAGGGGAATTATGATTACTTTGTTATATCCATTAGTTTGTTATATCCCATTTTGTTATAACGAGGTTTTACTGTATGTGACGAGCCTTACAAATCACCCTACTCTGCCCGATTCTACAGTTTGCTATAATGCCAAACGTTTTTCTCGCATGACACATAAAACAGCTGGAATGCAATCCCATGATGAGACCACATAACTGAAGAGGTAAACAGAAGAGGTGGGTCAAAAAACAGACCAACGGCTGGAGTTTCGAGGCGACTAGGCAAGAGACCCTTTCGTACTTGATGAGCATCAGCTTGGCCAACGAGAGGGACGCATTGATGCGCACGGGGAGGGAACCGTACACGGAGGGCTTGGAGGCCACTTCCACCACAATCTTGCTCATCATGCCCAGGATGCTGTCCTCTGCAAGGCAACAGTGGCACCAGCGGCATCCATTTAGGTACCATTCTCGAATTCGAGGGGAAAAAAAGATTTCTAACGAATTTCCTTAAAAAGATAAAGACAGAGAACCGCATACTGTAAAATCCCGAGAGATAGCCCACCTAACATCGAGAGCAAATCAGCTGAAAATATGGAGTGGGCTAACTTTTAATGTGCCATCAAGAAAATATTAAAACATTGCTATTTTTAGGTCGTGTCTCTTCCAAGCTTGTTATGGTGGCGAGGGGCAAAAATGCAGATACCTGTACTTTCCAGTCAACAATGTTTGTTTATATCCCGCCATAGTGATTTAGCCGCATTTACGCCGAGGCCATCGATGATCCCAACATTACTATTACTAGAAGTAGGCTATCTTTCGGTGTTTAAAAAAATAGCAAATTAAGCCAAAAATAGGTGTGGGCTATCTTTCGGGGGTAGGACATCTCTCGGGATTTTACGGTAGTAGTTGGCACTATAAAGATTAGCGCGAGCGATCAACAGCAGAAACGGTGAAATCACCGCCTGTGGCGCTGCTTTGTCGCATGCATGCAGAGAGAGAGAGGGCGGTCGGTCCGCTCCCATTTTTCAACCTCAAGGGTGCTTCGGCAGACAGTAATAATGAGCAACTATTTGTTTTTACCAGATCGACACCGTCATCTATGATTCTTGCCAGTTCGCAGGTTCAGATACCACCAGTGATGGCAAAATGGTGAATATACGAAAAATATATTGCGGTGATCTCTCGGGAGAGGGAGTGCTTATGGAATTTTACGGTAGGTAAAAGTGTGCTCAAAGGTTCAATATTCAAGTGAACAACAATTTCGAAAAATAGCTAAAATCCAGAGTAGTGGTAGGCTATGGAGCTAATTATTCTTGTGTTTTTGTTTTATTTTATGTAGTATTTTATGTTCGCGAATGAAATGCTCTCACAGCAAGCCCTAGGCTTGTTTATGAACCCAGTTGCACCAAAATGCATAAATCCCCAAAAATAATTTGTTGAGACAATGTTCTTTTACATAGAGGAATTCACGGTTCCGACTTGAAGCAGTCACTTTTAAGTGCCGTTTAGGCCTAGTGACCCAGAGGTGGATGCTTGCTGAAACAGTCCCTTGCCGTGGGTGCCTGCGCACCGACTGCCTGTGGGAGTGCTTAAATTTGTTCAGGTGCTAGGGGTCACTGCCACTCTTTTGACCCCACCCCTGCCCCCTTGCAAAAGAAAGACAAAAAAGAAAAGACCAAAAGAAGAGATCCACTGACCATGAAGAACGACGTGGTCCAAGATGTGGATGATCCGCTCCGCATCCGAGTCGTCGCTGGCAGGCCCAGAAATCTCATTGTCCGCACTGTCATTTTCTTGCTGCTCCAAAAAAAAAGAAAATAATGAGGAAAGAAATGGTGCATTAGGTCGAATATACACACCTTCCAGAGCTGCTCTGGACCTTAACTCTACCGTAAAGTACCGACCAAGCGCCCACTCAAAATTTAGAGATAACTGCAAGAAAGTGGGGGATGGGTGCATGTCAGGTCACAAATTTTATCTATATTTGTACTGCGGATATTTATTCATGTGTTACGACCTTTAGGGATGGGCGCTCAGTATGGGCGGATGCTCGGTATTTTACGGTAGTGCAAAGCCCAGGCAAGTCCTCAGTTTATTAAATACTAAGGAAACAAGGTGCTTGAAGTATTTAACTTTGAGATAAAGCTAGGGTGACAGGCGTACCGTTTTCGAGGCTCATTGCTGCCATCCCGTCATTTTTTTCTCTTAAAGCCTCATGTCGTGTTTTCATGGGAACATGCTTGCATAGTTGCGAAATGAGTGCTAAGCGAGTTGAAGAAATCTAAAAGAATACATAATACATAATATTTTAAAAATAAACATACAAGTATAAGAAACTTTCAGCCTTTCCACTCTAGTGAAGAAGGAAGACCAGAAATGCTTTACTATGGTGGGAATGAAGTAATGGCCGGCCGGCCGCAAGTCGGCAAGCCAGAGTGGAAAGGCTGGAGAGCTACTGCCATCTATGAGCGAAGGCAAGAACCAGACAACCGGCAAGCCGGTTGTCTGGTTCCTGCCTTCGCACATAGATGGCGATAACTGTCTAGAGTTTCGTGTCATCAATTGTTGGCTGAGAAACACGATACTGGGGAAACTAGCCCTTAACAGCTCCGCTGTAAAATTAAATGTTATCACCCATTGAGTAAATTTAGAGCTCTTTCTGGGGTTCCATCTGTCAATACGTTCTGTTCGCACAAATGTTTATTTTGGGCACTTTTTCTATGCTATTATATTTGGCACGCTTAGGTTTCGTTTAAAAATGAAGAAAGCTGCCCATATACTCAACTAAACAAGGAACTGCACTAGAGATTTCGCAACTTTTTGCGAACCTGCGGTTCGAAGGTCAAACCAGGAGGTCCGAAAGGTTCGCAAAGTTTTGAAACGTAGAACTTGTTACATAAGGGATTTAACGATTTTCAAACTTCTGAATTTTTTGTGTTGAGAAATTCAACTGTTTTCGAACTTCCCATTTATGAAATTCAACATTTTAGAACTTATTACGCTAAGAAATTGTATGATTTACAAACTTTAATATTTGCCGAGTTCGAAAGGTCGACGAACTTCTGAACAAAAATTCGACAAAGTTCGAACCCAGTTCACCTTACAGAGATGTGATTCGTCGAAGCAATTTTGGAGCACATTTCAGAGCAGCCAAAATAGTGTTTGGGAGCAGCAAATGTGGCCTTTGCAGCAACTAAAAGTGTTTTGGAGCAGCAAAAGTGGCTTTTGGAGCAGTCAAGACAGTGTTTCGGAGCAGCAAAAATGGCTTTTGGAGCAGATATTCTTATAAAAATAAAAATTTGTTTTAAGTGCTGTACAAACGAAAAACACTTTGTGTTGTGTTGTGTTGTGTTGTGTTCTGATGTGACGTGTCGTGACTGAACTCGCTGCTTGTGTCTTTACTGCTGAGACATCCCACCAGTGTACAGTGCTGTAGGCATAGAAGAGCAATTCCGAAAAACCACTTGCCACCGTTTTGCTGGTTCCCGAAGTGCCAGATTTTCGTCAAAAGTAAGCAAACAAAAAACAATGGATCACAAGCGTCCCGGCTGGTGCCTCTGTCGTGCAATCATGTTTGCATGCACGTGACGGCAACTTTGGCAGGCTTGCAGTTGCACGTGCTTCGTCGTGCGAGCGGAGACAACGGCTGTTTGTTCGAAACCGAAACCATGCCACTCCGCTCCGTCGCCAACTGATTCCCTAAATTGTATGCGAAATGTAACTGTCGAGCATACGACAAAAAACAGTCCAGCGGCCAAGGAGGTTATAATGGGCAGGAGGTGGCGTCCCTATCCCCAATGCATGGAGCGAAGTGTAACGGAAGTAGGCGTGGCCACGAGCCGCAACGAGCATTTCTTGACCAATGGGAAGCCTAGTGAGTGGGCGCCGCCATTAATTTCGGTGCAAACAACCGCGTTGCGATGACATTTCCGTGGCAACGCGACTGTGTGCACCGAAAGTAATGGCGGCACCCACTGTTATTTGAAACAGCGCTTAACGGGAGACTTTTAAACCGGTATGGTCGGAATTGGATGAGATTATTATAAACGAACGCCTGGTTGCCCAGCAGAAAGTAAGTGACTAGAATTGAGACGCTCTAGACGACGCACCGTGAAGGACTTGGCGGTGCACAACGCATTTTTTAATAAACAGCCGCAGCAGATCGCACGAGCGCGCATGCAAGCCAGGAGCGCACAGAACAACGGGCTCGCGCTTCCAGTTCTGACTTCGCTCGCACATAATGTGAAACTAAGTATAAACACTCACGCTGCAAAGCATTTGCATCGTGGACGCCCACGGCGGACGCCGACCGCATCGAAAGCTAGCCTTGTGAAGCACACGCCGGAGCAGATTTGAAAGCAGACGAACCGCCGGTGCGCTACCCCACGGCCTCGGAACGGGTGCGCAAGGCAGTCTGGGATTAAACGCATCTTCCGGGTTCACTCAGGCTGACGTCATGCCGGGTCCTGTCTGTTTAAACGTCCTTGCCAGCGGCGCATGCTTGCCAGGCCGGCAAACAAGTTCCAAGCTAAACACACACACATACACACACAAAAAAAAAAGAACCCGAGCGCATCGATGCAAGACATCGCGAGCCATGGTCAAAAAGTTCTTGGAGCGCTTTGTGCAACGACTAAACTCGAGAGAAACAAGCGTGCTGTGCGGGTTCAGCGTGCAGACATTGCCTTCCTTGCTTTAGCTTACTTCTCTTCACCAACTTTGTTTTGCGGCAGATTTTTCACAAACCAGGGTCCCTCTAGAAACAAAGGCCACCGAAAGAAACCTAGGTAATCAATACTTCGACACAGCAGTCTGAGTTAAAGAGGGATATTTGTAGTAATGTACCATTTAAACAAGAACAGGAATGTTGACGAACATGCGGTGATACTTAGTTTCATCTTAGAAAGCGCCATATCTGCAGTGACTATGGACGGCAACACCCGACGACGCGCGACCACAGTGACTGGAAAGGCAGGGACCAAATATAGTTTTCACCCAGCCGTTGCTTTCAGGAGCGAGTGCTTCAGCTCACAAACTCCCGCCATGCAAAAACGTGGTTTCGTTTCACAGCATGACGGCATGGCTGGTACCCAGCACACTAGCCTGGGAGCGTCCGCACACACCCGCCCTATCGTTGAAAATATTTTTTTTTAAAAAGACGCGAGACGAGACCCACGAGACGACGAGAGCGCAGAACGCAAGACGGCGGGAAAACCATTCAAGACCGGATGGACAATTGATGCAAGGTACTTTCTGTCGGGTCGCCGCGTGCAACACATAACACGCACATGCTCGATTACGGTATTTAGTTTAGTTTCAATTTTGAAAGGCGACCGAAATTATTTTTTTGCCGCAGGCTTGGTGCAGATTACCCATATTTTGGCAAAATGTAGCAAGGATGTAGCAGGGTTAGCCCCTTGGCACAGTTTGGCGCAATTGGCGCAGCAGTCACATCACTGCCCCTATAGATTTGAGGCAACTAATATAAATAACACAAGATGTCAATGTGTGAGGCGGAGTTGAAATTGAACTCGGAGTCTTACCGTTACCTGATCTTGCTACAAACGATGCGTTTGTAAAACGCTGAATGACCGCTTTGGGGTGACCTCGGCCTCGTACCTCACACCTTTTTCTTTCGACTTCCGCAGAGAGCCTCTCCCACGCACTACTCCGTAGGTTGCTCAGAGATAACCTGTAGGCCATCAGATCCCCGATCTACAGGTTCGAAATTCGACCGAGGCACTTCGCTGGGAGTGTCCTTCATAGCATTAATTGTTTTGAACGCAAGTCCCTCGATTTCCTCGTGTCAAGGAAGGGTGTCATGGACAGCGACACCGATGCGATACGGCAAACGCTGAATCGCCGCTTACTTCCTTATCGTAAGTAACCTGCTGCATTTTAGTGTGGCCGATATCTCCATTCGTTGAAGAAGAAAAATTCCAGGCGGTGGCAACATGGTTAGCCCGATAACTATTGGTTGTGACCTGATCATCTGTATTTGGCAGTGTGGTCCCCTAATTCAGTCCGGTTGCATTCTCCTCAACCCCGACTTGTGTCGGGCGCTGTGCCTGTGTTTTCTCCCCCCCACGGGTTATCCTGCCAAAAATAAACGCCCGGAGCAATTAAAAATTTTCGGGAAGCCTGGATGCCTTTATGTGAATGCGTTGTCCTGCACATTTAGTTGTCTTATGCCAGCGCTGCATTTAGGCAATGCTTGACTGGATTGCTGCTAGCTTGCAAATAAGTGGGAAGTATGTTCACCTGACTGCTTCGGGGCTTTTCGATGAACCACTCAACCAGTTCAATGCTTGTTTCCTAGATACTACAAATGATAAGTGATACAGGTAGCACTATCAGTACCACAGAACTGAGAAGGAAGGAGTTCATAATAGTCTGGGCTACGTTTTTAGTTAAGTTTGTAGCACATTTCACGATTTCTTTAGATGAATTCACGAAAACTTAATTTGAAACTGCCAAATTTGATTTCCATCCGTGAAATTCAGACTTGGAGCTTAAAATCAAAACTTTAGAACTTTTAGAACTTGTACCTTGAATTGAAATATTTGAACTTTTCTAACTTGAACCTTAAATAAATTCGAAATGTTAGAGTTTTTCTAACTATTTGTCAAAAAATTCTATATCCTCAAACTCAAACTTTCAGAATCCTTAATATTTTTTAATTCAAACCTCAGCGGGATTCTAAAGTTGCAAACTTTTCAAATTCGAACCTTAGCGAAATTAGAAAATTTTGACCTTCTAGAACCCAAACTTTAGGAGGTTCGCGGCATCCCTAATTAGTACAGTGAACCAAATAGAAGCAGGGCTCACTTTTTCTTTCAGCCCCGCTTTTGGCTCAACCTTTTTTTTTTAATGTAAAAGTGCCAGCGAGAGTGGCAGGTTGTGGATAAAAATAATAAAGAAAATGAATAATAAACAGAATAAAGGGAAACAAATACAATATTAACGAAAATAAAAAAAATTAGGAAAGAAAAATAAATCAAGTAAAATAAGAAAAATAATAAATTTCAAATAGCATTGATAAATAAAAAAAGAATAAAGTAAAAATTAATTTAAAAATTACAGGAAAACGCTTAAGCTTCACTATTAAGAATGGAACGCGATTGCTAAACATATAAACCCTTGTTCGTTCCCAAGTCATGCAAGTGTGTCTACGTGACCTCATCGGTAGCGTGTCTGGCTTGCAACCGAAGAGTCAGGGGTTCAAATCCCGCCTCCGGCTCAAATTTTTCCTTAAAGGTATTTGAATTACTTTAAAAAGTGAAATCATTTGAGACATGTGGCAATTTTTAATTAGCATTACATGTCATGTTTTAATCACTTTCATTCCACGCGTAATGTCACATTTCACGTGAGCGTTGTGGGTTGTTTGAAAACTCCCGTGTGAGGTCATGTGGCTGCAACGTCATGACCCTATCAACCAATCAGAATTTTCCGTCCCACGCTACCGACGCCAGCTCTTCCGCGACACAAGCTCCTTGACGTTATTGCATTAAAATGATAGGAGAAAACAGATAATAAAAAGATAAACAAATCTTGCACAAACAGCACATGAAGCGCGTGTGGGACCCAAAAAATTGATGTCATATTTTGCTGGGGAGTCTACCAAAGTTGTAATTAACAGCCTGATTATTCTAGTCTGAAAAAGTTGACAACATTTATCCCATTCTGCACTCCTTTGTCAGCATGATCAAGCCTGTACAATTCTTTTGACGCTCTAAACAGACCAGTGAGAGACACGTTGCAGGTCCTATGCTCAGACAGGGCGGCACATACACTGAGGGCCATCCCGGAGCCAGTGGCCGAGAAGGACTTGCGCTTGTTCCTCTTGTTGCTCTTCTCCTTCTCGTCCTTGGCCACCTCGCGGAGGCGCTTCATCTCGGTGTACACGTCCACGTCCAGGTAGATGAGCTGGCGCAGGCCCACGTGCCCCACGCAGGCCAGCAGACGGCACAGGACCACGTCCGGACACCGGACCGACTCCTCATGTCCCCCCGTCGCTGCGTCCGACGCCGCCTCCCCGCTCTCCGTCCCTGCAGAAATGCGAGCGGGTCGTTTGCCACGCGAACCCTACGACGTCGTAAAGGCTGGTTCGAACGTGCGCGTCCGAGCACGAGCGACCGCCTACGACCGCCGACAACAAGGTAACATGCCAGCGTCGCTACAGCCACTAAACAAGCTACGCTTAGAGTATGGCACGCCGTTCCCCAACTATCTAAGAAACCGAGACTAGCAACTTTTACCGCTTTAGCAGAGCGAACGACAGTGAGCAGGCAACTGCCCCTCACCTCCTCTCTGGCATTCGCTTGGCTAAAGTGGAAAGAGTAGGGACTTTGCAGGAGGAGCTCGTCTGGAACTCTTAAACTGTAACGGACCGCAGTGCACAGTGGGTGCAATAGGTGACCGGCGTTTGGCAGCAGCCTCAAAGAACTCTGGGTAATATTCACTTCCGGTTCGTAGCTAGCAGCCGACGCAGCCCCATGGCGGCTACGGAAGCGTGTGCGGGTGTTGAAACCCGATCAATCCGGGCCACCTTCCTCTGCTGCTGGGTGACTTACACACTTCTGAACGTCTCAATTTACTTCTACGGATATGTTAAGTACTAATCGGTACGCAGAAGCATCGAGAACGGCCACGAAAGCGCAGAGCAAGTGCGGCCAGCGGCAAGCTGCACTCGCACCGCGCTTTCCGTATCTTCGCATGAAAACTCAGGTTGGTTGTTTCGTTTTCCTTTTAAGCCAGCGTTTTTCATTTGGGTTCTGTTTATGTTTGGTGGTTGCGTTAGATCACATCACCGACTGAAATAGGCGCGAATGTAAGCCGTAAGACACGGCCAGCTGAAATGCCCGGTCGGAGGACTGGCATACTTTTCTCACTTTGTTAGAACACCTAAGCCTGGGTAAGAAAATCTTCAGGCAATCAAAAGTTTAAGACAGGGAAAGAAGTCGGTCAGACGGCGTTTCAAACTCAGCTAGTATGTTTTCTCGCGCGATTAAAACGCCACTTCCGTGCGAAAGTTAGTTTCGTCGACATCTGACTACGTGACAATCCTTGCTTTTTAACACTCACGCGTTTTTGGTACTTCAACTAAGTTGTCCCCCGTGAACTACAATAACCCTCCGTCCCCCTTCCCCCTTCCCGCACGTTTTTTTTTAATGATGTTGAGTAAGAAAGCATACACAAACGAGCACCGATTTTGATATGAGCTACGCAGGGTCGTGCTACTGCTTTATTATCCGTCAATATGAAGGTGCTGCCCATTTGCTTTTGTTTCTTTATATTACAAAAAGCTAACCTGTCCTTTTGTTTACTTATATTATAGCAAGCCACCCATCCACGCCGCTTCCCGGGAACAGTCTGCAAGGGCTCATCACAGAAAATGTAATCCGAGCTGTCGATGTAACGATTAAACGGCCTGGCAATGGCACTGTATGTTGACGAAACGTCGTGCCATGAACTGATTGCCTGCGAGATCGCATCCCGCGTTCTCGCAGATGCCTTGTACGACAAGCAGTGCTCACCCCTTCGTGGAATAATCGAGACGCTTTTGGTGGGTGCCAAAAGACTGTTAGAGATCGTTATTTCCCGCTGGCCCTACCCGAAGAAAGAGAGAACACGTTGTACTGGCCTGTAACAATATTGGCCGCGCATAAACGGTCACCGACGTTTGCCTGTCACAGGTGATCTCGCTCTTTCACTCGCATAACAGCGACGGCCCATCGTTGCTTCCATGCTTTGTTACACGGGAACTGGAACATCTTATGCCCTCTATGGCTTGCGTTAGAACAACGTACCGCGGAACTGTAAGCCATTTTCACCGCGAATACAGCACGGCCACCACGCCTAGAAGGGCTCTTGATGCAGCTGGACGAACCGGAAGCGTGAAGTCACATGGTGCCTCGCTTCGAATGACGAAACTTCCGGCTCAAACGCCGGTCACCTATTAGCAACAGTTACCATTTGTAAATGCAATGGTGTCGGGAAGTCGGGACCTTAAGCCTGGTTTAATGCCGGAAGCGTTCGAGGGCTATTTGCACGCTGGTGCCGCCTCGCTTCGGCTCCGTGCAATGTGTCTCCGAAAAATGCAACAAGTCGTAACGCAATAGGTCGCACTGAAACGCAAATATCTAAGTAAGAAATATGTTTATTTTAAACTGGTAAAGCACCCCCCCAGACATTCTAAACTACCTTATTTTCGCATGCTCAATATTTCGAGAATTTTATAAAGTGTGAGTTTTGAGAACATTTTGCAGGGACAACATTTCGCGACTGGGGGCGGTAGGCCGAGTCTTGGTTACTCTGGGGAGATCTATCTGCATCATTAATTTCTCGTGAAACTTTTTCATTTTCAAAAGTGACTCTTTAACAAAAATTAAGTTGTTTATAGACTAACTGAACTCCCCGACGTCTGCGGTGGCGCTGCTGTCAGCACGGCACGACTGCAGACGCTTCATCTTGCGGGAATCGTGCAGTGCCCACACTCAGTGTGGGCAAAACAGGCTTGTTAGTAAACGGTGTGTTGGTGTACAGTAATTCATCCTGAGGGATACCTGCAGCTTGAAAATAATTTAGACTCCTGTCCCCCTTCGCCAACATTAACGTCTAAAAACAAGGTTGTGGTCGGCGCTCGGACGCCTCGGAGATAGAGGATTCGCCGCCCCCTACCGGAGCTCGGGGCGTATCCGTTGGGCGCAGCACCGAAGCACTTGGCCGCTATTCCCTGGAGCAGGTCGTTGGCAAACTGGTCTGGGTGGGAGGACAGCTTGTAGACCAGGTTCGTCCCCATCTCCATGGCAGGGCTCCACACCTCGGTGGTCGTGTCCGAGAAAGCTGCCACGGAAGACAAATCGATGTGACCCTGGATCCCCCCTCCATATTGTACCCTCGTCGCCAATGGCCCGAGCAGCTCGAGAAACGCGGGCTGTGGCAACTCCGAAGCATCTTGTTACTGCTCCACAGTCAATAGGACGGCGGCACTAAAATGCCAAAGAACGAATAACGAAGCAAGGTGCATGAACACGGCAGGCCACGCTCTCCGTTTCTTGAGCTCTCCGCAACAATAAAATGAGTCTTCGACTGGTAGATAGTCTAGAAATTTAGACAATGACGGTGATCAAACCTGCCAGTGCATCAACCAGCCAGCACGGTTGTCAAGATATCTTTATACTTTTCACCTTAATTCGAAGTGCAGCCAATGCTGTGAGCCAATAGCAGTACCAACCAAACAGTGTCAAAGCACAACATCGTGGCATACGTCTGTCTTCCTGTATGTGTTCTTTCGTCGCCTAAACCAACTAGGTAAGTGCAATGAATGTCCCGTGAATTGTGCTTTTAGTTTGCGTGTTTGTGGCTGTATGTGTTTGAACTTTTGACTGTGCTCCAACCTCAGATGAAACAACCTATACGGTTAGTAGAAATGCGGTGAAATACCTATTTGTACAATTTTTCTTTCCTCATACTTCTTCTATATTAGGGTCGACCATCAATAAGTTATTTTAAAGCAATATATTTACGGGTGGCACTTTGCAGGGATTCCGGAGATGAAAAAACCCTTCTCTCCCTTCATGGTGCAAGGAGAGAGAAGTCTGGGGTTCAGGGTGCCTAGCAAATCATTATTTTGAAATTCCCTGACTTTTCCGTGTTTTCCCTGACAATTTCAGGTGAAATTCCCTGACCACTCTAGACGCGTTTAAATATGAAAGACCATTACAACACAAGGCATTGAGCATTGAGCACTGCGAGTATAATTTTGTACGTGCTTAATCCAACTTGCATATTCCGAAATATTTGGGCTTGTCCAGTCCGGATTAAATGAGCACTTTTTTGCCGTCGACATTCTCAGTGAAGAAACCACTTCCGGAAACACTATGAAAACACGACACTCAACCACACACGTCAATAACCGAATGGCAGCATGGCTGCCGGATGCACACTTTCGGATTTAGATTGTATTGGTGTCTCAGTCTTTCCCATTTGTTACTAAATCTAGTAACTCTAGCTGGATCTAACCCAGTGACGCACCCTCAATCCAGTCCTATTCAATCCGAGGCTTGGACTGGATTTGTCGGCTGTTCCCTTTCACACTCTACATCGATTGAACAGAGCCCGCGCTCCGCTCTAAGCAGAATGTATTGCCTATTTTTCTTCTCCAAAGTCCTCAAGTCTTTGCTCAGGGCATTCGATGGCGTTTCCGGCTCATTTTCCCTGACTGGGCTCACTTTTTGACAATATCCCTGACAATTCCCGGTTTTTCCGGTTTTCCCGGTCGCTAGACACCCTGGGTGTTCCCATAAGCTGCCAAGGCCATACTCTGTCCCAGGAGTGAGCACGGAAGGAACGGCTGACTTCCACGGCTCGCGACCGACGTCACGCCCACAGTGACCATCAACGAAAGGCCACCAATACGTACCACACGTAGACGCCGACATAACGATCCTGAGATACAACAATGTGAAGTGGAAGCATTTACACGGCGACATGAGGATCCCCAGGTATGCCAGCATGAAGCGAAGGTAACAACTTACAAGACACTGTATGCTACAAGATCCCCAGCTAATGCCTTAATAAAGGGGGAGGCTCGTCTTTAAATGGTAAAATGTTGGGGAGAAGTCATTTTTGATAAAAGGGCTTTTCTGATATTTAGACATACACACCCAGCTCTGTACAAAATAATATTGCACTATCTAATTTTCAAATATAAAAAACATATATGAAGTCTTAATTTTCTATGAACATTCAGTAGAAATACACATACTTCAAGTGCTTTTTTCTCTCTTCACACTTCTTTCACAAGTACTGCTTCCTTACAGAAGTTTTCTGAAGTTTGTCTTGGACAATATTAACACGTCTGGTACCATTTTAATCGGGAAGAATGGAGGTATGCGGTGATGCTATTTTTATAGTCTACCAACTTAAGAGTTCTATCCAATTAATTACTTTCTTAAATAATAAGAAAGCATGTCTTTTACACTAATTACAACCATTTTTTAGTAACATAACTTGCTTAGGTGAGATCTAAAATAGCATCACCACACAAATTACACCTTTGTGAATGCAGTTGCATTAAAGTTTTTGATAGTTTATGAATAATTTTTTATTAACGACCCATAACAAATGACCTAATCAAATTAGATTAATCTCCCACAACTCTGGTTTTAGTAACGATATTCAATATCTGATTGCATATTTGGAATAGGTGTGAGATATGCTATACCAGTGTAAAATTTGATAAGTATTCCTTCATTATAAGAAAATCACCCTAAAGGCCAAGAGACGGCGCCGCGAAGACCCCGAGGTGTGGCAGCGCAAAGCGGTGGTTGTAGTCCTGCGCCACCAAGGCCCTGAAGTATGGCAGTGTGCCATCGTAAGCAACAGATGCCTTTGACAATTGGTTGCCTTTGATTGTTGTCGTAGATAACCTATCATCGAGCACTCGTGGCAGGTTCGTCAGTGGCATCCACGACGACCAATGTGCATTAACCACTCTGCACCTCCGTCCTGAGGTATCGGACGACACCTTTTTGTCCACATAGCGCAAGCACACTACAGCTATCGCTTTTATTTCTTTGCGCATAGTGGGCAAAAAGGGCTGCGTAGCTGTTTATGGCTAGAGTTTCGTGGATTTTTCGTGTGCTGTGACTAAAAACTCTACGCTCGCACCGCTGCATGTGCACCCCTTTACCGTATAAAAGATTCGAAGTAAATAACCAAAATAAAGCGTTGACGCACGCGCGTGCAAGATGCCATTGGTTTTTAGGCTTTTGCTTTAGAACAGTTACTGCTGGAGAAGCTGGCACGTGCGGCGCATGTAACACCATTCCCTGCATTTTCCTTGAAGGTCGGGTAATTTGTCTATTCAGTAGATTAGTCATCAACAGGCATCATTTTCAAGATCAGTAGACTCTCAGGTAGAGGTTTCTCAAAGATTTGCCGCATCGGCCATGTCTTCGCTCGCATCGCCCTCTCTTTGTCGTCGTTCTAAGCGCTTGCATGCCTGATTTCCTTTCCTTCCGCTATCTCGCTGTAGCGGTCCCGTCGCGCTTGTCTACTTACCGCCGGCTCCTCGAGGCGGGTCTGTGTCGAGTGCTAAACAGCTCCCCTGGTCCTCCACCTTCGCGGAGTGGAATGGCTCATGATTTTGTCTGCTTCTTTTCACCTTAGTATTTTTTGCTTTGCTTAAGCCCATCTCAGCACAGGTGTGGCACAATTATTAGCAAAGACAGCACTTTGGTGCAAGATATAGCAAACTTTTGTTCATGGCGCAATTTGGTGCAGCATTTCCATCACTCTAAAAAGCAAAAATACATTAAATGCTTTGCCTCCCATACGGGAGGCTCGTCAGTAGTTACAGAGCAAGTGTACGTCCATCTTAACAGAGTTCAATTTATCTTGAATATCCATGTACCGTAATATCCCGAGAGAGCCCACCTAAAATTGAAAGAAAATCCGGTGAAAATAAGGAGTAGGCTAACTTTCCGTGTGCAATCCAAAAATGTTTTAAAAAATTCAATTTTTATATTTTGCAACCTACGAAACTTGTGATTGCAGGGAGGGGCAAGGAACTAAAGACAACTGTCTTTTCCAGTCAGCAATGTCTGCTTATCTCTCGCCGTGGCTAAGAAACACCATTTCTGCCGATGTCACCATTGGCCAGGGCCCTGCAATTACCAGAAGTGGGCCATCTTTTGGAGTTTTTAAAGGAAGACTATATCGTGCCAAAAATAGGGGTGGGTTATCTTTCGGGGGCGAGATATCTCTCAAGATTTTACCGTATGTTTACACAAATATTCAGGATAAATAGAACTGTGTTGAAATGGATCAGTACACCTGCTCTGTAACTCCTGAAAAATCCCGCATGAGACGCGACATTTAATGAATTTGTTTTGCTTGTAATGTAAAGTCGGCATACCTATTTTAGTTACATTTATTGAGTTGTGCAGATTCAATGTTTCATATCCGGGTTGTTTACAAGCATATTCTGAAAGTTTGCCCAGATTCCTAAAAATTAACTTTTTTGTCAGAACACAGCTTTGGGTACAGATCCAACTGGCGTCGCACTACGCTCGAGGAGGAGGGGGAAATAAGGAGGGAGAGAAGGAAAGAAGGAAGGAGAGCAGGATTAGGGAGGAGGAAGGGCTGAGAAGGAAACTGGGGAGGGCCCCCGGAAAATTTGTTGAGAAAAAAAAAAAAAGAAAGGCTCGAGGTCCACCTAAGCACTTATGAGTTCTGAATGCGAAAGCATGCAAACCGCTCGTCTGCTCCTTTATTTCGTCTGCTGCACACTTTTCGTTGCCGGTCAGCGCACGCGCTCTTCTCGGTGCGCTGACCGCTGACGCTCCGTGTTAACGGCGCACTGACGGACACGCAGTGCCATGGGGGGAGCGGTCGTTGAAACTGACGCGCAGCGGCCAATGGGAGCCTCGTCGACGTGCGCCAGCCAATGGGAGTGAAGCCGAAATTCATCAGCTTTACTCCGCTCCTTTGGGATCGGGAAAACTAGGTGCCGTTGTCTATGCTTTTCGCGTGGTTTCATAGCTGGGAGCTGGCTTTACTTGGAGAAAAGATTTACGCTGCCATTTGGCGCGGCTCACTCCATGGCACCCCCAGTTAATGCTTTCGCATTAAAAAGAGGGAACTTGCCGTTGGGGAGGTCCCCCGTGATTTTTTTGTGGGGAAGCAGACGATTTAGAATGAACGCAGTCTTGATGTCGTGTAACGCGCATTGTTAATGTCGATGATGTTGACAATGAGCGTTACACGACATCAAGACTGCGTTAAGTGATCCAACTTAAAACTTATTCTTACTCTCAGAAGCACAGGAGCAATGAGCGTGCACTCTTCACAGTGGGCCTATTTCTCAGGTTTTCAAGAAAATACTAGATTAATGGTTTGGATTTTGTAGAGATGCTTTCTTAGCATTTTGAGTTTGGGTTGTTTTGCTATTTTGTTTCACAATGTGAATTACAATTCTTTCGGGATTGGGTCAATCCTGGGTAAAAATTTGTTTCCCAAACTTATTTGAAAGAGGGTGTTCCTATTCCGCTTACAGATGATCACCACGATGAGCTGAGTCGAGGGTATTAAATATTTTAACCCCACCGATGTTTAGTCGAACATCCAGAAACAGAGTTCATAAACCTGCTAGAATGCGCTAAGCATGTGAAAAGAAGATAAAACATTCAAAATCGTCCGCTTCCCCACAACAAAGTACCCGCTACAAATTGCAGGGGACCTCCCCGACCACAAGTCCTCTTTTTTTTTTTCCAACAAATTTTATGGGCGCTTTTTCCCAGTTTCCCCCTTTTTCTCTAAACCCCTTCCTCCTTTCCTCCTCTCCCTCCTCCTCCTTGAGCGTAGAGCGACGCCAGATGCATCTATACCCAGTTTTGCCCCAGTGTTACTTTGAATCTAGAATTTCGATCTGAATACTTTCTTCAAGGTTAAATACTGTAGAACCTCCTTGAAATGTTTTTCAGAGGACCGGGAAAAAAAACGTATGATCTGGGAAAACGTAAGAAGTGAGAATGCCATCCGGGGGTCTCTAGAGATGCGACAGTTTGTAATCATTCGTAGGTGTAAACATACCGTAAAAATTTGTGGGCGTGATCTCAAATACATTGAGAAAAAGTTTGCAAACATTCGTTGGTCTGAACTCGAATATGTTGAAAAAAAGCTTGCAATTTCCACCTGGCGCTTTGGATGACTGAAAAGCGGGTGAGGGAGGAAGTCTTGGGCTTGCGGAGGAAAGTTTGCCAATGTTCTTGTCAGTTCGTCCCCGCACAGTTGAACACAACACTCGAGTATGCCGAAGCCGCAAAAGAGGTTTTGCCGGAGTCTGTAGTGCACTTGCAGAAGAGTGTGGCATTCGAGACCAGTTTGGACATTCTTTACACAGACCCGGAGGAGTACCAGAACCTGCAGCGTGTCAGCTGGGCAATTGCAGCGTCTCTCACCATGAACCCCGCGACAACGTGGACTAGCAAACAAACAAAAATAGAACAAAGAACAACGGTGCACAATCTTCGTGCTGCTCGTTCAAAGAAAAAAAATTTGTTGCCAAGTAAAACATATTTGAAGTAAAAATGCCGCAAGTGAAAGGCACTTGGCTTTTTCGGTTTGCGTATTTTACGGCATTTTGGCGGGGGTTGAGTCAAAAAGCATTTTGTCTGGCAAGAACACACCTTTTCTTTTTTTATGGCGCATTGTTTCCTTTTGCCCATTTTATTCGATTGCCAGTTCGTTTTGTCATGCGATTCTTGGTTTCACATGCAAAGAAAGCTGCAGGTACTGCTCCCAGCTAACGCACTGCAGGTTCCAGTACTCCTCCAGGTCGGTGTCAATATGCTTCTGTCGAAGGTCTAATATGGCGTGCTCTGTCCTACACATCCATTCAGCCTCCCATCCGGCAAGACCTGAGGCTGATGTTTACGGAGTGTGCCGATTGAACTTGCGACGATGATGCCACGCTTTTGTCGCTCGAGTCCAATTAGCACGCTCCACCAACTTTCGGCCCAAACTTTTTGTTTGACGAGCCCCGAGATGCAACAAGGTTGTGCAAAACCTTTTTGCACCTGTGGTGTATTCAAGTGCACAAGGACACGGGCAAACGCCCCTTTCTACTACGACCCTTCTCGAGACGGAACACACTCGTGTTATGTCTTGGGACAGCAAAGGTGCTTCGCGCCAAGCCTTTCACGGTGTTCTGTCTCGCGGCACGTAAGAGCAGCATACAACAGTTCTTTTTCATATGAAAGAAACACTGAAGCGGTTGTGAATTTGAGGAAAAACACATAAATCGTCTTCATTTCGCCTCTAGGATCCCGAATATTGAGATCATTTTTCAATGTGGTGCATGGAGGCTGCAGAAAACCTTTTCAAAGTACCGCGAAGCCCCTCCCTCCTCCCCGGAGCATGACGTCATACCCAGATTTTTGAAATCTCCGCTCTCGCGCACCTTCAGCTCCTATCAAAGCTATGCACACACACCCTCCCTACTTTCAAAAAGGTCAGGAGAAGACGTCACGACTGGTGCCCATGCGCGAGAATATACCTGGCAAGCTTGCAATTGCATGCGCTGGCCCCACGAGCAACACGCGGTTGGCGGCCAAAAGATCTGGGTACGACGTAACGACTGGTCAAAGGTGTATCGTGTTTTCTCGAGTTTAGCTACATCTTCCGGGAAAACAAACTTGATATTCACATTCACGGGATAAAAATACTCTAGAATTCACCTCCACCTTCTTTTTACAACCTCTTCAGTTTCCCTTCAATGCGATAGTGACCCGAGAGTAGTGACAGACATCACATTAGCTCTTGAAAGGTGGTGCCACTGTGCAGTCGCCTAGAGGCTTCGTCGGTTCTCGCTCTCCTCCTACGTGTGAATGCGGACGTGTCGTCACGAGATCAATCCGTCTGCGAATCGGTCCACAGTGTCAATCGGCCGGCACCATGTCGGCTACTTTTCAGACGTCAGAACCAGGAAAGCAAACGCACTGAGAGGGAAATTAATCTGTGTTTCTATGCGACCTCGGCTTCTGAATGCAAAAGCCAGGAAAATGCGAAAGCCAGGAAGCTCGTTCGATTCACTGGTGAAGACATTAAAACTCACCTGCTTGTGCATATATCACTATCACAATACAGATACGCAGGCTTATCAGTGCAGTTTTGACACGTCAACTGTCCAATGTTTTGGGTGCGACTTACACAAAGGTGCGACTGGTACCAACACTTTGTGAATGTTTTTGCTTATACAACAATGCGACTTGTAGCCCAGGAAATGCTATATGCGTGTGAAATGTGTACGTATTGATAAAATAATGAGTAACTGGCCTTAAATTCACGTACCACATTCACCACATAGAAGGAGAAACGAATAATGCTCCAAGAAATGCCAAGCTTTTTTTTACTGTAGTTCTCGAGGTAAAAATGAGTATGGAAGTGTGCGTCAACAAATCAAAATGATAACTGTCCTATTTATTTAATGCATTAACTTGGATTTACAGATGACCAATGAAGTTACTATAAAGTAATTGAACATTAAATGTGACGGCAGGTTACAATAGCACCAAAATATTGCCTCGTTGACACTTATGACTACTGGCACCCCCTGGCACCATGTCTGTATCTACTATTTCAAGCCACTGATTAGACAAAACGTAATTTAGAAGGAAAAAATCAATTGCATGACATGCTAAAGTAGTTTTTTTTTTTTTTTTTAGTTTTGTTAAAGTGTTAGATGCCCTTTGTTGGTTTGGCATGCAAGACCCCAAGATTTTTAAGCTGGCTTGAATTTAGTTCATTTATGTCTTTTCCATCCAGAACACAAACTTCTCCAAACAAGATCCTTTTTTGTTTTGCCGCCAAACATTGCCATTTTTGTTTCACAGTCCTGTCCTGAGCAGAACGTTCCTTTCTCAAACAGGGCAAATTAGGTGATACAAGTCACTAGAAACAAGCTGAATATGGCACATGTACGAGAGATGAAGTAGGCTTTTCAAAAGAATAAATAGTGGGAGTGACCTACTTTCCAGAAGAACTTCTTTCAGCTTGACAAAGATGTCACTTGTCGGTTCAAGCCGAGGCGGTGGATCTTTTGCAGACTGCGAGAGAAACAACAAAATTGTCTCATTGATAAGAGCCTGGATTTTTGCAAAAGCATTCAAGCACAGCAGTTTTCTTCCCATATATAACAATATCCTTCAAAGTCAGATAAAAAGAATTGCTGACACGCCGTCCGAGCTGGAAAAAACGCTCGTAGCCTCGATCGCAAGGCGATCGAGGCTACGAGCGGTGCCTCACAGACTCCTTGGGGAAGAGACCACACAGGGCTCAAACAACCCCACCAAGATACTAGGAAGGTTTAGGAGAGCACACCCAAGAGCTCTGCGTGCCCAAAGAAATACTGTCGTCACCACCGTGCATGAACCAAACCCAAACCGCATTTTAGGTGCGCACGCTATACCATCTTAGAAATACCGTGGCTACCCAACCCCGCCCCAAAGCGCTGCTCTCGCGAGGTGCAAAAAGCTGGGAGAGGGCTAAAGCCAAGATTAGACATGCTCAAAAATCTTGGCTTCCAAGACCGCAGCTGTGGTGAGTATGAAGTCAGCGGCGTCCTTGTGGCTACAATTTTTATCACAGGACAACATTGGTCTCCCATGGAAGGCGCGTGCCACAAATGTTTCGAAGACCTAGCAAAAGGAGCCAGCGACTGCTGGCAACTTGGTGCTTGAGAAGGGCAAAACGCTTCTCGGCAAAGGTTGCTACGAGAGAGTTCCCTTGCCGGGACAACGCAAGCACACTGGCGGGCGTGACTGGTCAACCACTCGCTCCTTATTCTCATATTTAGGAAAATTTAAAGTGTTACTCAAGTCGCTGTGAAAAACAGAAAATAGAAGGAGCGGAAGTGTTGTTTCATGCAACAGTGATGATGACAATGTGTGGCAAATGGCAAAAACTAGCTAGCGCCATCTTGTAGCGCTTTGCGGGACTAGGCCCTTGGTGACGGACGAAACTTTCACTTAAAGGACACATGCCGAAGAAAAAAAACTTTTTAAGGGGGGGCACGGCCTTAAAATCACAATTTTTTGAAAAAGTCATGTTTCTGAAAAATAGTCTTATCAGCTTGTATAACTCTCAAAGAATGATGTCAAAAAGTTTTATTCCTGTAGATCCAGTATTTACTCTGAAATAAATTATTTCTGATGTACAGGCGGCCCAGCACGCTTCATAAAAACGCGCGCGGTCACACCGATTTGCCATTCTCAAAGTGCGCTCGCTCCGCGTTCATTAGGTCTAGCACAGACAGGCACCCCTCATTAGAAAAAGTGCTTAGCCCTCCTTCTTTTGGTATAGAGCTCCTCGCGAGATGTTGTGTGCACTAGACGTGAAACCGCATAGAAAACAACACCGCACGCCCTCTTATTGGCCACACTGGTGAATAAGGAACTCCGATTCGCTTAAACCTGCCACGTGACACAATACTCCATGCAGCGTGGAGTGTATATGCCAGTCTCCTGCATCAACGCCTTGCCTGCATTCATACCACCCCCCGACAAGGAGCCAATTCATTTCGTTTGTTCCACTGGGATGGAGTCCTGGTGCCACTTGAACCGAAGCAAGGCTCTCAAGGAAGCGAGAGAATCACCTGCATCTCGGCCACATAAGCCAGCTTTTACAAGGAGATAGCGAAGGAGCTAGTATTCTTGTACAACCGCCTGTCACGGAATGATTTTCTTGAAAGATGTTCCCAGATGAAAACCCGGAACGGGAACGATTCTTTCAACGCCTTGCTTTGGAAGAGGTGCCCAAAGGTCGCTTATCTAAGTACTGTCGAGTGTGCTGCGACTCTTGCAGTCTTCAACCTGGGTCCTCTAGGCTTTGAGAAAGTTATTTTGGAGATGGGCATTGAGCAAGGGAGCCACCAGACATCACAGGCCATGAAGGTCACTCGGACAAAGGTCGCAAAGGCCCAAGTAAAGGCACTGAGGCATTGCGCAAAAGACAAAAGATGGAAGCTGTGGCCAAAGCACAGAAGAACGATGCAGAGGAGAGACTGCCGTACGCTCCTGGTGCATTTTAGGTCAAGTGGCAAGTGCCATCGAAAGTGGAACACAATATAGATTTTAAAACGCGTTTTCCTCAGCTTCATGTTTTGACCATTTTTTCATTGCTCAAAAACTATCATTCGATGACTGAAGTACCTTCGTAACTGCTGTGCGGTTTTTCTGGAGTGATATTTACTGGAGAACTCGACTATGTGCTTACTTTTTCAAGATTGCTATTTCTTTAACAAGAAAATGTCAACTTCTGTAACAGTAAAAATATGAATGAAATTAACCTTTTTTTCAAAGTTTACTTTAACGCTAAATATGGCGCTTAAAGTTATTCAAAACCCACTACCGATTAGTCTAGTCACTCGTCCTTATATCCAAGGAAACAAATTGTGACATTTTGGTACTGTTTTGTAACAATAGTTTTTTTCCCTAGGCACAACTAGCTGCATAGTATTTTTGACATATAAGGCTGTAACTTGGCACGAAATTGACGTTTTCAGCTGAAAGTTGGTGTAGCCTCCCAAGTTTGCATGCCTAGTATACCCTGCCAATTTCATTGAAATAGCACTAGTACTTAAAAAGTAGACCCTCCAAGGGAGTGCCTCCCCTTAAAACAGCTTAGATGGAAAAAGGATGTCATAAAACAATTTTACAACGAAGAAAACAAATTTTTAGAGCTATATTTACAGCGCTATACGAATTTGTAGTTGGCGCCCGCGGGCGCCGCGGAAAAATGGCCCTTATTTGTCATGTGGTGCTTGCACTCTTTCGGAAGCTTCCTTTGGCCTCCAAAAGTACCTTATCCATCTTTGTTTGAAGTATACAAAAAAACTAAGATTAATAAGTAACTTTTAGAGCCCAAAGGAAACTCCTGAAAAAGCGCAAGCAGACGCGACAGACCTGTGCGCAGGTCAGATGACAGCAGCGGCGCCCCGAAGGAGACGAACTTGTGCGGCGGCGGCGACAGCGGCGGCATGACTTTGCTCCCCCCCTTCCCCTTCCTTCCCCTCCCTCCCTCCCTCCCTTAAATCCGCCCATGGTGTCGCTGCAAAACAGCTTGGTAGTGCTCAGACTTGTGCATAACATTACATTCACAATGAAGTAAAAGTGCTGAATTTTTTCTCAGAAAGCAATAGTTTTCTAAAAGTCGGTTCAATCTGGCCAAGAGCCTGTGTGACAGGGTACAGATGAACTGCGGGGACAAGCCTGCACACAAACAAGAAGTAATCTACAGAAGGACCATGCCTGACGCATCTTAATTAACAGCTCTGATCTGTCAAAAAGCAGCAACCATGCACCAGGGGTGGAACTGAGGGGGATCGGTGGCTGAGTGGTCTAGCGCACACCAGCTCTGAGAACGTGAAGCGAAAGCTCGCGCAGCAGAACCCAGGAATCCTAGGTTCAATCCCCACCCCTGCCCGTTTCGATTTCGATGATACATGACCGGCGTGCGGTCATGTAACACTACTGCGTGATGCACGTTAAAGACCCCATGCTAGCGGTTGTACTGCACTGGCTAAATTGCTCATCTACAGCTGGGAGACTCGTCGCCCATTGAGGCAGACCAAGTTCTAGGCTGTATAAACATACACACAACCCAATTATTGGTGAAACTGGTAAGTGGTGATTTGGAGCAGCTCTTGTAGCAGGGAACAATGGGTTTCGAAGCAGATTGACACTTTTGGAACACACAATTTTCAGCTTTCGTGTCAGAACAGTTCATACAATCTCTTTGAGAGTTAGCCTGCGGAAAAAACTGCAATTGTTGGGAGCGTTGGGAAACTATTTAAAGTGTCATACCTACAAGACTTATATGTCTCATTGTTGACTCGACCTTCACAAAACACATCGGCGACCTTGAAAGGTACCAATGAAACGGCACCAAAAGTGTGTCATCAGACAGCGCGCTGTCTTCAAAGGTTCACTGTCACCGGGACCACAGCCAACGCCACGATCCGAGTGAGCCAATGAAATGGCGCCAAAAGTGCGTCGTCAGAGGGCCCGCAGACTTTGGAGGTCCGCTATCCCGTTTACGTGACCACTCAGGCGAATTAGACGCAAATGAAATTAAGAAGGATAACAAAGCAAATTTAGAGGAATCAGAATTAAGTAAACCATGTGCCTGTCTTTAATGCATCGGCGCTTGGGCTTTCGCCTTCAAGTCGTCTTAGGGACAACATAAGAGACCCTGTAAATTTTTTTATTTATTGAACAACCACACGCAGGTAATTTTGCAGATGTCTCAATTAACCTATTAGGAATGCTGATGGCGTCTTTGGTGTGTGTTTGACGTAAAAACGTTCAGCCTTTCCACTCTCGTGAAGAAAAAAGACCAGTGGAGCTGTACTCGATACACTGCCGCAACGCACACGCGCCCGTTTCCCGCTTCTTCTCGTCTGACACGCCGCCGATCGTGCATACGTTTCCGGCGACCCAGAGTGGGTCGCACACGGCACATGTGACGCCAAACGCGTAATCCACGAACTCCCTCCAGAACATCGCCGTCGCGCCCGGGAACTGTTCAGCCGGCGTGGAGTGCAGTCGTCGCCGGGCCTCGCGCTTTGCGCTTGGCCTCCATGGCACGATTGTTGTCCGTGGCGTTGGCTTACTGGTGCTCTTTACATCGCTGGTTCTGTTCTCGGCGGCGGCTTTCCAGGCGAGCGATGTGCTCTTCTTTGGCAAGGGAATCTGAAGCGCTTGACGCAGTGGAAATCGAGGCGACAGCGGCTTTGCGGCGGTTACGGACCCATTCGCGCTGCTGCGTACGTCACCGCTCCTTTCGCAGCCAGTCTTCTTTCCCCGAAAGGGCGCGCGGCCGACCTGTCCTAAGAAACGCGCGTGACGAGCGCTGCGCTCATTACATGTGCTTCTTTTTTGTTGTCTGTTTTTCGCATTGTTTCCCACGATGAATTCCCACAAACGTGCTGCCCAACTGTCCATTCTTCTATGATAGCTGGAAAGGTTGGCGCCATCTACCAGCGACGGCGGCAACCATACTGGTTGTGTGCTAGCCGCCGTCGCTTATAGATGGCGGTAGCTGCCCAGAGGCGTTTTTGTCGACAAGTGCTTTGTACCGGACACGATCCCCGGGAACCTAGCCCTTAACAGCTCCGCTGTAAAAGATGTTGTAATGCGAAAGCATTAACTGTCCCATGGAGCGAGCCGACGTCATCAGTTTGAAGCGCGCCAAACGGCACCTCAAATCCTTTCTCCAGGTGCAGCCAGCTCCCAGCTATAAAACCATGCGAAAAGCCTAGACAACGGCACCTAGTTTCCCCGATCCCAAAGGAGCAGAGTAAAGCTGATGGATTTGGCCTTCAGTCTCATCGCCTAGCGCGCGTCGACGAGGCTCCCATTGGCCGCTGCGCGCGTCAGTTTCAACGACCGCCACCCCATGGTGTCGCGTGTTCGCGCCACGAGCGAGCCTGTAACACGAAGCGTCCAAGGTCAGAGCTGCGAGGAGAGCTGGGAGCTGCAAAAAGAGCTGCGTCGGCCGCGCACGCACGGCCGACGCAAATGGCTGCGCATGCACGGCCGACGCAAATGCGTCGCAAACTAAACACTGGAGCGGAAGAATGACATGCATGCTTTTGAATTCACAACTCATAAGAAGTGCTTAGGTGTACTTTGAGCCTTTTCAGCTACTCTGTATGGTTTGTATCACGGTGACGCAATTGTCGCGAGTTCGACATCAAACAGACACTGCTGTGTTGAATGTGCCTCACGCTGCTATTGCTCATCATGCACCAGTTACTCTTCATAGAGCAGCTAAGCTACTCTAATTGATTGCAACGAATAGCACTAGCGATTTGTTGTTATCGATGTCAGCACCGTTTGCACAAAAAATTATAACTCTTCATTTGGCATGTGCAATTAATGGATTTTGGGTTTGAAGCAAACTCAAAGTGAATAGTGGTTTTGGCCTAATATTTTTGAAGCACTACTGTTTCACTACTGTTTCACCATGCTTAAACGAAAATTCAGCAGAACACACAAAGGTGGTTCCCCAGCTTTTTGCTGGGGAACCACCTTTGTGAGCTCTGTTAAATTTAATCACTCTATTTATTGACTGTGGCCTCAGAAAGTCCAATAGCTACATTGGAATGGCAAGTAAACAGCAAATTTGACACAAAATTAAATCTATAAGAGAGACACGAATACTTGAAAGGGTAAAACATTGAGGACGTGGTCAAAAACAGGAGTTCTTGAAAGAAGTCCCGTTTCCGTCCCCGTCCTCCATGTTTTATCCTTTCAAGTATTCGTATCTACTTACCAACACACTAGTTTTCAATTATTACTATAAAAGAGCCAAGCCAAACATAAATGAGGGGATTTGTGAATCTTCTTGCTATATGCAAATATTTTCTTCGATTCTGAATTTAAAAATAAAGAAGCCCAAATAATGAACACAGGCTGTTAGAACATCGCTGCCTAACATATATAGATTTGCATAATAGCCACAGTTAAATTTTGAAGATTTTACTGCAATGTAAAAACCAACAATCACAATGTTTATTTTTTGTTTTGTTTATTAGGCGCGCGCGTGTACCACATCCCAATGAAGGTATGTTTTTCGCCTAAGCGTGCAGCTGCGCAAGGGCGAAGCGAGCCCCGAAATTGCAGTGTCAGCTATGCGGGTAATGTTTCTCCGCAGTGCATTAATGCTTAAGGAGAAGCACACTCAAGGGCGCAAACCCGCCGTGATCAACACTTCGAAAAGTATGAATATCGCAGTTCATTTTGAAGCGAATATCAAATAGCGTACTATAATAAAACTACTATTCGAAAATTTGAATATTCGCACAACCCTACTCTTTGCACATGGTACTTAGGCATCCAAAAAAAAAAACAGCTGTACTTTCTTCATTTTCACTGGCATTGCCAACAATGCCACATGCCAGACGCTTTCAGTTTCCACTTCGAGAACAGCTCTTGTTTGGCGCAGACATGGCGCAAATTGAGCAAAAATACAGGTTTTGGAGCAGCACGTAACAGGTTATTCGTTCTAGGGCAGTTTGGCGCAAATGGCGCAGCAGTTCCGCCACTGCCTGCCAGATACCTAAAAATGTTGGGTGGAGATGAGTTTTCGTGTACAATTTCTATTGTTTTATTTTGTCTGCACGAGCTCAAACGCTAGCAGTTCCTACGCTTTCTTAAAAAAAAATACATACTGCTTTTGAAAAAGTTGGTTTCATTTCCAGCGATGCATATCAGGAATCAGTTTTTTTTTAGTGGTTGTTTAAATTTTTCGAAGCACAGTTTGTTTGAAACATGTCATTGCAACAACAGTTATAACAATTAAAATATATAGAGCAAAAAGTGTATTAAAAATAGCTGCCGCGAAGCAAAGCAGAGGTCCCGATTGAGATAGACTGCAACGGAGCGAGCGCTCAGGGAGATCCCAACGTTCGCAACAGTTCGACACGCCCTGCTATGTCTCGTGCCCTGTAGTCTTGCGCTCTTTAGCGAACGTCCAATAGGCTGGATATAAATTATAAAGCAAATCACTATGTCCGGTTCTGTTTACCTCTCTTAGCCACTCTTTTCAGAGGCTGCTTTGTTTCGGGAAGACAAAATCCTATGTCTTTTTGCCCAGTGCTGTTATTGCAGCAATCTGGTACACAACAGGTGAGGCCACCCATTGAAGACCATAAATAAACACTCGATTAAAAGTGTCGGGCAACTAAACCAAAAATTTCAAAACACCGGGCATACAACGCATACCGACTCAGCGGAAAACTGGGGAGAACAACAGGTACCAGCGTTTCGCAACTCCCGGTAAGATCGGTCTTTCGTTCCGTTTTCCGCACACTCCGTCTACTGCGTCTCACGCTCCAACAGGCTCCGAGAAAGTCACACTTATTGCCACTGCGGAAGATGGCACCAGTGAGCAAGACATCAACGGAATGCTCTTTGCGCATACCTTGCACGACACAGGGCCGCTTCGCGCCATCCAGTCTCCATGTGTGTACAGTTTCTTCACACTAACACATCACAACATTCCGCGTTACCAGTGTCTTTGCCACGCCAGTATGGCAAAGAGGCAAACTCTCGACCAGCAAGGATGACCCTCAACTAGGCTTGGAAGGGAATGGGTTTTTGCAGCAATCCGTGAATTCCTCCGTTTCTTCCTCCGGTGCATGCGCACTCTTCTGCCACGCTCTAGTTTCATTATGCGTGACGTTGGAAGTTCGTAGTCGTGTTCCGTGCATGGCGCACCTATGCAACGGGCACGTCGAGCATTCCCGCATGGCACAGGCGTGCGTGCCGAGCTTCGGTGCTTTGCACTGGCGTGCTATACTCAATTTCAACTTACGACGGACTGCGGCGGACGTTACGAGCCATCTTAGTCAATCCGGTGCACCAAACAAATCACTCAACTCCCACCCCGCGCGTTGCTGCGCTCTGGAAGGTCCAGTAAAACTCGCAGAGCACTGGATCTGCTGAGATGAATGGTTGCATCCTCCGCTGTTGGCCACAAGGTGATGAGGAGCGTGGGAGCTGCGGATGGATGCCAGGCAATACCTGCTATCTGGGTTCTCTCAATGGGCTCAGAAAACTTTGGTCGCCCATACAGGTTGTCATTCTTTGACTGCGATTCAAGATCCACCCCAATTTTTAGTAACAGTTCCAAGAAAGATTGATTTGTATTTGAGTAATTATGGTGGCTTTACGCAGCTGTGAAAGTCCACATGAAATGAGGTGCAACCACCCATAGTGCAGAAAAAAACCTTAGAGATATGTGCCTACATCAGACAAACACAGAAACAGATTCACCCATAGTGCAGAAAAAAACCTTAGAGATATGTGCCTACATCAGACAAACACAGAAACAGATTCACCTTGATTTCGTTGGCCAGCTGCATCATGATGCTGCAGGTGTGCTTGCACAGGTTGAGGTCGGCTTTCGCTCGCTCTCCGAGCCCCACCGAAATCAGGATGTCCAGGTTCTTCTTGACAATTTTAACGTCGGCGCTGCAAGCAAGATTCAAACGAGAGTAACCGACATGCATGACACACTACAACCCCCCCCCCCCCCCTCAAAGTATGAGATAAGCAGGTTCAAACAGGGGACAAGCACTAATTTGCATTTTCTGTTTGTGGCTCAGCCTTGAGCACAAAACGTTAGACCTTTGACAATTTGCTTACTTTAGGTGAGACGCGTGTCTTAAAATGATAAAAAGACGTGAATTTGGGTCTTCTCAAAAATCACGTTTGGATTGAATGTAGTCTAAAGTACCTGCCTGCAAAGTCTGAATGTCCTATTCGTATGAAAAAAAAACTATGATTACGATGCCTCCGTAAAGCTCAAATCGAGAGTCCAAGGCAAAAAATAGTCAAACTCCGCGTCCGTGTCGTTTCACGACCGATCGTTAGATTGCGGCCATTTGGCTCTTGTTGGAGAGCTGATCCTTTGTTCTACGTCCTCATGCCACTTACTATCACAACAAACCTGAAGAGCGCCCGCATTCCACGGGTTTTTATGACCGGAATAAGGCCCGCTTCAGACGGGGCAATTTCACCCAGCAACTTGACGTCACAACACCAGCAACACGGGCCGCCCGCGTTCACACGCAGCAACTGAATTGCTACGACTTGCCATCATCATCATTCAATTTGATTTTGTAGTGTGAGCTACACTGGCCGAGGTTGAGCAGTTTTGCGTGGCTCCCAAAGAGCCGTGCTGCACAAGCGCGAGGAGCAGTGACGTCACACGGCGCACAGCTGGCGCACTGGAGCCGCTGCCGCCTCACCGGTCTGTGCATTCCAGAGGAGTGACGTCATAGCCGCGGCAGACGCACTGGCGCCACCGCGTGCCCAGCTGTGCGCCTTCATTGCGCAGTAGTCAATTCTGACGCTGCACCGAAGCCGCTTGATAGCGCCTCTCATTTTGTGCACATAAGCTCACGCTACGTATAACCTGGCATAGCCGAGCTAAGCCACCGCAATTTTTCTTGCACTATCTAGCTGCGCGCTGAAAACATGTTTTTATATGCTTGAATGGTGTTGAGAATACTAACTCATTTTTCTGAAAAGGTTTATTTCCAAAAACGATCCATTTCAAACCAGAACAAAATCTTTAGCTGTCATCATCACCGCCACAAGGGAGTCACGTGAAAATATTGCATCACTGATTGGCTGCAGCCGCTTCATACGTCTTCGAATTGCTCCGAGCTGCTCGCTTGTTCAAGCCGGACCCGATCTCAGCAGTTTGTGCCGATCTAGGGAAAGCTAGGGAACAACCCGCCAGCAACCTCAAAATTGCTAGAAAGGTTGCCCCGTCTGAAGCGGGCCTAACAATTGCTAAGTGGCCCGGGCGCGCATGTCACAGGTACGTCGTGCGGTGCACTCCTGTCATATGCCAAGACGTGCCCCTTTCCGCTTTTGCTCCTTTCCACCTCTCAGCGCATGCACCTCGAGCAGCGAAGCATCGCTTGCTTTGTCTTGACCCGTCTGCTTTGTTTGCTCCGCGGCTCAAAGCACATTGTTTCGTTTACGTTTGCGCGTCAGACTTTGGTTGCTTTTCTCGCTACGAAGTTCCAAGTTTTATTTCGAGCGATCGAAATGCCGGGGGACCCTTGGTTGAAAGAGAGCACACGGCGGACGTTCAGAAGGAAGACGCGACGTGCATGGAACAAGCGGAAGATGTCACCTGCAAATGCACCGCTACGATCTTCGCCCCTGTCGAACTCATTGGATCTGCCGGGAGGATCGGCTAACCTTCCCGATGGCGATGCTGCGGCCTCAAGCTCTGATGCAGAGGGCTCAAGTTTTGCCGGCACAACTCGTGTCGACTTCGCGTACTACTCTATGGCCAAGCAGGCGCAGCGCGCCGAGCGATCAAAGCAATGCAAGCACGTCTCATCGGGAAAATCGACGACCCAGCGCAAGTTTGATCTGCTTGAGGTCAACGCAGAATGCCAGACAAGCGATGCCGGGACCCAGTTCGTCATCAACGATGTGAAAGTCCTGAACGACCTCTTGGCGCACGTGAAGTGTGGAAGCTGTGGTGCGGGAGCCCTCACGCTCAGCAAGGCCGCAAACAAGGAGTATGGCTTGGCCGTCAAGCGTGTGCTCGTCTGCAACACTTGCAACTTCCAGAAGAGCAGTTTTCTCCCACAGTTGCTGGACCTTGAAACTCTCGCTCACCCCTCCCGTTGTCCAAAGTTGTCAACTTTGGACAACTTTTCAAGCAATTTTTTGCACATATCAGTCACTCTTTACCATTTTTGCAATGTT